>NC_084799.1:12933333-13585000 GCF_963169125.1 Humulus lupulus | reverse complement strand
AGAGTCACAAAATTGGACTAATGTGTGTGCCCAAATGTGACATATTTTGGAGTTACAAAATTAGTTACAAATTTGTAACTCCCACATATTACCCAATAATGTGTATATTATATGTTACACATTTGAGATTGGATTTCATAAAGTCATGATGATATATGACTGTTGGAGACATGTTTTTAACTCCCAATAGGTGTTTGGAGGTTACAAAATCAAGTGGGAAAGGATTTGGGACGTTTTGGAAAAATGACTTTTTTGTGCTGAAAATGGCCTGTGGCCGCGGTGAGTGAGGCTGACAGCCTATGTGAATTTTCAGTTTTTTCCAAATTGAACGGTTCTAACATCTCAAATAACTCCCAAATCTCCATTTTAATTCCATAAACATCCAATTAAACATTAGTAACAACCATGAGGGTTGGTGGAATTTGAAATTCAAAGGGGTATCTCAAACTCTATAAATAGGAGCCTAATGCTCACTTGTAAGACACACCATTTTTCATCCACAAAGCACTTGGCTGAAAAATACACCTTGAGGCTTGATTATTCCATAGAGCTATTTCCTTGAGAGATCCCTTAGTGCTTAGAGAATAGGGGGAAATATGCTTTTGGACAAAGGTCTTGAACCTTGTTCAAGTTTGTGATCCCCATTACTCTACACTTTGGTTGTGTGAGAGTTTCTTTGTATTTTCATTCTTTTGATCTTGTTGATCTTATTTACTTGTATTATTATTGTTTTGAGTTTGTAATCTTCTTCTCCTACATCTTTCTAGTTACTTGTATTTTGAGCAATTGAGTTGTAATATTTATTTAATCAATATTACCTTGTCTATTGTATTTTTTGCATAGAGTTGTATTTTTGGTTTTTCCACTTTTCCATTGAGCAATAAAATTATATTCTCTAACAATCAAAAGCTTAGTTTCTCTTTGTTTCAATGGAAGGGGAGACCATCAAGATCATGAACCAAGACCTAGTGAGGTTGGATAGGTTTGATGGATCCAATTTCACTAGGTGGCAAGACAAGGTGAAATTCCTTTTGACAACACTCAAGATAGCCTACATCCTTGAGTCATCCTTGGCTCCTCTAGCCGAGCCATCCGACAAAGACACTCCCGAGGAGGTGGAGAAAAGAAGGAAGAGAGAAGAGGACAACCTTCTTTGTAGGGGTCATATCCTTAATGCCCTATCCGATAGGCTCTATGATCTCTATACCAATACCAAATCCGCAAAGGAGATTTGGGATGCCTTGGAGAGTAAGTACAAGGTTGAGGAAGAAGGTACAAGAAAATTCTTAATTTCTCAATATTTTGAATTTTCTTTCATTGATGGGAAAACTCTTTTACCTCAAATTCATGAGTTACAAGTGATTGTGAACAAGTTGAAAGTTCTCAAGATTGAGCTTCTTAAGGCCTTCCAAGTTAGTGCAATAGTGGCAAAATTACCACCAACTTGGAGGAGCTATAGGAAAATAATCCTCCATAAGAATGAGGATTACACTTTGGAAGAGATCCAAAAACACATTAGAATTGAAGAGGAATCGAGAATAAGAGACACGGGTGTGAATGAGTCTAAAGATGAGACTTCCAAGGCCAATGCGGTTTCACACAAGCATCCAAAGGGCAACAACAACAACAACAAAAGGGGTAGTGGGAACCCTTTAGGTCCAAAGAAAGATCATGGACAATTCAAAGACGTGAGAGGTCATTGTTTTGTTTGTGGAAAACCCGGGCACTATGCTATAGTGTGTAGGTACCGAAAGGACTCACATGAGAATGAGGTAAATGCTATAGAAAAGGAAGAAGAGATCCTAGCATGATTACCAGGTTTATGTGCCTTATTGGGAAAATTGTTATTTTGTAATAAAGCTTGTACTCTTGAAAGCTATCAATAAAATTAAAGTATTATTCTACGATGATTCTTTATTTTTCTATGAGACATTTGTGTGAGACATTAACAAAGTTTCAAAATGAACTTGTTAAAATAATAGGTAAGTGTGTACACTATCATTTCATAATGTGATTATTTGTTTGAGAAATTCTCACATTACACTTGTGTTCACATTTTATTTTGTGAAATATATAAAAGAAAGCAACCAAGTGAAAGTTACTTTCAAATAAGTGTGCCTTGCTTTAGCAAGTAAATGAATCAAGATAAACATTGAGGTTTTTTATCCTGATCCATTGAGTGTTTATCATGAAGCTTAAGGACTCATGATGAACTTTGAGAATCTTAGGTCTAGATTTATCTTGGAGGATAAATGACTTATTAGAAATGAAGAGATTTCTATTTTAAAGTGATATTTTATTGTCACTATATGAGAAATGTGGGGGTGATGCTCCAAAGTTAATCAATTTATTTTGTTGTTAATTAATTGATTAATTTGGTCATTCTATCAAATAGGTGATTTGGAATTCCACATTCTAAATCACATTGGCTATATATGTATAGAATGGATAAATCTAGACATGTTTGGTGTCTAAAGTTACTGTTTGTAATATTTTGATTCAAGAAGGAATCAATTTAAAACATAAAGGAGAATTTTAGAAACAAATAGATTTCTAGAATTAATATTCAAATGTTTATCTTGGATATTAAACTATAAAATAGTGGGGGTGTTGACTATGGTCAAAATCACTATTTTAAAGGGTTAACTATTTTAATCAAACTATGGCTAGCAACAAAGTTCGAATAAAATAATGAGAGTGTCTAAGTATGCATACATGAGAAAAGAAATGATTCAAATGAAATCATTTCTACATTTCAAGGGGTGGGACTTAGACTCCCTAAAGAGATTCATGGTTGATGGTAACCTATCTTATTACTAGTAACCAAACTAGTATTAGGTTCAATAGGTAATAACAAGTCAATCAAATGAATAGATAGTAGTACTCAAATTTTGTCCCATCTGAGATATGAGTACTAGTGTGTTACCAAAATAAGGGTTAAAACCGAAAGGTTCTTTAATAGAACTCAGTCTTGAAAAGACAAGTATTTTAGGGTAACAAAATACTGTAAGAGTTCTACCTATATAGACCTAGGGGTGGTGCCGCCCCTCATGAGAATTGGGAGTCATTCTCAAGAAAAGTCTATGAATGAAATGTGCACATGGCCATTAACGGTGCAAAAGCGAGACATTGAGGTCTCAAGTGAACACAGCAAAGGTGTGTGTGTTATCACCAGTTTGTTATCAAGGGATAGTGGTTCAATGCTTCGGCAACCAAAATTTCAACAAACTTTGTGATAATTACACTAAGGTAAAATTCAAGTCGAAAGACATTTTACTTTATGCACCAATGTAAAGGTTTCTATAGAGAGTGATTACTTAATCAAGTGGGGGAATATTATATTTTAATATAATGTTTGATTGATTAAATAAGTGTTACAAAAAATGATTATTTAATCTAGTGGGGGAATGTTATTGTTATCCAAAAAATTGGCATTGATGACGTGGCAAGTGATCCCTAGACACGTGGCTGACATCTGGAGGAACTCTGCTAGTGTATCGACCAGAAGGTACATTATAAGAAGGAGGCGGCCCAGTCTCACCAACGACCAGTTTGGTCGATGGTTCCGCATGCAATGTAATATTACTATAAAGATCTTTGTAAATCCCGAAATTAACTCACACAATCTCCTGAGTATCCGATTATTCAGGAGAGAATATTTGTAACAATCTTGTGTAATCCCCCTTGAGCCTATAAATAGAGAAAGATAGCTCAAGGAAGGGACTTTTGGGCTTTCGAATTATTTGATACTAGAGTAATTCTACTTGAAATATTGTATTTCTCTTCAGAGGTTAGTGAAACTCATTGAACCCTTGTTCTTTGATCACTCATTTGATTCTCATATCAATAACAATCTAAGTGGACGTAGGTCATTACCAGATCCTGGGGCCGAACCACTATAAAATATCGTGTTCTTATTACTTTTTGTCATTCGGTTCTTTTCAACACATTCATTCACATCAAGCATATTCTGACTCCGTGTCAGTTGACAAAAATCTGGGTCAACATTCTGGTGCTTTTATTGAGAACTTGATTTATAATTGTTGAGAAAATCAATGGCGAAAACTGCAAGGAAAATTGGACAGGCGACCGCCGCTGCACCGTCAAACCCGCCACCTCCTCCTCCTCCTGCAAGCGTGGCTGAGGATGAGCCACATTTAGATTTTGAGGAGGAAGAAATGGATGATGCGACGCTGAAGAGTACTCTGGGAGCGCTGCAAGAAGAGCTGGCTAATCTGAGAGCCAGTCAAGAGACAACTGCCGAGGTTATGGCACGGCAGCAGCAGGAGATTGAACGGCAGCGCGCGGAGTTAAGCAAAAGGAAGGCGAAGATGGACCGCCGCCAGAGCGAAGCCATGGTAGCCTTCGAGGCAGCCTTACAACTGGCTAGGAATCAGGCCGCACCTGTCTCGCAGCCTGACCAACCTATCAATGGGCCACCCCAGAGGGGTCCTAATCCTAGCCCACCAATCCAGCCCTCGAGTCCGCAAAGGCCCGAACAGCCTCAGGTACCTCATGACGATATCCCACTGGACCCTGAGGCACAACCTCCATCCCAAGCTGGTCGCGGCAATCCCCCGCAACAGAGGCAGAATAGGGCAGAGCATCAGCCTCGTAGTCCTAGACGCCGTAGGGGCGATGAGCCAAACCTACCGAACAGAGGTCAGTATCCTCCTGGTAACAAGAGGAACTCAGAGTTAGGCTCTGCGGTCCGGGGTCCCCCATGGCATGATAATGCCCGGGGACATAACGACCAGCGCAAGCCACCCTCAAACGCTCGGGACGTTTCAGCCAGGGATGGAAATCGAGGGAACAGTCGGTCCCACAATAGCCAATCGAGGTTCAGAGATGGCCATGGGTATAATGAGGTCGACTCAGGCAAGGGAAACGCTGGCCGAAGGAATGAAGAAAGAGGTAGAGGCGGGAGCCAGGTACTTCAAGATGACCAACCCAATAGACGGGATGCTGGGGGGCAGCCCAGGCAAAATAATGTCTTCAACCGGCTCGGGGGTAGCAAGCAGCGGAGAAGAGACGAGGATTTGCGAGACGTACTCAACGATCGCTGCGAGCAACATGGCGAGAACATCCCCCCAGCAACAGAGGCCACGACGATTCCTGCCGTTGTACAGGCCCAGATAGATGCCCTCAACCAGGCAGTGCAACAGTTGGTCGGGGGAAGGACATCTTATATTGACCACGATAGGAGGAAAGGTACTCCTTTCGTCCAGAGGATAGCTATGGCAGAAACTCCGAGCAAGTTCAAAATGCCTACGTGTAATGACCCACTACTCTAGACTTTTGGACCATTAACGAAACTATACATACAAAACCTTAATAGAACTTACATTTGCAAAAATACCATAATTTTATTAAGTAACTTGTAAAAATAAGAGTTACTTACAAAATATCAAGAAGGATATGGGATCCCATTGTCTTTAAAAACAAAACATGATTTAAAATGAAAGGAATTACATAAGAAGTGCGGAAAATACATGTAAAACCATACAAAGTAAAACAAGACTACATCCTTGAGAAATCGAACTCTCGACTCCTTGACTCCATTCACCATCGATACACATTCTCTAAGTGTCCACGAATCTTACCGCCTCTAAAGCTATTTTCCTGCACATAAAACAAAAAGGAATGAGCCTAATGCCCAGCAAGGAAAATCTAACACATAGTCATAAACATAAATTTCATAATAAACATAAAGACATATCATAACACTTATTACATACACTTACTATAATGGCCATTATTACTTGGGGTCCCATAGACTAAACAAGTCATATGCCCATGAGATTAGTGGGGTCCTACTAGCTAAGTAGGTCATATGCCCATAATCTATTTGGGGTCTTGTTAGTCATATGGGTCATATGCTCAAGCCTACAAACATACATATTCATAACATATTTTATAACATAAAACATAAGATAACATAAACATAAAACATATAGATTCTATCCTATTTTCCTTACCAAAGTTACCGGGATATGTGGACAGCGTTGGGATTTTTGGAACACTCCTAATAACCATTATGAAAAAGAGTGAGAGAAAAAGAGATGAAAAGGAATGAGAAGACTAAACCATTGAGACACATACTTACCAAAACTTATGTGCTCAAGAACTTAGATTTCCTAACCAAAATAAAGATTAAGGTTAGAGGCTGAGTAGAAGATTATGAGAACTTAAAAAAACAAATACAGAATTGAACTAGAGTTTTGGGTTACCTTGAAGACTTGTAAGACCAATCTACACCTCAAACCGAAATACTCTAAAACCTTACTTCCCAAAGTGTTTGATAAGCTTATGATGATCAAGCTTATGATTCCCAAACCCAGGTGTTTATACTCTCACACTCACTTAGCACTTGCAGCCTCTAAACTTAGAGCAAAAGATGAATAATGGCTGGGTACTAGGTCCTATTTATAGAGTTTAGGAATGAAAGGATCTTGATTTTACTTGAATAAAAATAATAGCTTTTTAGGTGAAAATAATTTGAATAATCGTTCAGCAGAGGCTGAAGACTCATTCAAAAAGATGCTGGACTTATCAAGAAGTTGAATGGCTGAATGGAAAATGAATTCAAAACATTTCAAAATACACTGAAGGAGGCGATATATCGCCCCCTGTAGGAGATATATCGCCTGGGCCAGTATGCCCGAGGCAGTCGTGCATCGTCTCGTGTTTTCCGTATCTACGTGCTGCGATATATCGCCTCCTATAGCTGCGATATATCGGCACACGCTGATTAATTAAACATGAAATTACACATTTTTAGCTAAGTTTGAATGGAGTAAACAGCCTTGACTAAGCACCTCAACGTATTCAAAGCTGCTGACTGACCTTATAGCATTCAAACTTTACTCCTTATTAAATTTAATCCTCAAAATACTTAATTCTTAATCACCCATTCATAACATTTGCTTAAAATCCTATTGGTCCTCATCTAAACCTTATAGTATAATAAATATTATCTTAATATCAGTCATATTAATCAAACCTTAGGTTAAAATTAATATTCTTAAACTATAGGTTAAACTTAGAAAGTCTATAAGTACGACTATGAGTGTCCAAATAATTCCTGGTCTGAACCAAAAATCCACAGTTGCAAAGATAATACTATACATACTATAATACTACTAAATAATTAGCTAAGTAATGTTCTTGGACTTTACACTACGCTTCCAAACTTTGACGGGTACGGAGACCCAGTATCTCATGTCAATTAATTTGAGATACAAATGGACATTCAGAAAGTGTCCGAAGACGCTCGGTGCAGGATTTTCCCTACAACACTTTCTGAGGCCGCACAGGAGTGGTTTTTTAAGTTCCCTCCCACAAGCATAGTTTCCTGGGAAATGTTCGTAAGGGAGTTCTACAGACAGTTCTATGCAGGTCGTGTGCATCCGACCGAAGCAAACCAACTGGTTGAAATTCGCCAGCAGGATGGAGAGTCGCTGAAGGATTACATCCAGCGTTTTATGCGAGCAGCAGCTGGAGCAAAAACAGTGGGAGACGAAGGCAAAATGATGGCCATAACTGCAGGAGTTAAGCGTCGCTCCCCCCTCTGGAAGAGCCTCCGCAAGGAAAGAGTTAGAACTACCCAGGAATTCCTAGACCGGGCTGATCGTTACATCAAGCTCGAAGAAGCCATTTCCGATGATGGAAAGCCCTCAGACAAGGGTAAGAAGGCTGCCGAGCCCGCCAAAGCCGCCAATGGGTCTAAACCTAATGGCAACAACAAGGGCAACGGGAACGACAACGACAATGGTAGGAATGGTGGAAAATGGCCGCACAATGAGCCTTCCACCTCCGACAATAAACGAGCCAAGGGTAACCGTTATGAACCTCGGTTCACTAACTACACTGCCCTCGTTGAGTCTCGGGGAGAGGTTTATCAGGCCACGAGTTCCAGTGTGCCTTATAAAAATCCTGGCCCCATTCGAAAGGATATTTCGAAGAGAGACACTACAAAGTTCTGTCGTTATCATAACGACTACGGACATGACACCAACGAATGCAACCAGCTGAAAGACGAAATCGAGTTCCTTATTAGACAAGGACACTTAAGAAGATACGTACGGGCCTCGGGAAATTCCCAACGAGAAGCTCCGGGTAGCAACGAGCAGGCGCCCATGCGCCAATGCTCGCCGCCCTTACAGCCTGCCCCCGTGACTGGCACATTATTGACCATTTGTGGAGGCCCGAACCTCGCGGGAAATAGCAGAAAGGCCAGGGAACGATATGCTCGGACCCTGCGCCACTACCGGGACATCGAGATGATGACTGTGGAGGACCGCGCGCCAAAAAAGGCTCGATCAGAAGAGGGCGAAATAACCTTCTCTGATGGTGATGCCCAACACGTCCGATTCCCACATACCGATCCGTTGGTCGTGGATATCCAGATGGCTAACATGATGGTAAAAAAAATGCTAGTCGATACAGGAAGTTCGGTGAATATCCTGTATAAGTCTTCGCTGGAACGTATGAAGTTGTCCGTTAAGGACCTGGAGCCCTGCAACCAAACGATATACGGCTTCTCTGGAGAAGGACTCGCCCCCGCCGGGTTGATCAGACTCCTGGTGACGACAGGTACAACGCCTGCTACCAGGACATTACTCTCTACTTTTGTAGTAGTCGATTGTCCTTCAGCGTACAATGCCGTCATTGGAAGGCCTATACTGGTTGATCTACGGGCCGTCATCTCTATGTGGCACTTAGCCATTAAGTTCCCAACGGACGCAGGAGTAGGACGCGTGTTGGGAAACCAGAGAGAAGTAAGGGAGTGCTATAACGCCTCAGTGACGAAGGCAAAAAAAAGGAACATCGAAGGGAACTACCTCAGATAGGTTGCAGATGGCAGTTGATACACAAGCTCAATCCGGTGACGAAGTCACCAAATAGGGTGTTGCCCAAAGTGAGGATAGAGACTTAGATCCTCGCTTTGGGGATTTTGAAGAAAACGTTGGACCCGTCGAGGACCTGGAAGAGGTCCAACTCGACGAAAAAGACCCGACCAGAGTTATAAAAGTCGGGAAAAACCTAGAGCCCACCACGAAGCACGCACTGGTCGAATTTTTACGAAAGAACCAGGAGGTTTTTGCCTGGTCACACAAAGACATGGCTGGGATAGACCCTGCAGTTATCAACCATGTCCTGAATATAGACAAAACTTTTCCACCCATACAACAAAAGAGAAGGCTGCTCGATAAGAATAGATCGAGAGCCTTAAAGGAAGAAGTTGAAAGATTAAAGGAGAATGGGTTCATCAGGGTGGCATTTTATCCATCGCGGGTCTCCAATCTGGTGCTGGTTCCCAAGCCTAACGACAAATGGCGAACCTGCGTGGATTTTACAGACCTCAATAAAGCCTGCCCGAAAGATTGCTTCCCACTCCCAAGAATCGACCAGCTGGTCGATGCAACTGCAGGGCACGAGATCCTCTCGTTCATGGATGCATATTCGAGCTACAACCAGATTAGCATGCATCCCCTCGACGAGGATCACACCAGCTTTCGGACCGATACGGGCTTATACTGTTACAGAGTAATGCCCTTCAGACTGAAAAACGCAGGTGCGACTTACCAACGGCTAGTCAACCACATGTTTAAAGAGCTGATCGGAGTAAAAATGGAGGTATACGTGGACGACTTGTTGGTAAATTCTAAAAAGGCAGAAGGACATGTGGAGGATTTGCAAGAGGGCTTCGATGTATTGAACAAATACTAGATGAAGTTAAATCCCCTCAAATGTTCCTTCGGAGTTGGATCAGGGAAGTTTTTGGGGTTCGTTGTAAATTCAAGAGGAATCGAGGTCAACCCCGACAAAATAAAAGCCCTGATCGACATGAAATCGCCAGAAAGGATCAAAGATGTACAAAGTTTAACCGGGAGGATCGCAGCCCTGAGTAGATTTATATCTAAATCAACAGACAAGTGCGTCCCTTTTTTCAATCTACTTAGGGGAAATAAGAAGTTTGAATGGACAGGAGACTGCGAGCAAGCATTACAGGCCTTGAAAGCTCATATGGCACAGCCTCCCATCTTATCAAAGCCAATCGAAGGAGAAACTTTGTTTATTTACTTGGAAATTACTGAAGTTGCTGCTAGCGCGGTGCTGGTGCGAGAAGAAGAAGGCGTGCAGAAGGCGGTCTACTATGCAAGCAAAAGGCTAATCGGGGCAAAACTGAGATATCCGCCCATTGAAAGGTTAGAATATTGCTTAATCCTGGCCTCTAGGAAGTTACGCCCTTACTTTCAAGCCCATCCTATCACAGTTTTAACTGACCAGCCCCTTCGGCAAGTCCTCCAAAAACCAGAAGCGGCTGGACGATTATTAAAATGGGCAGTCGAACTAGGGCAGTTTGATATAACTTATTCACCGCGAGCAGCAGTAAAAGGACAAGTCTTGGCCGATCTTATTGCAGAGTTCACCGAACTCCCAGACAGCGAGCAGTGCAAACAGCCTAGTGCGCCTAAGCCTCAAGAGAAAGCTCCTTCGTGGAAGTTATTCACAGATGGGTCGTCCAACGAATCCCATGCAGGAGCGGGAGTGATATTGATAACGCCAGAAGGGCATCGATTTCACTGCATTATCAGGTTCGACTTCACCGCGTCAAATAATGAAGCCGAGTACGAAGCACTCCTCGCTGGATTGAGAATGGCGAAAGATATGAGCATAAAAGCGCTTGATATTTACAGTGACTCACAGCTGGTCGTGAACCAGGTTCTAGGAGAATATCAAGCGCGAGGTTTAAAAATGGTGGCCTACTTGAATAAAACAAAGGACCTGCTAGCCCAGTTCACAGAGTATACGCTCCAGTAAATACCGCAGGATCAGAATTCAAACGCAGATGCCTTAGCCAAACTTGCGAGCGCAAAAGATGCTGACACTTTGAACATTGTGCCAGTGGAAAGACTGAGTAAGCCAAGCATACAAGCAGTTGAGACCAATATGGAGATTCGAATAGAGGATACATGGATGGCACCTTACTTGGAGTATCTGACGAACGGTGTGCTACCAGCACATAGGAACAAAGCCAGAACTCTACAAAGGTGACCCGCTAGATACATATTGGTCGATGGTGTTATGTACCGAAGAGGATATTCAATGCCGCTACTCAGATGCGTTACACCAGAGAAAGCTAAGGAACTCATGAAAGAGGTGCATGAAGGCTTCTGCGGGGATCACGCTGGGGGGCAGAGTTTGGCAAAGAAAATTCTAAGGAAAGGCTACTTCTGGCCAACCATGAACGAGGATTCGATGGAGTTTATACGAAGATGCGATAAATGTCAAAGGTTTTCCAAGATTCCACGAGCAGCTCCAAATGAATTGAAACAGATGCAAAATCTGTGGCCTTTTGCGGTGTGGGGAATAGATTTGATTGTGTCCCTACCAACGGGAAAAGGCGGAGTAAAATACGCAGTCGTGGAAGTCGATTACTTCACTAAATGGGCCGAAGCTGAACCACTCGCCACCATAACGACCAAGAAAGTTCTTGACTTTGTCATCAAGAACATTGTTTGCCGCTATGGTTTGCCCCGAAAGATAGTTTCAGACAACGGAACCCAGTTTGACAGCGACTTATTCACCGACTTCTACGAAAGGCATGGAATTATTAAAAGCTTTTCTTCAGTTCCGCATCCCCAAGCAAACGGGCAAGTAGAAGCCGTGAATAAAACTCTTAAAGATACCCTGAAGAAGAGGCTTGAAGATGCTAAAAGAGCATGGCCGGAGCAGCTGCCTGAAGTCCTCTGGTCGTATAGAACATCTCACCGAACAGCGACAGGTCATACCCCATTTTCCCTAACTTACGGATATGAGGCTATGTTACATGTCGAGTTAGATCCCCCTTCACATCGACGTATAACATACGACCAGGACCAAAACAACCAACTAATGATGGAGTCCCTAGACTCAATTGACGAGTTACGAGAAAAGGCCCAACTCCGAGTTGCTGCGTACCAGCAAAAAGTCGCCCGGTACTTTAACTCCAAAGTTAAAGAAAGAAAATTCAACGTCGGTGACTTGGTGCTACGACAAGTTTTCTTAAACACCCGCGACCCCACTGCTGGAGTACTCAGACCTAATTGGGAAGGACCTTACCATATTGAAGAAGTCCTTCATCCGGGCACCTACAAACTTGCACGCTTAAACGGAGATCTTGTTCCACGTTATTGGAATGGAGAACACCCGCGCAAGTATTATCAGTGAACAGTCCTTTTTAAAGGACTGGCTTGTATTAAATTTTACTTTTTACAAGTTTTGCAAAGAGGGTTAGCCATGTTGTATGGCTAATCTCTCGTATATGTAAGATTCTATTTTAGAATCACTCGTAAAGACATGTTTAGTCCATTTTTAATACGAGATTATAAGGGATTGTGCGCAACCAGTCATTCTTGCCAACCTTTGTAAATTTATATTTACGAGTATTTGTTCATTACGTATGTTGTTTTGCTGTATTACAAGTATTACTTTTTCACCCGAGCAGAAATGTTCGAACAGGTCATGGTCAAGGCAAGTGACCAAGGACCTAAAGCTCCTCGATCACTTGGGGGCATAAAAGGCACATCGATAGCAAAGCGTACCGTGAGGTATGTAAACACATGAACAAAATGAGTGAAAGCATGCTAAGGTACTTAGAGTATTTTTCAAAATTTATATTTTGTTAAATCAAGCCAAAGTACTATGCTAAGTTCGGTCACACGGACAAATGTTATAATAAATGAAAATGTTATAGCATCATGATGCAATCTTTTACACCACAAGCATCACTGCTTGGATGTAACTGTTCAAATAAAAGGAAAAGTTTGCTGCCCATGCAGCAAAATTCAAAAAAGATATTGTCTTTACATCACGACCCGTGGGTCGTATGATCAAAAGAAAGAAAAAATAATAATAAAAGCTCAAGAGGCATTAGGAGCAGGAGGGTCTTTATCAGCATTCTGGTTGGCCGCATCCTCAGCGACTCTTTCTTCCTCTGGGCCAGCAATGCTTAGAGAAGCAGGGATCCTTGCTCTTGCCTCCTCTTCAGCCAGTTGAGCAGTGTAGCGAGCCAGCTCAGTAGTCCTAACATCTTCTGAAAGATAACCGAAGTTGGCGCCCTGATTGTTTTTCCAGAAGTTGTAAAAACACCGGAGCGTCGCGTTCTTATACCTTTCCAGATTCTTAGAGTTGTCAAGCTTCAGCTGCTCCACTTGGCTCTCAAGAGTGGCGATGGACTCGTTCTTGGACTTGAGCTCCTCGCCTAGTCTCTTGCATTCTCGAAAATGGACTCAGCTGGCCTCCTGATACTCCTCTCTCTGCTTTATTATAGTTGCCTTCGAAGCTTCAACCTCCGATAGCTTTGTCACCACAACATCCCTCTGCTAAATGATCGCCTCCAACTCCTTCGCATGCCTGGCCTCTGCAGCCGAAAGTTCCTCGGCTACTTTCACCTGGTACCTCTCGATGGCCTTTGCCCGAGCCTGTTCGATGGTGGCTTGGGTGCGGGTACGAGCTGCAGTTGCAGACAGCAAAGCCTGAGGATAGGAGATAAAGTTAGAACCTGTTGCAAAGAATAAAAGACTAAGGCCAAAGATATAAGAAGCACTTACGCTGGCTATTTCATTTAGGGTCCTGTTCAGAATTTGGTCGACCCCCATACTCTCTGCCTCAACCATTGCATCCTTGAAGTGGTCATTCCTCACGATGTGTGCAAGGCGGTCCTTGGCTACTCGTAAGGCGCGGTTCGAGAGTTTGGCCCCAAGAGTTTCTTCCCGCTTGTTTTGTTCCCTGGTAGGCGCAGCCGGAGGGTTTGTCGGAGCAGGAGGAGTCTCCTTCTCAACAGGAGCCGAAGGATGAGCAGAAGTTTGCCCAGTTGGCACGTCCTTGGAATGATCTTCTGTTCGACTCTTTTTGGCAGGTCCCTGGCTTGTTTCGCCGTTGTGTCTCCTGGACGACTTTCGCCGGAGCTGAGGAACTTCCTCTTCCTCCTCAGCCTCGTATAAGTCGAAGACGTTGGGAGTGGCCATATCTGCATACAAGTAAACACACGCAAAGGGTAAGATAAAGGCAGATGAAAACTCTTTATCAAACGGAAAAGAAGGTCACAAAGTTAATACCCGAGCTACAACTACTGGTCGCTACACTATTGACTCTATTAGTCATACACTCACTATCTGGCATGAAGAAGTCTGGCCCTAGATTTGGAGTATATGTAAAGTTGCCCTCCCCGTCAAACAAGTGACAGGGAATTAGCAAGCTATTTAAAAGCAAAATAACTTTACCGTTCTTGTCAGAGGATTCCCCCAAGTCCATAACCGGCTCTTTTGCCTTTTGTTTCCCCTTGCCTTGGGGAGCAGAAGGCCCTTCTGCAGAAGGATTTCCCGTGGGTTCCCTGTTTGTAACCCCCGTCGGCCTCCTTCATGGAGGGGACGCAGGGGGTTGCTGCTTGGGAACCCCCTCGGCAGTGGCATCAGCTACCACAGGTCCTCTTGTTTCATGGCGAGGAGCCAGGAGGCCAGCTAGCCTCAGATTATCATCGGTGACCAGGGACTTGACGCTTTTTTCTGCGTTTTTCATCCTGGCCAGTGCATTGGACCTCAACACCATGTCTGGTGTTGGGATCGGACGTAACCATGGGCCTGAAAGATGGAGTGTATTTTAAGAAAGATGAAGGAAATTTCGCTGATGAAAAGTATTGACCAATAAAAGCAGCACTTACCTCCTCGAGCGAAGGCCAGGTTGTTGCTGGTTATGTCCGGAGTAAGGAAGTACTCCTTGCTATACTGCCCCACGTTGGAGATGTGCGTGGTGGCACTAAGGAACGTCCGGTTTGTCTCCTGGTTACAAAAATGGAAGAAGCCCGTCCCATACTGTTGAGGGTTGGACTTGAGATCAAAAAGATAATTGATCTCATGGGGGGTAGGTTCTGGCCATTTTTTAAGTTTGTACAGGATATAGAGTGCGGCCAGCATTCTATATCCATTTGGAGTAATCTGGAAGGGGGCGACATCGAAATAATTAGCCACCCCCTGATAAAAAGGATGTAGCGGGAGCACAGCCCCCGCTTCTATGTCGTACCGAGACCAAGTACTGTATACACCTCCGGGGAGGTTAGCCCTTTGATCTGCGGCAGGAATTTTGAGAGTGACCCCTGTGAGAGGATACTTCCTAAGATAGTTGGTAAGCATCCTGGGAGTTACAAGGCTGGTCGGGGAGAAATACCACTCGACATCAGGCAAATTCTGATGGCGAGGACGGGCTTTAGTTTGGATATTAGGGTCAGGAGCAGGATTTTCTCGACCACTGGTCGAAGGAACCCTAGCTTGTGAATCAGACTGGGCAGGAAGGTTTGGACTATAGTCAGATTCAGGTCTTTTCTTCCCTATGGATTTGGAACGAGCCATTTGAGGAGGAGAAGGACGAGGTCTGGACGAAGATCGAGAAAAAGGAATCTCGTGGATTCGGTCAGTCGGTTGTTCTTCGCCTTCGAGCAGTTGGGCGAGAAGATCGTCATCGATGGGCCGTTCACCTCCCCACAAATTTGGCATCAAGGTCTGCAAACAGAAGAATGGGGAGGTAAGGATAGATAATTTTTAAAGGCTTTTTTAGAATAGCACTGGTTGAGTATAAAAGTCAAGCTTTAATACAACAGCATTCTAACAAAAAGCTAAATTTTTCCACACGAACAGTTTGAGAAACGGATCAAAGGGTGAAAGCAAAAAGTTTTTCAAAAAGGCTTTTTCAACTCCCCTTAGGGCGGGAAAAACCTATTTTTCCAACTGGCCTAAAAATCGATTTTTTACTTCGATTTTACGTCCTAAAAGTATGATCCCGACTATTAAACTAACTCGTACCCCTTTTTCACCTACAAGACATTCTATTGACAAGCATCTCAAACCAGAAGAAGATGAACTCAAACAGTCGACATACAGAAGCATGCATTACGAAAATACAAAACATAAAGATTCGAAGACTTACCAGAAAGAAGATCGTGGAGAATGATAAAAAGTCTTCGGAGGTCAAAGAGCTCTCGGGCTGAGTCTTGAGAGTACAGAAGAACGGTCTCTGGGAGAAGACGAAAGCTCTGGTTTTAGGGTTTCTGGAATGGGTAATAGCGTGCGTAAAAAGAAAAAGAAAGCTTTGGAGATGTTATATAAGTTTGTCTGTGGCATTAAAAAGGCGAAATCATCAGTTTCCCTTTTTCGAAGTATGGGGAAGCGGAATAGCCATCGAATTATTATTGGGGAACCGAAAAGTCATGATTAGACAGGAGTAGGTTACTTTTTCCAAGAACACACGAAGGGTTCTGACACGTATGGTGGGGTTATCGAAGAGTCGTTCGCTCAAAAGTTTATTTATTGCTTGTAATAAATAAACTTGGGGGGCAAATGTTATCCAAAAATTTGGCATTGATGACGTGGCAAGTGATCCCTGGACACGTGGCTGACAACTGGAGGAACTCTGCTAGTGTATCGACTAGAAGGTACATTATAAGCAGGAGGCGGCCCAGTCTCACCAACGACCTGTCTAGTCGATGGTTCCGCATGCAATGTAATATTACTATAAAGATCTTTGTAAATCCCGAAATTAACTCACACAATCTCCTGAGTATCCGATTATTCAGGAGAGAATATCTGTAACAATCTTGTGTAATTCCCCTTGAGCCTATAAATAGAGAAAGATAACTCAAGGAAGGGACTTTTGGGCTTTCGAATTATTTGATACTAGAGTAATTCTACTTAAAATATTTATTGCTCTTCAGAGGTTAGTGAAACTCATTGAACCCTTGTTCTTTGATCACTCCTTTGATTCTCATATCAATAACAATCTAAGTGGATGTAGGTCATTACCAGATCCTGGGGCCGAACCACTATAAAATATCGTGTTCTTATTACTTTTTGTCATTCGGTTCTTTTCAACACATTCATTCACATCAAGCATATTCTGACTCCGTGTCAGTTGACCAAAATCTGGGTCAATAGTTATATTATTTCATATAATATAATATTAGATTAAATAATGTGACAAAATGTGATTTGTCACACCTTGTAACATATTATTGAGACTCACAAAATTGGACTAATGTGTGTGCCCAAATGTAACATATTTTGGAGTTACAAAATCAGTTACAAATTTGTAACTCCCAAATATTACCCAATAATGTGTATATTATATGTTACACATTTGAGATTGGATTTCATAAAGTCATGATGATATATGACTGTTGGAGACATGTTTTTAACTCCCAATAGGTGTTTGGAGGTTACAAAATCATGTGGGAAAGGATTTGGGACGTTTTGGAAAATGACTTTTTTGTGCTGAAAATGGCCTGTGGCCGCAACCACTGACTTTCAGTGGCCACGACCTGGGGGACAGAAGCCAGTGGCCGCGGCCACTGAAAAGTCCTGGCCGCGGCCAGTGAGGCTGACAGCCTATGTGAATTTTCAGGTTTTTCCAAATTGAACGGTTCTAACATCCCAAAAAACTCCCAAATCTCCATTTTAATTTCATAAACATCTAATTAAACATTGGTAACAACCATGAGGGTTGGTGGAATTTGAAATTCAAAGTGGTATCTCAAACTCTATAAATAGGAGCCTAATGCTCACTTGTAAGACACACCAGTTTTCATCCACAAAACACTTGGCTGAAAAATACACCTTGAGGCTTGATTATTCCAGAGAGCTATTTCCTTGAGAGATCCCTTAGTGCTTAGAGAATTGGGGGAAATAAGCTTTTGGACAAAGGTCTTGAACCTTGTTCAAGTTGGTGATCCCCACTACTCTACACTTTGGTTGTGTGAGAGTTTCTTTGTATTTTCATTCTTTTGATCTTGTTGATCTTATTTACTTGTATTATTATTGTTTTGAGTTTGTAATCTTCTTCTCCTACATCTTTCTAGTTACTTGTATTTTGAGCAATTGAGTTGTAATATTTATTTAATCAATATTACCTTGTCTATTGTATTTTTTGCATAGATTTGTATTTTTGGTTTTTCCACTTTTCCATTGAGCAATAAAATTATATTCTCTAACAATGTGTACATGTTTAGCCTACCTAGCTATCACGGTCAGGGGTATTTTGGGAGATGTGTCTCAATCTAGATTTTGTCGTTTAGTTTACTTTAATCATATTTTTGAGCTATAAAATAGTTCTAAACAGTAATTTTGGGATCCCAAATATATAATGCTTTGAAATTTCAATGAAGGATTACATTTTCAAATTATATGACTTTTATTACAGTTTAGCTACACTTTTAACCTAAAACCTCGATTAGCGAGTTAATTGCACATTTAAAACTCACTTAGTAATGACTCTAAGGCAGTAGGACGTTACAGAAACTACTCCAAGGCCCACGTGTGGCCTTCTCCCAGCCTCCAACCACTCGGCCCAGACCGCAAGGCAGCAGGCAGCCACTTATTTTGGCCATCTTGAGCCCAACAAATGTTCCCTTGTCCCCTTGTCCCCCAATGTCTAAAAATGCCATTTTTGTTTACCAAACTTTTCTACACATTTTATTACAACATTCATCATTACACCCTAAAATTTACCCCTACTTACCTTATTACTCAATTTAAAAATTAATTTAATCAATTTAAATTGATTGTTTTAAATAATTTATTTTGGCTATAAATAAGGGATTTGAAGACCATTTTTGGGGAGGAGTTTATACTACACAATTGCTACACTTTCAAGACCACTCCATTCTCTTCATCTTTTTCTTCTTTTTGGTCATTTTTCTATGAGTTTTTGGAGGAAAAATTTGCAAGTTTCTCCTCCAAATTTTCCTATTTATGTTTGTAATTTTTTGTTTGTATTTGCTATTCTAGTTATGAGTTTCTAATCTTTTTAAGATTATTAAGGTGATGATGAAACAATATATAACTAAATAGTATTTATTTTATATGTTGATTTCCCATTTGTGCGACAAAGTTTATGGATTTTTCTTCTTCAATCTTTCATATTAAATATCATGTATTTTTTATTGTTAGCATATATTTCACTTTGTCCCTCATTAGTGCAAGATCATAATATTCTTTTATTAAGGTGTGCCATTAAATTGTGCACATCAAATGCTTAGAACAAAAATATTATATTTTGCCTTATAAATAATATTATTTGATTTTGTTGTTGTTTCATTAGATTGATTCACACCAAATACTTTGATATTATATTGCTAAAAGTGAAGATAAATCATATATTAATATAATAACTTGTGCTTAAAAAGAATATCTAAATTGAATAGGTGATAGTTTGATTAATTTCTACTATTAATAGAACTTGGGAATCAATGTACTTATAGATATTATTGAACTTATATTTTGTAGATTCTATTATCTTAATAATTTTTCTCTTACATCTTATTTACAATTCCTATCTTGTTTATTTTTTCTTGCTTTAATATCTTTATTATTATCTTTTATTTTATTTTCTTGATACGAAAATCTCATCAATCTTTGGAGCTAGGTTAGAGTTTATTAATTTTGGTTTAAAATAATTTTTTTATTTTTTATTTTAGACAACTCTTTTGGGTTCGACATCATTGTTTACACGATCACTATTCTATATGAACAATTCGTGCGCTTGCGATATAAATATTTAAAATATACCCGTTTTGGGTCCAACATCCTTACAGACACGTGTTTTAAGCTCCTAATAATGTTCTAATCCTATTGGTTGGACTTAATGACTCTACCTACACTATGAAATGGTTCTTATAGAGTTTTGATAGACTTGATCGCTCTCTCAAATCTCTCTCTAAACTCTCAAGATCATAAGTTTTTTCATAGAAATTCATAAAGAAAGTGCTTGTTTTTGTGAATTTCAAGCCTTCTTCAATCTCATTTCCTACTAGAAAAGGCCTTTAGCATCCATCAAGGGCTAGAAAATAGAGAATTCAGACAGTGATACTTTTCGTGTATAAGCCTTGTTTTTTATTCTCATCAAAGAAGAAGAAGTTACAAGTGGTGTTCTAATTAGGGTTTGAAGTTTGCTAGAAGATCCAAGAGTTTTGTTCTAAAACCAGGGTTTGCATTTCTCTATCTCAATCTTTTATTGGATTCTGTCAAAGATAATTGTGTGTGGATACTTATTATTATGGTGATATAATCTCACTCTCTCCCAACATAAATTATTTGTGTTCTTATTATATTTAGTATCTTGATTTTTATATCGTTTATTGACTTTTATTGTCGTTGGCCAAATTTGTGGTCAACGCAATTAATAATATTTTTTTCTAAAATTATGATGTGGACCAATAGTAGAATGACACATGGCATCCTAATCGGCCCCAAGTGTGTTTAGTGGAATTGGTGGTAATAGATGCAACGAAAAGTTAAGTGGTTTTACTCTAAAATTAAAAAAAAAAATAGATATACAAGTGTATATAAAATCAAAGATATCAAGTATTTATGATGTAAATACTCTTGAATTAAATAGTGGTGGAGTACTATAAGCTATTCAAATATTGTGAAAAGACCCTTAAATTCTTAGTTATTTTTTCAACAAAAAGTAGGAGAATCTATAAATAAACACTAAATAAAAGAGATGGTTTTTTTTTTAATTGAGAAGTATATAAAAGATTTCAACTATATATAGATCATTATTCTTTTTCGACAATTCAACTCAATTCACAATAGAATAACAACCGTGTTAAACACTTTTCATAGGTCTTTGATCGACTGTAATTAACTGTCACATAATCTCTTTTTTTTGGTACATAAGATAAAAGTTTGTAAAAAAAAAAAAAAAAAAAAAGTAGAACTCGAAAAAGTGCTGTCTCTTTTTTTTATCACAAGTTTTCACTTGGTGAGAATTACTTCTGATATCTCCCAACCCCACTTAAATCGTAGCCAAATTAAGGTTTGTAATCAAACTGGGCTTATATTAAGATAAGAATGAATGAGTCTGAACAAATTTGACTAATTAATTTATTATGTTAAACTAAAGCATATTAATTAACACCTACACAAATCTGTCAGAGACAGCCCTGCGACATTCCCTAGCTACTTACAGCCAAGGATATATTTATAGATATATACATCCGAAGATTATATCATCATCATCATCACCATGATTCTGTTAATCATGCTATATGATCACACGGTCATGATTCATCACTAGGTTTATTTAGATATATAGAAAACCATGCATGTTCAAGTTCAAGTATATTAATTAGTTGGATGAAGAAAACCATGCCCTGTTTGTGTCAGACAAATTTAGTATACATGATTCATGAACGGTTTAAAGTTTAATAAATTCATATAAATCTTTAAAAAAAAACTGTACTGTGTTAATAAAGTGAAACCATGAATAATTTAAATATATGGGTTCTGATTTGAAAGCCATAAATCTGATACAGAATCAAGATTTTCTTGTCTTTTTTTTTTGCAAGAGAAGATCTCATGAATTTGAATAAATATATATATATATATGTATATAAATATATATAATAAACACACTCGATGTATCTGAGAGAAACCAAAGTCGTTTTTTGTTTGTTTTGTTTTCATTAATTTCCTTTTCAATTTTAACTCATTTCCTTTTATCTGTACAGTAATTGATCGAACACATATATATGATTAAACAAAAATATACAAGCGATCACAATTACTTCTTCGCATTTTCAATTTTTTTTTGTTTTCCTTTCTGTAGGAACATGCGTGAAAATATTCCATCTCATCAAAATTACACATAATAATCAAGATTTGAAATTAATTAATTAGATCTTCCTCACGGAGAGCCCAAGCTTCACGAAGAAGAGCCTTATTTTCCTCTTCAACATGAGATCCCAGTCAAGTCTGGACACGTACGTATGAATACAAACATATACATATATATATATATGTGTGTATAATAATTCTACTTTAAACAGAACAACCCAAGCCTCTAGCTTCTGACCCTTTCATGATTCTCAGCCTTTTGCACGAAGAAGAAAACATTCTGTAAATTCAAAAACACAGAAACCCCATTAGCTATTATCTTACAATAATCAAATACACACACACACACATATATATATATACAAGAGAATGATAATGATAAAAGTACTTACTCCCAAGGAACATCTCCAACCAACATCCAATCTCCATCTTTGTCTTCATAAGTGGGGACGAATTCAGAGCCATTGTAGCCCTCACTCTCGTTGTAGTCACCAACTTTGAACTTAAACATGTCTTCCAAGGCTTTGAGGAGCTCTTGGTACCCTTTGTAGAGCATCAAATCCATTTTTCTTAGGTATGGAGCTCCATCCATGCTGACTTTCACGTATATTCCAGCCTCGTCTGCTTTCTTCATTGATTGTAAGCAGTTTTTGCGGAAAGATCTCACCGGAGGCCATCCCACTACTTGTGTTCTGCAACATATAAATATCAATTGGTCAATTAGTATATAACGTACTTAACTATATATGATAAAACCCAAAACATGACATGATTATTATACAAACAAGTTAGAGAATAACTATATTTTCTTACTTGGTGGGTGAAGGGTTTTCTTGGCCAAAAGTTTGTGTTTCTGAGCTAGATTTGGATGGTTCATCAGTAGTCAAACATCTCTTGTTATTGCCTTTCGTAGTAGTACTTGTGTTCTTCTCAGACTCTTGATTAGTAGTAGTAGTAGTAGTACTATCACAACCTGGTAAGCCTAACCTAAGCTCTGTAGCTTCAAGGTTGAGGTTCAGCTCATCATCTCCTCTTTCAAACATACCCATGTTTGTCTTTTCTATGTAATAACTTTTCTTTTCTTCTGCAAATCTTGGATGTAGCTGTTGAACTTTCCGGCTATCCAAACACAAATCTTATGTCTAGTACTTCTCTGCAATTTCCAGCTGTGTTGCTATGGAATGGTTGAGAGAGAGAGAGAAAATAAAAGTGTTGTAGTGATGGAGAAGAATGAATATTTCAAACCTATTTTATAGAAAAAAGAGGGGAACACCAAGTAATAATAAAGTAACAATAATAATTATAATAGTAATAACCAAATTGGAGATAGGTAGAGGGTGTCGTAAAACACTACTATACCCTCTCATAAGCGCGTGAAATGTAATATATTAAATTTATAGTATATAATATACAACTTAGCATTTTATTATATTTTTCTTTGTCCCAAAACTAATTTAGTATTTGATGTTTAAATGATACCTTGTTAATATTTTGTATATAGTATATTTTCACTATTTTTTTTTATAAAAACTTAAAACATATTAATAAATTTTTGCTAATAATTTTTTTTTACTAAAATTATTGCCAAGATACATTTTTTAATTTATTTATAATAAGGTATTTCTATATACATTTATGTTTTTTTTTTCTTCACACCCATTATTAAATAAACCCATAATAAATTCTTAAAAGATATTTCCACACACTTTTTAAATATGTTTTTGATACAAAACTACATATTCCCTTAAATAGTTTTATCTTTTTAATGTTTTTCACATTTATAATTTATTATTTAAATAAAATTAAATCATATTTATCACTCTCAAAAAAAACAAAAAACAAGTATAAATTTAAATAATTTAAAAAAAGTTGTCTTATTACAATCAAAGTCATTAGTGAAATCACAATACTCAATTTTTGTACTTGTAAAAATTAAAATATGTAAAAAAATTTAAAAATAATTAATTAATGTTTAAAATGAAATAGTTTTTTTAGAATTAAAAGTACATTCTGTTAATATTTTGGTACAACCTTCTATTCCCACTATTAAGTTTATTTGCGACATGCAGGCAAAAATACTTAATTAAATAGATATTTGCAGCGAAAATATATCAATTATAGATATTTACGGCGAAAATACCCAAACTATTAGAAAATTTGACACCACATAAACAAGTGTAACAGTAGGATCAGACAGCTGCACCAAACTGTATCAAAACATAGATGTAATGTATTTTCTCCGTTAAAAAATAACTTAAGTACTTAAGTGCTACAAATATAATAACATGGGTACTTTCACTGCAAATATCTCATTTATTATTTAAATTAAATTAAATCATACTTAAGTAGAATATTAATTTAAAAAATAATCATAATTTTTAATTCAAAACAAGAACAAATATAAATATAAATAATATAATATTTCAAAAAAGTGTCTTATTAGAATTAAATTCATTAGTAAAATCATATATTAAATTTTTATAAAATATGTACAAATTTTTTAAAATAAAAAATAACAAATTAATTAATATATAAAATGATAAATTAGTTGTTTGTGGTAAAAATAAATTTATGTTATTTTTTTAAAATTGATATATATATAATAACAAGCTAGGTGAAGCGTTAGGTGTGGGAAGTTGAAGGCACGCATAGAAAAAAAGAGAGTGGAGAGAGATATTAGATTGGTGGTAATTTAATTATGACAAAATATAGCGATATGCATGAATTTGGACACAAAGTATGGCATAGGCAGCTAATGGTGTTTGTTGTTCCATAAAAGAGCAGAGAGTTAGGGCAGTTGTCCTTGTATTATGGGGACAAGAGTGGGACAAAGGCTTTTGGCCGCCCATATTGAAGACTTGGAAGATCGAGTCAATTAGATTCCCTTGTAAACCAACGTGGACCCTTTGATCTAAGGCAGAGTGAGAGATCAGGTGGGTGCAACCCCATTATGTGGAGTTGGGTCCACATGGGGATGTCCTTGATGGGCAAGGCAAGGCAAGGCATGGGGTGTTCTTAGTTTAGCTAGACTACTTTAGTTTAGAGAGGAACAACGGCAGCTCTAATCGGACTGCAAAACAGTAAATATAGTGCTAAAAAAACACAAAATCAAATCTAACTCAACTTTATTTATCCCACCATTACGATGTTAAGCTACAGTACCCCACCATTTTGGTGGGGTACTGTAGCACCGACAAAATCAAAAAGCAGTACTATTTTGCTTTTTATATTAGTATTTAATAATAAATATATATGTATATTATTTTATATATAAGATAAAATAATATAAAAATAAAGAATATATTTTTTGGTCTAATTTTTGGTATTGTGATTGAAATGGAAAAATGATATAGTGCTAAGATTCCTTAGTTTTGGTGTTGGTGCAACACCATAAAGAAGGATGTAAATGGGACAGATCTGCCCCCCCCCCCCGCTTCCGCCTTGCCCTGCGAACATTTTGCCCCGCCCCAACACCATAAAGAAGGATGTAAATGGGACAGGTCTGCCCCCCCCCCCGCTTCCGCCTTGCCCTGCGAACATTTTGCCCCACCCCATTTGTCCTATTTAATTTTTTTTTAGAAACATTAAATTATAATTTTATAATTTTCTCTAAGCCTAAATATTATTTTTTATTGTAATATTTATATTTTACACTCTATCAACTACACCATTACATATTATATTTTGTTTTTTTATTTTAAGATTTACAAAATAAATACAAGAATAAGGATAAATTATATAAAATATATTTTTCAATATTTATAAAGGTAGGTAACTATTTGGTACCCTGTGTTTTTGCAAAGTATCATTTTGGTACCCTTTGTTTTCAATAATGTTCATATAGTACCCTGTATTTTAAAATCGTACATATTTAGTACCCTAAACTCAAATTTAATTAATAAAATTTTACCAATTTAATCAAACTGCTGTCAATTATGTAAGTTCCAAATTTAAATTTAATTACTTAATTACATATAACTGATGACAGTTTAATTATATTGACGAAATTTTATCTATCAAATCTGAGTCTAGGGTATCAAATATGTATAATTTTAAAATGCAGGGTACCATATGAGCATTATTGAAAACAGACGGTACCAAAATGATACTTTGCAAAAACATAGGGTACCAAATGAGTAAATTCCCTATTGTAAATTTTTTCTAGTCTATATAGAATTAAATATATTCTTTTTTTTTTAAATAGAATTAAATATATTCTAAACTACATATAAAATGTCAATTTTACGTACTATATGTATAAGTAGTACGAGAGAATTGGGTTAGAGTATAGAAAAAAAAAAATTTGAGGCGGGGTGGGGTGGGTCCCCGCCCCGAATTCTACCTCGTTTTTACCGGGGCAAAGATGCCCCCCGCCCTGCCCTGCCCCGCCCGACCTCACTACCCCATTTTGCCATGCCTAACCATATATGATATTATGGGTTGGAGAAACCCGAAGGCTTTAATAATAATGAATATATAAAAACTACCTAAAGTTGGAGAACCTTTATTATTATTACATGTGGGTATGGGGCAGCATCCATGAGCTATTGCCTTGTATTTAGGGAGTTCCTTGGATAAGGGCAATAATAATAATGGTGATTTATTGGCTTTCCTTTTGGCCTCCCCTTGTTTTGGGATTTTGCTTTGAGAAAAAGCAAGCAAACACTATAATTATAGAGCTACCATACCCTTCGTACCAAAAACCCTCTTGTGTTTGTGTGTTTCTCAAAACAAAGAAATGTGAGGCTTAGAATTTTCCAGAGCGATACCATTATCATTATTATTATTATTATTATTGTTATTGTTATTACTAAGATATGAAAGCAAATTGCAAAAGTTTGACTTTTTTCCTTTGTATCGTTGTTAAGTTGAAATCATTTTTAATTGAAATAATAAAAAGTCAAGTGTGGGAAGTAAAGAAAGAATAATCCTAGCCAAACATAGCCTTATGACCTGCTTTCTTGTCTGGAAGAACAGTATCAAATAAAAGAAAAAAGAGAAAAAGTTAGGAGTCCAGTTCAAACCGATACCAATTCAAGTTGTTCGGCTTGTGAGTTGTGACAACTATAACAAATCTATCTAGTTCATGCATTTTTTTCTCACCTCATTTATTTCTTTATTATATGGAGTTGATTTATTAGTTATCTCAAGAATAAATATATAATAATTAATCGAATGATATTAATAAATTTGAGCTCGATTCGATCCCAGTTCTCGTACATGCATATTAATTCACCCAATTAATTTCAACGGACAATAACCAACAATTATAATTAATGCTTTTAAACATTTTTACATATAAATTTAAAAATGTCCCACTTTATAATGGTTTGTCTAGTGTTCTATGATTCACATCCAATCAAATTATAAGATATTTCCTTTTAAAATATTTACTTATAAATGTTTAATAATTTTACAAATAGTACTCACAGAATGGCCTCTAAGTGAGGATAAAGGGCAGAGATGAAGCAAATGGATATCCCATTATTGTGACTAGACTAAATTTAATTTATTTTTTTTAATTTGATACTTCAATAAATTAGGGTACCTAATTAGCAGAGGAAAATAGAATAAAAGTCTATTAATAAAGTAAATTTAACTTATAAAATGAGTAGTGTTCATTATTTTGCTTAACAAACAGGTTACAAAATAATTGTAATTTGGATATAATTATGTTAAGATTAATTATTAATCAAGACCTATTATTTATTTTTAATCATTTTTATAAGCAAATGAGAATAGAAGAGAATAATAAATAGGGGTGTAGTGATCATATGGAGGTAGCGTATGTAATGCCTTATGTTAGGAAATTGTTCATAAAATCTTTCACGTGGAGACGACAAAGTCACAAACATAATCATGAATCGAAAGCAATTTCAAAAGCTTCATGTTTTCTGCCTCGAAACTTAATTCTTGTCTACAATTATGTAATCTACTAGATTTATATAAAGATTTTAGAATCTTATTTCAAACTATGTCGTATATCTCTGATACAATAACACATGCTTAAGTCGTATATGCCATTAAAGATGGCCAATTCGAGCTAAAGCTTACACATGTGACGTGCATATATATATATATATATATATATAGACAAATATTATATACATATGTAATGAGTTTCGTTACCATATATCGTTATATGTTCACTTAAAATGTCACGTATAAGTAACATCACTGCTTATAATGTATTTTGTTATGTGTTCATGTACTACGGTCTATGAATTCACTTAGGGCATATTTGGAAATAATGGTGTAATAATTAGGTCATGTAATTTATTGTGGTAGTAACAACATTATATATTTTAAAATACAAATTATGATAGAATGTTAAGAGATAATTACTTATAACTTCTTATTGTCGGCAAAATAGTTAATAATAGTTATGCATAAAATTAAAATTATGTAATAAATAATATTTTAAATTGATATTAATTAGTACTTACACCTAATTCTCATAGGCATCATGAGAATCGAAGAGTATAGCTGTAATCTCTCAATTATCTTGAATTACATAATTATTATGTAATTACATAGTTAAACAAACACGTTAAATTGAATAATTACAATCTAAATCACACTCAATTTCAATTACAAGACTGTTTTCCAAACACACCTTAGCATGTCTTTAAGCTTTCCGAATACATCTTTTTCTCATGATGTCAGTAATGTTTATGATGCGGTCTATAAATTGACTTAATATGTCCTTATGCTAGACAATAAACTTAAATTCTGGTAATAGTAAATCAATCTCTATTATGATTTAGATGTCTCTACAAATTTAGACAATAAAGTTTATTAATTAGTATTACGAAAAGAGTAAAAAGTGAAAGTATTAGTGGAATTTTAAAGCAAGTTGACGTGATTAAGGTCATCACAAGAAATCTCAAAGTTGATATGGAAAGAAACATTAGTTGTCTCCACACTCAAAGTAAAGCTAATTGTTTGATCTCTCCTTTCCAAACCAAATAATATAATAATAGGAGTAAATAATAATAATGACCCAAAACAGTAATTATATCGATCTAACTAAACCACTCGATATTGTGGCCTGGTTTTCCTTCCAATGCATCTTTTTTATTTTTATTTTTTTTTCTTTCTATACAAACCAAAATGAGTTAAAGTATAAAGTTGGTGTAGCACCGACACCTCAACAACGGTCGGTTTATACAAACTGATAGTGTGTTTTTTACTTAGGAATATACATAAGAAGTGACTGTTAGGCTCGTGTGCAAAAACTAAAGCAACTGTTCTTTTTCTTTAAGCAAAAAAAAAAAAAAGGTAAAAAGAAAGAAAGAAAGAGAGGACCACAGACATGAAGGGTCCACAGATTTTGTTGATTTCATGAGAGACACCACACTTTTTTGAGGTTCGCTTTACCTTCTGGCGCCAATGGGGTCTCCTTCCCCCAATAATGGCCAGCCTATCACAGGCCCCCACACCCTCTTTTCTAGCCCCGACCACAATGGGCCCTTTGAAAAGCCCACTCCAACTAACTCATCCCCTCTCATCTCATCTCATCTCATCTTCTCACTTCTTTCCCTTATCTATATACCATTTTTTGTTGAGAAATTTCATTTGGTTTCAAAAAAATTTATTCTATAGTTTTTTTTTTTAAGAATTTTCACATTTAAGGATTTAGTTTTCCGTAATTATTTTTTTTTTTATAAAAATTGATTTATACTATAATTTTCCTTTTAATCAAATTTTTTTATATTTAGTTAGTTAGTAATTGTGTTTCTCATAGTTTATTTTTTTCTTTAATAAATTGGATCTTTGATTAATTAACATCTTTTTTTTTTATTGACCTCCTACTTGTTTTAATCTCCAGGAGGTCAAATTCAGATTGTTGTTCAATTATTTTAGTGTTATGTTCGACCTAACAAATAAGAAGAATCGAAGCACGCTCTGTAGGATTTGAACCTACGACATCAGGTTTTGGAGACCCACGTTCTACCAAACTGAATAACATAAAAGTTTTATTTATGAAAATTTCTCAAATTTAATAAAAATAATTAATAAATTCTATAAATAAAACTAAGCAAACGTGCATATTGCTTGTTGCTTGTATCTAGTACTAATTATAAAAATAAATAAACAAATAATATTAAAATATGAAAAAGTTTATGTTGCACTGTGTATATTGTATGTGGAATAATTAATTTACAATCATACAAATGATGTTCTAAAAATAAAAATATATAAATGATATACTATAAATACAAAAACATTGAGCATAAATGTTATAAAAAAAGTGAAAATTTTATGTTAAAACTAAATAAATTGGATTTAGGTAAAAATTTGTTTAGTTTTAAAGTTATGAATATGCTTATTTAAACATATATTTATTTTTATTATTTTTTAATTCTTATATAAATTTTAAATAAATAAAATATCATAAAAATAAATAAAATATGTTTAATATAATGTATGACATAAATGTATTAAAATATTATGGAAAAATATTGTCCATAATTTTAATAAATACCGGTTCACTTTTTTTTCAATATATAATAAAATGAATTATAGTTCTATAGTATATATATATATTTATATCAATAATCTATACATATATGATATTTAAACACACTATTAACATAGATATATATTTACATGACTACATGACATATATATAAATTACAATAATATTTTTAAAAATAATAATAGAATAAAATAAAAATAGAAAAAGTCATAGTGTAGATATAGTAGTATACATCCATCAACTATTTTTAGTTTTCAATGTATCTCGCAATGTCCTTTGGTGAATTTGATGAAGAAAAATAACTTCAATCACTTGATGAAAAAGAAATTATCACACAAATTTATAAGATAAAAAAATGATAAGTATGACATTATTATTTTTAAATAAATATGATTTAATTATTTAAATTATTATAAAATATCCTATTTTAATTAATTTATTTTTGTTTAAGTTTATGTTTGTTCTAGTTTTTTAATTTGGCAGTGACAACAATAGATTATATATTATATGTTTAATATAATATTAATATTATACATGGATTTTAAATTTAAGTTTTTTGCTAGTTTTTTTTTAAAAGAAGTTTGTTTCTGGTTGATAGTAGATTATATTATGTTATATGTTTAATATGATATTATTCTAATACCTGAAGTTTAAGTTTAATTAAATTTTATTTAACTTATAAAATATATGGTTTTATTATTTTTAAATAATTGGCGTTGTAAAATATCTCACAAATATCCTATTTTAATTTGTTTAATTATTTATTATTATTAAATTTGGTGTAAGTTTAAATTATGTTTATAATCTACTGTTAAATATAAAAATATTATGTTATATATAAGAATATTCTATTAAAATTAACGAAAAAAATAAAAAATAGTTAAAATCAAGAATTTTCGTTATCTACACACTTATTATATAAAATAAATGTGAAAAATATATTTCAAATAATTATAAATAATAATATTTAAACATACCAAAAGAATAGATAATATTAAAAAACAAAGTGAAAATTTTATGTTCAACTATGAATATCTATAGTGCATATAAAATAAGTAAGAAAATATAATATACCATAAATTAATAACGATTGAAATGAGGTATTTTATTATAACTTATAAGTGCAAGTAATAAATAAATTATACTTACTGTAATTTAGTACAATTTTACTTTGAAAGTCATATTGTACCACGTTTATTCTTTTGTTGAATCCTACATTTTGTTTCATTAATTGTTTGGATCCTATATTTTAACCCAAAATTTTTGTAACATATATTTGGTAAAATAGTTTAATAGAGCCCTAAATTTGATTTTGTTCAAATTTTTTTGAACTAGAATCACAAATAATTCACAAAATTAACAACTCAGCTATAACAAAATTATTATGCCTAACAATTGTGTTGTTATATTCAATTTTTTATTCATCAAAATTGAATTTACAAAACATAAATTCAAAAAATTAATTTGTCAAAACTCAAGATCTATATAATGAAATAATACACATAGTAAAAAAAAAAGTATATATCCTACTATATATGTAATTTAAAATCTGAATAGGAATTAGCAAGAATGTATAATTTGATTAGAAAAGTCATAAAAGTTTGTATACCTATCTCGAAATCCAAATTGCAAAGTTATTGTGTTATCCGTCATCATTAATTTAATGTTTTAGGTTAAGATGAACATCATTTTCTCGTTAAATTATAAGGCAGGGCTGGAGGGAGACAATCCACTCGTGACCTGAACAAAGCCACGTTTAGGTTTTCATTTTTAGTCTCTTGAGATTAGATTTTAATGTTTATGAAAATAATGGCTTTGACATTTTGACACTAGAGTTAGATGATGCTTTGTCTTTTTCTTATCATGAAAATGTGACATATGAAATTTGGTTTACCCTAATCAATCAATGCATTACAGTACCTAATTTAAACTAACACCCTTAGTTAACCAATGCACAATCCAAGGGTAAGTAATTTTCAAAACAAATTATTGTCTTATTGATCTTAAAAAAACCAATACTTGAGGGTAACCAATATATATATATATATATACTTGTAATAATTATCATGTGTCTTAACATTATCTTTCACTTTGGTATTAGTGTAAGTGTAAGTCACATTATTTTTCTTCTCATCCTCCATTTTTATAGTGTTTTTTTTTTCTCCCCAAGTACTTTGAGTACATAAAAGCCGTACAAACAAAACTAGCAAGAGACATGTGGAAGTGGTACATATATGGGCTCCAAACGCAGATCACATTTTTTTTTACTTGCTCGGCCATGTGGTGGAACATATAAATTTATACACGCAGAGCATTTTCAACCTCAATGTTCCAACAAAATTATACAAGAGAAAAATAAGTCTTGCAAAGATGTCCAAGCAATTGCATGACAGTACGGAATTATGAAAATAATAATGATAACGATAATGATGTGTAAACCGAGATTGACCCATGAGAGAAAAAGAAAAGTGAAAACCAAAATCTAAAAATTAAAATTAAAATATGAATTAAAAAAGGTGAATGAGAAAGACTATCTGTATGGAGCATTTAATGGCACACGTGTGCGGTGTGGTGAGGATGGTGATGGAGGCAGGTGAGTACTGTAGAGAGTTTGTGTTCGTGTTCGTGTAGGTGATGTGGTTTGGGATCCTAATAAGTCCAGAGTTATAGGGGTTCTTAGGTCGTGGAAGTGGGCCTGAGAGGGGTGGCCCACAAGCACACGAGGGCCTCTGACTGTGGATTCGTTGGAATGGGCCTGGCGAAGCCGATTGGGGTAAGTAAGTCATTGTCTCACAGTCAATGCTGTAGCTTTTTGTGTCTCCGTCGCTCTCAGATCAGAAGAATCAATGGATGAGTTAAATTTCAGCCATGACCATCCATGAGCATGCATCGCCACTACATGAGTTATCATCATCATCATCATCTTCAATTTTTTTTTTTTTTGGGAGGGTCATTTTGTGGATAAACTTGGAGAAAGTGATATATGTGTGACGAAACATAGAACTTTAAAATTTTACATATCCATTCAATGAATTGTTTCTATCTATCTATCTATCTATCTTTATTTGTTACTTATTATTTTTTTTTTTTGTTTATATGCACATATTTCAGTGTTGAGGTACTTTTAGTTTGAACAATATTTTAGACTTAATATTTCGTTTTAACTTTTTAAATAATGGTTATTTATTTTATAATGTGATATATGGTATCCAATCAGTTGCTTAGATGAATACATGTGCCTTGTACACGTGTCGACTTTTATGCCTAGTGTGCCATGGTTATCCACACTCGTACATAATAGCATTAGAGCACTCCTAATACCCTAATTCGCCAGTGAATTCAAATTCATGATTTCTAAAATTTAATATTTGAGTTATTTATTTTCAAATTTTTAATTTAAATACTAATTCTAATTTTAAGCTACAAAATAAAAAATTGTTATTTTCACATTTTCTCTAAATTCAAATCATTATATTCTAAAATCCTATAAATCTATTACTTTTTTAAAATTTTAGATTATCTACCGATTACATATTTAGTTTTTTAAAATTCAAAAATTGTTTACAGAGATAACGAATCAATCACATTTTTAAAAACTTATTTTAAGACTATAAATCTAAATTTTCATTTTAGAAACATAGTTTTTGAAAATAATCAAACATTACATACACTTATGTGACAATTTTCTTCACCTAATCATATTTACTTAAGATAAGTTTTACAAAGTAAAAGTGAATTGCCACATAAGTGTGTGTAATGCTTGAATGTAATTTGTGTGTGCATATATCATTACTCATTTTCTATACGGGAAAAGTAACATTCCACTTGATTATGTAAACTTGAGCTAGTTTATCCTTTTAGCGCTTATGGGGAAGCACAATTCATTAAACTATAATTATTTTATTAATTTTTTATACATTTTTGTATATATGTGTAATATTATTATATTTAATTATTTTATTTTTAAAAATAAATAAAATATATTTAAAAATATAATATTTAAATAATGCCAAGAAAAATAAAGAAGATAATGTATAGTATAATGTAAAAAAAATTTGGTATAAAATAGAAAAAAATGTGTTTTAGTAAAGTGTTTTAAGTATAGAGCAAAACATACATTAAGAGCGTATTTACATCGCTACTTTTGATCGGTGTAATTTGATAACTGATTCAATATATTTTTTTTTTTAAATTAAAATATACATATTAAATTATACCAAAAGTCATATTTCATATAAGGATTTGAGTACTATTGGTACACCCTAGTAATACTCTGTACACAAATATCTCATAGGAAGTATAGAACAACACTCAAGTAATATCACAGCCAGTATATTAGCACTCAAGTGTTTCATTTTTTCAAGGGGAGCATTAAAATTTAAGTAGCATCTACAAACATATGATTAAAATATCTTATTTACTATTAATTATACATACAAGGGAGACTTTGTAAAAAATGACAAATAATTTAATTTTGTACTCACTTAATTGTAGACCAAACGAAATTAATCTACTTTTTTTTTTTAAAATAAAAGAAAACATTAATCTAGTTCAATCGCTCTGTTTTCATAAAAACCTCCATGTAACATAGTATACCGAAATTAATTTTATATACGAACTTAGTTTAAAAACTTCAATAGGACTTTTACTTTTATTACAACTGAAAAAAAAATCAAAATCAGACTGATGATTAATTATATAAAACATAATGTTAATTTTGTTATTTGACTAAAATTCATTGGACAGCAATGGTATTTCCTCGAACCAAAAATAAAATAAAATAACATAATAGAAGAAAACACCTAACTACTTAAACAAGTAGCTACAACGAAACTTTAATTAAAATTTTGGGAAAGAAAATAAAGCAGTATTCTTTTATATAAAAAAGAACGTACATTAATAAAAAAAAAATATTGTGCAGACAAACCTCCTAAAAAAATACACATTATTCTGCCATACTATTACTAACGCAACTTTGTAAACACAGCAATTGACAAATGAGCTAAAAAATTAATATTATAATTAAGTCATGAGAATAATAATTACGTAGTCTAGAATAATAAACTATAATTAATCAAAAGTTAATTAAAATAAACAACTCGAGGGACAGGCATGTATAATAAAAATGTGAAATTAAAAAAAAAATTGATAATGTGGTCTGTTGCAATCATTTCAAAAGATATTACTTTAGACATCCAAATCTTAATTAATGTCTCTTTGATCTTAAATTACCCGTGATTTTGTTTTAATAAAAAAATATATTAATTTTGTACAAACAACAAACTTTATCAAAAAAAATTGAGCACTTTCTTTAACTTAACTGTCTACACGCGTGCTAAAGTGGGAGCACGATATATACGGCGTAGGAGATTATTCCCGCAAGGTGTTGTTTTGGTGGGCTGGGCTTGTGGGGGCCCAGTCAATGTCCCCCCTTCTTCAGTCACATGGGAGGTTTTCCTTTCAGAGTTGAGTTGACTTTTATCGTCTGTTCTCGCATGTGGGGCCCACTGACCAAAACTCCTTTTCTCCACCGTCTGATTCCTCGAAAGTTCACAAACCCCGAATCAACAGGTGGAGATCCGATCTTCGTCCTAATGATGCGTAATAATATCTATCATTCTGTGCCACTTCACCCGATACCAGATTCTTCATTACACCCCAAATAATAATAATAAAAATAAAATTTTATTTATTATTTATTATTATTATTATATTTTTTAATATTAAACAATGTGCAACATGGTGGGTCATTCACAACCTGGATATTTTAGTATTTTTAATTTTTTGTTTCAAATTTTGTACCCAAAAGTTTGAAACATTTACAAATATACCAAGAATGTATTATTTTTTGTTTGGAAGGGACACCACATAAAGTGCTGGAATTGTGATAAGAATTAAGATAACTATTAATTATTATTGTACTTGGAGAACGATAATTGATAGTGTGTATTTTTCTCTTGATTGAACTTTTTTTTTGTGGAGCTGGAAATTTAACTTTATGGATATGCATAAGTGATAAAATCGTACTTATAAAAAAAATCAAATCAATAATTAACCAAGAGTTGAAGTTAGCTACTATATTTGTAGACCACATATTGTGCCATTGTTTTTTCACATTTAATCATGGAATTGGTAAGTGTTTTTTATTTATTTATTGTGTTTGTGATGCTTTTTATGAGTGAAGCCTATACCTATAAGAAAATGACTCATGTTTCAACGTCCAAGGCAAAATAAATAAATTTAATTTTGTATAATTAAGACCAACCAAACACATCATATTGCTGGTTTTGTTGAAAAAAAATAGCAATGTAGTTTAATAAAGTTTGGCCTATAAAAGGGTCAATAGAAAACGAAATATAAATAACTATCTTCAAGCAATTTTTACTAAATAATAAAATAACACAATAACTGCAGTGTTGTTGATAAGCCTTATCTTTAAAATAATTACCAATTATACATTAAAGCATCTTTAGTCGTTATCTTCTATACATAATAGAAGTATACGTATAATTTTTGGAAAATATTATAATTGTCAAAGACATAAACCAAACTACTTTTATTATTGTCTGTTAATTAATTATTGTTTTTTTCTAATAATAGAATTTTGTCATAAAATATAAGCAATTTCCATTGGTGGAGCCTTAGGAAACAAAATAGTAAAAAGCAAACAAGAGAGCTCATAGCCAACCCCAACTTCGTATATCTCTGCTCACTTGGCCACAATCATTCTAAAATTCCACGTCATCCGTGACGTCACTCCTCCCCGACAATCTGCTAAAAACGATCCAAAAACAAAGTTACACATCACTATCCACGTGGCCTCATCTTAGCCGTCTAAAAATCTCGCCCATTTGTTAAAGCTCTAAAAAAAAGTCTTATAAGTTAGACCATTCGGTTCCCTACATCGCCTTCTTCTTTCTTAGTTTCGCCATTTTCGTTTTTCTGAGCTCGTATTCGCCATAACTGAAAGCTAAAGATATTTGCAGAATTTAAAGAAGGGAAAAGGGTTTGTTTATTTATCTTAAGAGAGGAAAATTGGAGACTGGAATCATGGGTAGTGTGGAGCTTATTAACTTTGAAGAGACGGAATTACGCTTGGGTCTTCCCGGCGGGAAGGGAACTGGTGAAGTCGCCGGAGGAGTGCCGGAGATGGTCAAGAACAACGGGAATAAGAGAGGGTTCTCTGAAACTGTTGATTTGAAGCTTAATCTTTCGTCTAAAGATTCTGGGTTGTTGGATCAAGTTGATAGTAAGAAAGAAAAGGTTACTACTGTTGCTACAGCTGCTGATGCTGCTTCTCCTTCTACTGAATCTTCTAAGCCTCCCGCCAAGTAAGTTTCTGTTTTTTAGCTTTTTATTCGTTATGTTTCGTAATAGTATCTCCCTTTGATTCTTTTACTTTTATTCATGGTTTCATATTTTGGTGTATATCTGATTGTATGCGTAGGTTTAAGGTGTTTGATCTAATGCGTGAGAGAAATTATTATGTATTTTTATTAATTATAGAAGGTCATAAACTAAAAAATCTTAATTCATGGAAGAAACTATGATGGGTTCTTTATTTTTATTGATTTTAAAAACATTATCATGGTTATCTATTAATTTATTCTTCACCTCTAGAAATTGTGATCAATAAGTGATATAATTAATGTGGATGAGTTTAAAGAAAAGGTTTGGGTTGGGTTGGGTCTACATGGACGATAACCACATGTACAGAGTAATGTACAGTGGATGTGGGCTTTCCTTTTTGAAAGGTTCTGGTTGGTTGTCGGGAAGACAAAGGAAAAGAACAAAACATAAGGAATCTTATACTCTTTCTTTCTTTCTCAACTACCAAAGAATTATTGAACAGCTCAAAAGTAAGACCTTTAAAATAAAAGTATATGACTTTTTTTTTGGGGTGTAATAATACACTTTTAAGTTTTTTTTCTTCTATATTTACTGTTTATAAAACTTGGTTAAAAGGTCAAATAGTAGTGGGAAAAACCCAAATAATAAAAACTTAAAATGGTTGTTAAATAGTGCTAATAGTGGACCAACTTTTTGAACTTCAGGACACAGGTTGTGGGTTGGCCACCCGTGAGATCGTTCAGAAAGAACATCGTTTCAGCACAAAAGAACAGCACAGAGGAATCTTCAAAGGCAGGCACAGGCAACAGTGCAGCATTTGTAAAAGTTAGCATGGATGGTGCACCCTACTTACGTAAAGTGGACCTCAAATTGTACCAAAGTTACCAAGAACTTTCTGATGCTTTAGGCAAAATGTTCAGCTCTTTCACCATTGGTAAGAAATAATAATAAAAAAAACTAGATTGCCCATCATGGATTTTGATGTTAAAAGTTACACTTTTGGGTTAATATTGCAAAAGGGTACTAATAGAAAGTGGTAAATCTTTTTGCTTTGGTTAAAGGTAACTGTGGCTCACAAGGAATGAAGGATTTCATGAACGAGAGCAAATTGATAGATCTTTTAAATGGTTCTGAGTATGTACCAACCTATGAGGACAAAGATGGAGACTGGATGCTTGTTGGTGATGTTCCATGGGAGTAAGTTCCTTCATCTTTTATAAAAAACAAACTTCAGATATAATTTGTATAAATTTTGTTACAAAATTCTAATGAGAACTCTCTTGATTTTGCAGAATGTTTGTTGACTCATGCAAACGATTGAGGATAATGAAGGGATCTGAGGCCATCGGACTTGGTTAGTAGACATTTAATGCTTTTGAAACTTGTTAAAACTTATCAAGTGTTTTTGGGGTCACGGTTTTGCTTAACCTAATCAATTTAACTCTTGTATACACAGCACCAAGAGCAGTGGAGAAGTGCAAGAACAGAGCTTGAAGCCATTTTTCACGTTGAACTCAATCAAATCATCAGTCCAACACGATCAAATGGAATCAAACCGGCTCGAAAGGGATCGAGCACGGAGTTTGAATGTGTCTTAATTGTACCATGTTTTTTTTTTTTGAAGCATAATATGTTCAAATTATATGAGAGAAATGTTTCGGAAGTTTCTTAGAGACAAGGAGTAATAATATAGAAGATGTTCATATTACCTTGCTCTTGATCATGTGTAATTCTCTTCTTCTTTCTTCTTCTTTTTATTTTTTTGGTATGGATTTGTCTAATAATAATTGTCAATGTGTTAGTTGTCATTGGGTGCTTTTTGTTCCCCATAAATTCTTTTATATGGTATGTATTATTTTATGTGGTGTATATTATATGGGTGAGATTCTTTGTATCGTGCATATATTTTTATACATGAATATTTATTTGAATTGATAAATTCAATTCGATGTAATTGTCTGTCTTGGTTGGTTGGTTGAGAGGAAAATAACTAAGATTCCGAACAAAGAGACAGGATGATACATGGCCATGTGAACTTTGTTTAAAGCATTTATTCACTTCAAAATAATTTAAATGCAATGATCTAGTGACACAGCTAGCTGTGCACCATAAATTGTCCCTACTGGAAAACAATAAAATAAATTATATAAAATTGCATTGATTATGATGCATGGTTTCTATCAGAAATTAATTATGATAAAACCTAAAAAAAAAAATATTATTTATCAAATATACTATACATATTTTGAAAAATAATATTTATGTTAGACAAGTGCTGCTTGCTTAAGGGATATAAACATGTACAGTAAAATGCATGTGACAGTGCTTATAGCATAGACATAAAACTGGGGATCTGAGAAACATTTTTGGCCTTTCTTTTTCAAAGATTCTTAAAAAGTCATTAAAGTTAATAATAAACATTACCCTTTATTAAATTCCTTTTTTTTTTTTGAGAGAGAATATCTTGTATTGATCTGCATCATAAAATGAGGGATTTGCAAGATCTCTTTAATGTGGATCAACAACATAAAACTTGGGATTTGCACATTGTGTCCTTTCCTTTTTTTGAGATTCTTTAAAGCATTTACAGTATTGGAGAATATATAATGCTTCCTTTTCTAGTAAGCAAATCAATAATTGTTTAACAATGTTTTTAATGGCTGTGGATCTGATGTACTGTGCAGAGTAAAGACTATATACTCTTATTTTCTATTTGGTCAATTAATTCTGATGATGAAGTTAAAACTTGGATGTGAAACCACATTAAATGAACAATATATTCTTCATAACAATTTTTTTTCTTTATTTTAACTCATATTTTTTGTATTGGGTTTTACAGTTCAATTATAAAGTATATTTTTGGAGTCTATATCTTCAAACTTTTAAATACATATCACCTAAGATACCAAAGTATATTCCTAAGTCAATTTTCACTATTAAAAGTCCTGTTTTTTGCACATGCTATTTTCATTCCCATATAATGGGGGTGTGAAATATATTGGTCTTTCTCAGTCAATGAAGAATAACCAGGTTTATTTGGCGCATATACATTTTTAAAGTTAAAATAACTGATAATGTTTAATTTTTTTTTTTGACGAAAAAAACTATTTGAAAGAGCTTGTAGGTGATACAAAATTAAAAAAAAAGGAAGTATTTAAACCCTTAAAATATTTTTCAAGATCCTTGTCGTAAGTATTCAAGAACGAAAATTATAAAATTCAATATCCTTTTGTAAATATATATATATATAACCTGAAAATATATATGAAAAATATTATTTTGGTCATGTGTTTTTCATTAATATGCGATCGGTTTCTGTGTTTTGTTAAATGATAATTCAGATTTTGTGTATTTACAAAATGAATCAAAATAGTACCACAGACTTGATTTTTGTCAAAATATTATCAATTATAAGATCAATTTTCGGGTCGTTAGTGATGTGATGAGTTTAGAGAAGTGAAGAAAGTAGTCGAAGAGCTAAGATTGAAATATTATATTTGAATTTTTTTATCAAAATTGAGTATAAGGTACTATTTTGACTTACTTTGTAAAAAATATGGTCCAAATTGTCATTTAGTAAAACATAAAAGTTAATAAAAAATTTGGAAAAAACACAGGTTAAACTTATATTTTCCCAAATAAATACTACTCAAACACACTCTTACAAATATTTGAGAATTTTATTCTAATTTATAGAATATTAAGATTAAAAATTAATTATTTGTGTAATTGAATCCGAAGCTTTGTATTAATATTTTTTATTCTTTATTTTTAAATAATGGAAACCTGCCGATCCCATTCATCAGTATAATATTAAGGAATTATACCTTACGACATAAATTAAATAGATTTTAATTTGGAAAGAAAAATAAAATAGTAATAAACTTGCAATTTTCCCTTTAAATTATATTTCTTTACGTTCTTTTTTTTTTTTTAGAGATAATTACATTTCCGACCGTAATATAAAAAAAAATATTTTATATGGTATACGGTTTTCCTGTATATAAATATATATATATATAAATATATATATATATTTACCCTTTGTTTTATTTTTGTCTTAATTTTTAATAAGAATTTAGGCATATCAAATAATATAGTAATAAAAGTAATAATAATTATAGTTACTACCTTCAATAAAATAAAGTAGATTAATTTATTTTTATTTAAAATAAATATATTTATTAATATTAAAATTAATATTTATATAATTACTCAAAAAATAAATAAATATTTATATAAATTACAATATGCTGTTAATTAAAAATAATATTAATAACTATATGTTACAATATATAGTTAAGGATAATCACAATATTATTATTCTTTATAAAAAAATTATATATATTTTTTAAATCATAGGCAGTCAAGTCTGAATACTCAATGTTAAACCAAAATCATAATCTAATCCAAGTTTCAAGTTTTGTTACAAAAATATATTTAAAGTTAAAAAATTAGTTTTGTAAATATTTGTAATAATCATGTTAAATAAATTTATAAATATTTATGTAAATATGAGCTACAAAAATAAACTTTTTAGTTGTGAAATTAGTTTTGTAAATTGTTGTTACAAAAATGTAAAACTTGTTTAAAAAACATATTTAATTTCACCACTATATTCAATAAAGTGTTTCATAATAATGAATATCTTAAATTTATATTTTTAAGTTGTATAGCATAAATATGATAATTCATGTAATTTTTTGGTATAATATTGTAACAATATGGAAACGTATAATATTTTTATGTATATTTTGTTTATGATTTCTTAACTATAAAATATTTTCGTAAATATTAGTTACAAAAATATATTTCTTAGTTGTAAAACTAGATTTGTAAACTATTGTTACAAAAATAAAAAATTTAGTTACGAATTTGTTTGTAAGTTTTATCTACAAAAAAACAAAAAAAAATCTATAATTCTATAACTGATTTTGTAAATATTATTTACAAACACGTAACAAATATTTACAAGTTTGTAACATATATTTACTAGTTTGTAAACGTTGATCACAAAAAATTGTATTTTACAGCTTTTATTTATAATTTTGCCACTCCGTATTTACAATTTTGCCATTCCGTGTTTTTATCCAAAAATTCTGTATTTTTGTAATGCACTGTATTTTTCAGATTTTTTTTTAACTTTTAGTGCATTTTTGTTGATTTCCCTTTTTTTAATGGGTTTTTTTGGAAAAATATCAATTTGGCTATTTGGTTTTTCTCATATGTTTTGTTAAATGACAATTCTAACTATGTGTTTTACAAAATTGATCAAATTAGTACCTTATATCCAATTTTAGTAAAAAAAAAATCAAATATAATCTTGAGAAGTTTACATAAATATGGGAAAAATATATATAGTTTCTAAATTTATGGGAAAAAAAATAATTGTACAAAATATGGTAAGTTTTGGAAAAAAAGTTTAAAATATGGTAAATAAATTACCTTAAACTTAATACTCTTATTTTCTCTTCTCTCCTCACGATCTCTCTCTCTTCTCATTTCTTTCTTTCTCTTCCCAATTCAATGGTCATCTCAGATTTCTTCCGCCAATCCTACCTCCGCTGCTGCCTCCGTCGACGACGACGAACTGATTTTCTTCTTCTTCTTCTTCTTCTTCTTCTTCTTCTTCTTTCTTTCTTTCTTTCTTCTTTTCTTCGTCTTCTTTCTTTCTTTCTTCTTATTCTTCTTCTTATTTGGTCTTTCTTATTATTCTTTTTCTTTCTTCAAATCTAGTTTTCTTCTTTTTCACATCTGATTTTGAACTTCATATTTGATTTTTCAGGGTTTTTTTTTTCTAAATCTGTTTAAGTAACCAGGTACTTGACTTCATATTTGATTTTTCTGGGTTTTTTTTTTTCTAAATCTGTTTAAGTAACTAGGTACTTGACTTCATATTTGATTTGATTTAAGAAATGTACTTAAGAAAAGTTGACTGCTATTATTTAGTGTAGACTAGGGTAGTATAAGAAGCTAGGTAGTTGAATATTTTAGGGTACTTTTAACATATGAAAGCTTAGGTTAGCTGATTAGTTTTTTTGGTTGAAAGGGGCAAAAGTTGTCAAAAGGTTCTTCTCTGTGATGTTTAGATCAATAGGTTTAGCAGCCAAACATTCATCAAATAAGGTTCTAACATAAATATTTATGTGTTTATTAATTATTTAAAGAAATAGAAATAGAACTAGAACGTTTGCTCAAAATATGTATGGATAGGCTTACAAAATTTATTCATAATACAAGTACAAGAAATAAAAAAACAAGCAAACAAAACTTTTGATTTTTCTGGGTTTTTTTTTTTCAAATCTGTTTAAGTAACCAGGTACCATGACGCCTGAATCATTTTGTAGAATATCAAGATGTCGATTCATATTCAAGTGTATTTATTACTGCTTTCTTTTCTTAGTTAGTAGATTTACTGCTTTGCTTAGTTCCTATTTACAGCTGTATTTTATTTTCCTAGGTATCGTTTCCTCTTCTGTATTAATTAGCTGCTTTGTATGTGTATATATATACCCCTATTCTCTATGAAAAAGATACAGAATAAAATTATTCTTTTACCACAGTAAGCTTCATGGTATCAGAGCTGTAGTTGGCTTCTCTGTTCACCTCTGTTTTTCACTAACCAAAACAGAGCTCCTGCTCCTCAGAAGTACAGCCCTTCTGTCAACTACTCCTTATCATTATTTCATTCTTATTTGTGATCTCTTGCTATTTGCTTCAATGGCAAATGGTGGAAACACATCTCCAAAGAGTGGCGACTCCTCTTCCACCACTAATTCTCAAAAATCTTCAACTCCGGTCACTTTGCTCCCATCAGATAGCACTGTTATTCCTGTGACCAGTCACAAACTCAACGGTCAGAATTATCCTCAATGGTCCCAATCTGTTATGATGTTCATCAGTGGTCGAGGACGTGACGACTATCTTACTGGGGCTGCCGTTCAACCAAGTGTTGATGACCCGCAATATAGGAGCTGGCGTACTGAGAACAACTTGGTGATGTCTTGGCTAATCAACTCAATGACAACTGAAGTCAGCGAGAATTTTCTTCTCTACAAAACAGCACAAGATATTTGGGAAGCAGCCCGAGATACTTACTCCAGCCAAGATAATACTTCTGAATTGTTTCATGTGGAAAATCTCCTCCACGACCTTCGACAAGGTGAAAACTCTGTTACCACATACTTCTCTGCCCTTAATCGATGTTGGCAGCAACTAGATCTCTTTGAAATTTATGAATGGAGGTGTCCAGATGACAGCAACCAATTCAAACGAATCACTGAGAAAAGACGTGTTTTCAAGTTTCTTTTGGGCCTTAATAAATCCTTAGATGAGGTGAGAGGTCGTATACTCGGTACCAAACCTCTACCTAGTCTTCGGGAGGCTTTTTCTGAGGTTCGTAGAGAGGAAATTCGCAGGAAAGTGATGATGGGACAGCCTGAATCTGCTGTAGAAATGGATGGATCAGCCTTGGTAGCCCTCAAAACTCAAGTCATACCCGATTCAACAGCGTTTAATAGTCGTGGGGGGCCTCAACATCATGACAATCGGTCTCGTAAAGGTAGACCATGGTGTGATCATTGTAAGAAACCTGGACACTACAAGGAGACTTGTTGGGTGCTGCACGGCAAACCACCAGATTGGAAACCAAGACGAGATCGGGATAGCAGAAGCAATATGGCCTCAGTTGAAGCTGAAAAGACCCTGCCCAATGTGCAAAATGTGCCTTTCACAAAAGATCAGCTTGAGATGCTTCAACAGCTTTTCAATAGGCCTTCTCAATCAACCATGGCTTCTGATTTAGGGGCAGTCACTCAGCCAAGGTCCGATAATCATTCTCTACATGTTGCAAAGTCATCTTCTAGCCCTTGGATTGTCGATTCTGGCGCATCAGATCACATGACAGGTGACAAGTCATTTTTCTCTCAATACTCTCCAGCTAAGAGTCGTCATACCGTTCGGATAGCAAATGGTTCTCATGCCATAGTTGCTGGGAAAGGAACCATACATCTCTCTAAAACCCTGTCTCTTTATTCAGTCTTATTTGTTCCTGATCTTGACTGTAATTTTCTCTCAGTTAGCAAGCTTAATAAAGATTTGAACTGTGAAACTAAATTCTTGACAAACTCTTGTGTTTTTCAGGACTTGGATTCGGGGAGGACGATTGGCAATGCTGAACTTTGCTCTGGCTTATACATCCTCAAAGGAAACAATTCCTCTTCATGTCGTGTTCCTAGTTATCAGTGTCAAAATGTCAGTTTTGAGTCTAGTAAAGATAGTGAAATTATGTTGTGGCACCAACGATTAGGTCATCCTAATTTTACGTATTTAAATCGCTTGTTTCCCTCGTTATTCAATAATAAGAATCCAAAAATATTCCAATGTGATGTTTGCCAATTTTCAAAACATACCCGCAGCAACTATCCTCCTCAGCCTTATAAATCATCTCATCCTTTCTCTCTTATTCATGGTGATATTTGGGGACCTACAAAAATATCCAATATCACTGGTGCCAGATGGTTCTTGTTATTGGTAGATGATCACACACGCCTAAGTTGGACCTTTCTTATGAAAGAAAAATCTGAAACAAGTCAAATTTTCAAAAACTTTCATGCTATGGTTCAAACCCAATTCCAAATGAATATTCAAGTGCTCAAAACAGATAATGCAAGAGATTTCTTCAATTCCTCTCTTGGCCCTTACCTTGTTTCTAATGGGATCGTTCATCAAAGTTCATGCATGGACACACCACAACAAAATGGAGTGGCAGAACGCAAAAATAGACATCTGCTTGAGGTGGCTCGATCATTGCTCTTCACTTCTACTGTTCCTAAGAGATTTTGGGGGGAAGCGGTTCTTGCTGCAACCTACCTTATCAATAGAATGCCTTCTAGAATTCTAAAGTTCAGAACTCCAATGCAAACTTTCCTTGAATACTTTCCAAAATCTCACTTGGCTTCGCAAATTCCTCTCAAAGTTTTTGGATGTACTGTATTTGTTCATATCCATAGTCAAAATCGAGGTAAATTGGATGCAAGAGCCACAAAATGTATCTTTGTTGGATACTCACCCAACAAGAAGGGATACAAATGTTATTGTCCTACTTCCAAGAAATTTTTTCACTCAATGGATGTAACTTTTTTTGAACACCTTCCATACTTCTCCAACTCTGCGATTCAGGGGGAGAACTACAACCATGAATCACAGAATTGGGAATGGTTTATTGATTCGAATCTGCCAAATACTCATAAACTTCATTCATCAATTCCAACACCTCTAGACCAGCCATCAACTAGTACTTGTCCTAAGTCTACACATCCTGACCAGCCATCAACTAGTATTTGTCCTAAGTCTACACATCCTGAACCTCCATTTCAATCTATTCCCCTTCTTTCTCCAAAAAATAATATCAAGGTTTACACAAGAAGGAAAACCTGTGAACAGCCTGTGCCAGTTCAGCAAAGCCATGAGTCCAATCTGAGACCAATCAATCCTGAGATTGTGCAAGAAGAAACTGAACTTGACCCTCGTATTGAGTGTGATTCAGAGTTAGACAAGCCAATTGCTCAGAGAAAAGGAGTCAGGTCATGCACTCAACACCCACTTCGAAATTATTTGTCATACTCAAGTTTGTCTCAGAACTTCAGAGCTTTCATCTCAGCCCTAGATCAGATTCAGATTCCCAAGACTATTCATGAAGCTCTTTTGATACCTGAATGGAAGGCTGCTGTTCTAGAAGAGATCCGAGCCCTTGTAAAGAATGGGACATGGGTGATTACTGATTTACCTCCTGGAAAGAAGACTGTGGGATGTAAATGGATCTTTTCAGTAAAACAAAAGGCTAATGGGAGCATAGAAAGATTCAAAGCTCGTTTGGTGGCTAGAGGTTTCACTCAATCTTATGGGATCGATTATCAGGAAACCTTTGCTCCTGTAGCCAAATTAAACACAGTTCAAGTCATCTTATCTGTTGCTGTGAACCAAGATTGGCCTTTGTATCAGTTAGATGTTAAAAATGCATTCTTGAATGGAGATCTTTTGGAAGAGGTATATATGGATGTTCCGCCAGGTTTTGAAAGTAACCACTCTAAGCACCAGGTATGTAAACTTCGAAAATCTCTTTATGGGCTCAAACAATCACCTCATGCTTGGTTTGAAAGGTTTGCAAGAGTACTTAAAATAGATGGTTACTCACAATGTCAAGCTGACCATACTTTATTTGTCAAACACTCATACAACAATAGAATTGCATTATTGATAGTGTATGTTGATGATATAGTAGTTACTGGAAATCATGAGGAGGAAATCAATCATCTAAAGAACTTGCTTTCTAAGGAGTTTGAGATCAAGGATCTTGGGCAGTTGAGGTACTTCTTAGGAATGGAAGTTGCTCGTTCCAGTCATGGTATCTCTGTCTCTCAACGGAAATATGTTTTGGACCTTCTAAAGGAGACGGGAATGAGTGGGTGCAAACCTGTAGAGACACCCATGGATCCTAACATTAAATTGGAGCCTCGTGGTGAAGGAATAGTGACAGACAAAGGGAAGTTCCAACGTCTTGTGGGTAAATTGATCTATCTAACTCATACTCGCCCATATATAAGCTTTGCTGTTAGTATAGTTAGTCAATTCCTGAGCAATCCTTCAGAGGGACACATGGAAGCTGTATATCGAATCTTAAAATATCTCAAAAAGGATCCCGGAAAAGGTCTCATGTTTAAGAAATCTCTCAATCGCTCGCTTGAAATTTACACAGATGCTGATTCGGCAAGGTCCCCAATTGATCGAAAGTCAACCTCTGGCTATTGCTCCTATGTATGGGGTAATTTGGTTACTTGGCGAAGTAAAAAGCAACAAGTGGTTGCTCGCAGTAGTGCAGAGGCTGAATTTCGTGCTTTAGCTCATGGAATTTGTGAAGGGATCTGGATAAAAAGACTGTTGGATGAACTTAGAATCAATGTAGAAGACTCCATAGAAATGATGTGTGATAATCAAGCTGCTATTGCCATAGCCAAAAATCCAGTCCATCATGATAGAACAAAACATGTGGAAATTGATAGACATTTTATCAGTGAGAAAATTGAAGGCAGAGTAATCTCACTAAAGCATGTTCCTTCTCGTTTTCAGATTGCTGATATTCTTACTAAGGCTCTACATCGTCCAAATTTTCAGGATCTGAGTTCCAAACTTGGTTTGACAAGCATATATCGTCCATCTTGAGGGGGAGTGTAGAATATCAAGATGTCGATTCATATTCAAGTGTATTTATTACTGCTTTCTTTTCCTAGTTAGTAGATTTACTGCTTTGCTTAGTTCCTATTTACAGCTGTATTTTATTTTCCTAGGTATCGTTTCCTCTTCTGTATTAATTAGCTGCTTTGTATGTGTATATATATACCCCTATTCTCTATGAAAAAGATACAGAATAAAATTATTCTTTTACCACAGTAAGCTTCACATTTTAGTCATATCAAATTTTTTTTAGATCTAGGTGTAACCAGTTACAGTAGCGATTAATTTAGATTTTTTTGTTTAGATTTGATTTTGTTTTCACACCTGACTAAGTAACCAGGTACCATAGCAATTGGTTATGTTTTTTAGATTTGATTTTTTTTTTCAAACCTCGCTGTAACCAGTTACGATTATCAATTTAGATTTTTTAGTAATGTGGCAGTAACCGGTTACTACTATCAATTTTAACTGTCATGGCAAGTACTCGAGTGAATTGTAACTGGTTACTGATAGATTTGGAAAAAAAAAAAAACAGATCAGAATACATAAAGAAGAAGAAGAAGAAGAAGAAGAAGAAGAAAGTAACCGGTTGCCCTTATTAAAATAACTAATTGATAATTAGTTACTGAGTCAAACCTAAAAAAAACTCAGAAAATAAAAAATTAATCTAAGAATTAGTAGTAGAAGAAGAAGGTAGTACCTGGTTACCCTATAAAAAAAAATAAAGTAAGGGAATCAATTGAATGGTCTAAAACAGTAGTAGTACAACAACAACAACTTCACCTTTCCTAGTTTCCAGTTGGTCGTACAACAACTTACATAGTTTCCAGTTACAATTACATTCATTTCATTTCTAGCCAAGCCTTACACTTGCCGAAATTTCAGTTTGGTTTCTTAATTAAAGGCCAAGCAAGGCAATGTATCGACGGGTCCCAGTGTAGCCTCGTAACCCTTGGAGAAGAATCTCGCTCCGATTAGTTTCCGGTTACAATTTGAGGCAGTGAAGTTGGTGCCCGTTTCGCACGCGCCTTTCCAGCTACTGGGTACTGGTCCAAGACCACTGTCGTCGAAGCTTTACTCTCCGGGCAAACCCCGGTGTCTAGAACGCCAATGACGATATCACTTCCCGAATCGGACTCGTGGTATATTGAGTCGGTCTTGCCAAGCCCAAGAAACTCCAGTGTCCGAGTCGTGTGGAGCTCGTATTTGACCTCTGGCCAAACAGAGAGGACTCCGGGTTGGGCCTTTAGAGCTTCGACTTCTTGGGCAGTTAACTTGGTGGAATACCCATGGACGACATTGTTGTAGGTGTAGAGCATTTCGGCCGAGTCAGATACCGATTTGAGCGACGAGTCGTACCAGTGGGAGTGGTCGCTGGCATCTGGTACCCGGCCATTCTGATGATGTAAGTTGTTTTTGGGTTCTTTTCCACGCTAGCCATGCAAAAATGGTTTAAACCCAGAAGAACAAAAATCACCAAAAAATTAAACTTCTTATTTTCTTCTTCTTACTTGGATAAAATTTGGATTTAAGAAGAAGAAGAATGAAAAAAGCTATGGCATAAATACTCCCTCAAGAGAAAGACAGTGACCAAACTATCCTCGCTTTTTCTAAAAGATAAAGTATAAAAGATAAAATATGGTCTACAAATAAAGTTTTACAAATATATGGAAAAAAACTCCAATAAAAATGTAAATAAAAAATATATGCCATAAAATTTTTTAAAAAAAAAACTACCATATTTTTTAAAGTTTATAAAAAATTCCCATATTTGGTGTAATTTCCTTTATAATCTTTGATTCTAAGCTCATCGACTACTTTCTCTACTTTTCTGAACTCATCACATCACTAATGGTCTGATAATTGATTTTGTAATTGAAAATATTTTGACCAAAATCAGATTTAGGGGTATTATTTTGATCCATTTTGTAAAACACAGGATCTGAATTGTAATTCAACAAAACACAAGAACTAATCGTGTATTCAAGAAAAATACAGGGGTCAAAATAATATTATGCTGTCTTGTTTTGGAAGGGAAAAAAAACAATGGTTAATTACACCTCTCTTCTTTTATGCGTATTTGGCTTGACCATAACATGTTATTATTTTTAAGATGCTGTGAATTTGTATATATGTACCTTTTTGTTTTAATTATTATTACTTTAAACACGATGGTCAGACGATGTTTGTTTGTGCTCGGGATTTATTTTAAGAAAAATATTATGTTATTCATAAGATATAATCGTTTTGGATAAATAATGTCGTTTTCAAGATAAATTCTTCCTTTGATATAATCGTGTCGTTTTCTAAGGATATTTACGGTTTTTTATTTTAATTTTATGATTTGTTCTCCATCGTTGCTCTACAGCCATATCCATGAATCTATCAACTTTAATTGATTTTTTATGTAGCATATAAAATTATTAATTTTGATTATTAATTGCATTCTTTCAATTATTAAGTTATGTTGAATTGTAGTAATTGTATTGTATTGAAGTTATTTGTTATTATAAGTTTTGTTATTGTATTGCGGAAGTCATTGAAATTTTGACGATTTTGGAGAATGGCTGCAATTCTCAAATAATTTTTTTCCTTTATTAATATAGTGAGATTTTATAATTTCAACATAATTTATTTAGTTGACAATTTTAATATCTTTTTATCATTTCATTTATTATTTTTCTTTTCAACTAACTACAAATATTCTTGATATTTGAAGTAAAACAAGAAAAATACATGTTTATAGATTATAATTTTTATTGTTATTTTAGAGTGAGATCTTAATTTTACGATTAGAACTTTTTGTTTTTATTATTGTTATTTCATTCTTAAAATTTTAATATTCACATCAATTTTATTATTTTGGTATTTTTTGTAGTTTGTTTCTCAGTTTTCTAATCAAAATGATGTAGTTTTAATGTTGGCTTTGGATCGGTCCTCCATTTCATGTTGAATATGACATGTTGATTTTAGTCCTTGTATTCTCTAAGAGTTCCTTATATTTTACTAAGTTAGTTCTTTATTAGAGAATGTTACAAATTTGTTGTCTAATTTTCTCCTAATCTATCTAAAAGTTAGTCGTTATTTCTAGGGTTTATACTTTTTCAGACTTTGTGTGTTGTCTTATTACTTGTTTAGACCTTGTATTTTAACAAATTACTTTTTGGACCATATGTTTTGTAAAATGGTTCAAATAGAACCCTAAACCCGATTTTGGTCAAAGTTTTCTCAACTGAAATCACAAATAATTCACCAAACTAACAATTCATAACAAAAATAAAATCATTCTGCTTAAAAATGGTGTTGTTATATTCAATTGTTTATGTATCAAAATTGAGTTTAGGAGTCTATTTGACCCATTTTACAAAATATAAGGTCCAAAAATAAATTTTTTAAAACACAAGGTCCAAACAGGTAATAAAAAAAATTACAGAATCTAAAAAAGTATAAATCCTTATTTCTATTAAATTGTTACTCGAACTGTTTTTATATTATGATGATGTTCTAGATGCTGCAGCTTTTAGAATGATGTCGTTTTTATACGTTGGTGTCATTTTTCTGATTCCATCCCATCAATTTTTATAATATTGTCGTTTACCAAAAAGATGTCGTTTGAATTTTCTGATATCGTCTTTTGTTTTTTTAAGGTATAAAAATTGTGGTGCCGTATATCTGTATTATTATTATTATTTTGATAATTGACCAAATGCTTATTTTATGGATTACATAAAGTTATAATAAAAGTTAGAATTTCTTCCAACCGAGGTGCATGTCTAGCTAAACCATTAGCAGCCTATTACCATTTTGCGACATATGAGCTAGTCATAAAAGACAAATAACAAAGATCTAATATTTCTAATAATACAAACCTAAAAGAGAGAACCTCGCTCACAATAACCTTTGAGCCGCTCACAATAAAAGAAATAAAGATAACAAGCTCTAAACACCAAATAAAAGCAAAAGATATCGCCAAAGCCTCCGCATCTTTTGAAGACAAATAACTTGGAAGTCTCTTCGCCATAGCTCCTAATGGAAAATCGTCAAAATCACAAATAATAGCTCCGAAACCAAGAAGGTCATTCTCAAGATTGATTGCAACATCTACATTCAACTTGAGACGACCTAGAGGAGGGGCTTTTCCATAAGACTGGGTGCACAGAAACTTGATGTAATCCAAATTAGGGTTGAACTAACAGAGCTCTTATAATATTTATCTGCCCATTGAAGTAGAACAAAAGCAGTATGATAAGGAGAACCATGTTTTGCTTTGTTTTGCTCTCCCAAATAGTCCATGTATAAATGATAAGTGAGCAAAATTCGAAAAAAGACAAAGTGGAAAGTAAAGAATGTAGAATGTCAACCATACTCCAAGAGAGTGAAGGCTTTATGATGCTCCAAAACTTTGTCAATTACCAAACTTGAGGATATATAAATGACATAGGAACAAAGCATGTAGCACATCATCGTGGTGCCAATCACAATAAAAGCAAGAGCAAGCACAAGCAACATGATGAGTTTGGAGAGATACAATAGTAGGGATGATATCATGACAGACACGCCAACAAGTTGACTTTTCGCTGAAGCTTCAAAGACCATAAGGTACGCCGCCATTTCACTACTACAAAAACATTATTTTAGGACACTCACATAGATGCGAGTCCTAAAAACAACTCCTGAACTTTTTAGGACTTAAAGAATTTCTTTTAGGGCTCACGGAGCGAGTCCTAAAAACTGATGCATGTCCTAAAAGTTTGATTTGTTTTTTTAATATACACCTCTTGGACTTTTTAGGGTTCGCGAAACGAGTCATAAAAACTGACGCGTGTCCTAAATTCTAGATTTTTTTTCTAAATTTTTAATACTATTAAATTTTTATTTATAATAATTTTTATATCAAAATTTAAATTAATTATGATATAAAGAATAATATACTTAAATTTTATTTAAAAAAATTATAAGCTGTTAGATTTTAAATATAATTAGAAAATAAAAAGTAATAATATATCATTAATATTTTATTGTATTTTTTTCTTAATATCATTAAATTTTGTATTTAAAATTAAAATAAAAACTAAAAATTCTACCCAACCCACGTTTTTTTTCCTTTTCTCCTAAACCCTATCTTTATCTCTTTCTCACTTCTCAGCCGCAACACTCACCCTCTCAACTCCCTCTCCCTCACGCTCGGCGAACAGCACGAACGGCGAACGATCATGGGTATTGGGCAAACGGTGGGGGCTTGGGGGCCGATCATGGGAAAACAGCACAAACGATAGGGGCTCGGGGGTCTTGGGTGGCTCGGTCTCGCGGAGGGGTCATGGGTGGCGGTGTAGTTAGCGGCACGACAATGTGGTTGGACTCGGCGTCGTGGATGCAGGCGCAAGTGGGGGACTCGACATCATTGGCTCAATCGACTGTAAGGCGTGGGGCGTCCATGAGTGCTGGGTAAGTTTTATTTCCTTCTTTTCTATGAGTTAGCTTCTATCTATTTCCTTCTTTTTAATAACTTTAACACTCTAGATTTTTAGTTAATTGATTGAAACCTGGTGACTGCAACAATGGACAGATGGTTTACTTTGTTAACAAGGTATCTTATATTTTCTTCTCTCCAGATGTTGGATGTGTACGGTAATCATGTTATGGAAGGCTCTGAAGTTCAGGTGGATGTACAAGGATTTTAGATGCTAGATCAACTAGGCCCCAGGCGTAAGGTCAGTATCTTTGTACATTTCTTGCATAATTATTTAATATGAAGCATATAACTATCGTAGCTTAATAGGTTAGTATGAAGCATATAAGATAGGCTCACCCTTTTATTATTGGTTTTACTATGTTCTGTTTTCTGTTTCAAGCTATATTTCAGCTTATTGAGATAGTCCCTTGATCTCTATTCTTTGTATTTTTTTTCTTCCCCATTATTAATAAGACAAAGAAGTTTCTTTTTTAAAAAAAAAAAGGAAATTACCATAGCTTAATAGTTTTCCTTGGAAGAAAGCATTTAATTACTTCTAATGTTTTAGTTCTTAAAATGGACCTAAATGCATATCATCTTGATAATAATTCGTTAAATATAGGTGAATTCTGATGGATGTGTCGACCTTAGTGGTCTCTTGAACATAACAGCCGGTTATGGAGAGAATGGTAAGTGTCTTTACCTGAGAACTTTATCTCTGTTAAGTTGGGCTTGTAGATCTCTAGTTATGAGTGGTAATGCAGTTTTATTCATGCTCTTATGCCAGCATCACTTAGAATAACTCAAGGCAAACGTGTGTTGAATAACACAAAGTTTTGTGTTTGTTTGTGCGTGTCAAAAAATTGCTATGCTATAACTACGTATACAACTCTTGAAGTGTATATTTATTTTATTGTCTTCATATGGAAGTAAAATCTCTGTTTTTGAGTTGATTAAACAAAAGCTTGAGAACATCGTCAAGTGATGAATGAATGACATATGTACTCAAAAGAAATATGTAATATTGACTTACAAGTTACAACATGTTATACTATATTTGTACTATTCATTCTATATCTGTGTCTTGTGCAGTATCATTCTCACTTATTGTCCTTAGGCTTACCAAAAACCACCGCCTCTCTTCATAGAGGCGTAAGCCTCTTTCCCTCCTACCAGGGCTTAAGTCCTAAAACTTTTTATGATCGCCTCAAATTGAAGCGCGCCTCAGAAACGCTTTTTTAAATCATGTTCGGGTCTTTGTCTTCTGTGAACTGTAATATAATTTGATCTTAAAGCATTGAATTGGTACTTGGCTTGCATCATGTTGTTTATGAATGCTTGTTTCGTTCTTGAGAGTGCAAATTAAGAATGAGTTTTGTGTTTCACTCTTTACTCATCTTTATTATGTATGATATTGATCTAATTTTATTATGCAGGGTTGCAAATAGCTCTATTATTGGGAAATGTATAACAAAAAAAAATGTCATGATGCTGCCATAGTTGATTATTCCAATGTTTAAAGTGGACAAGAAGTGTTCATTCAAAGAAAGAGATTGAGAGAAAGGTTGCTAGTCATTGATTAATTTAGTCAATTGAGTTATATATGCTCTTTTTTATTGTACTAATAAGTAGGAATTTATTCTATTTTATATTGAATTATGTTGTCGTTTATAATACATGTTGAGAAATTTAAATTTCTTTAAAAAAAATTGGCGTTTTTTCAGTTTTTTCTTTTTTAATTTCTTTTAATACATTTTGGACACTCAAATGGATATATATATTTTTTAAATAAAAATAAAATTGTAGCTACATTTTTTTTAAAAAAAAATTACTTTTAAGGGCATGCAAATCGAGCTATAAAATCTTAATTTAAAGACACTCAACGAGATCTTTTAGGACACGCATTGCGAGTCCTAAAAATTTACTTAAAGACACTCAGTTTTAAGGCTCTCCAATAGAGGACTCGCGCCCCGCGAGTCCTAAAAAGCCTGTTTTGTAGTAGTGTTTGGACAAATGCTGAGTGGAAAAAGGAGTAAATAGGCGTGCAGCTGCAACATTAGATGTACAATGTCGTATTCAAGATACTTAATTTATTCTATGACATTATCTATTTGAATCCCGTGTTTCTTCATCAAAATTGGGTTTAGTGGTTTATTTGAATCATTTTACAAAATACAAAGTCTAAAAAATAATTTGTTAAAATACAAAGTCCAAACAAATAATGAGACAAAAGATATGATCCAAAACAATATAAATATGATGTAATAATAAGTTCTTCAATAAGATGGAGTTTTCGTAAATTCATAAATAAGAGGCAGTAAACACATGATGTTTCATACTTTATTTTCGTTTTCCAATAAGATGCAGTTCTGTTTTGTTTTCTTCTAAAGCAGTTTTGTTAATTCATAAATTGTCGTTTTTTTTGTTGTTATCCTTTTAAAATATGTGTCGTTTTCCAAATTACTGATGGTTTTAGAATATTGTTGTTTTTCTATAATAGTGTCGTTTTATTGATGCCATCATTTTTATAATATTGTCGTTCACCAAAATATCTGTAGTTCTTGACTGTCATACATCTATTGTTCGTTTACATACAAAGGTTAATTTATTTGAAGTTCTAGCAAATTAATAAAGAGTAGAAACGTAGGTTACACATATCTAATTTGTTATCTTGTCACCAAAGTTCTTTGATTCTCATTTTTTGCATGTAGTTGTTAGTTTTAGAAACACAACATGAGCATTAGGAAATCACAAATGAGATTCAACAACAACAATTTTAATGTTGAATCAATTCTAAGATCATATTTTATTTAGGACATTAATTGCACAATAATAAACATGCTTCTTAAGTTTGGCATTGAATCTCCAACGGACATCTTGATCCTGTCTTTGATGCAAATCTGTCCAAAAAAACACAAGAGACACAAAATCTAGAGAGAAAAGTGGAAAAGAGAACCTATGGAAAACAAACCTTTATCAAACCACCATGTACCAATTATCACACATACACCTATGTATATCATGCCCTTCTACCTAAGGGTATCTTGGACTTATATTATTAATTTAATGATGGTAGATTATGATTTGATGGACCAACTTACAGTTATTAGGGTGCTATCATGTGCCTAAAATACAATTAGTAAGTATTAATTATTCTTTTATGGTTATGATTATAAGATTATGTTTGTTATTATATTAATTGATGTAATAATTTTAATAGTAGTACTATATTATATATACCTAAATGTTCGAATAATAATGATAGATATGTGACTTATTTATGTCCAAAAGGTATATTACACTGAAATTATTATGCTTTCTACTGTTGAGAAAATCTTTGTCAATTCTTAGGTTTGTGATATGGTCCACTCTAAAGGGTGAAAAAGAGGGACTAAATAAAGGAAGACATCAAATGGGAATTGGAAACTTATTTTTACAAATTTACCTCTCCAATATGATTATTTAACAACATATCAAATTATTTATATTGATTAACAAAATAATTAATACTAAAAATTAAAATTTTAAATATATATAGTATCTTATGAAGAGTAGAACACATTAAAAATAGAAAAAATAGAGACAAACAATTTTTATTGATATAAAAGAAGATAAAAAATTTGCTTCTTTTTAAAACAGATTGAGCCGAATTAAGAGTAGGACATATTGGAATAATTAAATAATTAAACAGAAAGAATTGGTCGTAAGTTTGTAATTAATGTTGTTTCCTCTAAGAATGATGTCGATTATTATACGATGATATTAGGGAAATTTTAAAAAATATATACAATTCATAATTTTTTTGTTTGAAAATAGGGTTGAGAAAAATAATTAGAAAAATATCTATATATTTTTTTTTTACAAAAATACCTACTGGCAATTAATTAATAAATATTAACAAAAAGTAATTGCAAATGGCATTTCTGTAAATATGTATACATTTTAAAAACTAAGATTTCAATGCATTGTCATTATTTTTAACATACCAAATAGCACAGCGAAAAAAATACTTTATATCTAAGACAGCAACATTTTTATTTTTAAATAAGTCCGTATGGTTGAATAAAAAATATATATTAAGATTTTCATGCCATTCCTACCAAAATATAATGTTGAGACGACTTCAATGGCAGTCTACTAAACGTTATTATTATCCATATGCATTTAATTAAAACTCCGCAGCCGCCGCACATGCTTTTAAATAACTTTTTTTTAGGTTTGGAAAAACACTCCAATGAATTGGTCATGCAATACCTCATCAATGTTCCCATATGTCTCCACCGTTGGATCAGCTAACTTCTCACCATGCAAATGATCCAAGACCCATCCAACGGTCTCAACACAATGTCTACTACACTATCCCAATGTTTAAAATTATAGCAACACATGGGCATTCATGACCATTCAACCTCGATAAAAAAAAAAGTCAAGCCAAATCTTTAATCCTAAATATATTTGTCATATGTGTATAAATAGGTCACACTCACCATCATTTCTTAAACGCAAAAGTCCTGAGAGTAAAACAATGAGCAAGCTTAGCATATTGGTGTTGGTTTTGGTGGTGTTAGCCATTGGTGGAGCTACGGCCGAGCAATGCGGAAGCCAAGCGGGCGGCGTCAAATGCCCGAACGGGCTGTGCTGCAGCAAATTCGGGTGGTGTGGCAACACCTTCGATTACTGCTCGCCCCAAGCTGGGTGCCAGAGCAATTGTTGGGGTGGCCCAACACCTGGACCAAGCCCACCTAGCGGCAGTGAAACTGTTGTACGAGCCACATACCATTTCTACAATCCAGCAGAGAACAACTGGGACTTGAGGGCTGTTAGTGCTTTTTGCTCTACTTGGGATGCCGATAAGCCTTTCTCATGGCGCAGCAAATATGGTTGGACTGCCTTCTGTGGACCATCCGGACCTAGGGGCCGTGACTCTTGTGGAAAGTGTTTGAGGGTATGCTCATATGCTCTATACCTTTTTCTTCTTTACCTTTTTAATCTTTGGTAACTTTCGTTTGATTGATTTGGGTATCATGTGATTATATATACATTTACAGCTTAGGAATACAAGAACTGGGGCAACCATAACAGCAAGGATTGTGGATCAGTGCAGCAATGGGGGCCTAGATTTGGACTTTAACACTATATTTAAGCCATTAGACACTGATGGATTTGGATTTCAACAGGGTTCTCTCCAAGTGGGCTACACATTTGTCGACTGTGGTAATGAGCTTAGTGATGATGAGCACCATCACCCTCTGAGCTCCATTATTGAGGAGAAAACTCAAGGGTTTTAATAAGAATATACACCCAACAGACTCTGCTTATATATAAAGCTGATAAGGCTTAGTTAAGCTTAAGATTAAGAGTTTAAATAAAGTTTTGGGAACTTTGTGTATCACACCATGCACATGTGATCTGAAATGTTCTTCTTGAGAACATAAATTTGTACCATGTTGTAGTATGCTTCTGTTTTTATCCAGTAATTACAGGGGATTATTATCATGGCTCAATTTGTGGTTATTATATGGTATTAATTAATGTCCAGTTTAGTCATAGATCTCTTGTTTTTGTCGTATGTTAATAGATTACTAAAACTTTATCCAAGAATTACGCTTTTTATCTAAATTAACTTGTATCAATTATTGGTTGCGTATTTAGTGCATCATGATATAGAAAATAAAACAAGATATTGAGATATATTTCAATAGCTAGAGTTAGAAGAAGCTTGTTGCCAATCGTAGTTACCTACGTGTCCATATTTTATCCAAAACATATATAAAATATTTAATAAATAAATAAAAATATATAGTGATGACGATGTCGATGCAGAGTCTTGTCCATATTACCTTAATTACCATTTATGTATAGGCGCCGCCTCACATCTGTTTAGGTTTGTAGCTGAGGAGACTCGGTCAAAGCAAGTAGCCGCCATACGTCACTGATATGATCAACTCATATACCGACCTCTCTCTCTATCCTTCACTCATTAGCTCACTTGACTTATATCATCTTTCATTTGAAAAATATACGTCCCTAATTTTGCCTTTTATCATAAATATTTCTAAAGTAAACATGTTACGGAGTTATACGGCAGGAACTTCAAAAGGAGTCCGGTAAAGGTTCATTTGTGTTTTTAATTTAGTTTTTGGTGTAATTTTTGTATGATAGTGTATATTGTAGTTATTTAGAACATCTTGTAATTTTCAGAAAATTCTAAATAATTTATAGTGCCAAAAACTAGATTTAAACATGCTATTTTCCACGCGAATAAAAAAATTAGTCACGCGTGCAATAACATGTTTTTAAACTAGTTTTCGACATTGTAAATTATTTATAATTTTTTTAAAATTTGCAGAATACTCTAAATAACTACAATATACACGGTCATAAAAAAAAAATCGTGCTGAAAACTGTCCACGGATTGAGAATACAAAATAGCCTTACCGGTAGGGCTCTTTTTGAAGTCTCTGCCAAAGAAATTTCCAACATGTTATAGCACTCTCAAATGGCTGTACTATCCCCATTCTTTAAAATATTTTTTTAAAATATATATTTTTTATTTTACATAAGTTTTACATTATTAGTTACAAAAAACGTACAATATGCACGTTTGCTTAGTTTTATTTATAGAATTTATTAATAATTTTTATTAAATTTATATTAATATTATATAAATTTTGAAATAAATATCATATTTTAATTAAATAATTTATTTATTTTGTTTAAGTTTATATTTATTCTAGTTTATGAATTTGGAAGTAACAACAAAAGAATATAAATATATTATATGTTTAATGTAATATTAAATATTTTACACGAATTTTATATTTAAGTTTCTTTCAAGTTTCTTTTTTTATAAATAATTTGTTGTTAATTTACAGTAGATTATATTATATGTTTAATATGATATTATTCTAATAAGTGAGTTTAAGTTTAGTTAAATATTTATTTAAGTTATAAAACATATGATTTTATTATTTTAAAATAATTATCTTTGCAAAACATCTCAAAAATATCATATTTTAATTTGTTTAATTATTTATTATTTAAAAATAATTATCATTATAAAATATCTGAAAAATATCTTATTTTTAATTTGTTTAATTATTAATTATTTTTAAATAATTATCATTGCAAAATATCTCAAAAATATCATATTTTTAATTTTTTAATTTATTTTATTTAAGTTTAAGTGTTTAGAAACTATTGTTAAATATAATAATTTAAAAAAATAAAAAACCGTTAAAACCAAGAATTTCTGTTATCTACACACTTATTATATTGATAGATATACAATATTTTAAATTCTCTATTTTTTCTCTATATCATTTAAATATTATATTTTCAAACATTTTTTTATTTATTTCAAATATTTTCTATAACTATATCAATAATATTCTTATATATTTTAATATTTACAATTTCTATCCATATGTAATATCACGTAGTTATATTATAATTTAAATTTACCCAAATTTATAAGATAAACTAAAATATCAATAAATCTAAAAAAAAAATTACAAATAAGAAATTTATTATTATCAAAGAATATTTTAAGAGTATTTATTAGAAATATTTAAATATAATATAAATATAATATTTTTTTGAAAGATTGAGAAAAAAGAAGAAGTGAAAAATTAATAAAATATTGTGTTGAAGGATGAATATTATATATTAGATATATCTTTTTATAGTATCTAAAAATATTTGTAAAATGAATCATTCAATGTATACCTATTTTTCTTAATTTTAACTTTTTTTTTTTTTCTTTTCAATTTTTGGTAATATGACTCACTGGTTGGAGCACTCCCAATAAGTGCTCTACTCTATTCTTTAAAATACCTTCCCAAAACACAAATTTTTCTATTTTACCTCTAAGTTTTACATTATACCATACATCAACTTCTCTATATATTTCTCTACATTATTTAAATATTATATCTTTAAACATATTTTATTAATTAAAGTAAAATAAAATAATTGAAAAAGAAAAAAAATAATAAATATATACTAAATGGGATAGAGAAAGCTTATAAAGAAAAATAATAATATTAAAATATTATATAAAGTATATGTAAATGTAGATATGGATTAATTGGAATTTGTGCATAGCTATTATAAATATATGTATAAAGAAGCTGATAGAAGATGTTTTTGTGAGTTTTAGCTAAATATTATAGAGAAAGTGTATTACAAAATACATCACCAAAACATAATTTTTTATAATTTACCTTAAACTTTTACATATACCATAGACTTCTCTATTTTTTCTCTACATCATTTAAATATTATATTTTTTTAAAATATTTTATTCATTTTAAGAAATAAAATAATTAAATATAATAGTATCACACTCATATATATATACAAAAGTTTATAAAAAAATAATAAAATATTTATAGCTTGATGCATAGAGTTTCACTACATATAAAGAAATCCTATTCATTTATGTAAAATATAAGTTTACATCACCCATAAGACATTTTACCTCCTGGGGAGTGCTCTAACCACACATATTCATTTATAAGAGCACTCACAATAAATGCTCTACTCCATCATTTAAAATACCTCTCTAAAACACACATTTTTCTATTTTACCTCTAACTTTTATATTACACCATACATCAACTCCTCTATTTTTTTCAGTTTATGTCATTTAAATACTATATTTTAAAATATTTTCTATTAATTTAAAATATTTTCTTTAACTATTAATAATATCATAATATCTTTTAATATTTATAAAATCTACCCATATATCATATCACATAATTATATTATAATACTACCCATAAAAAAATAACAATAAAAATTTATTAAAAAATGAAATATAATAATATTATAAAATATTGTTGACTGTGGTTTTAGCCAACGATATGAGAACACCAATAACGACAAACCTTCAAGAGAATTTAAACGACACAGACAGTTTTATCAAGAAAAGTAAATAACACACAAAATTTTTATAGTGGTTCAGCCCCGTTCAGTCGGTAATAGCCTAATCCACTTAGAGATTTTATTACTTTATCTACACTCAAGATCAGATGAACCAATGTCAACTGAGTTTCTTCAGTGTAAATTTTTAGGAATACAAAAAGGGTTCTCTCTCAAGGAAAACACACTTTCTCTCTCTAGAACTCAGACCAAATCTCAAATTGCCAAAAAGTCCTTTTCTGATCCCATTAACCCTCTATATATAGGCTTGGGATCCTAAACTGATATCCCCTAGGATCGGGATATTCTATTATTTATATTATATTTAAATTACACAAAATATTCAAAATACAACAGATTCTTCAATTTGAGTGAGGAATGAGAGATTCCCGCGATGCCCAGGCCGATTCTTGCTGAAGCCGCTTCTGGGAAGTTGACGTTGTCTGGTCGAACACATGTATGTTGGATACATACAAGTGCTGGTTGGACATATGCATGCTGGACACATGCATATGGACCATACCCCTTGGACTCCCCTCGGACCAAGGTCTGAGCCACATTCTCCTTGGCTCTCCTTGGATCAAGGTCCGAACACATGCATTGGCTCTCCTCAGACCATGGTCCGAACACATGCATTGGCTCTCCTCGGATCATGGTCCGAGCCACACTTTCCTAGGCTCTCCTCAGATCATGGTCTGACCGGACTTCTTGTGCACTTTCCCTAGGCTCTCCTCGGACCAAGGTCCGAGCCACACCTCATGGAGCTTCTCCTCGGATCATGGTCTGATCGGACCTCTTAGAGTGCCTTCCTCGGACCAAGGTCCGAGCACATCACTTGTGCCCCTCCTCGGACTAAGGTCCGAGCCCATCTTTTAGGGCATTCCTCGGACTAGGGTCCGAGCCCATCACTTGGACTCCTCGGACTAAGGTCCAAGCACACTACTTGGACTCCTCGGAATAAGGTCCGACCGGATCTCTTAGCCCAAGTATTCTCCTTGGGTGTATTTGGCTTGGCTATAACATCTCTCAAGCAGTCCAAACTCTTCACTGATGTATTGGGCTACTGCTAAACCAGATCACCCAACTAATCCATGCCACTTGTCAATTTTACTGCCACATCAAGAAAACTCCAAGCAAGTCAAAGGTTCTCCAATCTTGGGTAAGTCTTCTTCTCCATGCTTGTTATTTCTTTTTTAAAAAAATTTCCATGAAAAACCCATGCCATGGCCGAAACCCCATTGATATATGTGTTTGTTGAGTTTGTTCATGAATCTCATAAGAATGCTTGTATGATGTGTTTGGTGGCTGTTTTGATGATGTTTATGCTATGGGTAACCCAACATTTTCCTCAATTTCATAGGACTTTTAAAAAAATAGGTTAATTTATCATAGACCATGATTGTGGGTTTTGGGGTTTTTGATAGTATAGTGGATTTTCAAGAACATGAAAAAACTTTTCCACTTCCATGTTTTGATCTTGTATTTGTATCTTTGGATGAAGAAATGTGTTTATGTTAGGGAACCTAGGGCCTTGCTTTTTCGGATTGGGTTTTATGGTTAGAGTTGGGTATGAAAAATGGGTATTTTTAGGGAAGTGGCCGATCGGCCACTTAAATTTCTGGGCAAACATGTGGTCCGATCGGACCACATGTGCATTCCTCGAACACTCCATGTCCGATTGAGTCTCTTTGGGCTGCTTGGCGTTGGGCTCTTCGGAGGTGCATGGCTCGGACCCGCATGGGGCTAGGCTCTTCGGCACTCCTCGTGGCAGCTGCTCAGATGGACATTTCCTCGGACGCGTCTTCTTGGGTGTTTAGGCATCCGAGCGGATGCACTAGGCACAGCCCCTCGGCTGGCTTCATCTCCTCGGACCCAAGTGTCCACTTGGACACACACAGCTCCTCGGCATGCACACACGCACACATGGGTGCTAGCCTCTTCGGACAACCCCAAAATTATCCATTCATGTTGATTTTAGTGACCTTAGATACTTCAAGTACTTTTTAGGCACCTTTAGGCACAAAGATTATTTTTTTCCATGTGTGCTATATTTTTACCACTTAGATAAAAATTTCTAAGTGTAAAAATAAATTTTGTTCTTGTTGAATTTTTTCTATATGGTTACTCACCTCCCCATTTTTTATTTAATTTTGTAGATGAATCGCTCTGATTATAGGGGAGGTGACAACCATACAGACTCCGACACTTCTATCCCGCAGTCAATCGAGACTCCTCTAAACAACGATTCCTCATCACACTCTTCCACCAGTTGCACTCCCGAGGATCGCCTTCGTCGCTTCAAGCGGATCCTTCCCCGCTCAGCCTTGTATCTTCTCCACGAGGAACAGTTTCTTCAATAAGCTTCCCAGTCGACGGTGAGGGTGAAGAAATCTAACAAACTTCCCCAGGACCAAGATCCACAAGTTGCCCGCAGAGCGGTGCAGAAGGTAGTGGAGCGCAGTCACGCCCGCACTGCAACTCCTTCAGGAGAACCCTCTCAGAAGTTTGCCACCGTGATATAAGTCTGGATTGAATGATTCAAAAAGATATGGAAAGCTAAGAGAAATATATACAACTTATATTTCTAGAAGTGTTTCCAGAAAGTAAATACATCATGGTAAAAATGCGGCTTGAAATTTCAGACTTGCGTTATAGAGCATAAATGACGTGTGTTGAGCATCTTCAATGTATTATTTTTCACACATAATGTCTTGAAACTCCACAATCAACACAAAATCCATCGTATTTATCATATTTAACATGTTTCTTCTCATTTCACTCCATATTATGTAATTAACCATTAAAACCTGAAACAAAAAGAAAACAAGCATAAATCTGCACTAAACAATCCTAAATAACTAAAAACACAACTTAAAACTATCTCTAAAACAAACCTAAAATGAACCTAACACATCCCTACTTCCGATCTATAGCGGACTATTTCAATGTCTCCCCATTCCAGATTGCACTGAATGGGATCCAGACATTGTCTGCATTATACATTCTCTACTTCCTGCATGGTTGGGACGAGCCTACCCCTCACGAGGTGCATTACTTATTTGACTTTAGGATCAATCCCACCCACAACAACACGGGCTTCTTCCACCTCTTCCACAGGCAAAGGGGGATGACATACCTTAGTGGTATCTCTCACAAATCGAACCCCGGGAAGTATTACAAAGAATATTTCCTTACATTGGACATTAAGGCCAACAACTTGGCTTTTACACATGCGGGTCCATTCCAGCGACCCTTGCCTACTGATGGGATGTTTGATCGAGCAGAGAAGTTGGCTAGCATGAATCCTGAGGAGAAAGATGTGAAAAAATTGGTCATTGTAGACTACCTACAGATGGTGGGCCTTATACCCTGTGACCAAGATATGGCGGTGGAAAGTACCAACAGGGAGAACAACACAACTGATCAGTCCAATGCGGGCACGGAGACAGTGACTGACCAGTTTTCTCCTGGACCCTCTCCGTTTTCTCATAGGCCTGGAGACCTTGTCATTAGGGAGCCTCAGCCTCAGCCTCAGCACAGATCTGCTATTCCCGCTCAGTCTGGGAAAGGAAAGGCCATCCAGATTGAGAGAGAACTCAGCTCATCTTCGGACGACGAGGACGAGTTCATTGACCAGATTCTCAACTCAGGTCTAGTAACCATAGGAATACGTTTAATAACTTGGTGATTCGAGACTAAAAAAATTGTAGTAGTAATATACTCATCTACATTTTATTATGTTTATATCTCTAACAACTTTGTGTTTTCCTCTATTGCAGATCCAGATATGTTCAGGCAGTGCATTGCTTCTGCTCCAAAGAGGAAAGCTGGCGATGGAAGTGGCTCCACGCCCCCGAGGAAGATTCCGAAGCCAGTTCCGCCCAACCGAGGGAGACAACCCGAAGGGTCGACTGCACTCCCACCGTTAACTCCTTCGTCACTTCCTCCATCAGCGAGCCTAACTCCCCCAGGCCCGTCAGGCCTGAGCGAGGCACTTCGAGCTGCTGATACCAAGCTCAGGGGGTCAGCTGATCAGACCCTCCGCGATGCATCAACGATTCAAAGCTTTGAATCTCTTCCTCGGCTTAGTGTCGATGCTGTCCTAGATAGAGGGATTGCTCAGCTGACACACGTAAGTACTCCACCATAAGATAGATTGTTACTTACGTTAATGCTTTGTAGTGACTTTTTGTTTTTCATGCAGACGCTTATGACCTTTTGTCACGCCCAGCAACGGTCAGTTGATTACAAGGAGTTGATCAAGGTACTAAATGATCAACTGGTGGAGGCCCAAGCTAAAGTAGAGACTCTAACTGCCTTAGAAAAAGACTCCAAATCCAAGTTGGAGTAGGCAGAGAAGACCGTGGCTGAACGGGAAGAGTCTCTTAGGAGACTATCTGATGAGAATCAGCAGCAAGTTCAAACCAACCAGTCCTTGACCGCTCAACTGGAGAAGCTGACCCTTGAGAATAAGGAGTTAGCTCATGAGAATGAGGGACTAATTAGCGAGAATGAAGAGTTGAAACAAGAGAAGGAGTCTGATTTAACTCGCTACGAGGAGGCTAGCTTCGACTGCTTTTATCAGGTCTGGAAACTGAATAAACCTTTCAAGCTCGATTTTTTCACCAAGGAGGTTCAAGCAGAGGAGCTTGCTAGATGTGAAACAAGGGCTGCTGAGGAAGCTGCCAATCCTCCTGGCCCTACATCGCCTCCTCTACATTATTACTCTGAGCGAGAGGAGAAGCTGAAGCCGAGGAGGGGGTTGATCAACCCACCAGAGCAGCACGCCAGTGACTCCTCATCGTGCTAGAGCACACCTGCATGACTAGTTGTAGTCTTACTAGTTTTTATCATAGTTTGTTTTATTTTGTATACTTTTGCTCGGTGATTGAGCATTTCGACACTTGCACTTTACTTTTCTTTTTTGACTAGCTATAAACTTTTAAGTCTTTATTGTGAATAGTAAAATTCCTATATGCCTTAAATTTCACATGAGTATTTAGTTTTCTAACTTGGAAATTCTAAACATTTCATAAGTCCATACTAAATATACTTCCTCATGCTCTTATTGCTCTAACTTTTTATGAGCATAACTTATATTATTACACGAATATCTATTTCTAACTTAAAATTTTTAAAAATTCTAAGTTACTTAAGTTTTGTCAAACAAATTAGCGTAATGGCCTTTTTAGACTTCCAAATTTACAAGTCAGCCCAAAAATAGATATCTTTGCTCGTGCTCTTATTGCCTGTGTTGAAGTACAAACCAGTATACCCTATGTGCCCCCCAAGTGATTGAGGGTTGAAAAATCCTTGATCACTTGCTACTTGACCGAATTTTTCCGAGCAATTACTACTCGTGAAACACTTAAAATATACAAACATATTTCAGTAGTTGACCACTACAAAAACATTATTTAAACGTTGGTCATTCATCTCATGATACCGGCTAGTTGAACACTGTCCGGTATATATTTACACTTAGTTTTTAGAAGACTTGTTTTGTTTAAATCATAATGACAGTTGAACACTGCCAAGCAAGAATAATCAACACATATGCAAAATTTGTAGCAAGATTCGGCCACGCTGCACGTGATCTCTTTTATTACTCGTAATAATAAATGACAAAACGTGTCTAACAACGAGTTCCAAACAAAATAACATTGTTCAAAATAATGTGACTGGGTAGCAAATAACCAGTTCACAAACAAAAAAGTTAAATAACAAGTTAAGCACTTGATACAAAACTACTACTCTGCAAGCAGTATTTATTGATAATATTTCCTCAAGTGCTCGCCATTCCAGTAGTTCCTGATCAGCTCTCCATTTAACCGAGCAAGCTTGTAGGTGTTGGGTGGCAAGACTTGCTCAATTTGATACGGTCCTTCCCAGTTTGGTCCTAGCACACCAGCTGCTGGGTCTCTGACAAACACCTTTCTGAGGACCAAATCTCCGACCTGGAACTTTCGATCTTGCACTTTGGAATTGAAGTAGCGCGCCACTTTTTGCTGGTGAGCAGCAACTCTCAGGTTTGCCTCCTCTCTTCTCTCCTCGAGGAAGTCCAAGGATTCTGCTAGCAACTGATGATTCTCCTCTTGGTTGTACATGGTCCTTCTATGAGATGGGGGGTCTATCTCCATAGGTATCATGGCCTCATACCCATATGCCAAAGAAAATGGGGTATGCCCAGTTGCTGTCCGAGCAGTAGTCCTGTACGACCAAAGGACTTCTGGTAATTCTTCCGCCCAAGCACCCTTAGCTCGCTCCAGGCGCTTTTTCAGAGTGTCCTTCAATGTCTTGTTTACTGCTTCAACCTGCCCATTGGCTTGCGGATGGGCTACCGAGGAGAAACTTTTTGTGATGCCATGCCGAGTGCAAAAATCGGTAAATATGTCGCTATCAAATTGGGTGTCGTTGTCAGACACTATCTTCTTAGGCAGACCATAGTGACATATTATGTTCTTAACCACAAAGTCCAATACTTTGTTTGAAGTGATCGTGGCTAATGGTTCAGCCTCAGTTCACTTAGTGAAATAATCTACTGCAACTACCGCAAACTGTACTCCTCCTTTTCCTTTAGGCAACTTCCCGATCAGATAATACCCCACACTGCAAAAGGCCATGGACTTTGCATTTGCTTCAAGACATTCGGGGGTGCTCTGGGCACTTTAGAAAATCTTTGGCATTTGTCACACCTCCTCACGTATTCCATTGAGTCCTCGTTCATGGTAGGCCAGAAAAATCCTTGCCTCAAGATCTTTTTAGATAGACTCTGCCCCCCAGCATGATCTCCACAAAACCCTTCATGCACCTCAGCTAATAGATTCTTTGACTGGTCGGGTGTTATGCACCTGAGTAGAGGTAAGGAATACCCTCTCCTATACAACACCCCATCTATCATGGTGTACCTAGCAGCTTGCCTCATAACCTTCCTTGCTTTATTACGGTCATCTGGGAGGGTCCCTTGCTCAAGGTAAGCAATGATGGGAGTCATCCAGGTGTTGGCTATCGTGATCGGCATGGCCTCTTGTTTATCAATGCTCGGCTCCGCCAAGTATTCTACCGGTACTATATTCAGAGTTTCGGCATCTTTTGCACTAGCAAGCTTTGCTAGAGCATCTGCATTAGAGTTCTGCTCCCGTGGTACTAGCTTGATGGTATACTCCTCGAACTGTGCTAGTAGATCTTTGGTCTTGTTTAAGTATGCCACCATGTGTATGCCCCTTTCTTAGTATTCCCCCAATACTTGGTAGACCACCAATTAGGAATCGCTATTTATTTCCACCGACCGGGCACGTACATCTCTAGCCAGTCACAAGCCTGCTAGGAGGGCCTCATATTCCACCTCATTGTTAGAAGCATTAAATCTGAATCTCAGTGCACAATGAATTCGATGCTTCTCTGGTGTGACTAATATAATCCCAGCTCCTGAATGATGCTCATTCGACGACCCATCAACAAAAAGTTGCCAAGTAGGGATTTCTTCTTTCTGCCCAGTTACACTCTCTCGCTGGTCCGGAACATCAGTGATTCCGGTACATTCAGTGATGAAATCTGCCAATGCTTGACCTTTAATAGCAGTCCTCAGCTAGTACTTGATTTCAAATTGGCATCGCTCAACCGCCCATTTAAGTAGCCGACCAGAAGACTCCGGCTTCTGTAAGACTTGGCGTAGAGGCTGGTCAGTAAGGACCTTAATGGGGTTTGCTTGGAAGTATGGCCGCAATTTTCGTGATGCAAGTACCAAGCAGTAAGCCAACTTCTCGATCACGGGATACCGGGACTCTGCCCCTATCAATCTCTTGCTAACATAGTACACCGGGTGCTGCACTCTATCCTCCTCACGCACTAAGGCAGCACTAACAGCATGTTCCGTGACTGCTAGGTATAAAAATAGGTCTTCTCCATCAACTGGCTTAGAAAGGACAGGAGGTTGGGCCAAATGCTCCTTTATGGCGTGGAAAGCTTGTTCACATTTTGCCGTCCATTCAAACTTCTTTCCTCCTCTAAGCAGGTTAAAAAATGGGACACACTTGTCTGTTGACTTCGAAACGAACCTGCTTAGAGCTGCAATCCGCCCAGTCATGCTTTGCACATCCTTTATTCTAGCTGGAGACTTCATTTCAACGAGGGCCTTGATCTTCTCTAGGTTTGCCTCTATTCCTCAGGAGCTCACAATAAACCCAAGAAATTTTCCAGAACCCACTCCAAATGAACACTTGAGGGGGTTTAACTTCATGTTATACTTCCTCAGTATTGCAAAGCACTCTTCTAAGTCTCGCACGTGCCCTTCAGCTTCCTTTGACTTCACCAGCATATCGTCTACGTACACCTCCATGCTCTTGTTGATTAAGTCACGAAACATACCATTCACCAAGCGCTGATAGGTAGCTCCTGCATTCTTCAATCCGAAGGGCATGACCCTATAGCAGTATAGCCCTATATCTGTTCGGAAGCTGGTATGCTCTTCATCAGGAGGATGCATGCTGATTTGGTTGTACCCCGAATATGCAATCATAAAGGACAATGTTTCATGACCAGAAGTTGCATCTACCAACTGGTCTATTCTTGGTAAAGGAAAGCAATCCTTCGGGCATGCTTTGTTTAGATCAGTAAAATCTACACAAGTCCTCCACTTTCCATTGGGTTTGGGCACCAACACTGGGTTTGAAACCCAAGCATGGTAGTATGCCTCTTTGATAAACCCATTCTCCTTCAACAGCTTTACCTCCTCTTTAAGAGCCTTTGCTCGATCCTTGTCAAGCAATCTCCTCTTCTGCTGCACTGATGGATAACTTTCATCCACGTTGAGCACGTGGCTGATCACAGTTGGTGAGATACCCACCATATCCTTGTGAGACCAGGTGAAGACATCTTGATTTCTTCGCAAAAATTCTATCAGCTGTGCTCTCACCTCTGCTTTCAACTTTTTCCCAATTTTGGCCCCTCTCGTCGGGTCATTCTCATCTATAAGGACCTCCTCTAACTCCTCGGACGGTCCCACATCACTTTCATAATCCCCAAAGTGATGATCAAAGTCCCTTCCCTCGCTTTGGGCAACGCCCTATTTGGTGACTTCATCACCGGATGGGGTCTTCTGCTCTTCTAAACCAAGAGCGCTCTCCTGGCCAAACTCCTCTAACATTTCTTCATCGGTTACAACTACAAGACTCTGGTCGACATCCATTTTGTCCACCTCCTCTCTCTCAACACATACAATCATGTTGTTCTCCTTGGCCCCTTTCTTCGCCTTGGCTACCGAGGCATTATAGCACTCCCTGCCTCCCTTTGGTCCCCTTGGACACAGCCTATGCCAGCACTGGTCGGGAATTTCATGGAAAGGTGCCAGATTGAAACTACCGCATGCAAGTTGGTGAGTAGCGGTCGACCAATAACCACATTGTAGGCGGCCGGGCAGTCAACTATCAAAAACTCAGTCATTAAGGTTTCATGCTTGGGAGCCTCCCCCGTCGTGACTAAGCCTCGAGTTCTTACAACTCTACTAAGCCATTCAATACAATGCCCTCAATTCAACTCTATCCTTGGCACCAATCAACCCACCATTTTATAGGGGTGAGCATCAGTCGGTTTGGGCGGTTTTTTCACAAAAAAAAATCCAGAATTCGGTTTTCGGTTCGGATTGGTGCAATCCAAAAACCGACCGAACCAAACCAGTTTAAAAAAAAACCGACCGTTTTGGACCGCGGTTTGGTCGGTTAAACCGACCAAACCGAATTGATTATTTATTTTTTATTTTTTTTGAAAGTTTTAGTTAAAAAATTAAAATTTTTGGATTGTTAGAATCCATTTTTGTATGTTTTTAAAACATAAATATATAGAATATAATTACATTTACAAGTGCCTTAAGTTTTTTTTTATTATTAAATTTTTTAATAATTAATAATTATATAATATTATATTATATTATTATTTTATTGTGTTCGGTCGGTTTCGGTTTTATTGGTCGGTTCACCCAAAATTTCCAAACCGACCGAACAGTGGCGGTTTGCACCGTCGGCGGTTTTTTCGGTTTTCGGTTTAAACGGTTTTGGTTTTTTCGGTGTTCGGTAGGTCGGTGTACACGGTTTTTTCGGTTTTTCGGATTTTATGCTCAATCCTACCATTTTATCTCTTCATATTACAGAAATTCCGACTAATCCCCTGGAAACCATCCAGGAACTCATAAACTAGTCCAACCTGTCCTGACCCCACTGGCACAATCTAAGTGGTATCCACCACACTAGCTAAGAGTTCTATGCATCTCTCTGCCATAAACTCTAGCTCTCTATACAGATATCATCAGCATACCAAAGCTATGCTCAACACCAACTGCCTCAAGGCTTTTCCATTCGCAGATCAAACCCAAGCCAGTCATAACCAGCTTTATTAATATCACTGATGAGTCATTTCTATAACCCAACTTATTTCTTAAGTCACCAATACAACATCATTTTCCCTTCGCAACATAACCATGTGATCAGCATATCCACTTGATGCCTCCTTATATGCAACAAACAAAGGAACAACATGGTACCAAAACCAATCCGCACAACTCAGAAATAAAACTAGAAAACTGACCTGCCACTCCTGAGGAGCTAGTCTCAGTCCCAGACTCTGTCTGCTCTGGAATAAACACTCGAGCTGGAGTCGAGCTGTCTATCCACTTTTTCTCAAGCTCCCTTAGCCTTGGGCAGTCCTTCTTGAAATGCCCAACCATGCCACAAGCAAAACATGACCTTGCTCGGCATTCTCCCAGATGATGCCTCTTGCACCGGGCGCACTCTGGGTAAGGCTTCCAGCTTTCATTCTTGCTTACTCCAATAAGTGGAGGTACCACTATCTGAGCTCCATGCTCCATGGCACTCTTTCCCTCATCTCTGATGCTCTCAACAGCAAGAGCCCTCTCTACCACCTGAGCATAGGTAGAGACTTCATGTGCTGGGGCAACTCTAATGCCCTGAGCTATACCAGGATTCAATCCTTGAACAAACCTTTCCTTCAGAGCCACATATGTGGGTACCATGTCTAAAGCAAACTTGGTCAACCCGTTGAATTTATTAACATACTCGGATACTGATGCCTTTCCCTAAACGAGATTCAGAAACTCATTCATCTTGGCAGCCTTGGCCACATCACAGTAATACTTTTCATTAAACAATTGCCTAAACTCTTTCCAATCCATCACAGCTGTGTCTCGTGTCTGGGATATCACTTCCCACCACGTCCGGCATCATCCCGCAGTAAAAATGTCGCATAGGTCACCCTATCGTGACCTACCAGCCTCATACTGTCAAGAATGGAACTGACCATGCTCATCCATTGCTCAGCTCTAAATGGATCTAGGCCTCCCTAAAAAACTGGAGGGTAATATTCCTGGAATCTTCCACAGAGAAATTCCCATCTGCTCTCAACTCTAGGCTGAGCCAAACCTGGTGCCATTCTTGGCACAACATAGGAAGAGGTGCTCCCCAACAGATTCTGCTGTTGCCTCAAACACCTGATCTCTTCCTCATGCCTATGCAATCTTGATTGCAAATCTGTGACTATCTGTTGAAAGCTCTGAGGGGTAGATGAAGAACTCAACCCCTGGCTGAAATTCCCAGCCTTTGAATAACCACCACCAGGCCTCATTATCTTCCTTGGCCATAAACCTACTCTGTAGTCAATAACTTGACCCATTAAACAAAATGAGCATATCATGAGCTTTCCCCCACGGGATCAATCTTACCACACCATATTCATAAATCACTTGCAGTGCTATAAACATTCCCATGGCATCCATACATCAATCAAAATCCCTGCTCTTCCAACATTCACACCATGCCTCAACTCAAGCATGAAAATATCACAATTATGTAATCATGGAGCAGGTAATCAAATGATCATGTTCATAAACATATTCATGGAGCATATAATCAAATAGTCAAGAGCCAAGCTCTATCGGAATCTCATGCTCCCTAATGAAATGTGTAGGTAAAGCATTCACAATCTATTTAAGCAACTAAGCTCATAACTACAAAAATAGTTACCATTCCTTGAGTGAAGCTATCTTCAGTGATGAGTGTACATGCCCAGCTTGTCTTCAGGAACACATAAACCATGGCATGCTCTGATACCAAAATTGTAATGCCCCAACTCCAGGGACCGCTACAGTGCAAATTGCAAACAGTGCTAAACTCGCTAATCGAGTCGTTTGGCCATAAACGTGTAACTAAGTGTGATTAGCGGTTTAGGGGTTAAAATATTTGGTTAAGATATAACGTTTCACTAGAACGTTTACTGTATATATCGGGATCCCAAAAATATAATTTCAGAGTTTATTACAAGAAAGTGTTTACAACAGGCCATTCTAAGCGGCAGAACAGGGTTTAGCCCTAGTTCCACTTTCAAACCTCGCCCAAGTATTGGTCGAGCAGCTGCATATGTACACGTCATCACCTAAGCTCTCCAACTCAAGGATGGTCTAGCTTCCTTTTTCCTTTACCTGCACCACAAAGCACCCGTGAGCCGAAGCCCAGCAAGAAAACTCATATGCTCAAAAACAGTCATATCATGATATCAAATCATATCTGGCATGCCTAGCAATCATAGCTCTTTTTAGCATGCAAATGAATTCAAACAGATGCTGGGGTATCCAAGACAAGAAGTCCTGGCCTTCTGATTGGAGGACTATCAAGTCAATCCTAATCAGATGAGTGTCGTAACACTAGAGGTTCCGATAAACCATGCTGAGTAACCAACAAGCAAGTCACTAGGGGCCTCAGTGCCCAAGCCATGCATATGATGATCAAAATGATCATACAGAGCTCATAGCTCTGATCAGACGAGTGAATATCACTTGAGGTTCTAGTAAACCATACTGAGTGACTGACAACCAAGTCACTAGGGCCCAGTGCCCATTTCCCGCAATGGCTCTACATGGCTAGCCCTTGGCTAGATAAATGCTTGTTTATATTCATCGAACTTGAGGTCGGTCCTGCATTAATGCTCTTTGAGTCATTCAATGCAGAGGGTCGATTAGGTCCAATCGACATAACTTGTACTACTCACTAGGGTTGTCATGACTAGTGAGTTAGTACAATGTGACCAGTGCCCAGTACCACTACCGAACCTGACTAGTGAGTCACGGCTTCACAGTTGATACTAACACCTTTGCCAATTCTGACTAGTGAGTCAGCCCTATGTGACCAGTGCCCAGTACCACTGCCGAACCTGACTAGTGAGTCACGGCTTCACAGTTGATACTAGCACCTTTGCCAGATCTGACTAATTAGTCAGTGCGTGACCAGTGCCCAGCACCACTGCCGAACCTGACTAGTGAGTCACAGCTTCACAGTTGGTACTAGCACCTTTGCCAAACTTGACTAATTAGTCAGTGCCATGCATAAGTAAGCAATGCTATCAATGTGTGTCATATGCCAATTATCCAAGAACAGGGCATTCATCATGCTTACTAAACAGTTGCTAGCATAATTATGATCATGCATAAACTCAGAGACTCAAGCCCTGACCAATCTCATTTTCATCATTCATGGCATGCTCTAATCACATGTTTCTCGTGCATCACATGCATCACACTTAATCATCCAGCATGCCTCAAGAATAACCATATGCAAGTGGGCAAGATTGCCAAGCATTCATTATGCTATCAATGTTTACATTTAAACATCCAACATGCATCAAACATAACCATGCATGTCACATATGGGGTGCAGTTTTCTTACCTTGGGTCCAAGCACAGGTTACCAACAAACGAGCCACAAGAACGATCCCGATTCCAAGTCTCTAGTGATAACCTAGTCACAACCATAATATAAAACCTCATCAAAATAAGTAAATAAATACTTCCAAACCCAACCCAAGCCTCCGAGACATCGAATCCCACTCAACTAGGTAGTAGGATCGATCCCAAGCCCTTAGAGCTAAGTTTCCATCACAAAAACACACTTTTGGGCAATTTTTCCCTTAAGGGCCACGGCCCTACATGGCCATGCTGCGGCCCACCCCCCTGGCAGAGCCTCCTCCATCTTCTTCAAGCTAGGGCCGCAGCACCCAAGAACAGGGCCGCGGCCCAACCTCGCACCAGCCATTTTTCTTCATTTTTTCCATTTTAAAACCTTCCAAAAACCCATCCAAACATCTCCAAATCATCAAATCAAAGTTCCCAAACTCCCCAATGGTCCAAAACCACCAAAACCCAAGGCTCAAACAAACTAAAAACTCAACGATTCACAAAATCCAATTCAAGCTTAAAAACTTTTAAAAACTTAAAACTTAAACTTGAATTACCTCCGATTGAGTTGTTTCCAAATAAATCCTCCGGTTAATAAGCTTCTAATTCTCCTTAGGATTACTATGCCTCGATCCTTGCTTGATTATGAGTCCTAGAACTCAAGATACCTTCGAAAACGCGATCAGGAAATGAAAAGGGAACTTTTAGGGAGAGAGAACGTACAGAACGTTCTTTTATTTTCTTAAAAGGTTACTTCAAGCTTAAGTAGCTTCCAATAAAACCTAATGCTTGGGGTCCCGAAAACACCCCCGGGGACATTATAGTCAAAACCTCCAGAATTTCCCCCTGATCTTACTAACTCCCAATTTATCACCAAATTTAATTCTCATTACCCAATAACCCGGTAATGCTCTAAATACCCCTTGACTTACCCCGAGTCAAGCTTAAATACCGTTGTGACTTTCTCACTAGCTTACCTCCTAGGATCGTCTTGTGCTGGGTAGCCCTAGCATAACCAAATAATAACAAAGCACCACGCCCATTTCACATATATGCCAAAAATGCCTGAAATGGCCAAAATATGAAAATCACCCAATTAATCACAAATGGGTTCACATGCATATTTAATACACCTAAACATGCATATTATCATTAAATAGCATAATAAATCAATTATGGCCCTCCCGGCCTCCTAATCAAGTTCCTAAACCTTATTAGGAAATTTGGGGCATTACAGCTTCATTTTCTCGAAGGAGGACTTATAGATAATGTTTACAGAGCTCCCTGTATCGACCAAACACCTCTTCACCTTCATATTAGCAATTTGGACTGTCACAACAAGAGAGTCATTGTGAGGATACCTCACGTTTTTAGCATCTTCTTCAGTGAAAGTGAGGGACTCACTTTCATATCTTGGGTTCTTTGTTGGTCGCTCCTCCACCATCATAACTTCGGAGGTGGATGCCGCACCCAACTCATGACGAAGGGTGCGAGCATACCTCTCCCTCGCCTTGTTGCTGTCTCCAGCAAGATGTGGTCCTCCACATATAGTATCTAGTGTGAAGTCCACAGGTTCGGGTTGCAAAGGTGGGGACCGTTGCCGCTTGAACCCAGGATTATTGTTGCTCCCCTCTCCTTGGGTCTTTTCCGCTCGGTACTTTTTTAGCTTCTCCGACTGGAGGAGGAACTCTATCTCATCTTTGAGATGATTACACTCATTCGTGTCATGACCATAGTCTCCATGGAAGCGACAGAATTTGTTCATATCTCTTTTACTCATCTCTTTCTTGATTGGTGGGGGTTTCCGGTTAGGGACCTCTTGATGACTAGCCAAAAAGATCTCTGCTCGGCTCGCCGATAGAGTGGTGTAGTTGTAAATCGAGGTTCATACTTCGTTGGCTTGTCGTTTGGTCCCGACTTAGCCTTCTTCTCATTGTGGCGGTCAGACCCGTTATTCCCACGTTTCTTACCGCCATTCTGATCATCCCCACCATTCTTGGGGGGATCATTCGACCCGCTTGGATTGTTCAATCCATTTTCTCCCTTCTCAATTGCATCGTCCAACTTCATACACTTATCTGCCCGGTCTAAAAACTGCTGTAAAGTTGAAATTGGATGGCGATGGATGGTGTCCCACAATGGACTTCGATAGATAATACCGGAAGAGATTGCCACCATCTTCCCCTCATCTCCAACCGCGGTAGCTCGGTTAGCTTCTCTCATGAACCTTTGAATGTAGTTCTTGAGGGACTCATCTTTACCCTGCCTAATATCCACCAAGTGATTGGCATAAACAGGAGGGGTTCGGGCAGTACTAAACTGCCTACAAAACTCCTTCCTAAAACTCTCCCAAGAGGTGATGGAATCTGGTTTGAATTTCCAATACCACTCCTGGGAAGTGTCTGACAACGTGGTGGGGAAGACTCTGCAGCGGTAGTCATCACTCACCCCGAGTAGCTCCATCTGATCTTCAAACTTCCCAACGTGTCTTACCGGGTCTGCCTTTTCTGTATAAAATGGCAGTACTGATGCTTTATATTTCTTTGGTGGTTGAGCTACTTTAATTCGAGCACAAAAAGGGCTACCACTCCTGTGGTTTACAGGATCAATCGCAGCTGGTTGTTTTGACAAACTCTGGACTGCTGCTGTCAAAGCATCAAGCTGGGCTTGGATGCCTGGGGCCACTGCTGGGGACTCACTTTCGGGACCGCCTGGTCGGGCACTCCTATCCGGCAAACCATCATCGAGTATTTCTACTCGACTGGTAGGATGGATTGGCTCTTGCCCTTCGACTGGGCCGGTCCTCCTTCTATCATCAATAACGTCCCTCAGGTCCTTCTGAGCAGTGTGCTTTCCCAACCGATCGAACACCGTACTCCGAGTCTTCTCGGATGGTCTGCTGGGTGGAGCGTGCTCCTTGCCATTGCGCTGGTTGGGATGCCGTGGTGGCTTTCCTGTCTGAGCTGGTCGATCCTCTTCTCCTCGTTGGTTATTATTCTTCTCCTTTGAACGGTTGGTGTGATGACTGTCAGCTTCATCACGCCCATGCCCATCTTTGAAGTGGGAAGTCTCATTGCCACGAGGAGCTCTATTGTGCTCCTGCTAAGAAGGTGTTTTCTTACTGCCTGACTTATGACTCCCTGACCTGGAAGTCTCTGATCGGTGGCTCTTTGATGGGGTTTTGGAGTTCCCCCTTTGAGTTGAGGCAGTGTGCGATTGAACTCCATCCTCCTCATGACCAGGTGGGTTATTACCACCCCTGCCTGGTCTATCAGTTTTCTTACGACCAGCTTCTGTGGTCCTTGCCTCCGGGGTGGCTGCCACTCCAGGTGTCGCCTGGGCATTGGCTCGGGTCAGTTGCGTAGCTGCCTCCAGAGCGAGTGCAGCTTCGCGATGTCGCCTGTCGGCCTGCTCCTGCTGTCGACGGATCTCCTTACTCCTAGCGTCCATCTCCCGTTTCTGCTGCTCGAATGCGGCATTCTGCCTAGCCATTTCCTCAGCAAACGCCTCTTGCCTGGCGTTGAACTGAGCCATCTCCTCCTTGAATGTGCTCATGGCCTCCTGGAGCTCTTCAACTTCTGGAGCTACGTCCTCGAGCATGACTCTAGGCTCAGTTTCACGATCTTGAACGCTGGGACCTTCTGATCTAGCATGCTCCTTAAAGGATCCCGTCTTCTTGGAGGCGGCAGTGGTGTTCTTAGGCGCCATATTGCTTCAGGGACTGTCTGTTCTTCTATTCAGGCTCTCAATGAAAGCACCAAAATGTTGACTGTGTTTTTTGCCAACGACGTGAGAACGCCAATAACGACAAACCTTCAAGAGAATTTAAACGACACAGACAGTTTTATCAAGAAAAGTAAATAACACACAAGATTTTTATAGTGGTTCAGCCCCGTTCAGTCGGTAATAGCCTAATCCACTTAGAGATTTTATTACTTTATCTACACTCAAGATCAGATGAACCAATGTCAACTGAGTTTCTTCAGTGTAAATTTTTAGGAATACAAAAAGGGTTCTCTCTCAAGGAAAACACACTTTCTCTCTCTAGAACTCAGACCAAATCTCAAATTGCCAAAAAGTCCTTTTCTGATCCCATTAACCCTCTATATATAGGCTTGGGATCCTAAACTGATATCCCCTAGGATCGGGATATTCTATTATTTATATTATATTTAAATTACACAAAATATTCAAAATACAACAGATTCTTCAATTTGAGTGAGGAATGAGAGATTCCCGCGATGCCCAGGCCGATTCTTGCTGAAGCCGCTTCTGGGAAGTTGACGTTGTCTGGTCGAACACATGTATGTTGGATACATACAAGTGCTGGTTGGACATATGCATGCTGGACACATGCATATGGACCATACCCCTTGGACTCCCCTCGGACCAAGGTCTGAGCCACATTCTCCTTGGCTCTCCTTGGATCAAGGTCCGAACACATGCATTGGCTCTCCTCAGACCATGGTCCGAACACATGCATTGGCTCTCCTCGGATCATGGTCCGAGCCACACTTTCCTAGGCTCTCCTCAGATCATGGTCTGACCGGACTTCTTGTGCACTTTCCCTAGGCTCTCCTCGGACCAAGGTCCGAGCCACACCTCATGGAGCTTCTCCTCGGATCATGGTCTGATCGGACCTCTTAGAGTGCCTTCCTCGGACCAAGGTCCGAGCACATCACTTGTGCCCCTCCTCGGACTAAGGTCCGAGCCCATCTTTTAGGGCATTCCTCGAACTAGGGTCCGAGCCCATCACTTGGACTCCTCGGACTAAGGTCCAAGCACACTACTTGGACTCCTCGGAATAAGGTCCGATCGGATCTCTTAGCCCAAGTATTCTCCTTGGGTGTATTTGGCTTGGTTATAACATCTCTCAAGCAGTCCAAACTCTTCACTGATGTATTGGGCTACTGCTAAGCCAGATCACCTAACTAATCCATGCCACTTGTCAATTTTATTGCCACATCATCATTTTCAAATTTTGGAATAACAAATATAAATAAAACTCAAGGTATATAACTATATATATAAATATATAAAAAGGGAACAAAGAAAGAGAGAAGAGCATATATATATATATATATATATTTGTGTGTGTAATTTTATGTGTTTGTGAATCATGTAAGAGAGAATATGAAAAAATAATATTATATGTTTACATAGATGAATAGTGTTACAAATATAGTTATGTACTATAGATGAAGGTAATAATTTTTTTTGAAGGATACAACATACATTGGAGACTCATTTTACATATTTTGGTATAATTTTACCTATTTAGTTATTTTAGATCAACTATTGAGAGTGCTCTTAGAACAACAAAAACGACAACAATGACTCCACTTTAACCAATCAAACAAAAAAAATCGATAAAAAACATTGGAAATCAACCTTGTGTCTGATCCCACCACTCTCGAGCAACTCTTACTGAAGTTGCTAAGAGTTGTAAGCAGGCGCCACTCTATGTATACTTTAAAATACTTCATTAAAAATATATATTTTTTATTTCATTAAATTTTTACATTATATCATATATTATTTTTTTTATTTTTTATTCTACATCATTTAAATATTATATTTTATTTATTTTTTTAAAAATTAAAATATAATAATATCACACATATATATACAAAAATTTATAAAATATTTATAGCTTAACGCTATCCATTAATGTAAAAAAAAAAATTAACTAGCTTAAGTTTACCTCACTCAATGGAAGATTACTTTCATCATTTTTCACAATATTTTAGAGAATAAAGTATTTTAACTCATCCACTCGGAATGCTCTTGAATACCCTAATGATAGTTTTTTTCCTTCTAATGACATAGTAATGAGAAACGGACCTCTTTTAAAATTATTAATATAATTAAGAAAATATTTTTCAATTTTACTGTTACAACCAAAATCTAAAATTACATTTTTTTAAGGGCTTACACCTTTTTGGACCTTGTGTTGTTTCCCATTACCTGTTTGGACTCTGTATTTTGACAAATTACTTTTTGGACCCTATGTTTTGTAAAATGATTAAAATAAAACCATAAACCCGATTTTGGTCAATGTTTTCTCAACTAAAGTCACAAATAATTTACCCAACTAACAATTCAGAACAAAAATAAAATCATTCTGCTTAAAAACTGTGTTGTTATATTCAATTTTTTTGTTTATCAAAATTGAGTTTAGGGTTCTATTTTAACTCTTTTACAAAATATAGGGTCCAAAAAGTAATTTGTCAAAATACAGGATCCAAACAGGTAATGAGACAAAATACAGAGTCCAAAAGTGTATAAACTCTTTTTTTTTTTTAATTATAATAGATTAATGAGGCTTTGATTGATGTTGCTGAGAGAGAGAGGAAGCTTTTGGGCAACAATTAAAAAGCGACCCTAAAATCCCTGTGTTTTAATTTTAGGCATTGGCTAAAAACGACATCAAAAACATATTTATAGATGTTTGTTACTAGTGTTGACCTAGGCCAAATAAAAAAATGTATTGCAAAAATAAGAGAAATTTATATTTGATACCTTTTTAATCATCATAATTCTAAAATTACATTGACTTATCTTAATTTCAAAAATATCACTGTCCTTATTTTTTTTCAAATAATATAACATTATATATATATATTACTTCTTTTGTTCTCCACAATTTTAAAATAAAATTCTCACCACACCACTGGTCGTTTGAGCTCAAGAGTGACACTATCGCGAACTACTCTCCAAGATGAACATTTGATATGTGGGAAACATATGTTTTCTTACCGTCATCAAAATAAAAAGCAACCATTTGGTTGCTTATGATACCGATTAGTTACCATCCTACAATTTTTTTTTTTTAGTTAATTAACTCCAAGTTTATTTTTGGAATTTGGTTGATAGTTTCTATTATGTACGAAAAATAACTTTGTAATGCTTTTAAATATATTTAAGTAAAAGTTAAACCAAAGAGTCCAAAATATGTGCATTATCCGCTATGATTTTAATGTAACTTGTAAGGTTTTTTTTACTTGGTTAATCGGTATGCCTTTATAATTCACATGTAAAAAGCATGAGTGACTAAAACAATAAATATATTTTTAAACTATTTTAGAAACATTTCAAGTAACTTTTTTAAAATAAATTATATTTTAGAAGACTCTATTGGTAACTCACCAAATCAGTTGGCCGCTTATAATTTGTGTCATACTAAACAATTTAGTCATATACCAAAAGGAGACCAATTGGTTCCTTAAATGATTTTAAAAGCGACGAAAAAATAGCTTTTAAAAGTATTTATGTAGTACACTAAATAATATCATTTTCTAATAAGCTATTATTCATGGTCACTTGGAATTATAGGAGTAAGTTTTTATAGTATATGAGAACTAATTAGTTTATGAAATAAGTTTGAAAAATAATGTAAAAGTATCTTAAAAATAAGACATGTAAATTACATAAGTGATTCAAAAAGTCAACTAAAAATTTTTATTTAAAAATTATTGATTAGTATATTAAGTGTCTCTATAAATAAGTTTTGAAGATAATTAAAAGTATCTGATCTAAAAATAAAGATTGTTTTAGGGTTTATACCTTTTTGGACCCTGTGTTTTGTACCATTACCTGTTTGGACCCTGTATTTTGACAAATTACTTTTTGGATCCTATAGTTTGTAAAATAGTTCAAATAGAACCCTAAACCCGATTTTTTTCAAAGTTTTCTCAACTAAAATCGCAAATAATTCACCAATTTAACAATTCAGAACAAAATTAAAATCATTCTTCTTAAAAACTGTGTTGTTATATTTAATTTTTTCTTCATCAAAATTGAGTTTATGGGTCTATTTGAACAATGTAAAAAAATATAGGGTCCAAAAATGAATTTTTTAAAACACAGGGTCCAAACAGATAATCAGAAAAAATACAGGGTCCAAAAAGGTATAAACCCATTTTTTTATAAAAAAAATAACAATTAGTATCTCATCAGTATCGTAAGCAATCAAAAAGTAACATTTTACAACAAAAAAATAAAAATCAGGATGTAGAACTTTCCAATTTTTTTCGAATTTCAATATAATATATTGACGTGATATGATATATTTATAAATAAGTTTTTTAAGGTATTTTTGGAATTAATTTATATTTTTAATATATTTAAGTAAATTTCCCCAAAAATAATGCTATACAAAAAGTTCTCCTTAAAAGTATATTTGTTTTTTAAGAAAAAAGGCCCCATTTGATTTAGGCCCATATTAGCTTCCAGCCAGTTTGTTAGAGCACTCACATTGGGTGCTCTACTCCATCTTTTAAAATACCTCATCAAAACACAATTTTTCTATTTTACCTCTAACTTTTATATTATACCATATATTAGCTTATCTATATATTTCTTTACATCATTTAAATATGGGCTTCTTGGCAAAATGGCCTATTTTTTTAAATCATTTTGCACTTTAGCCTAGTTTTAATAATTCTTTACAAAATGACCTCTCATAATTTAGACAGATAGTCGAAAATTTAGACAGGTGGTCGAAAAATTTAGACAGGTGGTCGAAAATTTTGACAGCTGGTTGAAAAATTTAGACAACTGGTCGAAAATTTTTGACAACTGGTCGAATTTTAGACAGAGCCTATTTTGCAAAAAACTATCAAACGTAGGTCAGAGTGCAAAATCACTTAAAAAAATAAGCTATTTTCATCTTTAAACATATTTTATTACTTAAAGTAAAATAAAATAATTGAAAAAGAAAAAAAAATATATACTAAATAGAGAGAGAAAAGTTATAAAAAAATATTAAAATATTATATAAATGATATGTAAATGTAGATATTGATTAATTGGAGTTTGTGCATAATTATTATAAATATATGTATAAAGGAGCTGATGGAAGATGTTTTTATGAGTTTTAGCTAAATATTAAAGAAAGTGTAATATAAAATATATCACAAAAACATACATTTTTATAATTTACCTCAAAACTTTTACATTATATCATACATCTGCTTCTTTACATTATTTATATATTATATTTTTAAAAATATTTTATTTATTTTAATAAATAAAATAATTAAAATAATAGTATCACACTCATATATATACAAAAATTTATAAAAAAATAATAAAATATTTATAGATTGATGAATAATATTTCACTACATATAAAGAAATAGTATTCATTTAGGTAAAAAAATATAACTTTACATCATCCAATGAAAGACTACTTAACAATATTTTTTCTATATTATAAAAAATAACACATTTTAGATAATCGAATACGAGTGCTCTTGGCATCGATTAAGAGCCGACACCTGAATTACATTTGATTATTTTATCATTAAAAAAAATGGATTTTAGCCCAATAGTCGTATTATAGCAACTAATTATCACATCTTCATCTCTCTCCAATCAGCCACGCAGCCGCCTTTACTATTTTCTATCTTCCTCTGTTTCTCTTTCCCAAAGTTTGTGAAACCCCATATCATTACATTTAGATATAAACAAATAATAACCAAACTAGTATTCTTTCTTTTCTTTCATATATTCCTAACAAATATGACGTCGAGACAATTTCATTCCATGACAGACTGAACATATTAATATTATAACACTCCACAGCCGCCTCACATATGATGAATCTTCCCATATCTCCCCACCGTTGGATCAGCTGAGTTCTCACCATGCAAAAACGGTCCAAGAATTATCCAAGTTGGACACAATAATGTCCACCACATATATAGTCCGCAGTCCACACAACTTACGTACCACTACTCTCTATCCCTATATATGTTTAAAATTATTGCACATGGGTGTTCATGACAATTCAACCTTGGCTAAAAAAGCCAAGCCAAATCTTTAATACCATATATATGTATATATATATATGTGTGTATAGCTCACATTCAAACCATCACAAAAGTCTTTAAGAGAAAAACAATGAGCAAACTTTGCGTATTGACGTTGGTTTTGGTGGTGGTGGCCATTGGTGGAGCAATGGCTGAGCAATGCGGACGCCAAGCGGGCGGTGCTAAATGCCCGAACGGGCTGTGCTGCAGCCAATATGGGTGGTGTGGCAACACCAACGATTACTGCTCGCTTCAATCTGGCTGCCAGAGCAATTGTCAGGGGAGCTCAACACCAACAACACCTGAACCAACCCCAGGAGAAACTGTTGTAAGAGCCACGTACCATTTGTACGATCCACAACAGAACAACTGGGACTTGAGGGCTGTTAGTGCTTATTGCTCTACTTGGGATGCCGATAAGCCTTACTCATGGCGCAGCAAATATGGCTGGACTGCCTTCTGTGGACCATCCGGACCTAAGGGCCGTGACTCTTGTGGAAAGTGTTTGAGGGTATGCTCACATGCTCTATACCTTTTTCTTCGTTACCTTTTTCTTCTTTGGTAACTTTCGTTTGATTGATTTGGGTATCATGTGATTATATATACATTTGCAGCTTAGGAATACAAGAACTGGGGCAACCATAACAGCAAGGATTGTGGATCAGTGCAGCAATGGGGGCTTAGATTTGGACTTTAACACTATATTTAAGCCATTGGACACCGATGGAGTAGGATATCAGCAGGGTTCTCTCCAAGTGGGCTACACATTTGTCAATTAATTGTGGTGATTAGTGATGATGAGATTCAGCACCCTAGCACCATTCCCGAAGATAAATCTCATGGGGTGTAATAACAATATATACCAGAAAGACTCTGCATATATATTTATATATATATATATATATATATTAAACTGATATGGCTTAGTTAAGCTTAAGCTTAACATTAAGAGACTTAATAAAATTTTTGGGAAGTTTGTTTCAAAGGGTATACCCACACCACTTGCGAACTGTTCTTCTTGAGAACATAATAAATTTGTACCATGTTGTATGCTTTTGTTTCTACCCAATACTTACGTACATGGGATTATCATGGCTCAATTTGTGGTTATAAGTTATTAATTAATGTCCAATTTAGTATACAGTGCATAATATATCACAGATCTTGTTTTTGTCGCATGTTAATAAATTACACGATCATCATTCTTGTATGTTAAATCAACTTCTTGATAATTTCTAAGTCAATAAGCTATACATATAAAATATTCTATTCAAACTTTATCAAAGAATTAGGCTTTATCTAAATTAGCTTTGATCAATTATTAGTTTCGTAAGCTTTGTAGCATCATAATATTGGGATATCTATTGCAATAGCTAGACTTGAAAAGAAAGCTTCTTTCCAATCTATCATTACTCACGTGGCCTTTTAGTATCCAAAACAAGTACAATTTTAGGGTGAGTTGGAGTGTTTCTATTTTTCGTATATTAAAGAATTAGAATTTAATTTTTTTTATTTGATCGTGTAATACATGATAAATTATAGCAGATATTCTATTAATTTTTAAAAATTTCTGAAAAACTATTTATATGTTTTAAACTTATATCTTAATTTGTCATGGCAGCAAGCTTTACACAGAGGGGAGCATCCCCTTTCCACATAAAAAATGACTTGGACCAAACAGCCATTTTAGCTAGTAAATGCCCAGGCATAGTCCCCTGAATCTGATCACGCTTATCATGCAAGAGAAAACCATTGAAATTAAAACCACATATTTCCAAACTCTCACACACAGAGAGCGAACTTTCACCTCTCTTGGCCACCATCAGTGATCAACACATGCAAATCAAACAATCTGACTCAAGCTCAAAGTTAGAGACATTATTATTAATTAAGAACTCTTGCCAGCCGCGCACTCAGCCGACCACTCATGTACATCCACTACTGTCGATCGCATCTATATATATATATATATATATATATATATGTGTGTGTGTGTGTGTTGATGTTCAATCTTCCTCTACTAGGGCTGCTCCATTTAACATTCATTCTTCTCCACATTATGGCGATAAACCCTGTCATAAATTTTTAATATACAGTACTCTTATTTATAATAAACCAAAAAGTCAATTTTCTTTTATTTCTCTATTTTTCTTTCATATATATAAATATATTCATTCCTACCATATTTGAGAATTTCAATGACATATAGTCTACTAATTAAACAGTTGTTTCAAGTTACATCTTCCTTCATTGTCGCACAAATAAAAAATTGACATCTGTACATTTTCTTTTTTTCACGTTAATATACTATTTTCAAAGTTTAAATATGTTAGGATACTCCCAGATGAGGGTAAATTAATCTTTTCTCTAAAATAGAGAGGCTAAGAATGAAAAAAAAAGGGTTAAAAATAACTCTCCATTAGAAGAGGTATTTTACAATTTTTTTTACAGCAATGAATAGTAATTGTTCCACATTTGGAACACCCCTATTCATTCCTCTAAATATATTTGATTAGCTTTTATTTTTTTCTTATATATGTGTACGTGTGTATATATTTAAAATAAATAAAATATACTATAAAATAAAATATTGAAATGATTTAGAGAAAAAATAAAAAAGTCAATATATGATTTAAAATAAAAATTTGAGGTAAATTAAAAAAAGTTTAGTGATTTATATTGTATAATAGAGTATAAATTATTGTAAGTACTCTTAGTTACCGTCTGATAAAATAAATGGGAATAGAAATATTTACAGTTATTTTAAATAAAAAGTCATGTGATACTTATTTCAATAAGTTATTTTATTAAAGGCAATTTCTGCAATCCTACACATAGCTAAGTCCACCGTGCAGGTCCATTATTATTCCAAATGTCAAAATATGATAATTGTAAACAATATATATGTAACATTTTGACATTTTGTAACCGTTAAGGTGAACTGGGTGAGAAGTGATTGTTTAGGTGGCAGTGAAATGTAAGAGCAATATTATAAATGAATGTGCACGGTAGTGTACATAACAGGGTAATATTGTAAATTTTGTTAAAATATTGAGTTATTTACGAAGTTGGGTACGTAATAGCTTTGCTAGTACTAAGTGATTAATTATAGAATATATGAAACATTATTATAGTGGAACGTAACAAAACCTAATACCATTTGACTTGTTTTTATATGAATTTTTTATTAAGTTTCCTTATATAAATAAGCACATTCTAATAGAGAAAAAATATTAAAAATACATTGCTAATTAATTTTTTATTATATTTTTCATTTTTCTATTTTAACTTTTCTTTGAGAACTAGAGTAGGCGAGAGTGAGAGTGAGATTTGTTATTTGTTACTTAAAAGCTTGACAGTTGAAGATCATTCAAATGGGAGACCAAGTTATTATCAATCGCAAAGTGACAGTTTCTTTGCTTCTTATGTCTTTGTCTGAGGTAAACCAACATATGAAAAAATAATAATAGGACATACTTGGGTAGAAGAATGTTTGAAAATGGTATATTTACATATATTCAAAATTGAATATATCTCATTAGTTTGGGGATGCAGTGTGTCCCAGCAACAAACTCATGAGTCACTCCTTCCAATCGAATCAAACTACAACCAACACTCTTCTTCACCTTCTTCGACTCCCTCCACCTCCTCATCTTCACCACATCCTTCCACTGCTTCGCATTCACATACACGCTTGCCATGATCGAATACACACCGTCGTCGTCCGGTTTTAGCTGCATCACACGCTTTGCTGCTTTCTTAGCAACACCAACATTCCCATGAAGCCTGCAACCTGATAGCAGCCCACCCCACACGAACACATCATCCCCATTGGCATCTTCCTAATCATCTTTATTGCTTCTTCTATCAGACCAGCCCTCCCCAGTTAATTAGCCATGCACCCATAATGTTTTTGCTATCGACAAACAATGTACATAGATTCTATCTCATTGAATAGTTTTTTAGCTTCATCTACTAGACCTGCATGGCTGTAACCCACCAACACTCTTAGAAAGCTAACCCCATCTGGCTTAACTTTGGCTTCTATCATTCTAAAGAAATAGTTTAGTGATTGCTTGCCAAGACTGTGCATGGAAAACCCAACGAGCATTGCATTCCATGTACACAAGTTATTGTCCAAACTCGAGTCAAATATCTTTTTAGCAATCTCAATGCAGCCACACTAGGCATACAACTCGACCAATCATGTAGTCAAGGAGTCTAGACGAATCCCATTTGTGCCAATGTAATCGTGTATAGTATAGCCTCGTTCTAAATCCCCCAGCTAGGCACACGCAGAGAGAACCGAGACCAAGGAAATGTTATCTGGATGAATTTGCAATTCAAGAATTTGATAAAAGAGTCGAATTTTCTCCTCACACTGATTACTTTGCGCATAACCGGCTAATATGGTACCCCAGGAGACAGAGTCTCTCAGGTGCATTTTGTCGAACAATTTACGAGCACCCGAAATTTCACATGCTTTGACAAACACATCGATTAGAGTGTTGTAAGAGACAACATCCATGTGTTGAGGGTCCTCATAGAATACCCGATACGCATCGAAGAGGCAGCAGCTAACGGGGTAGACGCAGATGAGGGCGTTGGAGACAAAAGAATCTACGTTGAAGCCAAACTTGAGGAATTGGGAGTGAAGAGCTCGGGCAATGGAAATGGCATCGGTATTTCCGGGGCCCAGCTGAGCGCAGACGCTGAGGACAAAGGGGAAGGTGTGAAAGTTGGGAGGGAGGGAGAGGCGGCGCATGCAGGAGAAGAGGAGGAGAGACTGTAGCAGCGAGTAAAAAAGAGAGTGGGCTCTAATGATGTTATTGAAGGAAAATGTAGATGGGTTTTGAATGAGGTTGAAGAGAGAGAGGGCGTAGCTCAATCCGCGATTGTTATTGTTGTGAGAAAGTGAAGTTGCAAAGAAGAGGAAAGTGGTGAGCAATAAGTGGGAATGAGAGGAAGAGAGGAGGTCGTTGATGATGGAGTGAGCGTGAAGTTGATGGAGTTGTTTGAGAGTAGTGCAATGATTCAGTATCACTCTGCTGACATTGTTGCTATTGTTGAAAGAAGTAGTAGCTCTGAGTAGAATGAGAACAAAATACCCTTTTGTTTTTGGGGTTACCAATCCTAGTCTTAGTCCCACCATGGTCTTTCAGTCGAAAACTTCATGAATTTTTCTCAAAATACTAAGGGGTCATTTGGTATGCAGGAATCTGGACACTAGAATGAGAATCTGAACACTTTCTCATGTTTGGTGCTGGGTTTGAGTTTTTCTAACCTGAGAATCTATACTCCAGGGGTTTTAACTTTTCATGATTCTAAGTTCAAGTGAAACTCATCTCACAAGTGGTTTTCAGATACCCAGGAATGTGAAACACTTCAAAATTATTATTATTTTCTTAAAAAAAAAAATCTTAAACCAATAATTTTTTAGTTAATAAATTATTTTATTTTTGAAGCTTATAATATAAAAACAAATATACATATATCAAACTATAAAATGATAAATAATATTTGTTTATTTAAAGAAATTGATTTGTAAAGTCTTTATATCATTACTTTAGTTTAAAATAACAAATGAAATATTATTAAAAATAAACTAAGAGTATTTTTGTAATTTTAAAAATTATACTTGATTCAAGTATTCAATAGATGTATTTTTTTAATTTTGTTAAAAAATATTTCATGAGTAAAATTATTTTGATGAAATATATTATTATATTAATTTTATGAAAATATGAAAACTTAACAGATTCATATGCACAACAAAACACAGAAAGTGATATTCCTAAGAATCATAGATAAGATTACAGTGCACAACCAAACACAATGATGTAAGTTTCCAGACTATCAGATTACCCTCTTCAACTTTCCCAATAATATGAAAACTGTGAACTTCTCATACCAAATGACCCTTAATAGATATAGAAAAGACATAGATGAAGAGAATGATAAGGACTACAACTCTAAAACAAAATATACAAATAAATATGTAAAGATAAAATAGAAGAATAGAAGATAAAATCAATGGTGGAAGAAATAACAAGAACAAAAAAGTAAAAACACTCTCACTCACACAACCAAAGTGAAGAGCATTGGGGATCACCAACTTGAACAAGGTTTACAACCTTTGCCCAAAAGCTTATTTCCCCTATCTCAAGCACTAAGGGATTCTCTTAATATTAGAAATAGCTATCTGAAATAATGAAGTATTTTGGTGTATTTCTAGTCAAGTGCTCTAGTGGGTAGAAATAGAGTTGTCTTACAAGTGAGCATTATGCTTCTAATTATAGAGTTTTGAGATACCCTTTGAATTTCAAATTCCACCAACCTCCATGGTTGTTACCAACGATTAATTGGATGTTTATGGAATTAAAAAAGAGTTTGGGGAGTTACTTAGGGTGTTAGAACCGTTTAAAGTGGAAAAAAAGGTTGAAAATTGGTTGAACACATCTCTAGCCGCGACCACTAGCATGCCTGGCCGCTGCCGTGGCTCGCTGTTCCCCAGGCCGCGGCCACCAATGCTCCTAGCCGCGGCCACATGCCATTTTCAGCTAAAAAATGTCATTTTTCCAAAACGTCCTAAATCCTTTCCCACGTGATTTTGTAGCCTCCAAACACCTAATGGGAGTTTAAAACATGTCTCCAACAACCATATTTCATAATGGCTTTGTGCAATCCTATCTCAAATGTGTAACATACAATCTACACATTATTGGGTAATATTTGGGAGTTACAAATTTGTAACTGATTTTGTAACTCCAAAATATGTCACATTTTGGCACACACGTGTGTCTAATTTTGTGACTCTCAATAATATGTTACAAGGTGTGACAAATCACATTTTGTCACATTATTTTTTTTTGGTAAATTAGCTCAAGTTTTGTATTAATCACAAACTAATTACAAACACCAATCATTAATTACAATTGTAGATTTCCCAACCAAACCAAATCGTTCTTACTGACCATTCTTGAACCCAAAAGACTCATCCTATTACAAATATCTTTTTTTATACTCTCTGTAACAGTATTAACTACTGGTTTCTTTACATTCCAAAAATTATCATTTCTAGCTTTCCAAATATAATACACACCAGCACAAAGAGCACAGCTATACACTTTCCTTTGGCAACTAGAGTGCTTACATCCTCTCACCCAATTCACAATATCCACCAGCTCATACTTCTTGGAACCAATACCCAACCAACTCAGTATGTGTTGCATACACATCTTACTGAATTGGCATTCAAAAAACAGGTGTCTATGGGACTCAGCAAGCTGATCACATAACAAGCAAAGAGGGTCAGAAGTAATACCAAAGCTGATAAGTCTATCTCTAGTTGGTAATCGCTTTTTAAGAGCTAGCCAAGTCATAAATTTGTGCTTAGGAACTCCAAATCTATCCCACAGGTAAGAGTATTTCCAGCTTCCTTCATTATTCTTCATCAAATACTTATACATTTTGTTGATACTGTACCTCTGCCATTGATGATCATTGTAGGAAAAAGCAGCCTTTAATTCCTCCTTGGTTTGAACTATCCTAGTCCAATACCAACTGCTTGTTGTTGGAGCTTTATAACTCCACAGTAACTCTTGTTCCCAAAACAAAATGTCCTCAAAATGTCAGTGATTACAGGCCTATAGCATGCTAACATTTTGTCACATTATTTAATATAACATTATATTATATGAAATAATATAACATTCCCCTACTAGATTAAATAATCACTTTTTGTAACGCGCTACTTCCTTAGAACCGTTACTAAGTGAGCTAAAAAAATGTGCCCTTTTCTCGCTAATCAAGGTTTTAGGTTAAAAGTGTGATTAAACTGAAACAAAACTCGTTTAACAATATTAATTATAAAATTCGGACATTCATTGAAATGTTGGAAAAGTTATATAGACGGGATCCCAAAATATTGTTTAGAAAATACTTTACAACACAAATACAGCTAAGGTCGACCTAGGAGACAAAACAACCAATACAATACATCTTCCCAAAATAACCCTGGTTGTGGTATCCAGGTAGGCCGAACATGTACCCGTTGCTTCACGCTCTCCATACTTATGGTTGGTCGACCTTTCCTTTGCCCTTACCTACACCATAGAGCACCCGTGAGCCGAATCCCAGCAAAAAAACTCAACACAAAACATATGATATATACATGATAATTCACTGTATATAAAAAAACAGCCAACGGGCTAAACATATAGCGGCCAACACCGTCCCAGGCGCTTTACCAGGCCCTGGGTTTGCGGTCTTCACCGAGAGGGTAACTCTAGCACCCTAGAAGGGTCTCGCTCTAACGACCTGCACTCAGTGTGCCCAACGCTGAACCTGGCCCCTTGCTGTACTCGACTTCCTGCCATTCTCGGCCTTCATCGTTCATTCACAAACATGCATCACATAGGATAATATCAACATATATTTAAACATATATTGAACATAAACATTAGGGCCACGCCCTGCAATACAACAATAGGGCCACACCCTGCTCTACGGGTACAACAATTTTTTTTTCCACAAGTAACGTTCTCGTTACTTCCTGATTTTATAATTGAATCCCGGAACCGATCCCGTGCTCTCGGGTTCTCCAATTTCCCCACACGGGTTGGTGAAATCGTCCCCTGAGCCCCCTGGGCCTAAGCCCTAAAAATGCAACTTTAAGGCCCCTGAAAATGGCATAGCGTTGGGGCACAGCCATACAGGCGCCGCGGCACCTAGCCAGGGCCCCTTGCCCTGGTTCATCCCAGCGCCGCATCACGAAAGAACAGCGCAGCGACGCTACTACATGAACTCAGAAAACTGGGTTTTTCCACCATTTTCCCTCAAGCCAAAACTCACCTAAGCCATGCCCCAAGTGTACCCAAGTCCCAAAGGATCCCAAAACTTCAAATAACACCACATACACAACATATATTCATCAAAACCAAATCCAAAATCACATCTAAATTCAATTTCAATTAGCAGTTTAAAATTCTACAAAACTTAAACCAAACCAGAAAATTTTGAAAACTTAAAGGAATCCTTACCTTTAGAACATAATTTCAACCCTAGGCTGCCTCCAATGCCACTCCAAGCTTCAATCCTCAAATTCCCAAGCTTCAGTTCCTCAAAACTTCATCCCAAAACCCAAATTCAGAAATCAAATTCACATTCCTCAAGAACAACATAAAATACCTAAAACCACAGAAATGAAATCCTTACCTCCTCTTAAATTTCGAGATTCCTAGGTGTGGATGGCTGCAAATCTCTTCCTCAATTGAATTCACTTCCATTTTCCTTCAAAAACCCAGCTGCCTAGTCTTGAAAACTTGAACCAAATGACCAAGGGTCTCTTGAGAAGCCTAGAACGTGAAAGCTAACCTTTAGCTGTGGGTTTGTCTAGTTTAGAGCATAAATGACCATTCTACCCCTCCTTCTAACTCACTCCTATACTAAACCTCATGGGTCACCTAGTCCTTCAACTATTTATAAAAAATACCACATTTTTCTTATTATTTCAGTAACAACACCAATCCTTAGGTTACTAGTAGTTACCAATCTCGATAGGTTCCAAATACCAAATTTGTGACTCTCCGCAAACACCGCGGGACAGGGTCTCCTCATGTCGGAAACACCACACATAGCTCAAAATCATACCCTTAAGGGGTTCAATTTACAAATATGCCCCTAATAGCCAAATGAGGCCCACATGCATATTTAATTCACCTAAACTTGCATTTCTAATCACATAATCATTGAATTCACATATTAACATAATTTAATCAATTATTGCCCTCCCAGCACACTAATCAAGACCCTAAGCCTTATTAGAAAATTTGGGATGCTACACTTTTTTTTAAACTTATTTAATCAACCAAATATTATATTAAAATATAATATTCCTCCACTTGATTAAATAATCACTCTATAAAAACCTTTGCATTGGTGAATAAAGTAAAATGTATTTCGACTTGAATGTTACCTTAGTGTAATTATCACAAAGATTGTTAAAATTTTGGTTGCTGAAGCATTGAACCACTATCCCTTGATAACAAATCGGTGATAACACACACACCTTTGCTATGTTCACTTGAGACCTCAATGTCTCGCTTTTGCACCGTTAATGGCCATGTGCACATTCCATTCATAGACTTTTCTTGAGAATGACTCCCAATTCTCATGAGGGGCGGCACCACCCTTAAGTCTACATAGGTTGAACTCTCACAGTATTTTGTTACCCTAAAATACTTGTCTTTTCAAGACCGAGTTCTATTAAAAAAACCTTTCAGTTTTAACCCTCATTTTGGTAACACACTAGTACTCATATCTCAGATGAGACAAAATTTGAGTACTACTACTATTCACTTGATTGACTTGTTATTACCACTACAAGAAAAATAGTCTATAGTGACAACTTTTGTCATCGCTGTAGATCAAGAAATCGCCGCAGAAGGTATACAGTGATGACATGTCGTCGCCAAAATAGCGTCGTTGTGGGTCCGTATGTGTAGCAATCTACGGCAACGACAAAACGCAATCGTCACAGTAGTGTTTTACTACAGCGACGACAAGTCGCTCACAGTAGGAAATCCTTTTTTCGGATGGACTGGGATATTGCGACGACATGTCGTCGCTATTGGTGGTTGCGAAATTTGAAAATATGAATTTAAAAAACTTCTACAGTGATGACATGTGGTCACTGTAGGTCCGTCGACCGCTCTATCTACTGCGACTGTCATCGCTGAAGAGTGCTTGGGTTTATATGCCTACACCGACGACATGGTGTCGCTGTAGTGTCACGAAAACTCAGATTTTCGTGTTCAGCGTGCACCCTACGGCGACGACATGACATGTCGTCGCTGTAGGTATACAATTTAAAAAATATATATTTTTAATTAATTATATTGATTAAAATTTATTTAATAAAATATTAAATATTAATTAAATATATAAATAAAACCAACTTATTTAATTAAATAATAAAAACTAATTTATTAATTAAATAATAAAACCAATTTAACAATATTCATAGTCTCCCTAATGTAAGATAACAAAACATAAGTAGTATTGTCTAAAAAAAACACAAAATATTAATAATTTAAAAATAGTAATATAATAAAACTAAATTTCATCAAAATCTATTTGAAAGTCATTATCGTCGGGCTGTTGTGGTGGCTGTGGTGGTTGTGACTGCTGTGGTTGTTGTGGTTGAAAGCTTGCTACCATAGACTTTATCATATTCATGTCCAAGTTGACAGGCTGAAATTGTGGAGCTTGGATGTTCGAATTTGTTGCTTGCAATTATTGTTGCATTTGTTGGAAGTTGTTGTTCTGTGTCATAAAGGCTTGAATGAAGTGTTGAATCAATGACTGGAAAGCCTAAGGCGGTATCGTTGGAGGGCCAACTGTGGTGGACAGAAACGGTGATGCCTCTGATTGTGAAGAGGATCCGGTGGCGCTCGAGGCAAAGGTACTAGTGCCTTTCAAATTCCGTCCAATACCTCGGTTGTGGCCACGACGTTGGCCAAATACATTTGAGACTGACGGTGGCACTTCATGCTTCAGATTGAGATTGAGATTGTGTCTGGACTTCTTGCTGCAAGGCATCCTGCAGTTTAGAAACAAGACAAATAATACATAATATAATTGAATAATATACATAGATACAAAACTTAGAAAGTTACTTACATAAGCATCCTTAGCATTAGTGTTCACCCATCCACGTGTCAGATGATTATGCATGTCATGGAACGTATCGATAATGCTGGACAGTTCCTTAGTCTAAAGATTCATCTTTAGAAAACAAAATTTAACAAAATCTCAGTTAAATATTGAAATTATTATTAAGATAACTTAAAATATTTCAAATTATCTATATATTTTTATTTACCTTCTTAAATATTTCAAAATATTTCAAATCGAGCAGAAGCATAAGAAGTCGATCCATGGAGACTTGGATACTTTTGTTTTGCTCTGTTGGCAAGATTTGCCTTTGAGCGTGCCATGAACTGTGGAATGGTGAAAATTTTGTTGGGAATTGTGCCTGAAAAGCATATGTAGTAGACATTTTTTTAAGAAATAAATAAATAAATTGAATTTGTTATGGAGTATATTTGTAATGACCATAATTTTTTAATAAGGCTTAGTGTAATGCCCCAAATTTCCTAATAAGGTTTAGGACTTTGATTAGGAGGCCGGGAGGGCCATAATTGATTTATTGTGTTATTAAATGATAATGTGCATGTGTTAGGTGTATTAAATATGCATGAGAACTCATTTATGAGTAATTGGGCGATTTTCATATTTTGGCCATTTTGGGCATATATGTGATATGTGTGTGGTGCTTTATTATTATTTGGTTATGCTAGGGTTACTCAGCACGAGACGATCCTAGGAGGTAAGCTAGTGGGAAAGTCACAACGGGATTTATTCTTGACTCGAAGTGAGTCAAGGGGTATTTAGAGCATTACCGGGTTATTGGGTAATGGGAATTAATATTTGGTGATAAATTTGGAGTTAGTATGATCAGGGAGAAATTCTAGAGGTTTTGACTATTTTTCCCCCGGGGAGTGTTTTCGGGACCCCGAGCGTTAGGATTTGGTTGTGGCTACTTAAGCTTGAAGTAACCTTTTAAAAGAATAAAAGAACGTTCTGTACGTTCTCTCTCCCTTTAAGTTCCCTTTTCATCTCCCGATCATATTTTCGAAGATAACTTGAGTTCTAGGAGTCAGAATCAAGCGAGGATTGAGGCATAGCGATCCTAGGAAAGATTAGAAGCTTATTAGTTGGAGGATTTAGTTGGAAACAACTCAATCGGAGATAATTCAAGTTTTAAGTTTTTAAAGTTTTTAAGCTTGAATTGGACTTTGTGTTTTGATGAATTCTTGATTGAATTGAAGCTTGGGTTTTATGGGTTTTGGATCATGGGGATGTTTGGGAACATTGATTTTTGAGTTTGGACATGTTTGGTTCTGGGTGGGGGGCCACGGCCCTGTTCTTGGGTGCCGCAACCCTGTGTGAGGGGCGCCGCGACCCTTGCTCCAGGGATGGTTGGGGGCCGCGGCTCAAGGTGCTAGGGCCGTGGCTCAGGCAGGGTGTTGAGCCCGTTTGAGTGTTTTGACCTCGGGAACATGGTTTTAGGACTCAGGATCATTCCTACTACCCAGATTGGTGAGGTTTGATGTCTTGGAGGTTAGGTTTTGGTTCCGGGATTGGTTTTAGAATTTGAACTCATTGGATCACCGTTTATGGTTGTGACCAGGTTATCACTAGAGGCTTGGAATCGGGATCGTGCTTGTGGCTCGTTTATTGGTAACCTGTGCTTGGACCAAAGGTAAGAAAACTGCACCCTGTGTATGTGACAAGCATGTGAGGCATGTCAAGTGGTTAAATGTGATGCATGTGATGCACAAGAAATATGTGATTAGGGCATGATATGGTTATTGAATATGAGATTGTTCAGAGCTTGAGCCTCTGTGTTTATGCATGGTCCTAATTATGTTAGCAATTGTTAAGTAAGCATGCTGAATGCCCTGTATTAGGATATTTGACATATGATATATGTTTGGTAGCATTGCTTACTTGTGTATGGCACTGACTAGTCAGGGACGACACTGGTCACACATCACTGACCTAAGAGCCGAAAACGGCATATGCGTCATGAACGCAGGGCCGATAAAAGATTAGATTTAATCGATATCAGCGTTGAATGACTCTAGAGCATTAACGCTGGATCGACCGTAAGGTCGATGAAACTTATAAGCGCTTGACTAGTCTTGGCTAGTTACTCAGAGCCAGGGCCTAAGGCCTAGGTGACTGCTTGTCACATGGCTAGGGAGCGAAATCCCATGGTTATGACTCTATGGTCATGAGGTCGGTTATGTTGGTGACTAGTCATCATGCACCTATCCTGTTTAAGCTAGTGAAATGATGACTTATCTATAAGCCCCAGTGACCCTATCGTCACATGGCTACTGGGAACATAACCCACCTTAGTGACTATTACAACTGTCACTCTTTTATGTTGGGCTAAAAGCCCTGGATGATTATTATGATCATCGGTTGATGTGTTATACTCAACATTACGTGAACTCATTTTCCTGCTTGAATAGGACTATCTCTGCTAGGCGTGTGCCTTATGATTTGATGTCATAATATGACTGTTCATGAGTATATTGAGTTTTCTTGTTGGGCTTCGGCTCACGGCTGCTATGTGGTGCAGATAAAGGCAAAAGAAAGCTGGACCATCCTTGAGTTGGAGAGCTTAGGTGATGATGTGTACATATGCAACTGCTCGACCACCACAGTCGAGGTTTGAAGAGGAACTAGGGTTAAACCTTGTTTTTCCGCCTAGATCGGCTGGTTGTAAATAATTTCTTGTAATAGACCTTTAAATTATATTTTTGGGATCCCAATGTAGATAATAAACGTTCTAATGAAACGTTATATCTTAACCAAAATTTTTAATCCCTAAACTGCTAATCATACTTAGTTACACGATTTTGGCCAAATGACTCGATTAGAGAGTTTAGCACTGTTTACAAGGCACACCGTAACGGTCCCTGGAGTTTAGGGTGTTACACTCAGGGCCTTGAATAGAGGGCTAGGATGACAAATTATGGAATTATGTGAATATATGATATATATTGTTATATTATTTCATATTATATAATGTTAGATTAAATAATGTGACAAAATATGATTTGTCGCACCTTGTAATAAATTATTGAGAGTCACAAAATTAGACACATGTGTGTGCCCAAATGTGACATATTTTGGAGTTACAAAATCAGTTACAAATTTGTAACTCCCAAATATTACCCAATATATTATATGTTACACATTTGAGATTGGATTTCACAAAGCCATGATGAAATATGGCTGTTGGAGACATGTTTTTAACTCCCAATAGGTGTTTGGAGGTTACAAAATCACGTGGGAAAGGATTTGAGACGTTTTGGAATGTTTTGGAAAAATGACTTTTTTGTGTTGAAAATGGCCTGTGGCCGCGTCTAGTATCAGCCTATTTGGTTTTTCAGTTTTTTCCAAATTGAACGATTCTAACATCCCAAACAACTCCTAAATCTCCATTTTAATTCCATAAACATCCAATTAAACATTGGTAACAAACATGGGGGTTGATGGAATTTGAAATTCAAAGGGTATCTCAAACTCTATAAATATGAGCCTAATGCTCACTTGTAAGACACACAATTTTCCATCCACAAAGCACTTGGCTGGAAAATACACCATAGAGGCTTGATAATTCCAGAGAGCTATTCTCTAGAGAGATCCCTTAGTTCTTAGAGAATAGGGGGAAATAAGCTTTTGGACAAAGGTTTTGAACCTTGTTCAAGTTGGTGATCCCCATTACTCTACATTTTGGTTATGTGAGAGCTTGTTCTTTTATTGGTTTTATTTTGATTCTTTTGATCTTGTTGATCTTATTTATTTGTATTATTAGTGTATTGAGTTTGTAATCCTTTTCTCTTATTCCTATTTACATATTTATTGGTATATTTTGTTTAGGGTTTTAGTTCTTATAATTCTCTTTCTTCTCTTATTTCTATTTACTTGTATTTTGAGTAATTGAGTTGTAATATTTATTTAATAAATTACCTTGTTTATTGTATTTTTGCATTAAGTTGTATTTTGGTTTTTCCACTTTTCCATTGAGTATAAAAATATATTCTCTAACAATCAAAAAGCTTAATTTCCTTTTCAATGGAAGGAGAAACCATAGAGATCTTGTGAGGATCCAACTTTGAAAAAATGGTAAGATAATGTAAAGTTCTTCTTTGGTTTTCTTAGAAGATCTAATGGTTTTCATATAGTGATAGAAATGAGAAGAAGAAAAGTTTATAAATGAGGTTCAATGTTTTCTAATCTCCTTTGTTTTCAAATACAGTGGTTAGATTAGAAGATAATTTAATATCTTGAGTTTTTGTTATATGTGATCAATGTGTAAATAGTCTAGTAGATTATTGGGTAATATGCTAGCATGTCATAGAATTGTCTTATTTTGTGTTAATGAGAAATTATTAGAATGACAACTACATGAGTTTTATATGGCATGTATAAATATATTGATTTTGTGAATCAATAGAAATGTGAAATCATATGTGTATGGTATTTGTAATTCATGTTTTCATATTAATAAAGAGCCATATTAGTATGATATTAGTCATGTCTGTTGATAACTATGTGAAATTATATTAAATTATAATCATGCAAACATTTGTGACATGATAATATGTTTTATCCTATATTATTGTTATTATGTAATTTGTGAATAAAAAGGATAATTTGAGAAATTAAAATTCTCATTTAAAGTGTTGAGCATCTCAATTATGAGATAAGAAAAGATGAACCTAAGGGGGTTACATCTTTTGATAAGTGTCTTGCCATTGCAAGAAAAATAGATCAAAGTGGATTAAAAAATTGTGGGATGACATGTTGACTCAATAGACTTATAGTCTAGAGTGTGGTCAAATAAAATATATTTGAGAATTATTTAGTGACAATAATTCTTAAATATTCAATGAGGAGACATTTCAAAATTGGAGAAGCAATTTAGAATTTTACACCAATGGTGAATAAAGAGAACTTTATTCATTTTGGTTAAAGATGGTGATATGTTTAAATTAATCTCAATGAGGAGATAATTTTAAACAAAAACATAAGAAATCAAAGTGTTTAAATAAATCAATGAGGGTTTATTTTCTTTGATTTAAAGTGTTTAAAAAATTGACATTTTGATTTTGATTTTGATGAGAAAATCAATGGATGTCAAATTGATGTTTTCAAAAGAATCTCAAAGAGACTCTTAAGAAATACACAAAAGTTGTTTAAGTGATTTTGACATTATTTAGACAACTAAAAATGAAAATTTGTGATTATTTGTTTGAGAAATTCTCACATTACATTTGTGTTCACATTTTATTTTGTGAAATATATAAAAGAAATCAACCAAGTGAAAGTTACTTTCAAATAAGTGTTTCTTGTTTTAGCAAGTAAATAAATCAAGATAAACATTGAGATTTTATCTTGAGAGTTTATCATGTGGCATAGAGGACTCATGAAGAACTTTGAGAATCATAGGTCTAGATTTATCTTGGAGGATAAATGACTTAATAGAAATGAAGAAATTTCTATTTTAAAGTGTATTTTATTGCACTATGTGAGAAATGTGGGGGTGATGCTCCAAAATAAATCATTTTGTTGACAATAATTGATTAATTTGGTCATCCTATCAAATAGATGATTTGTAATTCCACATTCTAAATCACATTGGCTATATGTGTATAGAATGAACAAATCTAGACATGCTTGGTGTCTAAAGTTGTTGTTTTGTAATATTTTGATTTAAGAAGGAATCAATTTAAAACATAAATGAGAATTCTAGAAACAAAATAGGTTTCTAGAATTAATATTCAAATGTTTATCTTGGATATTAAACTATAAAATAGTGGGGGTGTTGACTATGGTCAAAATCACTATTTTAAAGAGGCAACTATTTTAATCAAACTCTAGCCTCTGTCCGGCCGATCATTCCGCTGGCATCTTGCATTCACGCCTCCGTTTGACTGCCGCTCGGGGATGTAGTTGTAGATACGTTAGTCTTAGTGGGTCGTATGGCTAGCAATAAAGTTTGAATAAAATAATGAGAGTGTCTAAGTATGCATAAATGAGAAAAGAAATGGAATAATTTCTACATCTCAAGGGGTGGGACTTAGACTCCCTAAAGAGATTCACGGTTGATGGTAACCTATCTTAATACTAGTCACCAAACTAGTATTAGGTTCAATAGGTAATAGCAAGTAAATCAAGTGAATAGTAGTAGTACTCAAATTTTGTCCCATTTGAGATATGAGTACTAGTGTGTTACCAAAATGAGGGTTAAAACCGAAATGTTTTTTTAATAGAACTCAGTCTTGAAAAGACAAGTATTTTAGGGTAACAAAATACTATAAGGGTTCTACCTATATAAACCTAGGGGTTGTGCCGTCCCTCATGAGAATTGGGAGTCATTCTCAAGAAAAGTATATGAATGGAACGTGCACATGTCCATTAACGGTGCAAAAGCGAGACATTGAGGTCTCAAGTGAACATAACAAATGTGTGTGTGTTATCACCGACTTGTTATCAAGGGATAGTGGTTCAATGCTTCGGCAACCAAAATTTCAACAAACTTTGTGATAATTACACTAAGGTAAAATTCAAGTCGAAAGATATTTTACTTTATGCACTAATGCAAAAGTTTCTATAGAGAGTGATTATTTAATCAAGTGGGGGAATATTATATTTTAATATAATGTTTTATTGATTAAATAAGTGTTACAAAAATGGATTATTTAATCTATTGGGGGAATGTTATATTATTTCATATAATATAATGTTAGATTAAATAATGTGACAAAATGTGATTTGTCACACCTTGTAACATATTATTGAGAGTCACAAAATTAGACACATGTGTGTGCCCAAATGTGACATATTTTGGAGTTACAAAATCAGTTACAAAATTTGTAACCCCCAAATATTACCCAATAATGTGTATATTATATGTTACACATTTGAGATTGGATTTCACAAAACCATGATGAAATATGGCTGTTGGAGACATGTTTTTAACTCCCAATAGGTGTTTGGAGGTTACAAAATCACGTGGGAAAGGATTTGGGACGTTTTGGAAAAATAACTTTTTGTGATGAAAATGGCCTGTGGCCATGACCAATGAGGTTGATAACCTATTTGGTTTTTCAGTTTTTTCCAAATTGAACGATTCTAACATCCCAAATAACTCTAAAATCTCCATTTTAATTCCATAAACATCCAATTAAACATTGGTAACAGCCATGGGGTTGGTGGAATTTGAAATTCAAATGGTATCTCAAACTCTATAAATAAGAGCCTAATGCTCACTTGTAAGACACACCATTTTCCATCCACAAAGCACTTGGCTGGAAAATACACCATAGATACTTGATAATTCCAGAGAGCTATTTCCTAGAGAGATCCCTTAGTGCTTAGAGAATAGGGGGAAATAAGCTTTTAAACAAATGTTTTGAACCTTGTTCAAGTTGGTGATCCCCACTACTCTACACTTTGGTTGTGTGAGAGCTTGTTCTTTTATTGGTTTTATTTTCATTCTTTTGATCTTGTTGATATTATTTATTTGTATTATTAGTGTATTGAGTTTGTAATCCTCTTCTCTTATTCCTATTTACATATTTATTGGTATATTTTGTTTAGGGTTTTAGTTCTTATAATTCTCTTCATTCTCTTATTTCTATTTACTTGTATTTTGAGTAATTGAGTTGTAATATTTATTTAATCAATTACCTTGTTTATTGTATTTTTGCATAGAGTTGTATTTTGATTTTTCCACTTTTCCATTGAGTATAAAAATATATTCTCTAACATATATGTGTATCATTATATGAATATATGAATAACATTATAATATGACTTGATATGCATGTTTAGGTTTATTAAATATGCATGTGGACCCATTTCTTTTTAATTGGGCAAGTTTCAAATTTTGGCCCATTTTGGGTATATTTGGCATATATGTGGTATGTGTGTGGTGCTTCGTTATTATTTGGTTATGCTTGGGTTACACTGGACGAGACGATCCTAGGAAGCAAGCTAGTGGGAAAGTCACAACGAGATTCATACTTGACTCGGTGATAAGGTCATTTTGTGTATTAATATTTGTTAAGTTTTCCTATGTTTGGATGGTGTTATGATAGCATTTTTAATAATTTTAAATAAGTTTCGTGATTCTACAACATATTTTCTACATTGCATTTTATGATGATAAATTTGACATTTTGATGACAAGTGTAGTGAAAATAAAGTTTTAGGAGTACTCCAAGCCTTCGGGATTGATATGTTGAAGTGGCGGTAATGTACAAGCTATATAAGATCAAGAATTGAAGATATTGAAGGTAGGTTGCGGCTCATAAAACTCAGGCCGCGACACTTTAAATGGAATTGGAGTTTCAGAATTTTTTTCTTCCAGACAGGCCACTGCTCAATTTTTCCAAGCCGCTGCCTAGTGTGCCAAGCCTCTGTGCGTAATTTTCAAGCCGCTGCCTGAGGGACAGATTTAGGCACAGATTTTGTTCTAGGCCACAGCTCGCATTTTTCAGGCCACGGCTTGCGACGTCGTTTTCAGATTTTTTATTTCTTTTTAATTAGAATTTAATTGAGACTATAAATGATTATTAGGGTTAATTTTAGATTAGGTTTTGATTACGGTTTTGAGAGAAAAAGAGACTCAAAAGGGGCTGAAGAGAAGACTACAACACTACAACAATCTTGTTCATCCATCTAGTTTCTTTTCTTCCCTTAACCTCTATAATCTTAATTGTAATTATGTTTGTGATTATGATTAATATTATGAAGTAGATTATTTTTAGGTTAAAGGTTAATTCAATATCCAAGACATGAATTCTTGATTGTTGATAATGAATATCATTCTTTAATTTCTCTCAATATTAAATTGTTTCTATTTTTCCAATTGAATATTATGAATTTTGTGATTTCTTGTTAGGTGGCCAACTAATTAAGGTTTTACATTGTTCAATTGTCATCTTAGAGTTACTACTCACCTAATAGTTTAGGATTCTAAGTGTATGTGATAAATTGCAATTGATAGTGATGTCAAAAGAATTGTTGATTGTGATGAAAAATAGAACCTAGGTTAAATGAATTATATGCTTCATTAATTTATTGCCTAGATTAACTTGTTTCCATAGGACTTAATGCTTTATCTAAGTTAAATAGATTGTATGCTTCATAGATTTATTGCTTAGATAGAAGAGTTAATTATTGAGTGCTTCACCTTGATTACTTATAATAGGGAGACTGAGATAATTGAATACTTCAGCGTCATCTGCGGGGTTAATAGTTTAATTGAGAAATTGGAATAATATTTATTATTAGTGATTAGGAACGATTGTCGAGGGTGGAGATTGACCTTTAATTGTTTCTTAATATAGTAATATAAATCTTTATTTGCTTTCTAGTTTATGTTATTTAATTTTGAATTAAAAATCAAAATCCCCTTTTAAGTTTTAGTGTTAATTATTGAATAATAAAGTGAACGATAGTCCTCGTGGGTTCGACCTGTGCTTGCTATTATACTGAAATAATTGGAAGTATTGAAAGAAAAATCATTGTTAAATTTGTGTGGTATACGACAGTCATCACTCAGAGTGAGTCAAGGGGTATTTAGCACATTATCGGGATATTGGGTAATGAGAATTAATATTTGATGATAAGTTGGGAGTTAGTGAGATCAGGAAGAAATTCTGGGAATTTTGACTATTTTACTCCGGGGGCGTTTTTGGGACCCCAAGCATTAGGATTTGCTTAAGGTTACTTAAGCTTGAAGTAACCTGTCAGAAACATAAAAAAAAGAACGTTTAGTACGTTATCTCTCTCTCTCTCTCTCTTGTTCCCTTTTTGACACCGATCGCATTTTCGAAGGAAACTTGAGTTTTAGGACTCTGATTCAGTCAAGGATCAAGGCTTAGCGATTCTAGGGAAGAGTAGAAGCTTTTTAGCCAGAGGATTTCGCTGGGAAACAACTCAATCGGAGGTAATTCATGTTTTAAGTTTTGAGTTTTTAAGCTTGAATTGGATTTTATGTTTTGATAAGTTTTTGGATGATTTGAAGCTTGGGTTTTATTGGTGTTAGATAATTAGGATGCTTGGGAACTTTGAATTTGGGATTTGGATATGTTTGGATAGGTTTTTGGAAGGTTTTTAAATGAAGAAAACGAAGGTTTTTGGCTGGTTTGTGGTTGGGTCGCGGCCCTGTTCTAGGGTGTCGCAGCCCAGACTTGAAGAAGGAGGAGGCTGGCTGATGGGCAGGTAGGGCCGCGACACAAGGTAGGTGCGCCACAACGCAAGGTGCAGTTAGAGAAGAGGCTTGGTCTCTGTTTGGAGGCAGGCTGCGGCTCACTGCTGGGGGGCCACGACACTTAAGGGCAATTTTTCCCATATTTGGTTTTTAGTCGTGGGAACTTAACTTTAAGGGCCTGGGATCGATTCTACTACCCACTCGAGTAGGATTCGACGTCCTGGAGGCTAGGTTTGGGTTTTGAAGTATTTATTTACTCTTTTGATGGGGTTTTATATTATGGTTGTGACTAGGTTATCACTAGGGGCTTGGAAACAGGACCGTGCTTGTGGCTCATTTATTGGTAACCTGTGCTTAGACCAAAGGTAAGAAAACTGTACCCAGTATGTGATGTATGTGATGCATAAGATACATGTGATTAGGGCATGGCATGAATGTTGAATATGAGATTGATCAGAGCTTGAGTCTCTGTAAATGTGCATGATCATAATTATGCTAGTGAATGTTAAGTAAGCATGCTGAATGCCTTATATTTGGATATTTGAAATATGATATACACCTAGGTGCATTGCTTACTTATGAGTGGAACTGACTCCATAGTCAGAAACGACAATGGTGTCAGTATTGATCCTGAAGCTGTGACTTATCGGTCAAGTTTAGTGGTGATATGAGCACTGGTCGTATGGAATTGACCTACGAGTCAAGAGAGGCATGAGCGTAATGAACGTAGAGCCGAAATGATTAGATCTAATCGACATAAGCATTATCAACATAAGTATGAAATGCTTGACCGACCTTAAGTTCGATGAAAACAAAAGCGCTTGTCTAGTCTAAAGGCTAGTTACTTAGAGACAGGGCCAAAAGGCTCAGGTGACTGCAACATCACATGCTAAAGGTGCAGAGCCCAAGTTCGTGACTCCATGGTCACTTATCTGGTTAGGGTGTGGAACCCAAGTTCGTGACTCCATAGTCACTATTGACCGTGTTTTTGGCCAACGACGTGTAGACGTCAAAACGACAAAAAACCTTCAAGGGAAATATACGACACAGACAATTTTTATAGTGGTTCAGCCCCAATGTGTTGGTTATAGCCTAGTCCACTTAGAGTTATGATTATAGATCTACACTCAATATCAGATGAATCTAAGTCAACTGAGTTTCTTTAGTGCAGATGAAATGAATACAATATTTCTCTCCAGATACAAATATTCTCTCAGAAAATTAGAATCGAAATCCCCTTTATGATGCCATGGGCCTTGTATTTTTAGGCTCAGGATCATACAAATGATGTCCCCCATAATTGGGATATTTCGCTATTCTCACTATATTCAATTAATAATAATATTCAAAATACAACAATACACTATTTTTATGGGATAATCTGAGAGATTCCTGCACAGGTAGCACCGATTCTTGTTGAAACCGTTACTGGGATCCTTTGCGTAGCACTGTTCTATCTAGTCGCCCCACATCACACTCAGGAGGAGAACTGAAGGACCAAAATTCCTCAACCTGATTGGGCGGACAAGCACATGTCTTGTTGGCCAAACACATGACTAGTCGGACAAGCACCTGACTGGGCGGACAAGCACCTGACTGGGCGGACAAGCACATGACTGGTCGGCCAAGGTCATGACACTTGACTGGTCAATCAAAAATCTTCGCTGGTCTACCGGGTCACTCCTAAGCCAGATTACCCAGCCATTCCTTGCCATTTGTCACTTCTATTGCCACGTCATCGATCTCCAATTTTTGGAGATAACATTTTCCCCCCAAGTTTATTATACGATTTACTCGTATGATAAACTTTTCTTCTAGCAAAACGTTTTTGAGGTCATCCAAAAACTTCCGTCTAGTTGGTAACTTTCATTTTTGTAATAAACCCACGATCGAACTTTTCTTTTAATTTCTTCAAATTCTATTAAAACACCTTGTTTGAATCTCCCAAAAGTATTTTGAGAGATTGATTTCTCTCAATCAATCTTGGGGAAAAATTGACTTCTCTTCTCAAAGACATTTTTTCACTATGTAGTATTTACTTTGCATGCATTTGTTCGTGTTTGTTTGATTCACTCCAGGGACTCATCGTTGTTAGTCATGCCCAACAATAGAGTTTCCTACTCGATCAGTGATACATGCTCAGCTGACCAGGGAAGTTGTATCTGTTCTCCCGACCAGGAAAACTTTGCACCTGATCAGCTAGACTTTGTACCTGGCCAGTAGTTTACTCTTTTTTCTTGTAAAGACAATTGTTGCTTAGCAGATTTGATATTTTTCTTGTACAGTCGAGCTGTTGGCATTTATACTTTACTTTTCTTTGTTAACTTAAAAAATTCTAAGTCTTTTTAGACTTAAAAAGTTATAAGTTTTTTGTGAATAATAAAGTCACTTTGATGTATGCCTTATATTTTCGCATGAGTACTTAGTTTTCTAACTTTGAAATTCTAGACATTTCATAAGTCCATACTAAGTATACTTTCTCACACTCTTATCGCTCTAACATTTTATGAGCATAATGTTTATTGTCACACGAATATTTGCTTCTAACTTGAAATTTTTAAAAAATTCCAAGTTACTTAAGCTTTGTCAAACAAGTTAGCTTACTGGCCTTTTTGGACTTCAAAAATTTACAAGTCAGCCTAAAAACATATATCTTAACTCGTGATCTTATTGCCTGTGTTAAATTATATACCAGCATACCCCATGTGCCCCCCAATCGATTGAGGGTTGAAAGATTCTAGTCACTTGCTACTTGACCGAATCTGTTCGAGCAGTTAATTGCTCGTGAAACACATAGAATATATTGAAAATATTCGAGCAGTTTAACACTGCTTGAATGTATCGACCAGCTGAACACTGTCCAATTTTACCGACCAGTTGAACACTGTTCAAATAATTAACACACATGCATATTTGTAGCAAGAATCGACCACGCTGCGCGTAATCTCTTTTATTACTCGTAAATTAAAAAAGGACAATACGTGTAATAACGAGTCTTAAACAACAAAAATTGTTCAAAAATAGATGACTGGTCAGCAAATAACGAGCTCATAAACCAAAATTTAAATAACAAGTTAAACAACTTGAAATTAAACTACCACTCTGAAAGCGGTATTTAGAAATAATATATTCACAGACACTCGCCGTTCCAGTGGCTCCTGATCCTAGCACTCCCGCTCAGCATACTTCTCCCTTGCTTCGTTGCTTTCGTTAGCCAAGTGTGGACCTCCACATATAGTGTCTAAGGAAAAGTCCACCGGTTCGGGCTGCAAGGGTGGAGATCTTTGTCGTTTGAATCCAGGATTGCTGCTGCCTTCTTCTCCTTGGGGTGTCTCTGCCCGGTACTTCCTCAACTTGCCCGACCGGAGAAGAAATTCTATCTCGTCCTTGAGGTGATTGCATTCATTCGTGTCGTGACCATAATCTCCATGGAAACGACAAAACTTATTCATATCTCTCTTCCTCATCTCCTTCCTGATGGGTGGAGGTTTCTTGTAGGGTACCTCTTCATGACTAGCAAGATATATTTATGCTCGGCTGGCTGAGAAAGTGGTGTAATTAGTGAACTGAGGCTCATACTTGGTTGGCTTTTCATTTGAACTCAACTTTGCTTTTTTTTCCTCATGGTGGTCAGACCCGTTATTTCCACGTTTCTTGCCACCATCCTTAGGAGGGTCAGTTGATCCACTCGGATTGTTTATGCCATTCTCCTCTTTTTCGATTGCATCATCCAATTTCATATACTTGTCCACTCGGTCAAGAAATTGTTGAAGTGTTGAAATTGGATTTCTATGTATGCTATCCCACAAAGGGCTCTGATAAGTTATCCCAGCAGATATTGCAACCATCTTCCCCTCATCTCCTACAGCAGTTGCTCTATTGGCTTCTCTCATGAATCTTTGTATATAATTCTTTAAAGACTCATCTTTTCCTTGTTTGATATCTGCCAAGTGGTTGGCATAAACTAGTGGAGTCCTGGCAGTGTTGAATTGTCTACAAAACTCCTTCCTGAATGCTTCCTAAGAGGTAATGGAGTTCGGCTTAAATTTCCAATACCATTCTTGGGCAGTATCCGACAATGTAGTCGGGAAAACTCTACACCGATAATCATCACTTACTCCGAGCAATTCCATTTGGTCCTCGAACTTGCCAACATGTCTGATGGGATCTGCCTTTTCTGTATATACTGGCAGAACCGGTGCTTTATATTTTGCCGGCGGCTGGGCTGCTCTCCCGGCACAAAATGGGCTGCCACTCCGGTAGTCTATCGCATCTATCCCTGAAGGTCGTTTTGACAAACCTTGCACTGCAGCTGTTAGCACATCAAGCTGGGCTTGGATGGCTGGTGAACCTGACGAAGTTCCAGGGTCTTGACCGCCTGGTCGGGCATTACCATCTGGTACACTGTCGTCAAGTATTTCTACTTGACTGGCAGGGCGTTTCAGATTTTGCCGTTCGACCGGGACGGTCATCCTCTTGTTGGTGATAACATCCCTTAGATCCTTCTGGGAAGCATGCTCTCCTGCCCGGTTGAACACCGTACTCTTCGATTTTCCAGAGGGCTTACTACGCAGGACTTGCTCTCTTCTACTACGCTGCTAGCCGGGGTGCAGTGGAGGCTTTTTGGTACGTCCCGGGCAGTCATTTCCTCCTTGTTGGTCATGGCCCTCCTTTTCCTTTGACTGGTCGGTGTGATGACTATCAGCCTCATCACGACCATGCCCATCTTTGAATTGTGAAGTTCTCTTATCTCGAGGGGTCCTGGTATGATCCTGCCTGGGTGGAGTCCTTTTATAGCCCGATCGGTGACTTCCTGATCTCAAAGTTTCTGATCGTTGGCTCCTAGAGGGAGTTCTAGAGTTCTCCCTCTGTGTTGATGCAGTTCTAGAGCGGACCCCATCATCTTCCCGACCAGGGGGGTTACTCCTGCTTCTGTCCGGTCCACGAGAATTGGCTCTGTCAGTGGTCCTCCGATCAACATTATTATTTCTTGCTCCTTGGGTGGCTGCTTGTGCCGCGGCTTGAGCATTGGCTTGGGCCAATTGGGTAGCCGCTTCTAGAGCAAGTGCTGTTTCACGATGTCTCCGGTCGACTTCCTCCTGTCGCTGTCTGAGCTCTTCGCTTTTGGCCTCCATATCGTGTCTTTGCTGCTCTAACACAACTCTCTGCTTGGCCATCTCTTCATCGAAAGACTCTTGCCGAGCATTGAATTGCATCATCTCCTCTTGGAAAGTGCCTATTGCTTCCTGGAGTTGTTCAACTTCTGGAGTGGTCTCCTCGAGAAACACCCTGGGCTCAGTCTTTGGGTTTTGCGGTCCAGGCTCTTCAGATCTAGCAGGCTCCTTTGACGTGCCTGACTTTTTGGATGCCACATTGGTATTCTTGGGCGCCATTTCGATATGCTAGTCGTGTGCTTCTTCTCTTCAGGCTCTCAATGAAAGCACCAAAATGTTGACCGCGTTTTTGGCTAACGATGTGTAGACGTCAAAACGACAAAAATCCTTCAAGAGAAATATACGACACAGACAATTTTTATAGTGGTTCAGCCCCAATGTGTTGGTAATAGCCTAGTCCACTTAGAGTTATGATTATAGTTCTACACTCAATATCAGATGAATCTAAGTCAACTGAGTTTCTTTAGTGCAGATGAAATGAATACAATATTTCTCTCAAAAAATTAGAATCGAAATCCCCTTTATGATGCCATGGGCCTTGTATTTATAGGCTCAGGATCGTACAAATGATGTCCCCCATAATCAGGATATTTCGCTATTCTCACTATATTCAATTAATAATAATATTCAAAATACAACAATACACTATTTTTATGGGATAATTTGATAGATTCCCGCACATGTATCACCGATTCTTGTTGAAATCGTTATTGAGATCCTTTGCATAGCACTGTTCTATCTAGTCGCCCCACATCACACTCAGGAGGAGAACTGAAGGACCGAAATTCCTCACTGGTCGGCCAAACCTTCACTGGTCGGACAAGCACCTGACTGGGCGGACAAGCATATGTCTGGTTGGCCAAGGACATGACTGGTCGGACAAGCACCTGACTGGGCGGACAAGCACATGACTGGTCGGCCAAGGTCATGACTAGTCGGTCATGAGACTTGACTGGTTAGTCAAAAATCTTTGCTGGTCTACCGGGTCACTCCTAAGCCAGATTACCCAGCCATTCCTTGTCATTTGTCACTTCTATTGCCACGTCATCAAACTCCAATTTTTGGGGATAAGAATCACTTATCCGGTTAAGGTGTGGAACCCAAGTTCGTGACTCCGTAGTCACTTATCAGGCCCAAGTTCGTAACTCCATAGTCACTTATCTGGTTAGGGTGCAGAATCCAAGTTTGTGACTCCCTAGTCACTTATTTGATTGGGTTGGAAGCCCCAACATAATTACCAGAATCTTAAAGTGTAAATCACTAATTTGATTAGGGCTACAAGCCCCATCATGATTATCAGAATCATAAAGTGTTATTCATTTATTTGATTAGGGTGCAAAGCCCAAGTGCGTGACTTAATTGTCACTTATTTTAGATGGACACATTATCCATCTATTCTCATTATGACTTGATAGTCATCCATATAAAGGGCAGGGCCCATGATAACTCTACAAAATAGAGTTATTTTACCACATTTTTGTATACTAATTGTTGCTTAGTCTTTGAGTTTTTAAGTAACTTATTAAGTTTTTTAGTAATTTTAAATTTATTAGTCTTATTATAATTTTATATATTTTTGTGTAATTTTATAGATATTTTATTATAATATGTTGTAGTTTAATTACTTGTATTATTGTTGTTAGGTTAGAAGTAAAAAGATGCACTTTTGAGCTTAATTGTTTAAGTAAATTAAGTTTTAATTAATATTTTTCAAAGAATTAATATGATTTAATTTATAATTGAAAATATTTAATTATGATTTAATTTATGTTTATTTTGTAGAGAATTTCTTGCATTTTTTGCTCTAGAAAAGGAAGAAAAAAGCAAGAAAAAGGTGGCACTTTTAAGGAAAAGCAAAGGAAGTTGGCATTTTTCCAAGTGCCCAAGCCTCCATGGCCCAAGCCCTCCAGGCCCACCATAAACCAGCAGCTTCTGCCCCACCCGTTTCCTTCACCCAGCCAGCCCACCATGGGCCCGCCTGCAACCACTTAGGATCCTGCCAGCCTGCCTAAGCTCCCAGGCCCAACCTGTCTGCCACCAGCCACCTCCTCATCTCTTGAGCCCAACAAATGCCTCCTTGTCCCCTTGTCTCCAATGTCTAAAAATGTCATATTTTTACTCAAAGTTTTCCACAAATTTTACCCTAAAATCATCATTACACCCTAAAATTTACCCATATTTTCCATATTATTATTAATTTAATTAATTTAATCAATTTAAATTTATTATTTTAATACTCTCATGTTGGCTATAAATAGGGAATTTTCAAGACCATTTGAGTGTGCTTAATTTGGGGGGTTTTCACTACACATTTGCCACACTTTCAAGACCACTCCATTCTCTTCATCTTTTTATTCTTTTTGGTCATTTTTTTCTGAGTTTTTAGAGGAAAAATTTGGGGGTTCCTCCTCCAAATTTTCCTATTTATATTTGTAATTTTTGGTTTGTAATTTCTATTCTAGTTATGTGCTTCTAACCTTTTTCCTAAGATTATTAAGATCATGACGAAGCAAGTTGTAACTAGATAATATTTGTGTTGTATGTTGATTTCCCTTGTAATGCAACAAAGTTTATGGATTTTTCTTCTTCATATATGTCTTTCATCTTTAATATCTCATATTTTGGATTGTTAGATAATATGGCACTTTGTTCTTCATTTTGCAAAACATAATATTCTTTGTGTAAGATGTGTCATTAAATTGTACACATGCTTAAAACAAAAATATTATTTTTTGCCTTATAAATAAGGATATTTGATTTTTTTGTTGTTTCATTAGGTTGATTCACATTAAATACTTTGAAATTATACTTTTTTGAAAAGTGAAGAAAAATCCTATCTTTTTAGAAATAGTTTGTGCTTAAAATTATAAATCTATTTGGAAAATGATAGTTTGTCTAATTTTAACTATCACTAAAACTTGGGAATCAATATACTAATAAGTATTATTAAACATACATTTTGTGGATTCTAGTATCTTAATAATATTTCTTTTACAACTTATTTTCAAATCATAATTGGTTTATTTTTATTAAATAGCTTTACTTTAAATCTTTTATTTTATGTTCATGACATTAAATCTCATCAATCTTTGGAGCTAGGTTAGAATTTATTAATTTTGGTTTAAAATAGTTTTCTTTTTTATATTAGAAAACTTTTTTGGGTTCGATCTCGTGCTTACACGAACTCTATAGTTCATATACGATTCGTGCGCTTGCGAGTTATAAATTTTTAAAACATACCCATTTTGGGTCCATCAGCCCATAAGTTAGCTATACAAAGGGCAGGGCCCACAATCATTATTTGGACTTATTTGCATGCTTGAATAAGGCTATTATTGATAGGCATGCCTATTATGATTTAGTAACATGTTATTACCTGTTCATGAGCATATTGAGTTTTCTTGCTGAGTCTCGGCTCACGGGTGCTATGTGGTGCAGGTAAAGGCAAAATAAAGCTGGACCATCATTGAGTTGGAGAGCTTAGGTGACAATGTGTACATATACGATTGCTCGACCACCATGACCGAGGGTTTAAAGAGGAACTAGGGTTAAACCCTATTTTGCCACTTAGGTCGGCTGGTTGTAAATATTTTATTGTAATTAACCTTTAAAATATATATTTTTGGGATCCCAATGTATACAGTAAAAGTTTTAGTGAAACGTTGCATCTTAACCAAAAATTTTAACCCTAAACCGTTAATCACATTTAGTTACACGATTATGGTCAAATGGCTTGGTTAGTGAGTTTAGCACTGTTTAAAATTGTTGACGCGGTTCTTCGCCAACAGGTAATTAAGAGAAGAAGAGAAAGGGATTAGTGCTAAATTGTAATGCCCCAAATTTCCTAATAAGGTTTAGGACCTTGATTAGGAGGCAGGGAGGGCCATAATTGATTTATTATAGTATTTAATGGTTATATGCATGTTTACATGAATTATATTATTATATGATGGTGAATGCATGCATATGGGAGAATTTATTGTTGTGAGGGTATTTTGGTAATTTGGCCACTGTGGGCGTAATTGTATATTTTGGGTGCATGATTGTGATTAATTAATATAGCCACATTATAAGGTGGATTGGTTCGAGCTAATCGGCATGAGACGAACATGAGATGTAAGTGTTCGGTCTAGTCATAACGGGTTTAAGTCCGGGGCTCGGGGTGAGTCTCGGGGTGAATTTAATGATTAGAGCATTACCGGGAATTAAAGGGTAATGGGATATGGATTATTGGTGTTTGAGGTTATTGAGAATAGCGGGAATTGGAGGGTGTTAATTGTGATTAGTGAAATAGGTGCGAAAGGACGGTTTTGCCCTTGGTGGCTGTTAAGGTTTAATTTTAGACCTAAGGGTATTTAGGTCTTTTTACCCTAAGAGATATATATCAGCCATTAAGGCTGTAGAAGAGTAACACAAACAGAGTCTCTCCTCCTTCTCTCCCGATAGATTTTCTTCCTCTTTTCTCTTTGAATTTTCGAGCTCAGTTTGAGGAATTAAGCCAAGGAACCAAGCTTAGCCAAGCTAGGGTTATGCTCCACCATTGAAGAGGGTGTGTTGCTGAGATCAAGGTGAGTTTCTTGCCACTAGAACTCTTGAATTTTCTCTGTTTTCTAAGTTAAGTTTCAGCTGGTTTTTGTGTTGGAAACTTGGGAATTGTTTGGAGTTTTGGCTAGGGTTCTTGGGGTTGTGGTCCCTAGGACATGTGGGGATGGTCTTTGGGTTCATTTGGCACCAAAAATGGGATTTGGAAGCATTGGAATCGAGTTAGAATTGAAGAAGTCGAAGAAGAAAGTTTCAGGGGTGGCTCTGTCTGGGGGTAGCGCTACAGCGCCCATCAGAGGGCGCTATAGCGCTACACAGGGCTCAGTTGGGCGGTTTGTGATTCTGTCTTGAGCGCTGGGGCGCTAGAAGGGCAGCGCTGTAGCGCTACCCTGTTCCTTCAGAACCCTGTTTTGGGTGTTTTTAAGGGCTTTTGGCTTGGGGTTTCAATCCTTAAGGCCCGGGATCGAATCTACTCACTGTGTGGGCATGTTTCGAGGTCCCGAGAGTGGGGTTTAGGTTAAGACCCTGTCTTTGTGAATTTTCATTAATTGGAGATTGTGTTTGGTTATGACTAGGTGACCGCTAAAGGATTAAGGATCGATCGTTCTCAAGGGTCGTTCTTGTTTCCATTTTCACTCGAACCGAAGGTAAGAAAACTGCACCCTGTGTGTATGAGACATGCATGGTTATTATTGATGCATGTCGGTTGACTATTATGTATGACATGCATGGTTGTTATGATGCATGTTGGTTGATTAATGAGTATGACATGCGTGGTTATCATTGATGCATGTCGGTTGATTATTATGTATGACATGCATGGCTATTCTTGATGCATGTTGGTTGACTATAAAACGTGACATGCATGGCTGTTATTGGTGCATGTTGGATTGCTGGATATATTGCATATGATGCATGAGAAACATGTGATTAGGACATGCTTTGTATACTGGGTATGATATTGTTCAGAGTTTGAGCCTCTGTGGTTGTGCATGGTCCTAATTGTACTGGTATCTGTTTAGTAAGCATGCTGAATACCTTGTTTATGGATATGGAACATGTGATATATGACTGGAGCATGACTTACTTGTGTATGACACTGACTAGTCAGGGACCGACTCTAAAGTCGAGAATCACGCATTGGGTGGCTCTATGGCACTAATGCTAGACCGACCCAAAGGGTCGAAGAACTTATAAGTGCTTGCCTGGTCTACGACCAGATGACTATAGCCAAGGTATATGACCCCGGTGACCGTTTGTCACATGGCTAAGGGACGTTGTCCATAGTTTCGACTCTAGAGTCGTGAGGAAGGTTATGTTGGTGACTAATCACCTTGCACCTGTCCTAATCAAACTTAAGAAAGAATCACCTATCGGTTAAGCCCTGGTGACCCTATCGTCACATGGCTAGAAGGAGCGATGCTCATTATTGTGACTTTTGGCTATTGTCACCTATTTGCTTGGACTGATAGTCCTGAATGGTTATTATGATCGTTTTTGATATTATATCATGCTTTATTATGTTTTCTTGCTGGGCTTCGGCTCACGGGTGCTACGTGGTGCAGGTAAAGGCAAGAGGAAGCTGGACCATCCTTGAGTTGGAGAGCTTAGGCGATGACGTGTACATATGCAGCTGCTCGTCCGCCACGGCCGGGGTTTAAAGTGGAACTAGGGTTGAACCCTGTTTTGCCGCTTAGAACAGCCTGTTGTAAATATTTTCTGTAGTAGACTCTGAAGTTATATTTTCGGGATCCCAATGTATATATTAAACATTCTAGTGAAACGTTACATCCTAACCAACGTTTTTAATCCCTAAACCGCTAATCATACTTAGTTCACGATTTTGGCCAAATGACTCGATTAGCGAGTTGAGCACTGTTTACAAGGCACACCGTAACGGTCCCTGGAGTCTTGGGCGTTACATAAATGTTGAACCGAAACAGATATATGATCTTAGAAAATGAAAGAGGTGACTCAAGACACGTTTTTTTAAGTGATTCAAAGGTTAAAATCATTCTACTCCACTAGTCAATATTATTGCTATATACTAGACATTTGATTACAGGGTCTTTCTTACAAGAGATAATCCAACCCTTATTTATTCCCAGGGTCTCCATATTTATAGGAGAAGGCACCTGGGAGTTGGTAAGAAGGTCATCCCGTGACCTTCTTACCTATCGTATCAACTCTGTGACATTCATGATTAATTCCTAAACCTGACACATGAGTGTGGTCAAATCAATAGGTAAGGAGATAATGGGCCGCACGGCCCAACCCAGTCGTGGGTGTCTGAATACGCACGTTCCTGCTGCATGTCCGAGAAGTCAGGGGCATATCAGACACGTGATGTCTGATATATGCATGTTTACCTTGCATGTGTTGACTTTACGAAGGGTCATAGCCTCCATATCCAGCTCGTACCACGAGCTGGATACTTAACTCGACCTTCGGCCTTCAGAGTCCGGACTCAAGTCTTAGGCAATCTTGGCAAACCTTTGGGTTACCTCGATCTAAGGAGGTACGACCTTATGACGGAAGCTCCGGTTTTGGGGATGTCCATGAGATAATCAAGATTAGGCCACAGCTCAGCTCGCTAATCAGCCCGTAGGAAAATCAGGGCGTACAAAAATGCACACCGTAACGGTCCCTGGGTAGTAGGGCGTTACAATATTATTATGTGATAATATTAAGTAAATATAAAAAATTTCCTAAGTTCATATATGTGATCTCAACCACGTATTGGTACGAGATGATTGTGTTTGAGATAAATGAACTTGAATAGTTTGCAGTAAAATAAAGTTATGGAATCTTTAGATTAATTACTGCAAGTATGGTCCACTAGTATTATAAATACACGTGATCAAAAATTGAGACAATAGTAGGACAACTTGCAACTGTTATAGAGTCAGAAAAACACGTTTATCCCAATAAACTCATTCCTAATCCAAATAGTCAAATTCAAAGTGAATGAAGTAGTTGAAGAACTTGTAATATGTATTCAACCCCCTAATGGAACAAAAGAGTTGAATGAAATAATTTTCGAGGCTCATGAGGAAAATGAAACAGATATAATTATATCTCAAGAGCCCATAATTGAACAAATTTGTACATTTACTCAAAATGAAAAGGAGTCTAATATAGATATGCAATTTTCTTATTTTATTGATATTCCATTAAAATTGCATATTTCTAATTTTCTTGTAGGTGTGATGTTATCAATTATTGTTATACCCAAAAATTGGAGATCAATGCCATGGCAATAAAGATGACAAAATGCATCCTAGGAGGCTAAAGAGAGTGATCCTAGGAGAACCCAAGGATGAGGTCCGAGGAGAACTCAAGAAAGTGGTCTTAGGAGACCCCAAGGAGAAAGTGGTCCTAGGAGACCCCAAGGAGTATGTGGTCCTAGGAGACCCCAAGGGTTGGTCCGAGGTAAGCCTCCCAAGGTTTCCTAAGTGTTGGCTCGAAAGTGTCCAAGGTAAGTAGCTAAGGAGAGTGCATCCTAGGAGGCTAAGGAGAATGCATCCTAGGAAGGCTAAGGAGAGTGCATCCTAGGAGGCTAAGGAGAATGCATCCTAGGAAAGCTAGGGAGAGTGCATCCTAGGAGAGCTAAGGAGATGCATCCGAGGAGAAACATGGCATGTTAGAGGGGAGTGCCATGTTGGAGGAGTTCCATGCAAGCCAAGAATTGAGACTTAGATTTTGACAAGGAGAGCATACACAATGTCCGATCGGACATAGTTGAGAGATGCTAGAGGAGAGTGCCTCGGACCTATCTGAGGTGAGAAGCTTCAAGGAGGTTGCCTCGGACCTATTCGAGGTGAGAAGCTTCAAGGAGAGTGCCTCAGACCTATCCAAGGTGAGAAGCTTCAAGGAGGTTGCCTCGGACCTATCCGGGGTGAGATGCCAAGGAGATTGGTTCAAGGAAAAACATGGCATGCTAGAGGAGAGTGCCATGTTAGAGGAGAGAAGTGCATGTCCTACCACCATGCACGTTCGACCCACAAAAACATGTCCTACCACCATGCATGTCCTACCACCATGCACGTCCAACCAACACTTGCATAAGTGGTCAGTAGGAGGTGGATCAACTAGCTAGAGGAGACTAAGTCAAGATTCCCAGAAACAACTTCAACAAGACATGCAGGAATCTCTCATTCTTCCCACAAATGGGGGGTTTGTTACATTTTGAATTTTGAATGTTTCTTTGTAATTTAAATGTAATAAATATAATAAAATATCCCAGTTCTAAGGGATACCGTATGTATGACCCTAAGCCTATAAATAGGGGGCTTATGGGATGAAAGAGGGGCTTCTTCTTTCTAGAGAGAGAAAATTGGGTCTGTGTATTCTAGAGAGAGAAAGTGCTGAAATAAGAGAGAATTCTTGTATTTTTGCAATCTGCACTGAAGAAACTCAGTTGGCTCAGTCCATCTGATCTTGAGTACGGATCTATAAATCACAACTCTAAGTGGATTAGGCTATTACCGGCAATCGGGGCTGAACCACTATAAAAATCTCCTGTGTTATTTACTTTTCTTGTTTAAACCGTCTGTGTCGTTTTTATTTCTCTTGAAGGCTTGTCGTATTTGACGTTCTCACGTCGTTGGCTAAAACCGCAGTCAACAATTATTATTTATGGCATTTGCATCAAAGTCATAACTCACCCTACTAATAAAATTTTACACCATCGATTGGGTGTAGGTTGAAAAGAAAAAAAATTATTGTCGAGCTAAAGACTATAAACTAAAGCGCTTTGTGGGAGGCAACCCATACATTTTATGTTTCATTTTGTATTTCACTTGTTGTGTGTTATGTTTCATGTGTTTTCAAATTCCAAAAAGCTTGAAGGAAACTTCTTGCCCAAAAAGAAAAGAAGAGAAGAAAACAAAAGAGCTAAATCAAGGAAATATACATCAAAGGGAGTAGTTCTTAATTTTTTCCATTTTATTAAACATTGAGGACAATGTTTCATTTAAATTTGGGGGTAATGTTTATGTGTTTTTCTTTGTATTTATGCATGTTTTTCATTTATTGTAAAATGTTAAAAATAATTATTTTATTTGTTTTGTTTGAAAAAATATTGGTGGTTTTCATTTTCCGATGATAAGAATTATGATTAAAATTGTTCTTAGTTCTTAGAAAAATATAAATAAAAGCTTTGATTTTAATTTTTGACTTAGTTTTGTTTAATTATAATTTTTTTTCTTTCATTATTTGACACTTTTTTATTCTATTTGAGTTATTGCGATATTTGGACAAAGTTTATTTAAACATTAAATTCTTTAAATCTCTAAGAAAAAAAAATTAAAAAATCCTAGAATTTGCTTGATTATCTCTTGAGATTTAATTTATTTTTGTTTGCATAAGCTTGTTTAATGTTCACATGATGATTTGATGATAATTTTTGTGTTTGCATGTTAAATATCTATTTTGAAAATAATTTTATCTTTTTAATTAATTACATAAGCTTTACTTTTATTTGTGATTTTCTTTGAACTATTTCCATTATGTAATTTTTGACGAAAACATTTGACATCACCAATTTTTTATTTTTTTAAAAAATAATAATAATGTGTGCTTTTAATTTTTCTTTTGCTTGAGGACTAGCAAAACTTTAAGTTTGAGGGTGTGATAACTCTACAAAATAGAGTTATTTTATAAGATGTTTTATGCTAATTGTTGCTTAGTCTTTGAGTTTTTAAGTAATTTATTAAGTTTTTAAGTAATTTTGCATTTATTAGTCTTATTGTAATTTTCTAGATTTTTATATGTTTTTATAGATATTTTATTGTTTTATGTTGTAATTTAATTATTTAAAATTAGTATTGTTAGTTTGAATGCTAAAAATATGATTTTATTGAAATTAAATGTTATGTAAATTAAATTTTAATGAATATTTTCATGGAAATTATATGGTATATTTTATTAATGAAAATATTTAATTTTAATTTAGTTTATGATTATTTTGTAGAAAACAATGTTGCTTTTTGTTTATTTGGAAAGAAGAGGAAAGACAAGAAAAATAAGAAAAATGAAGAGAAAAGTGGCATTTTCAAGGAAAAGAAAGGAAAAGAATATGGAAAAATTGAAAATCAAAAGCTAGAAGTGTCATGCCCAAGCTCAATCAACCAGCCATAAGCCCAGGCCCACACTTCAGCTCCCATGCATGGCCCAAGCTGTCCCAGCCACCTGGGCCCGCCTCTCTCCAGGTCCACCCGTGCCCCCTTCAGCAACCAGGCCCCAGCAGAAGCCTTCTCCAGCGCCTGTCCCATGTGGGCCTCCGCCTCTCTCCAGGCCCAACCGAGCCCACACGCCTGGCACTTCACCAGCCCACCAAAGCCCACTCCCCTGCCTGTTCTAGCCACCCAAAACAGCTGCCTTTTCCCCTTTTTGAGCCAAACAATTGCATCTTTGTCCCCAATGTTTAAAAATGCAATATTTTTACCCAAACTTTTCCACAAATTTTACCCCAAAATCATCATTACACCATAAAATTTACCCCTATTTTCCATATTATTATTAATTTAATTAATTTAATCAATTTTATTAATTTAAATTGATTAATTTAATAATACTCTCATTTTGGCTATAAATAGAGAATTTTTAAGACCATTTGAGAGGGCTTATTTTAGGAGGTTTTACACTTCAATTTCTACCCTTTCAAGATCCTCCATTCTCTTCATCTTTTTCTTCTTTTTGATCATTTTTTCTCTGAGTTTTTAGAGGAAAAATTTGGGGGTTCCTCCTCCAAATTTTCCTATTTATGTTTGTAATTTCTAGTCTAGTTATGTGCTTCTAATCTTTTTCATAAGATTATTAAGATCATGATGAAGCAACTTGTAACTAGATAATATTTATGTTGTATGTTGATTTCTCTTGTAATGCAACAAAGTTTATGGATTTTTCTTCTTCATATATGTCTTTCATCTTTAATATCTCATATTTTGGATGGTTAGATAATATGCACTTTGTTCTTCATTTTTGCAAAACATAATATTCTTTGTGTAAGACGTGTCATTAAATTGTACACATCCAATGCTTAGAACAAAAATATTATATTTTGTCTTATAAATAATGTTATTTGATTTTTTGTTGTTTCATTAGGTTGATTCACATTAAATACTTTGAAATTATACTTTTTGAAAAGTGAAGAAAAATCCTATCTTTTTAGAAGTAATTTGTGCTTAAAATTATAAATATATTTGGAAAATGATAGTTTAACTTATTTTAACGATCACTAAAACTTGGGAATCAATGTACTTATAAATATTATTGAACTTACATTTTGTGGATTCTATTATCTTAATAATCTTTCTTTTAACACTTATTTTCAAATCATTATTGGTTTATGTTTATACTCTAAAATAGTTTTATTTTCAATCTTTTATTTTATGTTCATGACATTAAATCTCATCAATCTTTGGAGCTAGGTTAGAATTTATTAATTTTGGTTTAAAATAGTTTTCTTTTTTATATTAGAAAACTCATTTGGGTTCGATCTCGTGCTTACACAAATACTATATTTCATATACGATTCGTGGGCTTGCGAGTTATAAATTTTTAAAACATACCTGTTTTGGGTCCCTCAGTAGGAACTCGCGTGGGATTTGGAGGAGGAGGAGGATCCGCTCCATCACCGCCATGAGAATGAGCAACAGTGGCAGGCATATCTTTGCAGTTTAAATAATTATTAACTTAAATTTAGTTATAGTTGGATGTTAATTACATAACTAAAATAGTTTCGGTAATGCAGTTGAAACTATTGAAAAATAAACATTGTTGACAAAAGTCATATATTCATTGAAAAGTCTTGAAATTAAAACATACACATTAAATATACAAATATGAATATGCATAAGAAAATATTATTCCTCCTCAATTTCGATTCCTACATCATCATCTGTACTTTCTAAATAATCTTCACTAATTTTGTCATCATCATCGTCATTGATGAAATCATCATCCACATCTAGAACAGATCGAGACGTTTCCCCAATCATGCTCGTGTGACCAGGTCGATCCAAATGCATAATCTCCAACTCTCCTAATTCCACAGTGAGTACAAAATTTGATAAAGTGCTATCATGCACGACATCAACCTCGTTATCATCATCAATACTTGGATGATCCAAGATCTTTCAATGATTGACTTCTTCTACTACCTTCCAATTTTTGTTTCTTGAAGGATCTTCCAAGTAGAAAACTTGTTTTGCTTGAGTGGCGAGAATAAACTGATTGTTCTTGTACCATTCAAAATTAATCATGATACTAGTTATGTTATTCTCAGTAACATTTCAACCCTTGCTTGCATCGGTGTTGAACCATTTACATCGAAACAATACTACCGAGTAACCATGGGAATATCATAACTCTGCATTCTCCTCAAGTTGGCCATAGAAAGTGAAACCATCGGTTCCTGGCACCGAAACTCCACTATTTTGAGTGGTACGTCTTTCGTCATGACTATGGACCAAAAACATTACACTGTTAACAATGCAAGTCGTGTAGGAGTATGCATTATGATTGGACCTGTTTGCTAAATCAAATAATTCATCGGTACACTCAGTTGATTGTACTTGCCGCAAACGACCCATCTACAGAGTATGATGCAAAAAAAGAAAACGCAATGAAATGAGTATTAATCAATACGAATTTTGTAAGAATTCTACAGTTTCGATAATTTACCTTCAATTTAAACCAGATAGGGAAATCTTTTTGAAGATTTATGTTTGAATTTTCTCGAAGCCATTCACTGTATTGCACAATTAAGGTAAGATAAAAGTTTGCCATGAATTAAATTTAATGAATTCATATATGTGTTGAGCTACTTACTCCATATATGGTTGGATTTCAGGGCAATTGTTGAGTACAAACCGCTCCACTTCTTTTCAATGAAGATAGTCAAGGGATATGATTTTCTTTTTGCTACTTGGATGACATTGTGATTAAAAAACTGATAGTTGTCTTTTAGGAATAACAATATTTGCATTTCTTTCCGGACGATTAAATTTAGTCTGTATGCCCTGAAGATATTGCAAACAAAAAGTCAAAGTTTCATCGGCAACATAACCCTCCGCTATTGAACCTTCAGGGCGCGCCTTATACCTGACATAATTTTTCAACTTTTTCATATATCTCTCAAACGGATACATCCACCTCATGTAAACTGGTCCTCTGAGGATAGCTTCTTGTGGTAAATGAATAATTAAATGAATCATTATGTCAAAAAAGGCTGGAGTAAAATTAACTCCAACTTGCACAAAATTTGCATCACTTGATCTTCTGCATTCTCCATGTCCTTAACAACCAATTTATGAGCATAAATTTGCTAAAAGAAATTGCAAAGCTCAATGATTGTCTTCGAAATAGACTTATCTAAGTAGCCTTGAACTCTTACTGACAATAGACGTTGCGTAAGAATGTGACAATCATGGGATTTCAACCCAACAAGGTTGTCATCATTGTCAGTTACTTTCTTAGAGAAATTTGAACCGAAGCCATCAAAAAGTCTAACTCTTTTTACAAACTGACAAAAAAACAGTCTATCATCCGGTGTGAAAGAGTACATAAGATGTGGTTTGATCAACTTCGTACCATCTTCCTTGAGGTGCAACTTTTCTCGGATACCCCAATTCTTCAAGTCTACTTGTGCATTGGTGATGTCTTTAGATTTCTCATTCATAAGAAAAGTACCGAGTAAACTGTCGCAAACCTTTTTCTATAAATGCATCACATCTAAATTGTGCTTTAGTTCAATTTCGGACCATTAATCAAGTTCAAAGAAAATACTATTTTTACTCCAATTAAGCTCTTTTGGTTCTCGATTTCTTTTCACACCCCCGAAACTGACATGTTTACCCGGCAAACGATCTGGAACATGCGCTAATTGTTCGAGTATTTCTTCACTACTGAATTTTCTTGGACGATGTCCTTTTTCATAAATCCCATCAAACAAGCGACTCTTCCTCCACTTATGCGCAGAAGATAAGAATCTTCTATGACCAACATAAGCCGTCTTCCCAATTACTCGATATGAAGGAGTGTCTTCGTTGCATGAAGGACATGCCATATATCCTTGGCCACTCCAACAAGAAAAACTACTACGGGCTGGAAAATCATTGATAGTCCATAATAGTTCTGCATGCATTCTGAATACACTGTTCGTTGCAGCGTCTCTAGTTTGAACTCCTTCATCCCACAACTCCTTCAATTCGTCTACCACATGCCTCAAAAAGACATCCATGTCATTCCTAGGTGATTTCGGACCGGGAATCTATAAGGTCAGCATGAATGATGACTCTTTCATGCACAACCAAGGAGGCATATTGTACGTGCAGAATATTACTGGCCACATGCTCTAAGATGGACTCATGTTACCAAATGGATTAAAACCATCAGCAACCAAACCCAATCAAACGTTTCTGGGTTCTTTGGAAAAATCAAGGTATCTGGAATTAAATTGTTTCCTAGCACCCCCATCAACAGGATGGTGCATCACACCATCTTCTTTCAACCATCCCGTACTATGCCATGTCATATCATTTGCTGTATGTCTTGAACCATAAAGATGATTTAGCCTAGGAGTCAAAGGGAAGTACCGCAACACTTTGTGGGCGACTTTTTTCCCCTTTGTGTCTTTGTCAACCCATCAGCTCTCCCCACATACAGGACAACTCTGTTTTTGGGAATTCTCCTTCCAGAACAAACAACAGTAGTACTTGCAAGAATGAATTGATTGATAACCTAACCCTAACTTCCTCATTTTTTTTCTTAGACTCATAGAATGAAGCCGGAATCTTATTCTCATTCGGGAATGCAAATTCATAAACTTCAAAAGTTCATCAAATGAACTATTTGTCCATTTATTCATAACCTTCATGTGCATCATCTTCGCCAAGAAGTTCAAGGAAGACAAACATGTACAACCAGGGTATGACTATGCTTCAACCTCTTGAAACAGGTCATTAAATTGATTCTCCGCACTATTGCCACCACCATCTGAAATTTCTTCATTGAAGCCTTCTTTGCTAGTGTCTTGTTCACCAATAACATCATTGATGATGTCAATCATCTCATCAATCACTGAAGCCTCGTCATCCACTACTGGAGGCATATCAACTTCACCGTGGTAGATCCATTTCACGTATCGCTACAAAAACCCATATTTGTGTATGTGAGCCTCCACCACATCTAGTTTCTGATTCAGCATATTGACACACTTAACGCATGAGCATCTGACTTCTTTGGAAGCATTCACATGATTCTTGACCATTTGTATAAATGCTTGAAGACAGTTCTAAAACTCATCAGAGTTACCTCGTCTATTAGTTATCCAACTCTTGTCAATCATCATAACTGATTCATGTGGAAAATAAATTATCACAATGTGATAATCATAAAAACTACATTTATTTGTTAATAATTTTTTTATCACCAAAACACTAATTTTTTTTAAGTAAATTGTGAAATCTTATTGAATATTATGAATACACTATTAAATTAATTAAATATACAAATATTTAATTATAAATTTATAAACTTACTATTAATGATTATTGTTAATTTCCACTTTTTAATTTTTAAAAATAACAACAGAGCTTTATAATTATAAAATTATTATTTTAATTTCCACTTTATAATTTTATGAATATATATTATCAAATTTTATGAATGTATTATAAAGTTTCATTACATATACAAATATTTAATTATAAATTTATTAATGATTGTTATTAATTTCTTTGATAATTATCAAATTATTATTTTAATTTTCACTTTTTATTTTAAAAAAAAATAACAATCAAGTTTTATAATTGTAAAATTATTTTTTTAATTTCCAATTTATGATTTTTTATAAATTTTTATTATTTGCTTTAAAATTAATTAAAAAATTTAATCACACTAACTCTAAAATTATTTTGTGATGTTTAATATTTCTAAATCAACTAAAATTTCGGCAGCATAACGACTATAATCTAACCTATCCCAAAATTTAAAATCTGCATAAAAACTACAAAACCAGTACCAGAACATACATATACTAATTATAAACATCTAATTATATTAATATAACCTTCCATACAATTTTAAAATACAATTCACATTCACATTTATATAAATAAACATATTCAACTAATATCTAACATAACATTTAATTGAAATAACATATTCAATACTATATATCTAAAATAACAAATTACAAAACTAACATATTAACATTTAATTACATTAACATATTCAATATTATCAACAATACACAATTAACATATTAATCAATTACACAATTAACATATATAATAACATTTAATTAAATTAACATATTTAACATTGTCTAAAATATACAAATCTAAAATGAAAAACAAAATTCAACACTATATAAAAAAAATCAATCACACACTTAAAAACATAATTTAAACATTAATCAAACATAAAAAATAAAAAAAACAATACCCAAGGCTCGGGGTTATCCAAACGCGTCTATGGCTAAGGATGATGCTCCACTACTCCAATCTAAAATAAAAACAAAAAAATATTTCAAAAACACATTTCTACCAAATACTAAATACATAAATATATTAACAAAAAATTGATTTTAAATGCTAAAATATATAGAAATTGGGTTTAGATTACCTAAACTTGGAAGAAATGGCCCCAAATAAGACTTGGGGGCGTCAGAAAGGTGACGGGTGGCGAAGGGAGGGCGGAAGGGCTCTGGTTTTGCAGAGAAATCAGAGGAAAAAAATGAAGAAGAAAGCTCGGTTTGGGGGATTTATGTCTTGATCCTATAGCGACGACATGTCGTCGCTATAGGAAATAAGAACGTCGTCGTTGATATCAAATGCACCGTTTCACTCAAACGGTGAGACCCTACATCGACGACATCGTCGTTGTAGGATAGTGAATCGTACACGAATACTCTCGTGTGCTATTTCGTACTTTACAGCGAAAACATGTCGTCGCTGTAGGCAGTGAAATTTGACTTAAATTTTTTGGCAGTTCACGTTCCCACGTTTTTTGGATCCTATTGCGACGACATGTCGTTGCTGTAGAGTACAAAATAACGGACCAGTGGATTAAATTGGACACTATAGCGATGACATGTCATCGCTATAGGGAGTGAAAAATAGGCAACCGACTCTTGGCGGTTAAGTTCCCTCGCTATCCTACTGCGACGACATGTCGTCGCTCTAGAATAACATATTTCCCTCCTTTTTTTCCACGATGACTCTACAGCGACAACAAGTCGTCGCTATAGACAAACATATTTCCCTCTTTTTTTCTACGAAGACCCTACAGCGACGACATGTCATCGCCGTAGAGGCACTTCCCGCCTCGTGTTCCCTCCAAATTCCTGATACCCTACAGCAACTACGTGTCGTCGCTGTAGGGTATCAGGAATTTGGAGGGTCTGGTTCTGTGTTGTGTGACGAACCTATAGTGACTCTACATGTCGTCGCTGTAGCTTATTTTTTTATATAAATTAAGAAAAAATAATTTTTTGTGGATTTTTCCTACATACAACAACGACTTTGGAGTCGTCGCAATAGATGTCATCGTTGTAGAGTCTTTTTCTTGTTGTGTACCTATTGAACCTAATACTAGTTTGGTTACTAGTATTAAAATAGGTTACCATCAATCGTGAATCTCTTGAGGGAGTCTAAGTCCCACCCCTTGAGATGTAGAAATGATTCCATCTGAGTCATTTCTTTTCTCATGCATGCATACTTAAACACTCTCATTATTTTATTCAAACTTTGTTGCTAGCCATAGTTTGATTAAAATAGTGATTTTGACCATAGTCAACACCCCCACTATTTTAGAGTTCAATATCCAAGATAAACATTTGAATATTAATTCTAGAAACCTATTTGTTTCTAAAATTCTCCTTTATGTTTTAATTGATTCATTCTTGAATCAAAATATTACAAAATAAAAACTTTAGACACCAAGCATGTCTAGATTTGTCCATTCTATACACATATAGCCAATGTGATTAAGAATGTGGAATTCTTAATCACCTATTTGATAGGAAAATTAATCAATTATTATCAACAAAATAAATTGATTAACTTTGGAGCATCACCCCCACATTTCTCACATAGCGATAATAAAATATCACTTTAAAATAAAAATCTTTTCATTTTTATTAAGTTCTTTATCCTCCAAGATAAATCTAGACTTATAATTCTCAAATTTCATCATGAGTCCTCTAAGCCACATGATAAACTCTCAATAGATCAAGATAAAAACCTCAATGTTTATCTTGATTTATTTACTTGCTAAAACAAGACACATTTCTTTCAAAGAAACTTTCACTTAGTCTCTTTCTTGTATGTATTTCACAAAATAAAAATGTAAACACAAATGTAACGTGAGAATTTCTCAAACAAATAATCACATTATGGAATAATAGGTCTACACTTTTACCTATTATTTTAACAAGTTCATTTTGAAACTTTGTTAACATCTCACACAAATGTCTCATATCACAAATCTCATAGCAAAATAAAGAATTATCATAGAATAATACTTTAATTTTATTGATAGCTTTCAAAAGTACAAGCTTTATTACATGAAAATAACAATTTCCCAACAAGGCACATAAACATAGTAATCATGCTAGGATCTATTCTTCCTTTTCTATAGCATTTACCTCATTCTCGTGTGGGTCATTTCGGTACCTACACACTCTAGCATAGTGCCCGATTTTTTCACAAACAAAACAATGACCTCTCACGTCTTTGAATTGTCCATGATCTTTCTTTGGACCTGAAGGGTTGCCACTACCATTTTTGTTGTTGTTACCCTTGGGACGCTTGTGTGAAAATGAATTGGCCTTGGGAGTCTCATCTTTAGACTCATTCACACCCTTGTCTCTTATTCTCGACTCCTCTTCAATTCTAATGTATTTTTTGATCTCTTCCAAAGTGTAATCGTCATTCTTATGGAGGATTATTTTCCTATAGCTCCTCAAAGTTAGTGGTAATTTTGCCACTATTGCACCAGCTTGAAAGGACTTGGGAAGCTCAATCTTGAGAATTTTCAACTTGTTCACAATCACTTGTAACTCGTGAATTTGATGTAAGAGTTTTCCCAACAATGAAAGAAAATTCAAAATATTGAGAAATTAAGAACTTTCTTGTACCTTCTTCCTCGGCCTTGTACTTACTCTCCAAGGCATCCCAAATCTCCTTCGCGGATTTGGTATTGGTATAGAGATCATATAGCCTATCGGAGATGGCATTAAGGATATGACCCCTACAAAGAAGGTTATCCTCTTCTCTCTTCCTTCTTTTCTCCACCACCCCGGGAGTGTCTCTGTCGGATGGCTCAGCTAGGGATGCCAAGGATAACTCAAGGATGTAGGCTATCTTGAGTGTTGTCAAAAGGAATTTCACCTTGTCTTGCCACCTAGTGAAATTGGATCCATCAAGCCTATCCAACCTCACTAGTTTTTGGTTCATGATCTTGATGGTCTCATCTTCCATTGAAACAAAAAGGAATAAGCTTTTGATTATTAGAGGTATTTGTATTGTCTCAATGGAAAATAAGAATTACTATTACAACTCTGTGCAAAATAATACAAAGACACGATAATTGATTAAATAAGATTACAATTCAATACTCAAAATAGAAATAAATAAAGAAAAGAAATAGATGAAGAGAATGATAAGGACTACAACTCTAAAACAAAATATACAAATAAATATGTAAAGATAAAATAGAAGAATAAAACATAAAAACAATGGTAGAAGAAATAGCAAGAACAAAAAGTAAAAACACTCTCACTCACACAACCAAAGTGAAGAATATTGGGGATCACCAACTTGAACAAGGTTTACAACCTTCGCCCAAAAGCTTATTTCCCCCTATCTCAAGCACTAAGGGGTTCTCTCAATATTGGAAATAACTCTCTAGAATAATCAAGCATTTTTGTGTATTTCTAGCCAAGTGTTCTAGTGGATAGAAATAGAGTTGTCTTACAAGTGAGCATTATGCTTCTATTTATAGAGTTTTGAGACCCCCTTTGAATTTCAAATTCCACCAACCTCCATAGTTGTTACCAATGATTAATTGGATGTTTATGGAATTAAAAAGGAGTTTGGAGAGTTACTTGGGCTATTAGAACCGTTTAAAGTGGAAAAAGGATTGAAAATTGGCTGAACACATCTCTGACCGTGGCTCGCAGTCCCCCAGGCCGCAGCCACCAATGCTCCTGGCCGCGGCCACAGGCCATTTTCAGCTTAAAAATGTCATTTTTCCAAAACGTTCCAAATTCTTTCCCACATTATTTTGTAGCCTTCAAACACCTAATAGGAGTTAAAAACATGTCTCCAACAATCATATTTCATAATGGCTTTGTGAAATCCAATCTCAAATGTGTAACATACAATCTACACATTATTGGGTAATATTTGGGAGTTACAAATTTGTAACTGATTTTGTAACTCCAAAATATGTCACATTTTGGCACACACATGTATCCAATTTTGTGACTCTCAATAATATCTTACAAGGTATGACAAATCACATTTGTGTGACAAATCACATTTTGTCACATTATTTAATCTAACATTATATTATATAAAATAATATAACATTTGCAACAAAAAAATATATTTAATGACTTAAGTGCAACATTTTAGACTACTTATTAACTTTTGCCGCAAAAAATGTACTTAATGACTTGTGCAACATTTTCAGACTACTTACTAACTTTTGTCATCAAAAACTACTTAACGACTTAAGTGTAATATTTTGAACTTCTTACTGATTTCGCCGCTAATTTCCTTATATATATAATTATAAAATAGATTCAAACTAACGTAAATGAGTTACTAGCGTAAAATAAAGAAAATGGACAAAAGGCAATTTTTATTAGCGCAACACTGAAATGACAAGTAATTTGGGATAGCTAAATTTTATTCATAGCAAAGGACCATTTTATGATGCCTAACATCATTTGACGTGATATACTTTGGTGTAATTTAATATCTTCTTCCACATATTTTGTGTTAAATTCAAATGTAAATGTATGAAATTTGTTAGAGAAAAATATCTCACATGGAAAGTGTGTGGGTACATTCAACAATACATAAGAACATGCAATACCTCATCATCAATTGGTTTTGAGATGGAACCTCATACTTCTTACCATGCACCCCATTCAATTTCTAGACAAATTTCCACATTCTAACAAAATATGATATTGATTACTTTACACCAATCATAATATATAAAGAATTCCTAAAGGACACCAGTAGTGTCTAACACCACAAGAAAGTGACATATTGTTATTTGTGTAATTTAATATGGGGTTCCACACATTTTTAATTTAATAAATATTATGAGATATATCAACCATTGAATGCCATATCATATAGTATTGGACACAATAAGTTGCTAAATAACAACACCCTAATATACAGAGTGTTAAGTATGCCACCTCCTTGTGGTGTTGGACACCAATAACATCCCTTAGCAATTCTTTAATATATAATGTCTGATGTTAAAAGGATGTCAAATATCAATGCTCTTAATATTTTCCTTAAGCATTTAATTGGTGAGTAAAGATAAGTATACACTCTTAATTTACTAATAATATTAAAATGATGTGTATTTTTTTTAACCATGAATATCTCACAATCATTACTCTTTAATTATCACTTCGCAGCCGCCTCCCCCATATTTTTTCAACTTGAGCATGGAATTAGCCACCATACCTAAGGTCCTCTACCTCATCAATCTTCCCATAACTCTTAACCGTTGGATCAGCTGAGTTCTCACCAAGCAAACGGTCCAAGAACCGTCCAAATTGCACACAATGTCCACTATATATATATATATATATATATAGTACACAACCAACTTAGCACTACTCTATCGCTATGTTTAAAATTATTGCAACCCACGAAATTTCTTGACAATTCAACCACGATTAAAAAAGTCAACCCAAATCTTTAATACTATATATGTATAGCTCACATTCAAACCATCATTGCATAAACACTCAGAAATCTTGAGAGAAAAACAATGGGAAAGCTTTGCATATTGACGTTGGTTTTGGTGGCGGTGGCCACTGGTGGAGCAACGGCTGAGCAATGCGGACGCCAAGCGGGCGGCACTAAATGTCCGAACGGGTTGTGCTGCAGCCAATACGGGTGGTGTGGCACAACCAACGATTACTGCTCGCCACAAGCTGGCTGCTAGAGCAATTGTAAGGGTAGCTCAACACCAACAAATCCACCGACCGGCGGTGAAACTGTTGTGAGAGCCACATACCATTACTACAATCCACAGCAGAACAATTGGGACTTAAGGGCTGTTAGTGCTTATTGCTCCACTTGGGATGCCGATAAGCCTTACTCATGGCGCAGCAAATATGGCTGGACTGCCTTCTGTGGACCATCCGGACCTAGGGGCCGTGACTCTTGTGGGAAGTGTTTGAGGGTATGATCATACGCTCTATACCTTTTTTCTTCTTTGCTTTTTGGTAATTTTCATTTGATTGATTTGGTATATACTTGAATATATATATTTGCAGCTTAGGAATACAAGAACTGGGGCAACCATAACAGCAAGGATTGTGGATCAGTGCAGCAATGGGGGCTTAGATTTGGACTTTAACACTATATTTAAGCCATTAGACACCGATGGAATTGGATATCAACAGGGTTCTCTCCAAGTGGGCTACACATTTGTTAATTGTGGGGATTAGTGATGATGATCGATTCAGCAGTACCATTCTCGAAGATATAAATCTCTTGGGATGTAATTAATATCAATATATACCAGAAACATTCTGCTTATATATATATATATATATAAAGCTGATATATGGCTTAGTAAAGCTTAAAGTCAAGAGACTTAATAAAACTTTTGGGAAGTTTGTTCCAAAGGGTATATCCCCAGCACTTGTGAAATGTTCTTCTTGAGAACATAATAAAATTTGTACCATGTTGTATGCTTCTGTCATGCATCAATTTGTGGTTATATATATATATATATATGTCTGTATGGTTATATATATATATATGTCTGTAATTAATTAATGTCCATTTTAGTATACAATCCATAATATATCATAGATACTGTTTTTTTTCGTATGAATTACATGATCATCATCCTTGTATGTTAAATCAACTTCATCATTTCCAAGTCTATACGTTATACATATTTGAAATATTTTATTCAATTTTTATCAAAGAAATAAGCTTTATCTAAATTAGCTTTGATCAATTATTAGTTGCGTAACGGTTAATGCATCATTATTAGATGGTACTATTATTAAGTAAAAAAAAAGGAGGGGATATTGGAGATTTATTTCAATAGCTAGATTAGAAAGAAAGTTTGTTTCCCTCGTAGTTACCTACCCCTACGTAGCCTAATTAAATCTAGAAGAGGTATGAAATATAAAAAAAAATGGTGCAATATAGCTTCTATATAAGAATAAACTCTATTTTATTATAAAAAGTTTTAGTTCTAATTATATATCTATACAATGATAATTATGCATATAGTCAAATGTCCTTCATGACTCGTACTTAGTGTGTATATAAGAGTAATTGTACATAAAAATGTGATAACAACTCTAAAGAGTAAACCAATCTATCAAACAACTTTACATAAATATTTTTTAAATAATAGTTATTAGGGAGTCCTTACCGCTATTGTTGTTAAAGTGGATATTTTTGGGGTTTAGGGAATTTTTTTTGTATCAATTCTTGTATTCAGTTATAACATCTCAATTAGAATACAATTAGTTTGGTCTCAAAGCTATTCCTATATAGAGATTTTATTGTGTATACAATTTTATTCTTTTAAGTTTTTGCTAAATACCATACATAATCTTATTGTTGATCCAAATTTCCATCAACTACAATATAAGAAAAGAGCTTGTAGAAAATAGTAAGGATATCAATAGGATTTTGACATGGTTCGACTGTTAACGAAGCCTAATCCACGAGTCACTTGTATTGAAGAAGGTTTTCCATAATCACAAGCCTTTTTAGGGTTTACAACTTGGGCAGAAGATAGTCTTGTTCCAAGGCAGTAATGAGACTCCAAAATTAGGATTTTGGTTCCCCTACAAATGACCAATTCATGCCCTATTTATAGGCAGCCTGAAGGGATTGAGATTGGGTAATTAAGTAAGTAACGTATATATTAATATGTCAATTAAATGGGGGGTTACACATAAGATGCTTGACACGTGTCGGCGAGAGTGAGGTCAGCTAGGCAACAATGGCCTCTAGAATGTTCCTTTGTGAAAAAGGTGTGCCCCCCGTATCATAACAGAAATGTGAAAGGGACCACAGAGAGGGTGTTGCCAGCGCTCGACCCTTCGTGTACAGAACAATGGTCCGCCGAAATATTAGAGGTAGGTGGGTGTGCAATACGAATGGGCGTATCTTTTGTACAATCCACTTGCTTGCCTCTTGAGGAGGATCCTCAGGCCTTACAAGGAATCAACACAAGTACTTGCTCCCGAATATATCTTTGAAGGGATCTTTCCCGAGAAGTCCTCGCTCACGAGCTCTCATGCAGTGGTTCACCCTTCCGGCTTCCTATCTTGAGGGATAAATACTTAAGCGATTGTCAACTACTCATCTGAGATAGCTAACGTGGCATCGACCTTTGACCTCCTGTCACATGGATAATTTCTGGCCACGTGTCTGAGATGAATGATGTGGCATCAACCTCCAAGAAATACCCGAAACAATTATATTTTTTAATACTTCACAACAAACAATCATTACTCAAAATAAAATCTACAACTCAAGAAGATGTAAGTCTACCAGGGCAGCAAGCCTTACACAGAAGGGAGCATCCCCTTTCTACATAAAAAATGACTTGGACTAAACAACCATTTTAGCTAGTAAACGCACACAAGTACATTCTCCTCACACTCAACATGCAAAAAAGAAAAAAAAGTTTAAATTTCACATGATATCATTTAATTAAAATTAGGTCTAAGATTAAGTTTTGTTGTGAAATCTTTAGAAAGACAAAATTATATCTAACATTTAATTAAAACTCAAGAATATAAAATAATATAAATTTTATAAAAAATATATCTCTTCTATATAAAAAAAAATGTGTAGATAACGAAAATTCTTGGTTTTAACGGTTTTTTATTTATTTCCGTTAACTTTAACAGAATATTATTATATTTAACAGAATATTCTTATATTTAACGGTAGATTTTAAACATGACTTAAACTTAGATACAATTAAATAAATAAAGGGTAATTTGCGGCGAAAATACCTAAGTTGTTGGTTTTATAACACTTAAATACCTAACTCTTGTTTTTGGTGGTAAAAATACCTTCCATCAACAATCCTTGGCATCCGTTGGTACCTGACCGTCAAGTGCCATGTACAGGTAAATCTGGCGATTTTTAATTGGTCCACGTAATTTTTAATATTACAGGTCACCTAAATCCTTTTTTTTTTAAAAAAATTCTGATATAATAAATTAAAACTAATAAATAAAACTAAAAACTAATATAACTAAAAACTTAACCATCTGAATTAAAAACTTAAAAATTATAAACCCCATCCTTCATGTACAATTTGAAGAAAACGAAGGTCTAGGGCATAAAAATTTGAATGTGACCATGGAACAATGGAGCTGCAATTGTCGGCCATCGAAAGCAGTCGTCATCAAGACTTCTTGGACCAACGATAATCCTGGAAGAAGATTCAAGTGCTGCCATAAGTATCGGGTGTGGTTAATTTGTAGTTTTTTTTTTTAAATTTTGGGTTTGTTCATCTCTTCTTGAATTCTACTGGCTTGATGATTTCTTGTGTTTACAGAGTAATGGTGGTTGTGGGTCGGGTGTGGTTAATTTGTAGTTTTTTTTTTTAAATTTTGGGTTTGTTCATCTCTTCTTAACTTCTACTGGTTTGATGATTTCTTGTGTTTACAGAGTAATGGTGGTTGTGGGTATTTCTCCTGGTTAGACCCTCATATGTGTGCTCGAAGCAAGGTGGTCATACCTGGGTTGTTGAGAAAAATTAAACAGTTGGAGGATGAACTTGTTTCTGGAAACACACATGCCGATTGGAGCACACAACAAGCTTTGAGTGATCAATCTGTGGGAGAGGATATGATTTTTGTATCTGATGCTGATTGCAAGGATGGAGTACAGCATGAAGATGAAGTTAGGGTGGTAAAAAGTAATAAAAAATTATGGGTTGTAGCCATTGTAGTAGTTTTAATATGTATCAACAAATGGTGTTAAGTTATGGGATATCATTGTAATGTTTTGTTGTAAATTATGATCCAATTTGTTGGACCCTTTTGTAAGTGTTATTTGTTTAAATTGAATTTGATGGTTTATTTTTAATCTGGTGGTTTTAAGTTTTATATTTGTATTGTGCAATTCCTAAAGTGAAAAAATAAACAAGTGTACTTCATTAAGATGCAATACCAGAGTAAGAACCAGAACCAGATAGTAGTGACATCAAGTTTAAAGGTCATGTTGTCCATAACTAGCAAACAAACTAAGATCTAATGCCTATTTGGTTTACATCAAGTGCAAAGGCAATGTTGCCCATAGCTATCAAAAACATAAGATCTAGTGAAGTCAAGTATTTACAAAAACATCAAAAGTCCCTAACTAGACATAAATTAGTTCATTCTCTATCTTCAAAAGCTTTGTCAAAAGTGTGAACATTCTTCTAGCAGGTTGTCTAGGCATGTTATGTGGACCTAGTCGAAGGACCACCTTGCTGAGAAAGGTCATGTTGTCTGGCTCGAGTTTTGGGACCCCCTTGCTGAGAAAAGCTTTGTTTTTGCTTTGTCAATCGTTCTTTTCTTTTCTTTGTTGCTTCAGTGGGATTTGCAGCCGGTGGCCTACCCCTTTTCTTTTTAGCAGGAACCTAACAAATAAAAAATTCATGGAGTTAATCTGGTGTAATCTTTCATCAATGCATTACCTGAGCATTTGTTATAATAATGCATTATCTGAGCATTTGTTGGGTTGGGGCATGTTTTGATTGTGTGGCCTGGCTGTTTGCACTTTTTGCACAAGTGGATCTGACCAAACCTTCAAGTTTTTGTTGAACTTGGGGGTGGTTCATTAGATTCTCTTCTTCTGGCCTTTTTTGGTCTCCCTGGCAGATTAGTTCCAAAAGGTGGGTATATAGGGTTCAAACCAGTCTCTGGCCACTGCTCTGGGCTTGGCATAGGGTATATGATTCCTGCATAAGCTTTCAGAAATGCCTCTTTCTTATAACATTCATGGATATAGTCCATTATCTCTGCCCCACTTGTCCATATGGCAGCCAGTGCGTGACCACACGGGATACCAGTGAGTTGAAATCTTCGGCAACTGCAAGTCAATTTTTGCAAATCAACATCAAATGACTCATTATTTGGGAAGTCAACTTGAAATTGATAAGTTGCAGCCCTAGTAGTCAGAAAATTCTTGGCAATACTCTTGTTCTTCTCCACTACTTACAATATTCTTTTCCCCATGGGATGTATCCACTTCTTCAGACTTTCCCTCTTATTGAAAAACCGACTCATTAGCCAATAACGAATCTTTTCTAGCAAAGTAATTATCGGCTTGTCTCTAGCATCAACTATTGCAGCATTAAAAGATTCACAAAGGTTGTTTAACAACATATCACATTTCGCCATTTCACTGAAATGTGACCTAGACCACTCGGATGGAGTCTTTAGTGCCAACCAGTTGTAAGCATTTTCACTAGTTTCCCTTAACTCTCTCATCCTCTTTTGAAACTCTGGAATAGTGGTTGCCTTTGCTGCTGCCCATAGTTGTTGTTTCAATAACAAACCTGGGTGGTCTTTCTTGAAGTTGGAATGCAAGTGCCTAACACAATTTCTCACCTCTGCACCCTTAAAAATAGAAGCAATAGCATTCTCCAACCCTTTCTGCCTATCGCTCATCATAGCAAACTGAGAAGGCCTGTCAATTTCTAGATCTTCCTTCAACAATTCTAAAAACCAAGACCAAGTGTTAGTGTTTTCTTTCTCACAAACTGCATAAGCAATAGGATACATTGAGTTTGTTGCATCTATTCCTACTGCAGCCAAAAGCAATCCTTTACAATACCCTTTGAGGAAGCACCCATCAAGACCAATAAGTGGTCTACAGCCAGATCTGAAACCTTCCTTACAAGCTTTTAAGCAGATATATACCCTCTCAAATATCCTTTTTCCTTCTACCATATTTGATTTGATGATGGCAGTGCTACCTGGGTTTGTAGCCAATATCATTTTGCAGTAGTCTTCCAAGATAGCATATTGCTCAGAGACACTACCTTCAAGCAATATTTTTGCTCTGGCCTTTGCCCTGTAGAATACCCAATTAGAAACATGTGAGTACTTGGTTTTAGTTGTCATCTCTCTAAAAGTCTTATACTTCATATCTGGATTGATTCTGAATTGCTCTAAAAAATACTTAGACAACCAGGGAGCATCGGCATGACTATTATTAAGGACCAAACCACAGTTGTGGTTATCTACTAAAGTCTGCACTTTGAAAGCAGTGTTGTCAGCTCTTGAAACACTTGCATACAACAACCAAGGACATTGTTTAGCTTTGCATTTGACCCTAATTCTTCTCATGTCATTGCTTACATATTTAAACTCTCTATTACTTTCAATAAAGTACTCTTTAATAGCAGTCCTCAGTAGTTTTGCAGTCCCAAATTCCATTCCCAATACAAATTTGAAATCCTTAAAGTTGGACCTAGGGTTGTAATGTATTTTTGACTTCCTAGGCCCAACCTCTTCACCATCACTTCCAAGACTTTGCAAGTCTTCTTCAGTGTCCACCCTATCTGACTCATCTCCCTGAACACCTTGGCTGCACAAATTTGTCACACTGCCCCACCATTTAGTTGGATCAGATGGCCTACCCATCTCTTTTTCTGCCTCAACCTCTTGCTCATACTCCTCATCATTTAACTCAAAGTCTTCCTCTTGCAAACACCCTCTTGACTGCCTCTGATTAGAACTTTCAGGCATCTCATGTCTTGCATCATTCACTTCATCTGGCAGGACCTCCTCATTTTGTGTGTCAGCTTGAGGTATGGGTGCATCATCCCCAGCATCCATTTCAACAGCTGCTTCCTCAGTATCCTCATTCCCATTCCCTTGTTCTGCCTCATCATCATCACCATACTCATCATCATCACCATACTCATCACCATACTCATCATCATCACCATACTCAGTTTTCTCACTATCTGATGACAGTTCCACTACAGGTATACCCACCACATCAGGCACCACATCAGTATCGGATGGTAACTCCTCAATCACACATCTCCTTAATATTTTAGGGGGAGGGTCAGGCATATGGGGTACTGCAGTGGGGTCTTCCTTCCATTCCAAACCAAATGTAGCCTCAGGTAGGACCAAATACTCTTCAACCTCTGAAATTCTCTTGTCATCCAGTTCATTAAGTATTTCTGAAGCTTCCTTAGGCCCAACAACCATCTTCCCAGCATTAAGATGCTTCCCATGTGGCTTATATAGAAACCCGAAAGGCATAGAATATCCTAATTTGCTAGCAATATCCTCTAGCACAAGCCTGCTGAATTTTCTCTTCGAAACATTGTCAAAGTAGTCTATTAGCTCTTTCTCATATCTTTTATTACCAAAGGGCGTGAACCAATGCCCCCTATGATGCAATTTGACTGTAAACTTCTCACAATTTTTATCTGTGTACAATATACACCAAAACAGCAGTACACAGGGGAAGCAAACCAAGTCAAAAGTAGTACTAGTGAATAAAATAGTCAACAAAGAAACAGATGCACTATTTTACTCCACAAAAAATGTCAAAACCCCAAAATGGACACATAGAGATTCCCACAAAAATCCATACGTATGGACCCCACTGTATAATCTCAAATATGCTTTAAAGCATCTCCACCAACTAGAACCCCAACAAACTTGATATAAAAAATGTAAAAAAATTAACTCATTTATAACCCCCAAAACCGAACCCCCAAAACAGAACCCCCAAAACACAATCCCCAAAACACCGACAAAAAATTTGAAATGGGTTCTAGCAAACTTACCGTACGCTGGTGGTGGGTCGTTAGGTCCCCTACGTTTCGCCATCGCCGTCAACGTCTGCAACTCAGTTCGTCTTCCTCCTTCGTCCGTATGCTTGAAATCGTTTCTTCACTTGAAATCGTTTCCTTCTTCCTCATTCAGAAGAATGCTTTTCGTCTTTAACTTAGTTTTTCCAGTTGTTAGTTTTTTTTCATTCAGATGGTTAAGTTTTTTTTTTTTTGAATTAAAGATGGTTAAGTTTTTAGTTATATTAGTTTTTAGTTTTATTTATTAGTTTTTATTTATTATATCAGAATTTTCTTTTAAAAAAAGGATTTAGGTGACCTGTAATATTAAAAATTACGTGGACCAATTAAAAATCGTCAGATTTACCTCTACATGGCACTTGACGGTCAGGTACCAACGGATGCCAAGGATTGTTGACGGAAGGTATTTTTACCACCAAAAACAAGAGTTAGGTATTTTCCCCGCAAATTACCCATAAATAAATAAACAAATTAAAAAAATATATATTTTTTGATATTTTGCAATGATAATTATTTAAAAATAATAAAGCCATATGTTTTATAACTTAAATAAAATTTAATTAAACTTAAACTTCACCTATTAGAATAATATCATATTAAATATATAATATAATATAATCTACTATCAACTAGCACCAAACTTAAATTTAAAATCCACGTATAATATTAATATTATATTAAACATATAATATATAATCTTTTGTTGTGACTGCAAATTTAAAAACTAGAACAAACATAAACTTAAACAAAAATTAATTAATTAAAATATGATATTTTTAAGATATTTTATGATAATTTAAATAATTAAATCATATTTATTTAAAAATAATAAAGACATACATATCATTTTTTTATCTTATAAATTTGTGTAATAGTTTGTTTTTTATCAAGTGAATGTAGCTATTTTTCTTCATCAAATTCACTAAAGGATATTGTGAGATACATTAGAAACTAAAAATAGTTTATGCATGTATACTACTGTCTACACTATGACTTTTTCTATTCTTATTTTATTTCTATTATTAATTTATTTTTAAATATTATTGTAATATACATATATATATATGTCATGTAGCCGTATAAATATATATATGTCAATGTTGTGTTTAGATGTCATATATGTAGAGATTATTGATATAAATATTTATATATACTATAGAACTATAATTCATTATATTACAACTTTTAAACTAAGTAAGTGTGCAATTGTACGTTGCTTCTACCTAGTATATATATATTTATGGTGACTAGAAAATTTATCTTAATACATAGTCTTATCCATACACTACAACAAATAGGGCCATTTGCGGCGTACCTATTAGCAGCGGACATAGTCTGCCTATGTCCGTCGCTATTCCAAAGGTTATTAGCGGCAGACTAGGTGTTCTGCCGCTAGTAATGCGTCATTTATTTAAAAAAAATTATAATAGCTATTAGCGGCGGACTCTCCATTATTAGCGGCAGATGGTCCGCCGCTAATATACAAAAGGAAATGCCCAGGAAAACGATAAGGTTTTTTTTCAAGATTTATTAGCGGCGGCCTACCTGCCGCTAATACTATTAACAGCAGGTAATCTCTTTAATTAGCGGCGTCTTCTCCGTTGCTAATTATGTTATTAGCGGCGGACAATATTAATAGCGGCGGATAAGCCCCGCCGCTAATACTTTTACGGTTTCTACCCCCAATCGTCTTCTTCTCCCAAATCACTGAAACAAAAATTAATCTACGTGTTATCTCCTCCGTCGACAACAATGTGAATTCAACTTGTCATACAAGCTCTTGAGAAAGCTTTTCCCAGGCCAATCCTCTCCCTGGCAAGTTCATATATCTAGCTATTATTTATTTATTTTTGTTATTTTGAGATGGAAACTAATATTTGGGATTATCAATTTTTGACAGATAAAAACATTGCTTCCACAATCTAAATTTGCAAGAGAGTACTTCGATGTCTTCACTACCTTATTTTTTGCGTGGTTGGTCGGTCCCTGCGAGGTATAGCATAGAGAAAAATATCAAATGATATTATAGTCGTTTTGAGTTTATGGAATACTAGTTTGATCCTAGCCCTTTTTCTATATTGCTCACGGCTCCTTGATTCATTCATGGTACCCCACCAACTAAAATCACTTGAATAAATGATGTCTGTTAGTTCTAAAATATCACTTGATTCATTCAGTTAGTGCTACACTTTTTCTTCCCTTGGCTACTTTTCTTTTACTTTTTTTGATCGTTTGCATAGAACGGTTAGTGATGTCTGTTTCCAACATAACCCAGTAGAAAATTATTTATTTTTTTTTTAATTTATTCTATTTGTTGGGATATCTTTTTCATGAAAGTTGGTATTCTGCTTGTAATTGGAGTGGTTGAGAATGAAACTTTTGTTTAACAAATTTTATTTCTATAACTGGTCAATTTTTAGGGACTTTGCATACAAGTTGAGATTAAAGTTTTTAAATGATGATTTGATATAACAAAACTAAACTACAAAAGTAGTTTTTGTCATTTTTCTAACGCCAAATATCTATAGGAAATAATGTTTGACATTTTCCCTCTAAAGTGATCTCTGTTAATAAGCATAAAAAAAAGGAAAAGAAAAGATGAAGACCTTAATAGAATTGTGTTTAGACTTTATAGAATTGCATTCAGAAATATTTCATGCTTTAGATTTTACTTCAGCAAAATTATGAAGCAAAATTTGTAATTTCTTAAATGTGTAATTATTTAAGGTGAGATTGAAGAGGTCAAAACTCATAAGCATACACATCAGCAAAATCAACAACAATCCCCAACGGTTTGTCCTGGTAAGAATTCTGTTATTTCTGGTGCCATCTATGATTGATATGTTTTAGGTACTGTAATGACCCACTAATCTAGACTAATTGGACCATTATCGAAACTATACATAAAACTTACATTTTTACAAAAATACCATAATTTATTGAGTAACTTGAAAAATAAGAGTTATTTACAAAGAAACAGAATACTAAGAAGGATTATGGGATCCCATTGTTTTTAAAACAAAACATGGTTTAAAATAAAAGACATTACATCATAATGCGGAAAATACACATAAAAACCATAAAAAAACATAAAAGGAAGACTATATCCTCGAATCGAACAACGCTCGGCCCCTTGACTCCATTCATCATCGATACACATCCTCCCAAGCATCACGAATCTTACCGCCTCTAAGCTTATTTTCCTGCACATAAACAGAAAGGAGTGAGCCTAATGCCCAGTAAGGAAAATCTAACACAAAGTCACATACATAATTTCATAAGAAAACATAAAGACTTAACATAATACTTATAACATACACTTATTATAATGGCCATTAATACTTGGGGTCCCATAGACTAAACAAGCATATGCCCATGGGATTAGTGGGGTCCTACTAGCTAAGTAGGTCATATGCCCATAACCCATTTGGGGTCTTGTTAGTCATATGGGTCATATGCCCAAGCCTACAAACATACACATATATCATAACACTTTTAATAACATAAAACATATAGATAACATAATCACATAACATGTTGATTCTAGCCTATTTCCTTACCAAAGTTACCGAGATTATGGACTGAGTTGGGATTGTTGGAACACTCCTAAAACCATAAGAAAGAGTAAGTCTAAAGAAGGAGATGAAATGAAAGAGATGGAAAGACTAAACCATAGAAAACACACTTACCGACTTATATGCTTAAAAGCTTGGATTCCCTAACCAAAATAAGAATAAGGTTAGGGGACTGAGTAGAAGGTTTTGAGAAAGGAAATAACATAAAAATACAGAAAAGAACTAGAGTTTTGGGTTTACCTCAAAGATTGCAAGATCAATCTAACATCCACCGAAATACTATAGCACTCACTTCCCAAAGTGTTTGATAAGCTTATGATGTTTAAGCTTATAGTTTTTCCCCAAACCAAGTGTTTACACTCTCACACTCACTTAACACTAGCAGCCTCTGAACTTAGAGCAAATGGTGAATAATGGCTGGGTACTAGGTCCTATTTATAGAGTTTGGGAATGAAAATATCTTGATTTTACTTGAATAAAAATAATGGCTTTTTAAGTGAAAATCATTTGAATAATCGTTCAGCAGAGGCTGAAAACTCGTTCAGAAGATGCTGGACTGTTGAAGGAGTTTGAATGGCTGAAGGGAAAAGAATTCAAATGTATTTGAAAACATGCTGGTGGAGGCGATATATCGCCCCCTATAGGCGATATATCGCCTGGACCTTTGTTCCCGAGGCGACCGTGCATCGATTCGTGTTTTCCGTATCTACGTGCTGCGATATATCGCCCCCTATAGCTGCGATATATCGGCATACGCTGAATATTTAAACACGAATTTACACATTTTTAGCTGAGTTTGAATGGAGTAAACAGCCTTGACTAAGCCCTCAACGTGCTCAAAGCTGCTGACTGACCCTATACATTCAAACTTTTACCCTTATTTAATTTAATCCTCAAAAATACTTAATCATTAATTACCATTCAAAACATGTGCTTAAAATCCTATTGGTTGATGTCTAAACCTTATAATATAATAATATAATCCTTAATATCAGTCACATTAATCAAACCTTAGGTTATACTTAATATTCTTAAACTATAGGTTAAACTTAGAAAATCTATAAGTACTATTATGAGTGTCCAAATAACTCCCGGTCTGAACCAAAAATCCATAGTAACAAAGATAACACTAAACATACTATAATACTACTAAACAATTAGCTAAGTAAAGTTCTTGGACTCTACAGGTACCATCTTCCTAATTTAAATTTGTTAAATGTTTTTGCTGCTTAGCTGCTTGCCAAATTCTGTTCTAGTCTTTGAGGGAGGATTAGCTGTCATACGAGTTGTGCAACATATACCCAAAGATTTTGAGGTAACATATGTTTTCTAGGATATTAACAATTTTTTTCTTAAGGACAATTGTGTATCCACATATATTTTGTTGTAGAATTTCCAAACATGTATTTATGATGCTAAAGTTGTTGAGTCTTAGTACATTTGACCTGTAGAGAGCAAAGCCAGATGTAATTCTAATAAAAACTTGTAACAAATGTCATTTATTCCCTCTTTTTGGGTGTACTTGATATTACATAAAAACTTGTAACAAATGTCATTTTCACTTGTAAATATGGTAGACACACAAAGAGCATGGAGGATTTGATGGTTTATGAAATGTAATTTATTTTGTATGATAAAGTGACCGGACATTGGAAAAGATTCATTCTTATTATATTAATTTAATAATCAATTATTAATATTTGAAAAATAAATTGGATTTAATTATAGTAATAAAATTAATAATAATAAAAAAATGTTAGAATTTATTATAAATTTAAAAATGAATAAATCATGGTTGTTTAATATGAATATAATTATTATAAAAAAATTTAAATTTACTTTAAAATTATTAAAATTAATTTGGTAATTATATATAGAAAAATATTTTAATTTTAGAATAATTAATTAAGTAATAAGAGATCATAAAACTCAAGTTTGTCCAGGAAATGATATCGGCACAGAAATGATAAGTTTAAAATATTATTAATAAAATAATGAATAATAAAGATTAATAAAATTTATCTAATTATTTAAAAAAAGTAAATTAGTCTAAAAGTCAAACAATAATTAACTTGTAAAATTATTATCATTATTATTATTATTATTACAAATTAAAAAATTATGAATAAATAATAATTTATTTTTAATTAAATTACTTAATTAAATAATAAAAGTTTGATATAATATTACCTAATTAAATAATTTAATTTAATAAAAGTTGTAGATATTAAGAATAAATAATAAATTAGTTTAGGAAAAAATATTAATTTGTTTATAAATAACATTATCTAATAAAACATCATAAAATAGCATAAGATATTATAATATTGCATAAGATTTCAAAAATGATAACAAATTTCCTTTGTTATCCATTCCTATTCACATTACTAAAACTCACGCTCTTATAACACTTTAGATGGCGATTGACAAGACTTGGACAACATTGAGAAATCGTGGTTGTCAAGAATATTGGAATGATCTGCAAGCATTTTTGAGGATGGCGTCGCAACATAAAGATTCTGATGGAAGAATTAGGTGTGCGTGTGTGAGATGCAATAATAATAGATTTGAATCTTTGGATGTAGTTCGGGCACACGTATTCGATATGGGTTTTCATCAAGCTTATGATAAGTGGATTTTTCATGGTGAGGTGGAAGAAATTGTTGTTGATGAGGTGGTTGATGAGAATGAAGACGATGAGATGGTTCACGTTGTGGAAGACTTCCTTTTACCGACAACTGAGGAAGTAGAAAGGGATTCCGGTGGGAGTCAGTATTATGACGAGTTATTTGAGGAGATTGAAGCGGAGTTGTATCCTGGATGTGATTGGATTTCATCCCTGAACTTTTTAGCAAAGTTATTGCATCTAAAAGTTAGAGGGAAGGTGCCTAACAACATATTTGATGAATTGGTGAAGTTGTTAAAGCTTGCATTTCCTAAGGAAAACAAAATTCCCGGATCGTACTACGAGGCGAAAAAGAGATTGAAAAAATTAGGGTTGGGATACGAGTCCAGTCATGTGTGCCAGTATGATTGCTGCTTATTTTACAATGAGCACGCATCTAAAGAGATATGTCCAGTATGCGGAAGTAGTAGATGGATTACTTCCAAAACGACGAAGGAAAAAAAATGCCACACAAGGTGATGCGTTACTTTCCGTTGACCCCTCAGTTGAAAAGATTATACAGTTTAAGGATTACAGCGAAATACATGATATGGCATCACGCCGGGAAATCAAAAGATGAAGGGGTGATGCGACACCCAGTGGACGGCTCTGCGTGGAAGGACTTTGATGCCAAGCATCCTAATTTTTCAAGGGATCCTAGAAATGTACGTCTGGGCTTAGCTGCTGATGGATTTAATCCATTTGGCAACATGAACCTTGCGTACAGCATATGGCCTGTGGTGTTGGCAAACTATAATCTGTCACATTGGTTGTGCATGAAAGACAATTATTTCATGTTGACCCTCCTTATTCCTGGGCCAAAATCACCCGGTAAGGACATGTATGTATTTCTGAGATCATTGGTGGATGAGTTGAAGGATTTGTGGGTTAACGGAGTTGATACAAGAGATTGTACGACCAACAGGATGTTCAAGATGCGGGCAGCCCTTTTGTGGACAGTGAACGATTTTCCAGCTCGCAGTAGTTTATCTAGATGGAGTGGTCAGGGATACAAAGCTTGTCCTACGTGTAATGAGGACACAAGTTCCATCCGAGTGATCGGTAAGACATCTTATGTTGGTCACAGAAGATTCTTGCTAAGTACTCATCGAATGAGAAGAGACAAAGAGTTCGATGGAGAAGTTGAGAGAAGACGTCCTCCGAGACGGTTTACTTGTGAGGATATACTAGAACAAGTTAATGCTCTTGCAGTGCAAGTTCTAGAAAAACATGTCTAGTTTGGGGGCGTGAAACGTAAAAGAGGAGTAGATGAAGGTAATTGGAGGAAAACAAGTATTTTTTACGAGCTTGAGTATTGGTGTACAAACAAATTAAAACACAATATAGATGTCAAGCATGTTTAGAAGAATGTGTGTGATAGTTTCCTTGGCACCATCTTAGACAATGATAAATCTAAGGACACCACTAATGCCAGGCATGACTTGAAAAAGATGGGTGTGAGAGAATCATTGTGGATTTATGAAGATGAGAATGGGAAGCCGATGAAGCCGCACGCTCCTTATGTGTTAACTCTGGCGCAGAGGCAACCGTTTTGTCACTTTATAAAATGAGTTAGATTTCTTGATGGCTTTTGTTCAAATTTGAAGAAGAAAGTGTCCGAGAATGATACAAATATTCTTGGGTTGAAGTCACACGATTGTCATGTGATAATACAACGATTACTTTCTCTCGGTGTTCGCAAGTTTCTTCCAAAATCTACATCGACCACTATTACAGAATTGTGCAATTTCTTCAGGCAAATATGTTCGAGGTCTTTAAATGTTAAAGATATGGAGGAAGCACAAAATGATCTTATTCAGATATTGTGCAAGATGGAGTTGATTTTTCCTCCATCTTTTTTTGACATAATGATTCATTTGGTATTACATTTGCCAGAATAAGCTATATTGGGTGGCCCGGTATTTATGAGGTGGATGTATCCTTTTGAAAGGTACATGAAAAAATTAAAGAATTATGTGGGAAATAAAGCTCGCCCTGAAGGGTCGATCGCCGAAGGCTATGTTGCAGATGAGGCTTTGACCTTTTGTTCAATATATTTCAAAGACATTGAAACAAGATTTAACCATCTTGATCGAAATGAAGATGCAACTTATATCCCACGAAACCTTACAACTTTCCAATCTCAATGTCGTCCACTCACAAAGGGAACTTTGAAGCCTCTCAATCATAACACTCGTGAAATAGCTGAGTGGTTCATACTTGAGAATTCTCCTGAAATTGAGCCTTATTTAGAGTAAGTTTATTCCCTTATAAATTAGAACATGTGTGGTTATTATAAGTTTTTTTTGTTATCAAGAATCGTAACACTATTCTAATTAACAGCGAACACCTACAAGAGATTAGACAAAAATACCTAGACGGTGATCATGATCGTTTGCATAGGAAAAAATTCCGTTCGTGGTTTCATAAGAAGGTAGCTTTGAACTTTGAGCATTCATTTTATTAATGATATATTTTTTGAATCTAATACTGTAACGACCCAAAATCGCTAATAAGACTTAAGGGCCTTAATTAGTGTGCCAGGAGGGCATTAATGGATTAATTGTAATTTAAATGTGTAATTATATGTTTAGTAATGTTTTTATGATAATATGAAATAAATATGTGATATATGTGAGAACCACATTATTATGTGGGCAGGTTCGCAGAGCACGACTCGAGAAGATCCTATGGTCAGATAGCGGGAAAAGTCACAACGGGACTTAAGATATGACTTTGGATAAGTCAGGGGTATTATAGGTATCAGGTAGCGATTTAGACTATCGGGTCATGAAAATAAATATATGGAGATATATTTGAGGTTAGGATGTCTAGGCGGGAATATTGGGGGATTTTACCGTTTTGCCCTCGGGGACGGTTCCGGCACCTCGAGCCTTGGGATTAACTTAACGAGTAAGACAAACCTAGGAAGCCTTTAGAAAGAATTAGACCGACATTATCTTCTTCTCAGCTGGTTTCTCTCTCTCATTCTCAAGGGAAGAAACATTCAAAGGGAAATTGGGAAATTAGAGCTAAAGAATTGTTGGGAACTTAGAGGAATTCAGGAGCAACTTTAAGGATTAGCTCAGTGGACAATCAAGGGTTAAACCAGGGTTAAGGTAAGCATTTAATCTTCTTTTCTGTGGTTGGGAATTCTGAGTTTTGGTTGGGTTTTGAGGCAAATATGGTTTTTGATGTCTTAAGACAGAATTGAGGAGGGAAGCTTTGGAATTTGCTAGGTTTTGGCTTGATGAAGTGGTTCAGCAGAAGATGTAAGTTTCAATCCATGATTTAAAGGTTTTAATTTGGATTTGAATGGCTGGTTTGGGTGTTTATAGCTTTTGAGTTTCAGAAATTGGAAGGAGGAGATTAGTGTATGTTAGGCTGAATTTTCTGTGGAATTATGTGGTTTAAGTCATGCCAAAGGAGTTGGGATTAATTGGTTATGAGTTGGGGAGCTTTGGGATGGTTTAAGGTGAGGTTTCAAGTTTAGAAATGATGGGTTTTCTGGGCACGAAGGGAAGGGTCGCGGCTCTGTTCTAGAGCGTTGCGGCCCTAGGATGAAGAAAGGCCAAGGAGGCTCGGCCAAGGGTGGGCGTCGCGGCGCCCAAAGCAAGGGCCGCGGCGCGTGTCTTTGTTCAGGTTGGCCTTGGTTCTGTTTTGAGGCTAGGGCCGCAGCCCTTGGTTGTGCACATGAACTTTTGAGGGTTTTAAGCATGGGAATGTGGTCTAGTTTGCTCGGGATTGGTTTCACCACCGTGCTTGGTGGAATTCGGATTCCCGGGAGTTGGTTTTGCAACCGGAAACCTATATTTGGGTATTAACGGGACCCTATACTTTGGTTGTGACTAGGTGATAAAGCCTTAGGCTCGGGAACAGATCGTGCTTGAGGGGCGTGGCTCGTAATCAATAATCGCACAAACTAAAGGTAAGAAAACTGTACCTGGTTGATTATATGTGATGGGACTAAGGGCTCCCTATCGTAATTGCTTGAAATGATGGTATTATGCCATGCAAGCTATTTAGTGAACCAACGACCTAAGGGTGCCAAGGGTTACACTAGCGCATAGGGCGCGGCTCGGCCACTGGTAGCCGAGGACAGCTTATTATGCACTGAGCTCGGTTTAAGCAGGCCAGAGTCAGTGGGTTAAATAGAGGGTGCGGCTAAGTCGTCGGCCCTGAACATTATGTGATATGAGTGTAATATGTGATTGATTGTATCTTGAATCTAAATATATGTGCTGAGTGTTTATTGTGGATTATTTGATGGGAGTACATGCATAATGAATTAACTATCTACTATCATTAATTGTGTTGTATAAGATGTTTTCTTGTTGGACCTTGGCTCACGGGTGCTACGTGGTGCAAGTAAGGGAAAGGGCAAGTTAGATCAGCCTTGATTGGAGAGCTCAGCAAGCAGAATGTACATAGCCAGTTGCTTAGCCGCCACGGTTGAGGTTTAGGCAGGGACGCGAAACTCGAAGACTGTCTATTTTGCCTTAGTATGGCTAGTGATTACTCATGTACTTTTGGGAGTCTGTAAACTTACTTTAACTTTGTTTTCTTATGGGCTCCCGTGTATATAATAGTTTAAAGATATAAAATGAGTCTTTTGAGACCAAAACCTTTTTAACCCTAGCTCTTACATGTTTAATGACACTTTTTTAAAATAATGACTTGATTAGCAAATCTTGCACCTTTATAAGTACACAGTGTAGCGGTCTTGGCTATCCAGGGCGTTACAACTTGGTATTAGAGCATCCTAGGTTTAAGGGTTCCTGGAAACTGGCTGGACGTGTACATTCGCTGATGGAGACAAGCTCAAATCAGGGTTCAGTAATGTGTATATTGTTTATGTGCTTATGTGCCTGAAGTGAGCTATGAATGCTGTTATTTACTGGATTACTAGGAAGCATGAGAAACTGATAGGGCCTGGCCCTTGACTGCTGTGTGAAAATATTGAGGCATGTTTATTAACATCGTCGTGCATGTAAATGAGTATATGGATGAATGCTTGTTCTATAATTATTGTGTAATGAGATTGGAGGCGTGCTTATTAGCAGCCAGTGCGTGAGAATGGCTGCTTATATGTTGGTTATCTGTGGTTGAATATGCTCTATTGATGAGTTTTGGAGAAGCTTTTGCCCTGTCATCATGGTCTGACCGCCGAGTCGTTATTTGCAGATTGACTTGGATAGCTATGCGTCCAAGAAAATCCGCACGACTAGCCGGCACTAGGTCCGGGACCGGTAGTGATGATCAGGGCCAGATTCCCCCGCCAGTCCCTGAGAACTGGCAACAGTTAATGGCTGATATGCAGGCTCAATTACAGAGTCAGGACGAGCAAATCTGTATTCTGTGACAGCAGGCTCCATTAGGGAGTGCTGCCCCTATTGTACCACCTGCAGTGGTACCAGTTGTGCAGTTAGGAGAGGTTGGTAGCAAATGGGAGCCGTTGTATGAGCGGTTCAGGAAGCAGCAACCTCCAATCTTCGAGGGTGGACCGGATCCATTGAAAGCCGAGTAATGGCTAACTATGATTACAGTAATTCTGGATTTTATGAGGATTGAGGGGCATGATAGAGTGGCCTGTGCCACTTATATGCTGAGAGAGGATGCCTGCATTTTGTGGGAAGTGGCATCGCAGACTAAGGATGTTACCACTTTGTCTTGGGAAGGTTTCAAAGATTTGTTTAGCCAGAAGTATTACAATGTTGTTGTCAGAGCAGCAAAGGTTAATGAGTTGTGAGTTTGGTGCAGGGCAATATGACTGTTACTGAATATGCCCTGAAATTTGATAGGCTTGCGAAGTTTGCACCAGATCTTGTGCCTACTGATGCTGCTAGGCAAGATCAATTTATCAGGGGGCTTAATGTTATTGTAACGACCCAAATTCGCTAATAAGGCTTAAGGGCCTTGATTAGTGTACCAGGAGGGCATGTTGGGATTTATGTGCGATTTTATGAGTTAAATGCATGATTATGATTTAAAGCATGTTATATGACTAATTGAACATTCGAGATGCATGACTACGTGGTTAGTATGCATGTTAGGTGAAATAAATATGCATGTGGACCCCGTTTGCATGATAGGGGTAAATTGGTAATTTTAGCCCACTGAGGGCATATATGTGATAATTGTATTCTGTGAATTGTACCACGTGAGTGTGGTGTCATTATTGTGATGCATGTGTCGAGACGGTCCTAGAAGAGCAAATTAACTTAAAAGTCACAACGGGATTTCTATACCCGACTCGGGAGGAGCTTAGGGGTACCTTGGGAATTGTTATGGTTAAATTGGGATTTAGCGGGTAATGGTTATTGGTGATTGAGTAACCTGGGTAACCATTAGTTACCGCTGTTAGTAACAAGTTTAGTTGGAAAATGGTAGAATTGAAATATTAGTGAAAGGACTAGAGTGCCCTTGAGGACTTAGTTGGGAAAGGATTATTTGGAGGGGTAGCATGGTCATTTGGCAAGGGGTTTAGACAATTTTCAGCTGGGATTATAGGGTACACGGTTTGGGCATTTGGGTTATTTGATGGCTTTGTTAAAAAATAAAGAGAAGGAAAGTTAGGGCAATGAGAAGAAGAAGAAGAAGAAGAAGAAGAAGAAGAAGGAGAGAAAAATGGGCTGAAGTGGGAGTTTAGGAGGAGATCAAGGAGGCTTTTGGGTGAATTCTCTACTTAAGGTAAGGATTTTATGCATATTTAAGAGTTGTTTCTGTTTTGATTTGTGAAATTTAAAGCTTGAGTTAAGTTTTTAAAGTTTTAGTTTGAAGTTGCTGATTTTGCAATCTAAGGGTGGATTGTTGGGTATGTTTGGGTTTTGAGCTTGAATCTAGAGTTTATGGGTTGTTAGATGGTTTATTTGATGTTTTAAATTGATCTTGGGGTTTAAGTATTTGTTTGGGATGATTTGGAGAGGTTTTAGTTCGGGAAAAACGCAAGAGAAAACCCAGAAATTTGGGTTCGCGAAGGAGCATCGCGGCCCTGTTCTTGGGCGCCGCGGCGCGAGGCTGATTCCAAGAAGGGTGAGGCTTCTAACTTGCTGGGCGCTGCGGCCCTCTAGGGCAGCGCCGCGGCACTAGGCTATTTTCAGGATGGGAAATTTCGCAATTTCGAGCCTTTGCTCCGGGGGTTCAGGGGATGTTTCCAATGGATTGTTTTAGGAATTTGGGAGTCCCGAAAGTACGGGATTGGTCCCGGGAAATGGTTTTGGGTTGGTTAGTATTAAAAGTCTTATATGTGTGTTGTGACTAGGATTTCAAGGAGGCTCGTGCTAAAGGACCGTGCTTGTGGCCTTGGTGCATCGGAAAGCTCGGAATACAGGTAAGAAAACTATAACACCCGTAGGATAGGGCATGGGCCCATAGTGTGATTGCAGGGCACGACCCTATATTGCATTATATTTTAAGGTGTAGACTTTATTGAATTGATATATATGTTCAAATGTTATTTGAGTTAGACTATCTGTGATTATAGTTGAATGATACGGCGCGGAGCCGAGAACGGCAATGGAGCCGAGAACGGCGATAGGCCGAGAATGGCAGTGGGGGCCGGAAGTAGCACTTAGCACCTGGGATGCTTATAGTCAGGGTCGGACCCAGCGGATAAATGTGATATCCTTACGGTAAGGACCGAGACCCCAGGCTTTGGTAAGGTTTCTGGGGCGGCACGGCCGTGTTTGCTTAGTCTAATGATTGACTTGTTTATCTGTGGACTATCTGGTATGATTAACTGTAGGATTTGCATATGTTATGTACTGCATGAGTTTTCTTGCTGGGCTTCGGCTCACGGGTGCTCTGTGTTGCAGGTAAGGGCAAAGATTGAGTCAACCAGCCATGAGTACGGAGAGCGTGAAGCGACGCGTACATGTTTGGCCTGCCCGACTGCTTTGGTTGGGGGTTTATTCGAGAATGGCTGTAATAATCTATGATTTTTAGAACTGATCAACTGTAAACTTATTTCAAGATGTAAATAGTTTTCAAACCTTATTTTGGGATCCCAAATGTTTAATACTAGAAGTTTTTATTGAAACAACGCATTTTCAAAGATTACAGCCTTAACTTTTAATTAGTCACACTTTCGTTTCAAAATCTCGGTTAGCGAGTTAATTGCACAAATTTTTCTTTTAAAACTCACTTGGTAACGGCTCTAAGGAAGTAGGGCGTTACAGTTATGATAGCCCAGGATGTCAGGATTACAACGATACCTGGAGGAACAACTTATGCCCAGGCCGTTGAGAAGGCTCTTACCACTGAGGAAGCGGAGAACAAGATATGGAGGGAGAGCACAGTGAGGCGTGAAGGCCGCAGGGCGGTGCCTCCTTACTCAGGGACAGGTAGGGGCGGAGGCCCCAGTGACTTCAAGAGGAAGACTCCTGACACTTCGACCACTGATGGTCCTGATAGGAGGGGTCGGGGTGGTAGGGTGGCCGTCAGGGTGGCGGCGAGGCATGGCGGACCTATCCAAAGTGCCCGAGGTGTAGAAGACGCCATCTGGGCGAGTGTCGGGCCAAGGCATGTTTCGTGTGTGGAGCAGTAGGGCATCTCAGGAAAGACTGCCCAACGGTGAAGAAAGGTGAGGCGGGAAAGGTGGATAGCTTAACTCCAGCTCGAGTATTCACCTTGACTCAGGCGGAGGCCGAGGCTAGTCCCTCGGTAGTGACAGGTCAGCTTTCTAGCACTGGCTTTCCTTTTACAGTATTGATTGATTATGGTGCTACACATTCTTTTGTTTCTAGTAGAGTGATTGATAGATTGTGTAGACCTAGTGAGTATCGGACTACAGGGTTTGGGACTTTATTGCCTACGGGAGAACTGGTAGTTTCTAGGAGATGGATTAGGGCACTGCCAGTGATGGTTGATAGTAGGGAACTTTCGGTGGATTTGATTAAGCTAGATATGGAGGATTTTGGTATGATTTTAGGGATGGACTGGTTGGCTAGATATGGGGCTACGCTTGATTGCAGGAAGAAGATGGTTACTTTTGAGCCTGAGGGCAAGGACCCTTTTGTCTTTGTAGGTGCGGTGTTTGGACCCCGCGTACCCATGATTTCAGCATTGAGAGCCAGAGACTTGCTGCAGGGGGGATGCATAGGTTTTCTGGCTAGTGTAGTGGATACTGATAGAGTTATGCCGGCAGGGCCGGGAGAGACCAGATTGGTGTGCTAGTTTCTAGATGTATTCCCTGAGGATCTGCCAGGGTTTCCGCCACGCAGGGAAATTCAGTTTGAGATTGAGTTGGCCCCAGTGACCAGAAGAGGAAGGTTCCTGACACCTTCCCAGTTCCAGGTCCTGACAGACGGCCCCGTGGTATTTCTGTGGGTCGTCCAGGTGGTAATGAAGCCTGGAAGTCTTATCCCGAGTGTCCTAGATGCAAGAGGCATCACTTGGGAGAGTGTAAGGCAAGGGCATGCTTCTCTTGTGGAGCAGTGGGTCATCTAAAAAAGGATTGCCCTAAGGCAAGAAAGGAAGAGCCCAGGAAGGCAGACAGCTCGGCCCCAGCGCCAGTGTTTGCATTGACTCAGGCAGAAGCTGAGGCTTCCCGCTCAGTTATTACAGGAGGTGGGTCAGATCTTTGCCAGTGATTGTGGAGGGCAGAGAGTTGTCAGTGGATCTTATAGAGTTGGTTATGACTGACTTCGATATGATACTGGGTATGGACTGGTTAGCCAAGTATGGGGCAACCATTGACTGCAGAAGGAAGATGGTCACCTTTGAGCCTGAAGGGGGTTGCATTGGATTCTTGGCCAGTGTGGTTGATACCACCCAGGTCGTGCCAGTGAGACCAGAGGATACTAGACTTGTGTGTGAGTTTCTAGACGTCTTTCCAGAAGATCTGCCAGGGTTGCCACCACACAAAGAGATTGAGTTCGTTATAGAACTGGCCCCAGGGACGGAGCCAGTGTCTAGAGCACCATACAGAATGGCCCCAGCAGAGTTGAAAGAATTAAAGGTACAGTTGCAAGAGCTGTTGGATTTAGGTTTTATTAGACCTAGCTTTTCACCTTGGGGTGCGCCAGTTCTGTTTGTAAAGAAGAAAGATGGTTCTCTGAGGATGTGTATAGATTACAGAAAACTGAATAAGCTGACAATTAAGAACCGGTAACCTTTGCCAAGGATAGATGATCTATTTGATCAATTGCAGGGTAAGACGGTATTCTCTAAGATCGACCTTCGTTCTGGTTATCATCAGTTGAGGGTCAAGGAGGGAGACATACCGAAGACCGCTTTTCGCACTAGGTATGGACATTATGAGTTTTTAGTTATGTCATTTGGATTGACTAATGCCCCTGCTACTTTCATGGATATGATGAACCGAGTGTTCAAGGATTATTTGGACCAGTTTGTGATCGTCTTTATTGATGATATTCTGGTATATTCTCAGACTGAGTCAGAGCATGAACATTATCTGAGGTTAGTTCTGCAGAGATTGAGAGAACATAGATTGTTTGCAAAGTTCAAGAAGTGTGAATTCTGGTTGTCTCAGGTGTCCTTCCTTGGGCACATTGTCAGTAAGGAGTTAAAGTAGATCCATCAAAGATTGAAGCGGTCAGAGATTGGCCAAGGCCAAAGAATGCTTCTGAGGTTAGAAGTTTCCTTGGATTGGCAGGATATTATAGGCGTTTTGTGGAAGGGTTCTCAAAGATTACCACTTCGTTGACTGAGCTGACACGCAAGGGTCAGAAGTTTGTGTGGTCAGACAAATGTGAGAACAACTTCCAAGAGTTGAAACAGAGATTGATCACAGCTCTAGTTCTGAGTCTTCCTACAGACCAGGAGAAGTTTGTGATATACTGCGATGCTTTTCATCAGGGTTTGGGCTGTGTTTTGATGCAATCAGAGAGAGTTATAGCCTATGCTTCTCGTCAATTGAAGGAGTATGAGAAGAGGTATCCTACTCATGACTTAGAGTTGGCAACGGTGGTTTTTACTTTAAAGATATGGAGGCACTATCTCTATGGAGAGAAGTGTGAGATTTATACAGACCACAAGAGCCTGAAGTACTTCTTCACCCAGAAGGACTTGAACATGAGGCAAAGGCGTTGGCTGGAATTAGTGAAAGATTATGATTGTGATATTCTGTATCACCCAGGGAAAGCCAACGTGGTAGCTGATGCCTTAAGCCGGAAAGGTCCGGGACAGATTCATGGTATTAGGCTGATAGCCAGAGAGTTAGCTGATGACATGACCAGAGCTGGAATAGAGTTACTGGTGGACCAATTGGCCAATGTTACGCTACAGTCTACGCTGCTAGAGAGGATTAAAGAGGGTCAGTTGGGTGATCCACAGCTGATCAAGATTAGAGAGGATGTCTTGGCTGGAGCATCCAGGGATTATACAGTGTCTGACTTGGGGTTGTTGAGATACAAGGGACGGATATGTGTTCCGTTAGACACTGCGCTGAGGTGAGAGATTCTGGATGAATCTCATACTACACCTTACTCTTTGCATCCAGGCACCACGAAGATGTATCAGGATGTGAGATCATTGTATTGGTGGCCAGGGATGAAGAGAGATGTAGTAGAGTATGTGGCTAAGTGCTTGACATGTCAACAGGTCAAGGCTGAGCATCAGAGGCCAGCAGGGTTATTGCAGCCTCTGGATATCCCAGAGTGGAAGTGGGAAGACATCACAATGGACTTTGTGGTGGGCTTGCCCAGGGCATTTGGTCAGCATGATTCCATTTGGGTGATAGTGGATCGCTATACCAAGTAGCTCACTTTTTGCCAGTGAGGACTACTTATACTGTTGACCAGTATGCAGATCTCTATGTGAGAGAGATCGTGCGCCTCCATGGAGCTCCTAGGTCGATCGTATCAGATCGGGACCCTACGTTTACTTCCAAGTTCTTGAAGAGTTTACAGACAGCTATGGGTACACGACTGAAGTTCAGTACAGCTTATCATCCTCAGACAGATGGGCAATCTGAGAGGATGATCCAGATATTGGAGGACATGCTACGGGCATGTGTGCTGGACTTTGGTGGATTATGGAGTAAGTATCTACCTTTGATAGAGTTCTCCTATAATAACAGTTATCAGTCTACCATTGGTGTTGCACCTTATGAGATGCTATATGGTAGGAAGTGTAGATCTCCCATTCATTGGGATGAGATAGGTGAAAGGAGATACTTAGGTCCTGAGGCGGTTCAGAGGACCAGTGAGGCTATTGATAAGATTAGAGCTCGGATGCTTACTTCTCGGAGTAGACAGAAGAGCTATGCAGATCCCAAACGCAGGAACGTGGAGTTCCAGGTAGGAGACTATGTCTTCCTTAGAGTCTCGCCATGGAAGGGGTGAGAAGGTTTGGGAAGAAAGGCAAGCTGAGTCCCAGGTTTGTAGGTCCATTTGAGATCCTGGAGAGGATTGGTCAAGTGGCTTACAGGCTAGCTTTGCCTCCGGCGTTGTCGACCGTGCATAATGTATTCCATGTATCCACTCTTCGGAGGTATGTATTCCATGTATCTGATGAGAGACATGTTTTGAGTTATGAAGATCTGGAGCTTGAACCAGATCTCTCCTTTGAGGAGCAGCCTGTTCAGATACTTGATCAGAAGGATAAAGTCATCAGGAACAAGACAATACCTTTGGTTAAGGTATTGTGGAGGAACAGCAAGATCGTGGAGGCGACCTGGGAGCTGGAGTCAGATATGCGGAGTCAGTATCCCGAGCTGTTCAGATAAATTTCGAGGACGAAATTTCTGTAAGGAGGGGATAGTTGTAATGCCCCGGATTCCCTATTATGGTTAATGGCTGGATTAGTAGGCCAGGAGGGCCATAACTGTTTAATTATGCCATTAAATGTGTTTATGCATGTTTATGAGAATTATATTATAATATGATGTTAAATGCATGCATGTGGGTCCACATTTGTTTACAGGGGTGTTTTGGTAATCTGGCCCGTTGAGAGTATAATTGTATATTTGTATGTGCGTTAATGATATATTGTGAGACCACATTATAATGTGGATTGGTTCGAATATTCCGACATGAGACGATCGTTGAACGGGATTTATCGGTTTGGTCATAACAGGTTTGAGCTCGGGGCTCGGGGTGAGTCTCAGGGTGTTACTAATGACTATAGCGTTACCGGGGATTTTAGGGTAACGGGATATGAATTATTGGTGTTTGAGGATTTTGAGATTAGCGGGAATTGGGAAGTGTTAATTATAATTAACGGGATAGGCGGAAAGTACCAATTTTGCCCTTGATGTGGTTTTAGAAACTTTAAAAGACTTGGGGGTATTTTAGTCTTTTGGCTTGGATATATGTAAAGCTTGGAAGGCTGTAGAATAAACAGAGTAAAACAGAGGCAATTCTCTTCTTCTTCTTGTACCTTCTCTTTCCCTCATCTTCCTTGTGAGATTTTGTGTACTTGTTGAGGATTTGAACTTGGGAGCTAAGCCTTGATACTTTGGGAGAGTGTTCCACTGTTGAAGAGCACCATAACCTGAACTTAAGGTAAGCTTTTAGCCACTGGTTTTTATACATGCTCTGTTTTGGTTGTTAGTTTCAGCCTTAGAATTTTGATGTGGAAAGTGTGAATCAAAGGGAGTCTTAGTGTTGGTTTGATTGGGATTTGATGAGGGTGAGTTAAGGGTGTTATTTGGGGGTTTAATTGAATGTTAGGAAGGGGTTTTATGAAGGTTTGAAGGACTGGTTTGAGAGGAAATCGCACAGGGGAAAAACTGGTTTGTATAAGGCGTTTTGGTTGGTCTGGGCTGGGCGCCGCGGCGCAGCAGGGGTGCGCCGCGGCCCTTGGCGTTTGGCAGGCAGGGAGCCTTCTCTGTTTGAGGGTGCACCGCGGCGCAGCAGGGGAGAGTCGCGGCCCTTAAAGCTAATTTTGCTAAAATATGGTTTTTAGCTTGGGGATCAAACCATAGGCCTCGGGGTTGGACCTAGTACCCGGTTGGGTAGTATTTGATGTCTCGGGGGCTGGGATTTGGTTTGGGAACCCTCGGTTATCATTTTTATTGATGAATCCTATAATTTGGTTATGACCAGGTGACCGTCAAGGGATTTAAAGGTTGATCGTTCTCAGGGGTCGTTCATATAATAATTCTCACTCGAACCAGAGGTAAGAAAACGGTGTATGAATACAGTTGCACCCTATACAGGTATATGACATGCATGGTTTGATATTGGAGCATGTTGGTTAGTATATGTGGACGTGGATTGCATATTAAATGCTGTTGTACGCTGATTACTTGTTTAGGACACTGACTAGTCAGGGACCGACTCTAAAGTCGAGAATCTCGCATTGAATGGCTCTATGGCATTAATGCTAGATCGACCCTAGGGTCGAGGAACTTATAAGCGCTTGCCTGGTCTATGACCAGATGAATATAGCCAAGGTATATGACCCCAGTGACCGTTTGTCACATGGCTAAGGGACGTTGTCCATAGTTTCGACTCTAGAGTCATGAGGAAGGTTATGTTGGTGACCAATCACCATACACCTGTCCTGAACAAACTTATGAAAGAATCACTTATCAGTTAAGCCCTGGTGACCCTATCGTCACAAGGCTAGAGGGAGCGATGCTCATTATTGTGACTTTTGGCTATTGTCACCTATTTGTTTGGACTGATAGTCCTGAATGATTATTATGATCGTTGTTGATATTATATCATGCTATATTGTGTTTTCTTGCTGGGCCTTGGCTCATGGGTGCTATGTGGTGCAGGTAAAGGGAAGGAAAAGCTTATCCAACCCTGAGTGGGGAGCTTGGGCGGTGTGATGTACATACAGGGCCGCTTGACCGCCACGGTCAAGGTGTTCTCAGAGGGAGTAGGGGTTTACCCTACTTTTGCCGCTTAGGCCGGCGGGGATTGTAAATTGAAACTGTAATGACTCTTTTGTATTACAAACTACTTGTAAACATTTTGAAAGGCTCATGAGCAGTTTATCTACTAAATGAAATGTACCCTTTCCTTTTTACTGGTTTCCACCTTAACCTAATAATAATACTTAGATCACGTTTTAACCAAAGGACTCGGGTAGCGAGTCAAATTTCTAGTTCACTGTTCACCGTAACTGTTCTGGGGTAACCATGGCGTTACAATTATGCTGGACCAGAAGATTTGGAGAACGTCCTCTCTAAGCCACCTGACCATTGCACTAAGGAGGCTTGGCAGAATATTTGTGAATTATTTTTGCGTGAAAGATTTTTGGCCCGTTCCGCTAAAAGTTAAGCAAACAGAAAACAAATGAAGTATGTAACAACACAAGGCACAAAGTCGTTGGCAGCTAAGCGTCACCAATATGTAAGTGAAGATATTAATTTAACTTTATAAAATAACACATTCTGAAATATTTTGTTTACATTTGTATAGGAGAATCCAGATGCGTATGTTGTTGATACTTGGAGGGATGCTCATATGAAAAAATCGACAAAATCTTTTGTCAATGAGGCAGCTCAACAAGATTATGTAAGTGAATAGTATTGTTTTCTTGTTTCTAATGTTTCTAATTTTTGTTTATAATGTTATCTTTATACATGAAAAAATGGCGACAGAGGTTCAGAGGTCACAACTTGAGAGGCAGAGTCAACAACAGAGTGAGGCATCTCTTAATGTATCTGGCGTTGATTCGTCCCCGGTCGATCAATACGAGATACTAAGTAAAGTACTCGGGGAGAGATCTTAATACCAAAGAGGAGTGGGTTATAGGGTGAAAGGGAAGGCAAGAAAGACAACCTCTAGCTCTACAGATCAAAGTCAGTCCCAAGCAAATACTGCTACTACGCCTAATGAAGATATGACTACTATGGCTCTGATGATGAAGGCAATTTGTGAGACGCTTCAGAAGGTGGTACCTGAGCAACCTAGTAATTTGTATGACCCACGGTTTGACAGTTTTTTGCAGAGGTATTTGCCACCACAATCCGAAGGTGGTTCGTCTTCTCAGAGTAACACTGCCAATCCTAACCTTCATACACCGCCACAGCAGCAGTACCAGCCTCTTCCACCATATCCGCCACATGTGTCGTCGCAACATCCTCCTCAGTATCAAAACCAATACATTTTTGGACGCTCTTCTCAGTCTCCTCCACTATATTTTAGCTTTACTGATTTTCAAGGAGGATCGATCCAGCCTCCGCTACCTAATGTTAGGTATGGGGAGGTTGGAGGTTCGTCGCAGCAGCCATATGTGAGATATGGTGAGTTTGGGGGAGGGTCGCAGCCACAGCCTCGAGATCAGTTTGGGGACCTCACGCTCGGACGATCATCACAGCCACCTTATATTCCTTCACCGCCACAGCCACAACCGTTGCCCTCACTGCCACAACCACAGCCACACCAAAATGTTGAAGATGAGGACAATTTCAATATTAATCTTAATGATTTTATTTAGTTATTAGTTTATGTATTTGGATTGAATTAATACTGTATTTATTTTTAATGACAATATTGATATTAGCTAGGTTGATAAATATTAAAACTATTCACATTAATTTTAATGTTAGTTATGTTTAAATTAATTAAATGCTTATTTTGTTAAATTTTATTATGAGTTATTTTTAAAAATAATTAAATTTAATAAATATTAATTTATTTCAAATAAATTTTAAAAAATATTACAAAAACAATATTAGCGGCGGACCCCGCGGCTAATAATAATGCCTCTGACAAAGGTATTAGCGGCGGGCTCCGCTGCTAATATCCGCCGCTAATAATATTATATCAGCGGCGATGTGTAAGTGCGCTACTAATAAGCATTAATATTGACAAATAATTAGCGGTGGATTTTACTCTTATTAGCGGCGGAGGTCTCCGCCGCTACTGTGGTCAATTCTTGTAGTGATATCCCATTAACATTTATGTGTAGTTGTCGTCTCTAATCTATTCAGGTTTGTAGCAATAGCTCAGTCAAAGCAAGTAGGTGCCATACATTAGCCACTACTACAATATGCCCATTTTGCATCGGTCATAAGCATAAGTCAATTGAGTTTACCCAATCTGGAAAGCTGAGTTGGTGGGGCACTGACGCAAAATCCTATTAACAGGACATCAGAGTAAAGACTGACAATGACACAAATTTGCTAATTTTCATCAATTCTAAAGTGACACTAAAATGATTATCATTTAAATATATATTTTTAAAAATTAATTAGTTTTCCTTTAGTGTCAATGCACTGCTACTGCTAAAGGGCCTTTATAAAAATAAAAAATAAAAAAAAGACATTATATGGGTCAAAACTCTATTTTTCCTTTCCCCTAAAATTAAACATTATCTTTCCATTTTCTCACTCTATCATCTTCCTCCCTCTCCGCCTATGTCTCTCTCACATATGTTCTCTGGTCTTGCCTCTTTCACTTTCTCTCTTGCTCATTGAACGACGAGGATTGAAACAAACATAAGGGCTCAAGGTCTGGGATTACAGAGGGTAAGTTCTATCTTTTTTTAACTCTCTGTGTGTTTCTGAAAGTATGAGGTTCTGAGGGGTCACGACTGTGAATGGAGGGTTGTGGGGATAGGAGGGGTCTAAGATCAAGGTGGTTGGTTGTTGTGAGGCGAAAGGTCGAGGGGTTGACGGGGTTAGGCAACGCCAAAATAGTAAAATTTTAACACCATATTTTTTTTCATACCAACAACAACTCTAAAAATTACATAAAAAAGTATATTCTTTATTATTATTATTAAAAAGAAAAAAAATATTATGATGTTGCTACTGTAATATCCGCATTAGTATTTCATGGGTATTGTGGTAATTTTGGCCTGTGAGGGAAATTTGATAATTTATGTTGATGCATGTGTGAATTATTTTTTTATTATTTCATGATAATGTGTGATTTATTTCATGATTATGATATGTGTATGTATGGTAGTGGCAATGTAATGCCCCGAATTCTCCGATGTGGTTTAATGGCGAGATCAGTAGGCCGGGGGGGCCATACTTGTTTAATTATGCTATTAAATGATTATGTGCATGTTTATGTGAATTATATCATAATATAATGTTATATTCATGCATGTGGGTCCACATTTGTTAATCGAACTGTTTTGGCAATTTGGCCCGTTTAGGGCATAATTGTGTATTTGGGTGCAAATTGTGAATTATGAATGAGATTCCATCATTATGGAGATATATTCGAGCTAGTTGGCATGAGATGGTCTCATATAATGGATTAGCAGTTTTGTCATAACGGGGTCAATTATGGGGTAATAAGAATGTTTATTTGATGATAAATTGGGAGTATTTGAGATCAGGAGGAAATTTCGGAGGTTTTGACTATAATACCCTCGGGGGTGTTTTCGGGGTCCCGAGCACTAGGTTTTATTTGAGGTTACTTAAGCATGAAGTAGCGTATCAGATAGAACGTACGTTAGAAAACCTCTCGTTCTCCTTCGTTAGTTCATTTTTGCCATCCGAAGCATTTTCGAAGAAATCTCGAGTTCTAGGAGTCAGAATCGAGCGAGGATTGAGGCATAGCGATCCTAGGAAAGATTAGAAGCTTCTTAACCGAAGGATTTGACGGAAAACAACCCAATCGAAGGTAATTGAAGTTTAAAGTTTTGAGTTTTAGAGTTTCTAAGCTTTGAATTAGACTTTGTGAATCGTTGAGTTTTTGGTTCGATTGAACCTTGGGTTTTGATGGTTTTGGACCATTGGGAAGCTTGAGAACTTTTATTTGATGATTGGGGAATGTTTAGGTATGATTTTGGAAGCTTTGGGATGTTGAAAACATGTTTGGGAATGGCCCGGGGTTGGGGGCCGTGGCCCTGTTCTTGGGGTGCCGCGGCCGTTGTTCGATGAAGTAACTCCCTGAAATTGCACTGGCTGGGCGCCGCGGCCCTTGATGATGGGCGCTTGATAACTCTACAAAATAGAGTTATTTTACCACTTTTTATGTGCTAATTGTTGCTTAATTCTTGAGTTTTTAATTGATTTATTAAGTTTTTGAGTAATTTTGAATTTATTAGGTTTATTTTAATTTTATAGATTTTTATGTGTTTTTATAGTTATTTTGTTGTAAATTGTTGTAGTTAATTAATTGAATTATTGTTGTTTAATTTGAGGTAAAAATGTGTTTTATTGAAACTAAATGTTAAATTAAATTGAGTTTTAATTAATATTTTCAATGAATTAATATGATTTATTTTATAAGTGAAAATATTTTATCATGACTTAATCTATATTTATTTTATAGGAATGATGTGGTTTTTTAACTCTTGAAAGCAAGAAAAATGGTAGTTTTGAAAAGAAATCAAAGTTAAGGAAAAGTTGGCATTTAGCTTCAATTGGGCCCAAGCCCAATTTTTCCTTCCCAAGGAGCTCCACGTCCAAGCTTCACTCAAGATCACTTCAGCAACTCTCCTTCGTAACAATCAATTATGCACAGCTCCTTCCCACGGCTCAGCTCACACCACGCCTGACCATTCCACCAACAGCAGCTTCTCCACCAGTTCAGCACCCCACTCGGTTCAGCCTCAACAAATCAACGCCAACACCCAGTTCCAGCCACATTACACCTGCCAAAACAGCACAAAGCAGCCCCAAAGCCTCTCACCCATGCATGCCTTTTTTTTGAGCCCACAAAAATGCTTTTGTACCATTTGTCCCCTATGACAAAAATACCACTTTTTACCACATTTTCTACACATTTTACCTCAAAACATAATTATTACACCCTATAATTTACCCCTATTTGCCATATTATAATTAATTAAATTAATTTAATCAATTTAATTATTTTAAATTGATTATTTTAATAATCTCATTTTGGCTATAAATATGGTATGTCAAGACCATTTAGGGGGTGATATTTTTAGGGAGGTTACTATACCAAATTCTACACATTTCAAAACCTCTCTATTCTCTTCTTCTTCTTCTTTTTGGTTATTTTCTATGTATTTTTAGAGGAAATTTTGGGGGTTTCTCCTCCAAATTTTCCTATTTATGTTTGTAATTTTTAGTTTGTATTTGCTATTCTAGTTATGTGTTTCTAATCTTTTTAAGATTATTAAGGTGATGATGAAACAATTTGTAACTAGATAGTATTTATTTTGTATGTTGATTTCCCATTTTGTGCAATAAAGTTTATGGAATTTTCTTCTTCAAATATCTTCTTTCATCTTAAATATCATGTATTTTGGATTGTTAGCACATATTTAAACTTTGCTCTTCATTAGTGCAAATACATAATATTCTTTGTGTAAGATGTGTCATTAAATTGTACACATCCATGCTTAGAACAAAAATATTATGTTTTGCCTTATAAATAATGTTCATTGATTTATTTGTTATTTCATTAGATTGACTTACACTAAATGCTTTGAAATTATAATTTTGAAAAGTGAAGAAAAACCCTATCTTTTTAGAAATAATTTGTGCTTAAAATTATAAATCTATTTAGAAAATGATAGTTTGATTTATTTTAACTATCACTAAAACTTGGGAATCAATGTACTTATAAATATTATTAAACTTATATTTTGTGGATTCTAATCCTTAATAATCTTATTTTACCACCTTCATCTCTATTATTAATTTATGTTATATATATTGTCTTTAATTTCTTTATTATTATCTTTTATTTTATTTTTATTGTTACAAATTCTCATCAATCTTTGGAACTAGGTTAGAATTTATTAATTTTGGTTTAAAATAGTTTCTCTTTTCGATTTTAGACAACTCCTTTGGGTTCGATCTCGTGCTTACACGAAAACTATTCTATAAATACGATTCGTGCGCTTGCGAGTATAAATATTTAAACATACCCGTTTTGGGTCCATCAGCGCTGCAGACCTTGCTTCAGGGTGTGCTGGGGGCTGCGGCCCAAGGTGTCAGGGCTGCAGCCCTTGATCAGTTTTCACCCCATTTGCATGCTTTGACCCCGGGAACATAGTTTTAGGCCTCGTGATTGTTCCTACTACTTGGATTAGTTTGGGTTGATCTCCCGGAGGCTAGATATTGGTTTGAAAACCTATGATGTTCATTTTATTGATGGTATTCCTAATTTGGTTATGATTAGGTGACCGCTAAAGGACTTAAAGTCAAATCGTTCTCAAGGGTCATTCTTTTACTCATTCTAGCTCGAATTTGAGGTAAGAAAACAGAGTAAGAAACTGCACCCCCAAATGAGACATGCATGGTTATATTTTGATGCATGTTGGATGGTTAAATGTGGACATTGATAGCATATTGAATGCTTAGCAAGCTTGCTCATTTGCATAAAGATATTATTAGGGCATGCCATGCATATTGACTATGAAACTGTTCAGAGCTTGAGTCTCTGTGTTTGTGCATGATCATTATTATGCTAGCAATTGTTAAGTAAGCATGATGAATGCCCATGTTTATATATTTGATCTATGATATATACTGGTAGCATTGCTTACTTGTGAATGGCACTGACTCATTAGTCAGGGCATTGACTCATAAGTCAAGGATGGTTTTAGCATGTTTAATGCAAGCCAACAAAGATTAGATCTAATCGACATTTGCATTGAATGACTCAAATGAGCATTAATGTCGGACCGACCTCAAGTTCGATGAATATTAAAAGCGCTTGTCTAGCCCAAGGCTAGAAATCTAGAGCCAAAGCCGGAAAAGGCTAAGGTGACCCACAGGTCACATGGCTAGGAGGGTATGGGACCTCCAGAGCGTGGCTCATTAGTCACTTATCTAGAGCGTGGCTCATTAGTCACCTATCCCGAGTGTGGCTCATTAGTCACCTAACCAGAGCGTGACTCATCAGTCACCTGTACAAAGTGTGACTCATTAGTCACCTGTTCATCTGATGGCTAGAGACTTATCCAACAGTCGCTCATCAGTTTAGAGCTATAAGCTCTATGTGATGTAATTACATCATTTGATATTGTTCACATGCAATATTGTGTTTTCTTGCTGGGCTTTGGTTCATGCGTGCTATGTGGTGCAGGTAGAGGGAAAGAAAAACTCACCCAGCCTTGAGTGGAGAGCTGAGGCGACGTTGTGTACATATGCGGTCGCTTAACCACCACGGCCAAGGAGTTCTCAGAGGAACTAGGGGGTTTACCCTAACTTTTGCCGCTTAGGTCGGCGGGTTGTAAATTTTAAATAGTAATGGCCATTTTGAGATGTAAATAACTTGTAAATGTTCTGGTGAGCCCATGAACAGTTTTTTTTAATAAAATATATCCTTTCCTTTTTATTGATTTTCACCTTAACCTATTAATGACATTAGAGGCACGTTTTTAACCAAAGGACTCGGGCAACGAGTCAAATTTCTGGTTCACCGATCACCGTCGCGTGTCCCGGGGTAGCCGGGGTGTGACAGACAAGACACGGTTCCTTCAAGTATTGAGGGTTTAAGTGCCATTTATATTGGAAATAATGGGTGAGAATAAAAATATGAATCTTGTGGTAGAAATTGTAATTTTCATAAGTCAAAACTATAGGTTTAAGGAGGAATTACTAAAAAGGGAAAGTGGTTTCATAAGGAAGCTTAGATGGGGGATAGGATGATAGTTGTGTATTATTGATTATTAAGAATTAATTAATTATGGAAAAATAAAGGTTAAATCTAACGTATTATTGTCCGTCGATGTATCGATCAAAGCAAGGATTTTCTCTGAGGTTGAGCTCTAGAAGGTTTGAGAAGTAAGAATCAACTTGAAGGTAATATCTTATTACTCTTTACAATCTAGGTATGTTTATGATTGTTCATGGAATTTACGAGTAGATGATATGAATTAGTTCTTAGAATTTCATGTTAGGGTATTTTATGAATATGTTTTAATGTTATAAACATGCTATGGAAGAATTAATGATGAAATAAGGATTGGCTTTGGGATATATGTTCATAACTTAGAAAGAATCAGTTTTATTGCGTAAGAATTGTTAGAGTCATTGAGTTAAGGGATTCTCATGAATTGCTGGTATTTTATTGATCTCTAATAATTGTATGATGATATAGATGGATTCAAGATGAGAAAAACGCAAAAAAATCGTTCACATCAGATTTAAATTGAGAGAGTTATGACTATTTGAAGTACAATTGCGATCTGGGTTCTCTGTCGGGCGCCCACGCCCAAGGGGTAGCGCGACCGCGCTACATGCCTAGAAAACATGTTTTTTCCTCATTTTGATGGTCTTGGTTGCGGATTTGATAGTATAGTTTAAGAGTTTTCTGTTTGAAGATTTTAGGACTTTCTCAAGGACATTTTAAGGCTGTTAGAAGTCCTAGAAAGTCTAAGAGAGATTAAATAAGTCTAATATGATGTATGATCTCTAAGTTCAAGCTTGTATGTTGTTTGGCTTAGGACTTGCTAAAGGACATTTTAAGGCTGTTAGAAGTTCTAGAAAGTCTAAGAGAGATTAAATAAGTCTAATATGATGTATGATCTCTAAGTTCAAGCTTGTATGTTGTTTGGCTTAGGACTTGCTAAAGTATACTTGAATGGAACAAAGAGTGTGTTTTGGAGTGTTGTTGGACCTGAGGAAAGAAGAGTGGTCATTGTAACACAGGGTGTGCATTTGAAGGCACAAATTTATGTATTTGTGATCTAATTAAGTTTATGTATGTTACGGTTTTGATTATGATTTTGTTATGTATGTTATGAGTTTATGAATATTGCATATTTATGTATGTTGTTGCATGCTTACATTGATATGGGTGTGAATACACTTGAGCAGAGTTGCTATAACCTATGTTTATGTTATGACATTGTTTGGTAAGATGTTGTGCAGGGTAGTTATTGGAACAGGTAAGTGTCTGAGGCCGTGGAGGTTTAGGGTGGGACGCCACTCGCTACTGTAAATTGTCAACACTTGCTTACGTTATTTGTTTGATGTATACTTGCATGACATGCTTACATGATGAAAATGCATGTGTACGTTATGATAAAATGCATGCTTGCATTTCTCGTGCTTAGTTGCACACTTGACCTAGCTAGCACTCGTTTACGACCGCTATGACATCGGTAATACGTGTTACGATTGTATGATGAGATGATGTGCTACAGTATGATTATGAAATAATTATGATACATTATGGTATGCTATGGTATGTTAAGTTATGCTATGAGAATGATGTGATACGATATAAATTATTATTGAACTCTATATATGTTAATGTATAGATTATGAGTAGTATATGAATTAGGTTGAGATAGTTTGAATTAGTTTATGTTTTATATTTTAAGTTTATTATGTTTTCTGTTTGGGTTTTGGAGTTGTGACCTACATAGCTTTTCTCACTGGGCGTTAGCTCACAGGTACTCTGTGTTCTAGGTAAAGGCAAAAGCGTAGTAGATGAGGCGATGAGTTGGAGCAGGCTCGGTCTGATGTGTGCATGTCATGATTGGTTGACTTGAGGGTCAAGGGGTTGCTACTTATGTATTACTGTTTTGCGACTTTTTTAGCCTTTGGTTTATGTTGTCTTAAACATGTATTTTTACTTATGTTGCACATGTGAAACATGATTTATTTTAAATATCGAGATCTCGAGTTGCATGTTTTGTAAAGTGTGTTAATTCATGTTTGTTTTAATAAAAGTTTTATTTTTTTAAAAGATTTATGTAAATATTAATTTACTTAAATATAAACCAGTTTTAAGTCGGATCCTTAAACCTATACTATCTCAAAGTGTGCAATTTAGGCCCATTGAGCAATTTAGGCCCATTAGTTTGTGCAATGTGATTTATAAGATAATCTCAAAGTGTATGGCGGACCGTATGAGGATTTCGTTGGGGGATGCGATCTTTGAAGCTCAAAGTGCTTTTGTCCCTGGTAGAGTGATTCAGGATAATGCGATTATTGGTTTCGAGGCACTTCATTGTTTGAGGAAAAATTACTATGGAAATGGCACGAAGTTGGCTCTCAAACTGGATATGGCAAAAGCTTATGATAGAGTTGAATGGAACTTTGTGGAGGCGGTTATGCTTAAGTTGGGTTATTGCAGGAGTTGGGTCGAAAAAGTTATGCGATGTGTGAGATCTGTAACTTTTTCTATTTTACTCAATGGCAATATTAAAGGGAATATAAAGCCTTCGAGAGGTCTAAGGCAAGGGGACCCTTTGTCACCGTTCCTCTTCCTTTTTTGTGCCGAAGCCTTCTCTTCCCAAATCAGAAGTGCGGAGGAAAATGGCCTTATTAAAGGGGTCACCTTTGGGAGGGATAGGGTGTCGGTTTCCCACTTGTTTTTTGCTGATGACAGTCTGGTTTTCTTGGAAGCTGATGAGAGGAACTGTTTGGAGTTTAAGCGGATTTTGGAGTCGTACTCAAAGGCATCGGGGCAAGTTATTAATTTCGATAAATCAGATGTCAGTTTTGGCAAATCTGTTGGTCTGAAGGATAAGAAAAGGATGGCTGAGTTACTTAATGTAAATCTGGTGAATATGCATGGGAAGTATCTGGGTCTTCCCTCTTTTGTTGGGAGGAATAAAAAAGAGGTTTTTGATTGTATTAGAGATAGAGTGTGGAAGAGACTAAAAGGGTGGAAAAGGCCTCTTTTTTCGAGTGCAGGGAAAGAGGTGTTGATTAAAGCTATTATTCAGGCCATTCCTACTTACGTTATGAGCTGTTTCAAGATCCCTAAGAAGATTATTGATAGCCTCCATGGAATGGCTGCTAGATTTTGGTGGGGGTCTACAGACAAAAAAAGGAAGATTCATTGGTGTAAGTGGGATGTTCTTTGTTTACCTAAGGATAAGGGTGGTCTGGGGTTCAGGAATCTTCATCTCTTCAACCAAGCAATGCTAGCTAAGCAGGTATGGCGTTTTCTGAGAAACCCCAGTTCGTTATGTGCCCGTGTTCTGAAAGCTTGTTACTTCCCTAATGGATCGATCCTAGAAGCAAATTGTGGGTCCAAGGCCTCCTGTGTTTGGCGCAGTCTGGTGTGGGGTAAATCAATTATTAACCAGGGGTCCAGATGGAGAATTGGGAATGGTAATAGTGTTAATGTGCTGAAAGACCCTTGGATCCCTAGACCCAGATCGTTTAGGATTTTTGATCAAAATTTTGTTCCTGAGGATCTTCATGTTATTGATCTTAAGCATGAGAATGGTGATTGGGATGAGGTGATGGTCAAATGCCTGTTCAATGAAGAGGATGCCAATCTGATCCTTAGATTGCCCTGTTCCGATACAAATCTGGAAGATAAATTAAGATGGCATTATACTAGAGATGGTGAATACAGTGTTAAAAGTGGCTACCAAGTTGCTGTTAGTTACTGTGATATTCCTGAAAATTCAGACTCTTTGAAATCAAGGTCACTTTGGAAAATTGTTTGGGAGTTGAGAGTAGCACAAAAAATAAAACACTTTCTTTGGAAGCTTTGCCATGCTTGGCTTCCCACTAACTTTGCTCTTTTTTGCAGGAAATTAAACTGTGACAAAATCTGTTTCCGTTGTTCTGGTGGTGGGAGAGAGGATGTGGCTCATGCGTTATGGAGATGTAAGGAGAGTACCAAAATTTGGAAGGCATCCTGTTTTTGGCAAAAAATCAAAAGCTGCAGTGAAATTGATCCTGGTCTCTTTATTTTGCATATGAACTCTGTTCTGAACAAAGGAGAGTTTGAGCTTTTTATCATCATTTCTTGGCAAATCTGGTTTTTGAGAAACAGGGCTCGGCTGGGAGAGAGGGGTCCGAAACCCAGTGATGTGGTTGAGTGGTGTTCTTCTTTCTGGGTTAATTTTGAGGCTGTGAATGGGGAGTCCAGGAAGCCATCGGTGAAGAGGGAGATCATTAAGTGGAAGCCTCCTGACATGACTTGGCTCAAGGTGAATGTGGATGCTGGAGTTCAGAAGGAAGATGGCTCTTGGAGACTGGCGGCTGTTGCTCGGAACTGGCGCGGGCAGGTCCAGAGAGCCCGGTTGAAGGTGCTTCGTAGTCGGGTGGAGCCGATCGTGGCTGAATTGTGGGCGATCTTGGAAGGGATTAAGCTCGGAGGGGACCTGAACGGGGCTTGTTTTGGAGTGGAGTCCGATTGTTTGGGGGCTGTTAGTGCGATCTCTAAGCCGTCCCCTGGGATTTTTGACTGGGATGGAGTTCTTGATTCCATCTCCTCGCTGGCCCTTGTTTCCAATTGCAGGGGGGTTTCTTTTGTCTGTCGTGAAGCTAATCGTTTGGCTCACTGTTTGGCCAAGTCGTCCCAAGTGCTGGGTTCTAGTGCCGTTTGGAATGAGGCTCTGCCTCTTGATGCATCTGCTGTGGCCATCGCAGAGATGCCTATTCCGTGACTGTAGTTTTTTCTGGTTTTTTTTCTGGTTTTGTTCCTGTAGTTTTCTTTTTGGGTTGCTGTCTTGGCTTGACTGTTTCCTTGGATTTCAAAAAAAAAAAAAAAAAAACCTATACTATCTCACTTTTATTGGTGGGGCAGTATTCTCAGCATCAAAATGAGTGGTGGTATTTCATTCCGTTGGGTTGATTTTTGTGTGCAAAGCACGTCACTTTCTCATTTTTCTGTCTCTTTGGATTTGTCCTTAGATCATGCTTATGAAGAGCATAGTGCCAATACCATTTTATGTGAATTGATACAATTTGATATCAAATTCATATTTTATTTAAATTAAAATATATGAAATTAGATATTAAATTGCACTAATGTTGCATATAATAATATTAGAACCTAATAATAATTTTTTTATTTTTAAAATAGTTTTTAGAATTTTAATTTTAACACCAAATAAAATTTCAAAGCAAATAATTATTTAAAACCCTACAAAGTACAAATTAAATGAAAAAATAAAAATATAATCCAAAATAAAAATAAATAATGTCTCTCTCTCCCCTACTTTTGTTTTTAATTACATTGATAAAAAAAATCATCACCAATTGTCAGTGGGTTTGCTTGCTTAAGACTGAGAACCAAGTCGTTTTAACTTCCATTTTCTTTTCTTTTTTATTTTTCCAGCTTTTTCTTCCGAGAAACAAACAGTCTCTGTAAATTTGATTAATGTACATATTTATATTTGCTAAAATCTGCTGAAAAAAGAGAACAATGAGTAACGGAGAGATGTCGGATGAGACTGTAGAAGTGAAGAGGAAAAGGGTAGAAGAATGCATGACGTGCCCTCTTTGTCAGCTGGTTATGGAAGAAGCTACTGCAATATCCACCTGCCTTCATACATGTTAGCTCTTCTATCACCTATATTCTGGGTCTCAATTTCTGCTGAAAATGTGATATGGTTACTTTTTCATTATTTATATATTTTGTGATATGGGTTTTTCAACTGTACCATTTCAGGGTTTTTTCTTTTCGGTCAAGAGAAAAAATAGTTGGAATGTGTCTATGCATCGTATTTTATTTCATTTCTAAGAAAACATGTCATACGGAAGAAATGGTAGTTAGTATGTTTTCATGTAATAACCGGGTGGTTGTTGGTGGATACAGAGTTTGCTTCACCATAAATTTGCTTATAAAAAATTTGGTCTCTTTATTTTGATGATTATGATCAATAATATTGACTTGTTTTGAACAGTAGGATAATGTATAATTTTGGAGAGTTATGAAGCAGCTTTGTTAGTAGCTAACTATGACACTACGCTTGAAAATTCTGACCAAACTTCAATATTTATTTAAAGAAAAGAAAGGGGGTTCAAAGTAGCCTAAATTGATCTGATATAGAGTTTGAGTTCTTGTTCCTTTAAATACTGTTTGGTCTTAGTATTGTGCTTGCTTTCTTTGTGAAAGAAGAAAGAAAGCAAGATTCAGTGTTGTGGGGACTATAAAGGCTAACTGGATTCAGGTTTGTTAAATAGTTTTGACAAAAACAAATTTTCAGGTTAATTTTTGCTCATATTTTCTGAGTTTTATGGGACCAGAATTTCTAACTGTTGTAAACGTGGATTCAAAACCAGTTTGTAGAACGTGCATATATGAGAAGCTCTCAGGCGGGGAGGCCAACTGCTGTCCTGTATGCAACATTAATTTGGGCAGTTTTCCCTTAGAGAAACTCAGGTTATGAATAGCTTTCTCTATAGCTGAACACCCCTTTTCCTCTTAATTGTGTGATATTGTATCTACAAGTGCTAGTATTACTTTTTCCCACTGAATGAGATGGTTTTAAATGTGTGCCAAAGCTTTGTTTTGAGATGTATATTAGTTATATGCAGGCAAGATCGCATTTTGCAAGATTTACAGGCCAAGTTATTTCCTTTTAAAAGGAGAAAGATCAATGCACCTGTTGCTCCCAAAGCCTCCAGAGTTACCGAACTGGAGATTGAGTTGGCTAATGTTCAAAGTGAAGTGGCGTGTCTGAAGACTGAAAAAGAGGCGATGTCTGATCAACTCAATGCTCTTCTTATGCAGCTTGGCCAGAAAGATAAGGAGATCTCTGTACTTCAAGCGAATAAACAGGCTTTGGAGTCGCAGCTGACTGAGCTGGAAAGAGTAACTATCTTGATGCTGTTTGCAAATCTTATGCTCAAAAAAGCTTATACAGATTTGGTCACCAGTTTGCTAGTCATTTTATGCAATTGCGTAGTTGGTTTAAAGAGGAGGCTAAGTGTTATGTGTTTTTGTGCAGCACAAAGAGAAGTTTGTGACTGATCAGACCAACATAGTCTCCCCTGATAATAAAGAACAGGAGAGCGGAGAAGAACAGGAGAATGTTGATGAACAAGAGGAGGCTGAGTATGACATGTCTTTTCTGCAGCAAAGAAAGAAGTTTGTGACTGATCGGACTAACATAGTCTACTCTGATAATGAAGAACAGGAGAACGACTATGAACAAGAGGAGGAGGTTGAAGCCCAAAGTGTTGCTGACCCTGATGAGCCTAATATATTTGTTGGACCTGAGTTGAATGAGCGAACCAGTTCAAAGGTTGAGCTTGATGCCAAGGAGCCAGAGAAACCGTCTCAAGCACAAGTTGAATTATGTGTTGCAATTAAATTGGCTATTACTGATGCTGCAGCCCATATAGCTACAATGGCAAGAGATACTCTTAATTGTTCGCCTGTGTTTACTTATAATTTAATGCTTCTTCAAGTACTGTCCTTAAACTTGTTTCCTGACTGCTCCGAATCCAAGAAAGCCTTTGAATCCATACCGAAGGTGCTCAATTCTGCTATGCTTTCACTGCACTTGATTTGTACTGGGATTCCACTATTAGATGCAGATGGAGTTCAGAAAAATATTTTGTTTTGCAGTATTGACATTGTCATTGGAGGACTGCAAGTAAGCTCACCCTTCTCTCCTGTCCCCTATAAACCTCTTTTTCTTTTAATCCAAAACTCCCATTGATCTCTCTTTGTTGACCAATAAGTTTCAATGTTAATAGGGGTTCTTTTCTGCCTTTCGTATTATGTCTCTCCTTCAAGAAGATCAACTCCTCTCAAAAGCTCTTAAGCAACTTGAGGAGAAGGATGTCTCTGTTGACAGCCTACGCCAGAAGGAGGAGGAAATGCGAAAAATGGCCGAAGAAGCCAAAGCAGATTGGGATGTAACAGTAATGGAGTTGAGGGAAAAGACAGTAGATATAGAGAGAGCGATGCAGTGGAAGGAAGAGAATGATATTTTAGTGGCCGGATTATGCCAGGAGGGGGAAATGCGGAGTGTAGCAGAACAAGCTCAGGTAAAGCAAGCACAAGCAGAGTCTGCCTTAAAAGTAATGCAGTTGAAGGAGGAGAGAATGCGGAGTGTAGCAGAGCAAGCTCAGGCAAAGCTAGCACAAGCAGAATCTGCCTTGAAAGTAATGCAGTTGAAGGAGGAGCAAATGCGAAGTGTAGCAGAGAAAGCTCAGGTAAAGCTAGCACAAGCAGAGTCTGCCTTAAAAGTAATGCAGTTGAAGGAGGAGGAAATGCAGAGTGTAGCAGAGCAAGCTCAAGCAGAGTCTGGCTTAAGAGTAATGCAGTTGAAAGAAAAGACCATTGCAGGCACTGTTGAAGAGACTAAGAAAGAGATTCGGGAGAGCTTGACAAAGCAATTTCAGGATATTTTGAGCAGGCTAGGGTGATTTAGTAGGCCGGTTCTGATGATCTTTTTTTAACAGCTGCTGAATATTACAGGAACTAACAAGTTAATCTTTGTTTTTTTTTTTGAAGGTCACAGAGCTGTAGTTGTTGATGTGTAATTGGTTCTAACCTGTTAAGAAATCCTCCTATGATTGTCCTCTGGACAGACTTGCTTCATGTTAAGACAGATCAGATAGTGTAAACACTTGGTTAATCATTTTAATTTGTTATTCTTTAATGTTGTACTAGATGCCTTTTTCATTTTACTTCGGAAGATTTTTGTTTTCTAGTCTTGTAATTTTGTTATGGTCAAGTCATATGCTCTAACATCGATCCCTTTTTCTTTTTCCAACTGTTCACCTAATTAAAATTAACAAAATGTGATCAAATGGTTCATAAATGATGTAATGATTATAATTTTTTTTTTTTCGTTTCCAAATATAAAATTATTTATGTTCGTCGTCTTGTGATATGTTCGCAGAGAATTAATTTGTATTGACAAGGTTGTTTCGATATTTTTTTCAAGGGAAATGCTTCATTGAACAATAAATCAAGAAAAAGGAATAGGCAAGTCATCTGTGTTAGAGATTCAATTAGTAGTTAATTATTCTTTTGTGTTTTCTGTTATTTACAGTTGTAGTTATGTATTTTGTTATTTTTGTTGAAGAGTTGTTACTCAACTCTCGTTGTATATATACTTCTGTACAGTAATGCTTATTCAATACGAATCTCATTATTCATTTTCACTCTGTTAATTCAATCCTATCATGTTATCAAGAGCCTGTTTATTTTTTTTCTCTGCTTTCTTCTGCGATCACATTCTCTTCTCTTTTTCTTACTAAATTTCTCCTCTTCTCCGTTCATGGCAATGTCTTCTCAGACTTCGACGACCGATTCTACTGCCGCTGCAACTGTTACTCCAATGGTTTACGACTATTCCAGCGTTCTAAAGGTGTTTTGGGGATTGATTTAGATAGTATGACATTGAGAATGTTATTCTTGGTTTTAATTGCATGTCCCCAGAACGAAGTTTGTAGAGTTGAGTAACTAAGCATGCATCTAACCATTTCCAATAAAGTTCTGTTCCAGCGTTCTGCTACAGCATTTTGTTGCGGAGTACCTGGGGCAGTAAGTTGTGATAAAATCTCAAGTTCAATTAAATGATCTTGGAACTGCATATCCAAATATTCTCCACCCCTATCAGATCGCAAGATCTTTAATGTTTTACCTAATTGGTTATGAGCTATTGCTAGGAATTCATGAAACTTTGAAAATGTTTCTGATTTCCTATGCATTAGGTAAAGACATGATTATCTAGAGTAATCGTCAATGAAAGTGACGAAATACTCAAAACCACCCCTAGCTTGTACATTCAAAGGTTCACAAACACATGAATGCACAAGACCAAGTGGTTCTTTGGCCCTATCACCCTTTGCAAAGAATTGATGCTTGGTCAGTTTGCCTTCTAGACAAGATTCACAAACAAGTAATTCACTTAAGGTGAGTTCCCTCAAATGTCTGTCCTTTGTAAGTCTTTGAATCCTATCATAGCCAATGTGACCTAGTCTCAAGTGTCATAAATACGTCATATTATCGTTATCGGTCTTTTGGCGTTTATTGGTCCTAGGTTTAGCTACTTTGAATAAATCAATATTAAGTGTGAGGGGTTCGTTAGGTCGCAGAATATAAAGCCCATTTTCCAAACTTGCAATACACAATTGTGATCCATTGAAAGAAATAGATATATTAAAACTTGTGAAAGTCATAACAAATCGTTCTAATTGCAACATGGAAACTGAAATTAAATTTATACTAAAATTTAGAATAAAAAATACATCATTTAAAATTAAAAATTTATTTCCGAACTTTGGACGAGCTCTTCCTCTCGCTTGGACTGCAACAAACGCTCTGTTCCCAACTCTAAGCTTTAAGCCGCCTTCGTTCACTTCCTCCCACGATTCAAGAAGCTATAAAGAGTTGTTAACATGGTTGGTAGATCCAGAATCAATAATCCAAATGGATTTATCATTCTCTAAAACATATGTTTCCAAGATAAATGAACTATAATCATTACCTTTGTTTTTCGCTGCTAGAAATTTAGGGCAATCTCGTTTCCAATGCCCCTTCTATTTGCAGTGAAAGCACTTATCTTTACCTTTCTTGTTTTTCTTGTTCTTCCCCTTAGGCGTCTGTGCACTTGGTTGTACACTCGTCTTTGCAGCCTTTGCAGGCTTGGGGTTGTTGTTTTGTCCATTCTTCCTCTTGTTTCCAGCTTTCGAAGACGAAGCTTGGTTAGCTTCAGCCTTAGCTGGATCAGCAGCAACAACAGTAGTCTTATTTTCTCCTCCTTTACTAGGTCCACCCATGATAGGCTCAAAAATCTGAAGCTCGTTCATGAGATGCGTCGGACCATAGTTGAGTTGATTACAAATGTGCAGACAAAGTGTCATCCGAGCATTCACAGTGTCATCATGTATGTGCGGAGACGGTGATATCCAAGCATTTACGATGCCATCACGAGCATTGACGGTGCCATCACGAACGTGCGGACACAATGCTCGTTCTGGGGATTCTTCAATCATGAAGAACTAGGAGTTGTCACCAATCAACTTTATGTTGATATTTTGCTTCCAATTAAGGAAGTTTTCTCCAATGAGTTTCTCCATCGAAAGTTGAGAAATGATTGGAGTAGACACCGACACTACTTAACTTAAAACTACAAATTACCAATAAAATAGAAATCAATCACATTTGCTCAATAAAACTTCTATTCACACAAATTTCAAGAAATAGAACAACATATACCAAAAATATGTAAGATATGAGAAAAAATACAAAAAACAATCATATATCTATTTCTTTAGGTTTTCAACTAATTTATGATATCCTTGTCCCGATTGGCGAGAGTCAAAAATACCACTAGTTAAATAGAGTTGTAAACTCATTTAATAATGGACACCACTATTAACAACCTACTATTCGATCAAAATAAGAAAACAAAATCTTATTTTATGAGCTAGACCCACGGTTTCGATAATCATAGATTTAGTCCTAGTAGTCACCGTAGGGGTGAGTCTAGTAGAATTTGACATATAATTATCTATCTTTTGAAATCTAACCTTGTCAAAATAACTAATGAACACCTTCTGTAGGGGGACGAATCAAAGCGCCTCGAGGCCCCAATAAACTATTGACTATGTTAAACCAATGGTAGAGATCGAATAAAATCCTTAAAATAATCTCATTATTTTATTAAAAAATAGTATTTTTATTATTTATTTTTAGAAAATTAATGACCATGGTTTTCCAAAAAAAATTAAAAGGATTAAATTTTTAAAACCAAAGTCCTATAATTTCCTATTAATTCTAAAGTGTCACATTGAAACAAATTCAATTAATTTAGAATTAATTTGTTGCTAATCAATAGTTAGGTTTAACTAATATAATGAACCTATACAAATAAGTCCAACTCAGGTAAATGAGCCTTAACAATTGGGCTTGTATGGAGGAGGGTTGGGTCCAGTATGTCGTCCCCACTACAAAGACCCCCTATCTTCCATACAAGGTCCAAAAGACAGGAATTTAAATATTTGTTTTATTAATTACTATTAATTGATTAGGCCCACTATAGTCATGTAAAGAAAATGAGCCTTAACAAGTGGAATCATCCACAAAAGATGAATTTAAACTTTACATTTTTAATGGGTCCAAATAAAACCTATCATTTTATGAATATTTTATTTGGCAAAAACTATATATCTAACAAACATATGGGTCACTATATGCATCTAAGCCCAATTGCAAAAATACCACATATAGTGCAAATAGACATGTTATAATTGGATGGGCCTAATCATGTTATTATATGAGCAATTCTATGAATTTATGCAAAAATACCACAATTTATTTTATTTGCAAAAATACCACAATCACTTATCTAGAATTTATCAAAAACTTCAAATTAATTAAATTTTTACAAAAAAATAAGTCAATTTAAATGAAATTTATCAACAATTAACAATAGTTAATTTAAATTTCATTTATCAACAATCAACTTGGTTTTAGGTTAATTTGAAAAAAAATATTAATTTAATTTAAATAGGATTTATCAACAATTAACCAAAGTTAATTTAAATCTCATTTATTAAAAAAATATTTTATTAATTGGCTGAAAAATGATATTTTTCAAAATTTAACCAAATTAAAATTTTAAAATCAATATCTTAACTGTTTTTCAAAAATATCTTGTGTTGTTTCAACTATAGCTAATATTTTAACCTTTAAAAAAATAAAATATTAATAGTTATAACAATCGTAAAATATCTCAAAACAGTTAATCAAATTCAAATATCTATAAAAATATCTAACTAACAATATTCAAATTTTAAATAATTTAAATATTAAAAACTATAGAATAAAAATATATTTATATTTTCAAATAAAGAATTAATAAAAATATCAAGAATTTAAAATAAAATATCTTAAATATCTGATATCTTAATTATAATATTTTAATATATTAAAAGATTTAAAATTAAGTTATTAGTCTATTTTTAAATTTGAATTTGAATCTTTGTAGAAAATATCTAATTATTTAAATCTCAATTAACAAAAATATCTTATTTTTTATAAAACAATTTTAAATGATAAAACAAAAATGATATTTTTGGTTTTGATTAGAAATAATTTATTTTCACAATTTTTATTTTTCTTTAATTTAAAAAAATGGATGAATAGTAACAGGTACTGTAACCTGTTCATCGCGCGCGAGGTGGCTGGTGCGGGTCGGCCAAATTTTTTCGAATTTTTTTTTTTGTAAAATTTTTCAAACCAAAACCATTTTCTAATTAATTTTTAATATGTTTATACAAAATAAAGCATATATAAAAATTAATAGCATAGAAAACACAACAAAATAACCTAAAAATTGCTAATAATCACATAAATTCAATATACTTCATAAAACACATGAAAAACAATCAAATTATTCAAACATATCAAATAATCCAATTTTAAACATGTTCATGCATGAAAATAAAGATTACCAAATGCTCTGATACGAGTTGTTGGGAAAACTTATACATGATCTTTATTTATTTTCATGTAGATCTAATATTAAACAAATTAATATGAGATAACCTAGAACATGCTTCTAAAATTGAATTCAAAGAGAAACAAATATAAGAATACTTACAATATACGCAGCGGAATGAAAGAGTCATTCCTTCAGTTTCTCTAACTCTTGTATCATTTCTATCGCAGAGTATTATCAAGAAACCGAACCGTTCTTCTAGTTTCTTCACAGTCTTCCAAAGTATCCTTAGAATCACCTAGACTAGAGTGGGCAATTCTCAACACATGAGATAGATACTGAGAGAATAAGAGAAAATAATCAAAGAGGCTTAGAAAATGACATATGTTTAGAGAGAATCTAAAACCTATCAGAAAATCTGGCTTGTGACTTGTCAAACTTGTTTGTCATCTGTCTTGACTTCACTCTAAGCACTCATTTTATAGACTCAATTAGGCCATTTAATTTAATTAAAAATCAATAAAATAATAGTCAATTTGAAGCCCTAGGTCGAAATTATCATGGACTTTAGGCCCGTGAAATTTCTCATTTGATTATAAGCCCATTGGACTTAAAATCTATAACTATATTATTTTCTATTTATTTAACTAATTAAACAATCATTTAAATCCTTTATCAAATTAATTATTTATAATTTGAACCTTGATTTAAACTTATTTATTAATTTAGATACCAATTTATCTTAATTAATAAATCTGCCATAATTTCTCTTTTCTTCTAAAAAATACATAACTATGTGAAACTATCTAAAATTGACCTGGTCAACTTATATAATTAAATCAATTAATTGAGACTATCTAGATGATTTTATCCAAGGTACAATGGGGACCATGGGCCTATGAAATCAAGCTCCAATAAGTTATTGTAAATCTAACAAATAAATTTACTAACTTATTAATTCCTCGTGACTCTAATATAGACTCGGAATTGCACTCTTGAATTCATAAAACGCTCTATAACAAATATGAATACGCTATTAATTATCCATTGTTACAACCACAATTGTCACTTAATCCTCTATAGATGGTCTACAATGAGATAGGACTAAAATACTGTTTTACCCCTCATTGTATTTTATCCTTAAAACACTTAGTTCCTTATAAATGATATTTCAGTAAACTAATTAAATTACTGAAATGAGATCTCTATCATTAAACACCTTGAACCAAAATAAAAGAAAACCATCGTTTCACTACTTCATCAGAAGCTATAGATGTTCATATCTATGATTAACACTCCCACTCAATTATACTACCGAGTTCCCAAGATGTAAGTAAGGGCTAGTCCGTAGGGTAAGCTGGTAACGAACAAGTCAAAGAACTCAAATAATACAATCAGTTAGAATACTAACCACTCAGAATTGAGATTGAATTGACCTATGGTCAACTATATGATATGACTAGAATAGATAATAACGGTATGTTTACTTATCTTATCAACTGTCAATATCGGTCCATTCTGATGTAACAAATACATCCGATCTTATCTACTTTGTTAATGTTCTGAAAAGAACATAACACTGTAATGTGTAAGTAGATCATATCGTAGATTGGCAAGTCAGTGTAAATCCTGTGCAAGACTCTTATGTGGTGAGTCACTGTAATGCCCCAAAATCCCTAATAAAGTTTAGGAACTTGATTAGGAGGCCGAGAGGGCCATAATTGATTTATTACGTTATTAAGTGATCATATGCATGTTTATGTGAATTATATTATAATATGATGTTAAATGCATGCATGTGGCTCCACATTTCATTACAGGGGTGTTTTGGTAATTTGGCCCGTTGAGGGCGTAATTGTATATTTGTATGCATGTCGATGACATATTGTTAAAACCACATTATAATGTGGATTTGTTCGAGCTATTCGGCATGAGACGATCATGGAGTATTAATTAGCGGTTTATTCATAACAAGTTTAAGTTCGGGGCTCGAGATGAGTCTCGGGGTGATTTTAATGATTAGAGTGTTGCCGGGAATAAAAGGGTAACGTGATATGAATTATTGGTGTTTGAGAATATTAAGAATAGCGGGAATTGAAGAACGTTAATTATGATTAACGAGATAGGTGGAAAATACCAATTTTTCCCTTGGGAGCCTTTAGAAACCCTTAATTGACCTAGGGGTATTTTGGTCTTTTTACCCATAGGATAGATATAAGCCATTTAAGGCTGTAGAAGCTTGTCAAAAACAGAGCATCTCTTCCTCTTCTCCCGTACCTCTGTTTCCTTCTTTTTCTCTTTGAATTTTCAAACTCTTTTTGAGGAACCAAGCTGGGATAAGCTAGGGTTATGCTCCAATATTGAAGAGGGTGTGTTGCTAAGATTGAGGTGAGTTTTTAGCCATTAGAACTCTTGCTTTTGCTTTATTTTCTTAGTTAAGTTTCAGATGGTTTTTGAGTTAGAAAGTTGGGAATTGATTGGAGTTTTGACTAGGGTTCTTGTGGTTGTGATGCTTGGGGCTTGTAAGGATGGTTTTTGGGTTCATTTGACATAAAAAATGGGATTTGGAAGCATTGGAATCGAGTTAGAACTGAAGGAGTCGAAGAAGGAGGTTTCAAGGGAGAATCAGTCTGGGGGTAGCGCTACAGCGCCCATCAAAGGGCGCTGTAGCGCTACACATGATTTCTGTGGGCGGTTTGGGGGTTCTGAGTATAGCGCTGGGGCGTTATTGAGTAGCGCTGTAGCGCTACTCTGTTCCTCCAGAATCCCGTTTTGAGTGTTTTTAAGGGTTTTTGGCTCGGGGTTTCAATCCTTTAGGCCCGGGATCGAATCTACTCACCGTGTGGGTAAATTTCGGGGTCCCGAGAGTGGGGTTTAGATCAAGACCCTGTTATTGTTGATTTTCATTAATCGGAGATGGTATTTGGTTATGACTAGGTGATCGCTAAATGATAAAGGATCGATCGTTCTCAAGAGTCGTTCTTGTTCTAATTCTCGCTCGAACCAGAGGTAAGAAAACTGCACCCCATATATGACATGCATGGTTATTCGTGAGGCATGTTGAGTGCTCTATATGTGGACATTGATTGCATTGAAAATGCATAAGATACATGAGATTAGGGCATGACATGAATGTTGATTATGAGATTGATCAGAGCTTGAGTCTCTGTAATTGTGCATGATTATAATTATGCTTTTGATTACTGAATGAGCATGCCAAATGCTTTATATCTGAATATTTGACATATGATATATGTCTGTTTGTATTACCTAAATGAGGAAGCACTGAATTATTAGTCAGGGATTGGCAATGGTGTCAGTATCAACTGTGAAGCTGTGACTCATTAGTCAAGTTCGGCAGTGGTACTGGGCACTGGTCACACAATGCTGACTTATAAGTCAGGAACGACTTTAGCGTGCTCAACGCAAGCCAACAAATATTAGATCTAATCGACATCTACATTGAATGACTTAAATGAGCATTAATGCTGGATCGACCCTAAGGTCGATGAAACTCATAAGCGCTTGTTTAGTCTAAGGGCTAGTTAATTAGAGCCATAGCCAGAAAGGCTAAGGCGACCTACATGTCACATCTAGGAAGGTGTTATCCAGATTTCCGGATAGCGTTTAGATGGATAGCCTCGGGAAAGCAGAATTATCAAAGTCTTTCACGAAAGGTGACCAGAGCTCGCGGATGGACAGAAAGGCTTCGCCTCTCCCGTTTAGTGTCAAGCTTACTCTTTCAAGCAACCGCGACACGGAAGCTCGTCAATTCTCCCGGACTCCCGAAGGGATATCCTTCGGGGAAGGTTCTTCTAGGAGAAGCTCTTCAGGTTACCTTCGCGGATACAGTCCCGTGCCTCGCACGAAAGAAGACCAAGCGGCCGAGTCATGGAGGAGGCATAGTTGGAATGATATCCACCTGACACAGGATCCCGCCTGACACGCCTGACAGGTCGAGGCCGCACACATCCCAGCACGCCTAAAAGTACCATTTCGCCTACTGTTCCGCTGACAGCCTGGAAAAGACAGCTGCCTTTGTGCATTCCCCATACTTTCATGTAAATATACCCACATAGAGCCTGGTAGCCAGGCGACTACGGTAATTGTATCCCCTATTTATGGCTGGTGTAATTAAGGCTCAGGGGGGCAGAGTAAAACCCTAATCCAAAACCCTAGTTATAAAGACCTCCTCATTTTACGATAGGGGGGGGGGGGGGGGTCAAGAAATTAGAGAGCAGGAACTCTGCCAAAAATCTCTCTAGCTTCATCTTCTTCAAGAGAACCCGAGAGAAACATTGTGAGTTTGTGAGGGTCTTATACACCAGCCATTTCACTGTAATCCACTACAAGTATAATAACATCGACTCGTGGACTAGGGCTCGTTAACGCCTGAACCACGTAAAAAACCTGTTTGTTTATTTATATTTCTGCACTTCTACAGTTCTTATCTTTTTATTATTTTGTTTGTATTCGTTTCCGAAAAACTCGGTAAACATTTTGGTGCTTTCATTGAGAGCTGTAGAGAGTTGTTAGTCAGTTCTTTTTCTGTGTACGTTTTTTGTATTCACTCCGTACTGAAAATATGGTGACTACGAGAAAATCCGCGGTACAGAACGAACCCCCAGTAACCCAGACCGAAGGAGAAAGTACCCAAGACTCGGACTACCAGGGTGAAGACCCGACATCCCGCCAGGATCGGGTCAGCACTGAAGATACGACATACTTAGAAAACGAAGAAGAGTATGTCCGAGACGGTTACTACAAAGACGGCTACTACTACGAGAAGGATCTAGAACTGGTCCAAGTAGCCGAGGAACTGGTGGCCACTAAGGCCAAGCTTGCTGAGCAGGAGCGCGTCTCCGAAAAAATGCAGCGCATGATGGAGCGCCTCCGAGGCAAGCTTGGAGATCTAGGCGACTCGGACGAGGACGCCTCTGTTTTAGGTGGTGCTGATGCCACCATGCCGGATCCAGCCGTTGCTGGACCATCCAAAGCCGCCCCTAACAAGGGCAAAGAAAAAGTTGGGGAGCCTGTGCGCACTAACGCCCCTGCACCTCCTAAAGGCGCGAACCACCAGGCCAACTGCCCCCCCCCCCCCCCCCCCCCGCGCGCAGAAGGTCTCTGGCGCTCCTAAGCCCAGACGTCCTTCAGCCCCAAGGGGGCACTCTGTGCCTGAAGGGCCCGGTGCTAAGGCACCCAGGCCTAGGGGAAGGAACAACCGCCCCAGTGATTCCGTCAACCAGGACGGTCGAGCTGCGGACACGCACTCCGAGGATAGCTGGTCCACGGTGGACCTAAGAAGAAGGTTGGAGGCCAAGTATGAAAAGGCCAAAGGAGAAAAGGCCCGGCCTCGCTGAGATGACCTGCGAAATCATCTCAACGACAAGATCCGGGGACGTGACCTCCCGGAGAGTGATATAAAGAGGCTCGAGGAACAGATAGCTGCTTTGACCAAGCTGGTCCGGAAGCAAAGTGGGGCCCTGTCAGACTCTGAGGAGGAAGACCCGGAACCATGTATTCGGAGAATCGCGGAAACTCCCCTCCCGGAGAACTTCAAAATGCCTCATATAGAATTATATGAGGGGAGGACAGACCCGCGCACCCATCTAGCTAAATACAACAAGATGATGCAAGTGGCGCGCGTCAGTGAGGATGCCAAATGCATGTGCTTCTCACTCACCCTTACTAAGTCCGCAGAGGACTGGTGGAAAATATTAGCTCCCGGATCCATCCACAGTTGGAAGGAGCTACAGTCCGCGTTCAAGAGGCAGTTCATTGCTGCCCGGGACCACGACATGGAGGTTGGTTCCTTAACCAACATCAAGCAACTACCCAATGAGAGCCTCAAAGCTTTCATTCAAAGAATGATGGAAGCTGCTGCTAAGACCAAGGTCAGCGATGATATGAAGATGATCGCCCTTCAATCGGGGCTTACCGTCGGTTCCCTGCTATGGGGGGAAATACAAAGGAGACGGGCAGAAACTCTGTCCGAATTCATGTCGAAAGCTCAGGGAATCATCAACCTTGAAGATGCCTACCAACAGGCCTTTGGAGTTCCCCCAGCTCCGACGCCCTCTGTGACTGCGCCGAGCTTTGCTTCGCAAGCTCCCGCACCAGCCCTCACGTTTTCAGGAGCCCAGTTCACTCCAAGCGTGTGTGGGCCTTCCGCGTCTGCTCAGACGCCGAGTCAAACCCATTTTTCTGGGTACGGAGCTGTACAAACCGGATGTAGTATCGCTCCCGGCCGGTCGCAACCGCAAGCGGAAGGCCCAGAACAAAATCTGAGCCAATCGCGGAATAAACGAGGAGGAAGAAACTCCAACCGGGGGGACCATTCAAAGAAACCCCGGAAGGACTATGAGCCCAAGTTCACGGAGTACACCAGTTTGATAGACTCACGAGAGAATGGCTATCGAGCGACCTGTAATATGGTCAACTACAGGAAGCCCCCGAAAGTGTCTCACGGAGGAAGGCATCCGCGAGACTCCAATAAAAGGTGTGAGTTCCACGGAGACGTGGGGCACACCACAAACGAGTGCCTTCAACTGAAGGATGAGATCGAGTCCCTGGCAAGAGCGGGACACCTCGGTCAATGGGTGAGGATACCCATAATCTATCCCGGACAGGGAGTAGTTCACGGAGCTGCGTTGTCTCCGGGACAGAAGGGACCGCTAGTGCTCCTGGAGCCAGTCACCCCCAAGCTCCTGGATCCCAGTTCCCAGCGCTTCCTGCTCCGACCTCTCCGGCACCCATTGCCATGTTGGCTCCCGGACCCGGAAATCCATATCTGCCTGGCCTTGCTCCGCCATCTGTTGACGGACACGTAGCCACCATTTCCGGAGGACCACACCTTGCCGGAAGCACCCGCAACTCCCAGAAAAGGTACTTGAGGGAGTTAGAACACACCAGGGAGATGTGCGCCTTGGCTCAGTCACCTGCTCAGCGTCCCTGAATGATGGATCTTCCCATCACCTTCACGGAAGATGACGCCCGACATGTGCACTCCCCCACAACGATCCCCTCGTCGTGGAAGCCCAGATTGCCAATAAGAAGGTGTCACGGATCCTCGTCGATAATGGAAGCTCCGTAAACATCCTCTTCAAAGCTGCCTTCCACGCGATCGGATTAACCGAGACTGATCTGACCCCATGCCCCATCCAGCTTCAGGGGTTCAATGGGGATGCACTCATGCCCTTAGGCAAAATTCAACTTCCGGTCACCCTCAGAGGAGACAGCGACGCTTGTGCCTTCAGGCACTGCACATTCGTGGTGGTCGACTGCCCCACGGCGTATAATGCCATCCTAGGTCGACCGGTCCTAATCGATTTTGGGGCAGTAACCTCGATACGCCACTTATGTTTGAAGTTTCCATGTGACAACGAGCGTATCGGCACCCTCAGAGGGGACCAACGAAGTGCACGAAGCTGTTATAACGTCTCCGTCCGATCCGTCTACACGGTCCAGGAGGCGACTGTTGCCGCTCCTTTGGCGGAGAATCTGCCAAAAAATGGGGGTGCCCAAGGGGCATATGTTGATGAACTCGACCCTAGATTGGGGGTCGAGAGGGAGATAGAGCCGATGGAGGAAGTCGAGGAAGTGATCCTCAACTCGGAAGATCCCACCAAAGTCATTCAGGTGGGGAAAAACCTTCCATCGGCCATTCGAGAAAAGATCGTGGCCACTGTGAAGAATAATCAGGATATCCTGGCATGGTGCCACGCTGATATGATGGGGATTAATCCTAATGTTGCGTGCCACGCACTCAACATCGACCCATCTGCAACTCCCGTTCGCCAAAAGAGAAGGCCGTTAGACCCAGTGAGGGCCGAAGCAGTCAAAGCTGAGGTGGACAAGCTGATGTCCATAGGCTTTCTCCAGGAGTCACACTATCCCGTGTGGTTGGCCAACCCGGTTTTGGTCCCGAAACCCAATGGGTCCTGGAGAATGTGTATTGACTTCACGGACCTAAACAAAGCCTGCCCAAAAGACTGTTTCCCTCTTCCGCGAATCGATCAAATGGTAGACGCTACTTCCGGGTATGAACTCTTATCCTTCATGGATGCATACTCCGGGTACAACCAGATCAAGATGCATGTCGCAGACCGGGAACACACCAGCTTCCTCACGGACAAGGATGTCTACTGTTACGTGGTCATGCCTTTCGGTTTGAAGAATGCTGGGGCGACATACCAGCGTCTAGTAAACAAGATGTTCAAGGACCAGTTGGGGAGGAACATGGAGGTGTACGTAGACGACATGTTGGTAAAATCCAAGACCTCCGGGGACCACAGTGACGACCTTGAGGAGGCTTTCGCCGTGATCCGAAAGTATGGAATGAAACTGAATCCGAAGAAATGTACTTTCGGAGTCTCGTCTGGGAAGTTCCTCAGTTTCATTGTCAGCTCCCGCGGAGTGGAGGCCAACCCTGAGAAAATTAAGGCGTTCATAGACATGCCTTCTCCCCGGAAGCATAAGGATGTCCAAAGCGTTACCGGAAGGATAGCGGCTCTCAGCCGCTTCGTATCTAAGGCCACTGAAAAATGTGTCCCCTTCTTCAATGTGTTGCGGGGAAACAAGAGGTTCGAGTGGACCCCCGAATGCGAAGCAGCCTTCCAACACCTCAAGGAACATCTAACCCGAGCTCCCATTCTGTCCAAACCTGTCGAAGGAGAGGCGTTGTTCTTGTACTTAGCTGTGACAAAGCACGCCGTGAGTGCCGCTCTCGTCCGGGAAGACGGCCGTGTCCAGATATTCAATGATCGAGAAACTCTCCCTCTGCTTGCTAATCGCTTCGAGGAAGCTAAGGCCCTATTTCCAGGCGCACACCATCAGAGTACTCACCAACCACCCTCTCCGACAAGTCTTGCAGAAGCCCGAGTCTTCTGGCAGATTACTTAAATGGGCCATGGAACTAAGCCAGTTTGACATCCACTACCAGCCACGTATTTCCATAAAAGGACAAGCTCTCGCGGACTTTATTGTGGAATGCTCAGGAATGAATGACCTCCAGGAAGATCCTGTCCCGGAACTTCCCACATGGAAGGTCTATGTAGACGGAGCCTCAAATGAAAAAGGAGCTGGAGCAGGGGTCATCCTAATATCTCCCCAAGGACATCAGCTCCAGAGCGCCATCCGTTTCGCGTTCCCAGCATCCAACAACGAGGCAGAACACGAAGCCATGCTAGCTGGATTGCAACTGGCCAGAGAAGTCGGAGCCCAAAAAATCGAGGTATACAGCGACTCCCTACTTGTGGTAAACCAAATATCCGGGGAATACCAGACGAAAGGCGAAAAAATGGCTGCCTACGTGTCTCTCTCCCGCGGCCTCCTGCAGCATTTCAAAGGCTACCAAATCCGCCAGGTCCCCCGGGACCAGAACTCACTCGCGGACACGCTGGCCAAGCTTGCAACAGACCCGGAGATTGAACAATATGGCCTAGTGCCCATCGGGCACTTAGAAGCACCTAGTACCGAGACACAGAGGGTAAATGCCATCATCGACCATTCCCATTCCTGGATAGGACCCATCCTCAGATTTCTCACCACCGGAGAGCTCCCCACTGATAAAGCTGACGCAAGAAAGCTCCAATATCAAGCTCCCCGATACGTGGTTATGGATGGAAAGCTTTACCGCAGGGGGTTTTCCATACCCTTCCTTAGGTGTGTTGCCGGAACCGAAATCAGCACCATCATCCATGAGATTCACGGAGGCTTCTGTGGCGACCATACCTCCGGGCTGAGCCTCTCCAAAAATATCCTTCATCAAGGATACTTCTGGCCCACCATGAAGAAGGATTGTGTGGATTATGTCAGAAAATGTGAGCAGTGCCAGAGGTACGCCAAGGTTCCGCGAGCGCCGCCTACAGAAATTACCTTAATGACCAGCCCCTGGCCGTTCGCCATTTGGGGCATTGACCTAGTAGGTTCCCTTCCAACTGGAAGGGGTGGAGTGAAGTATGCCATAGTCGCGGTAGACTACTTCACCAAATGGGCTGAAGCTGAACCTATGAACACGGTCACGTCTAAGAAAGCACTGGACTTTGTCATCAGGAATATAGTGTGTCGTTTTGGGCTTCCACGAAAAATTGTGTCCGACAACGGGAAGCAATTTGATAGTGAACATTTCACGGACTTCTGTGCTTCGCATGGAATCATCAAAAGCTTTTCCGCAGTCGCCAGACCTCAAGCTAATGGGCAAGTGGAAGCAGTAAACAAAATCTAAAAGACCACGTTGAAGAAAAAAGTCCAAGCATGCAAGGCTCACTGGCCAGAAGAGCTTCCGCGAGTACTTTGGGCCTATCGCACAACAGAGAGGACTTCGACGGGGCACACACCTTATTCCATGACCTTCGGTTGTGAGGCCGTCATCCCAGTAGAAACTATGATCCCCTCTCACAGGCAGGACACCTATGACCCTACCCGGAACCACGCCCTTCTCCAAGAGTCCCTGGACATGATCGAAGAACTCCGGGAGCAGTCACAGGTCCAACTCAAAATGTACCAAGGAAAGATAGCCCGACACTTCAACACAAGAGTCAAGAGCCGCACATTCGAAGTTGGGGACCTTGTCCTGCGGAGAGTATTTCCTGCTACGTAGGATCCGGGAGTGGGAGTCCTCGGACCCAACTGGGAAGGCCCCTATGCAATCCAAGAAAAAGTGGGCCATGGGACGTATCACTTGAAGAGACTCGACGGATCTAAAGTCCCGCGCGCCTGGAACGCGGAGCACCTTCGTCGTTACTATCAGTAGGCCCCGGACTATCTAGTCGAAAGTCCTTGGTGGACGTAGCAAAAATGTAAAATATGGAGACAATCCTCCCAGCTGTAAAACACATGCCTCACAGGCTAATTTAATGAAACACGGAGAGATTCACTCCGCTTTTACTGCATTTTTTACCCCTTTGTTCCAAGCTGCGTTTTAACAAGTGACCACGCGGTCCGGAGACGTCCGGACCCCACGCTCACTTGGGGGGGGGGGGTATACATGGCTAAGGCATAGCCATACGCCCCTTGAACAAAACATACAGAGAACACCACTTATGTGCTAGCATTGTGTTTGAAATTTTTAAATTGTTAAGCTTAGGTTGATTTGTGCCATGAACATATTTGCATTACGTGTCATGTGTGCATTATGTGGTTATGTGAAAATTGTCATGAAAATATCTGCCATTATGCATCGTCAAAATGATCTCCTGTGTAGCCTAGCGATGAACAGGACCGGGGGTTGGGGCGCACTCAGAGAGCTACGCCGAAACACCCCCAACTTCCTGACAAGCCCTTCGCAGGATATTCCGCGACCACTGCAAGCTTTGCTTCGCAAGCTCCAGCTCTGGGTCCTGCAAGACGAAAGGTGGCAAGATCCGCGACCGCTGTAAGCTTTGCTTCGCAAGCTTCAGCTCCGGGTCTCATAAAGTAAAGCATGGCAAGATCCGCGACCGCTGTGAGCTTTGCTTCGCAAGCTCCAGCTCCGGGTCCTGCAAGGCAAAAGATGGCAAGATCCGCGACCGCTGTAAGCTTTGCTGCGCAGGCTTCAGCTCCGAATCTCAAAAAATAACGCATGGCGAGTCCCTCGACCACTACAAGCTTCGCTTCGCAAGCTTCAACCCTGGAAGCAGATATAATCGATCCCCCAATTACAGCAAGCCTTGCTTCGCAAAGCCCCTGCTCCAGAATCGCACATGGTAGGTGTGACGATTTCCCCGACTGCAACGAACCTTGCCTCGCAAGGCTTCATGCCAAGTCCCTGAAGTCGGCCACCATGGGTTCCGCGACGACAGTTAGTTTTGCTTCGCAAAGATCTAGCCCTAAGTCTAGCGACGCTCACCAAAAGAACTCCCGTTTCGGCACCATCCCGCAGAAACGTATTAAGTGTTTGCCTCGCAAGCTTTGTAAAGATCGCAATGGAGAGATGGAACGGGTCACCCTAGCCATCCCCGCGAACGGTATAACTACAAGTCCCGAGATTGGCTATTTACCTTAGGAAGGTTGAGTACGATGAAAGAGGGAGTCTGGCCATTGGAACCAAGAATCCTCCGCAACCTAGAAACTACGTGGGAAAAGACATAAGCCGTTGGAGCTTCAAGTTAGAAATGCATAGGTTCTGGCCGTTGGAACCAAAGCCTCGTGCGCCCCTACGGCAGTTTCTATCGTATAAAAGTATCTACTCTAAGCGAAAAATTAAACAAGGAACTCAGCAGAAAAGGAATGAAGAATTCTACAATTATTATAATGAAGGCCCTGCGGACCGGGCATCTGTAATGTTCCCGCAATAAAAAAAAATACAAGGAGCTTCGCCCCAAAGGAAAATAAAGGAAAAAAATAAAAAATAATTAAAGATATGGCCCCTTCAAGCGCTGGGGGTGGCAGCGGCATCCGCGTCCGGGGCCTCGAGATCAGCGGTTTCAACCGGGGCTGGCGGAGTCGGCTCATTGGAAGGTGGAACTTCATCACTGGCAGGTCTAGAGGTCCCCGCCTCTGTGGGATCTTCTGCCTCAGGGGCTCCAGCAGGCTCGTCAATGTTATAAGTCTGGACGTACACCTCTGGGCTTTGATCCCACACCTGTATTTTTTCCCTCATGGTGGCGGCGTCCTCTCCCAGGTAGCCTATTACCTCCGGGTTTATTTTCCAAATTTGGTGCATGAGGACCACGTGGGATAGATTAATCGTTCTATTCAGCACCACCTCGGCATCTTCCTTCTCCTTCAAGCGCTCCGCCTCAGAGGTCGCCAGCTTTGCCTCCGCGACAGCCAATTGAGCCCTCAGTTTTTCCAGCTCGGCCTTGGATGCATCCCGCTCTCCCTTAAGGGAATCAATCTCCTTGCGCTGCACCTTATTGTGATCCAGAAAGGATTGCTTCTCGGTCACATGCCCCCTGACGGTGAATGGCAAGGCTCCAATCTGTTTATCCTTCTCAGCAAGCCCTAACTCCTGCATAGACGCGAGATCCTTGCTCCTCTTATGATCTTGCTCCTCCTTGTGCAGCCTATTCTGAAGAGTGGCATATTCCTCTTGCCGCTTAAGGAGGAGATCATTTTTCGATTGCAAGCGGGCTTCCAAGGTATCTTTCTCCTCCCTGGCTTGGGATAGCTCTTCCCGGAGCTTGGAGTTTTCGGCCTTCAAGTCATCCGACCGCTGCTTGAACTCATTCTCTGCGCTGGCCCGGTACTCTCGATATTTGGCAAGATATTTCTTGTCCGCCTCTTCTTCAGCCTTGCGCCGGGCCTGGTTAACCTCCTCCACAGCCTCCCCCTTTATGCTCTCGACCTGTTGGGTCAGTTTCTGCTTCTCCGCCTCCAAGGCCTGGCGAGCCACCTGACTCTCCTCCAGCTGAACCAGAACTGCACCCACCTCCCGGAACGAGCGTTCCGCGATGAGAGAGGCCTGCGAGGAAAGACAACAGAATGAGTTAAGCAGAACCAAATGTACTAAGACAATTGATCCCGGAACACAACAACTGACAGCTTACCCCCGAAAGTTGCTGCTTTACGGCATGTGTCAGCAACAGCGGGTCCTTACTGCTACTGATGGCCCATTTCTCAGAATTGAGTTCGCACAAGCTCAGAGCCATGTCCTCCATCATCTCCGCTCCGAACGGCGCCAATGAACGTCCGAGCCTAGGCACCAGCCTCTTCTCCAAGGCTGGGCCATCCAAAACCACTCTAGCCGGGTGAAGGGGTCTCACCCCCTCGGCCAGCTCAGCTCTCTTCACGGCAGACAAGTTGTCTGCCCTTCCCTGAGTAACAGCCTTCTCGGCCTCCAACCGCCTCTTCAAAAAATTATCAGCCCGTCTTACACCCTTCAGGAGGGCAGCGAGGAAACAGGTTGGTTTCTGAGGGAAGTGGAACTTCAGGCCAGGCCGAGGAAGGCTTGTTTGTTGAGAAAGTGGAAGAGGAGAAGAAGAAGGAGACCCCGAAAGGGTGGACTCCCTTTGGACTGAAGGAGGAAGTAGACGGGGTATTGGAGATGGTAGCGAAGACACTACCGCCCCGCTTTGTGGTTGTTGCTGATGTTGTTGTTGCTTTTGCTGCTGCTGTGGCGGTGTTAATTGTCTTTGTGGTTGTTGTTGTTGTTGCTGTTGCTTTTGCTGTTGGAGTTGTGTTTGCTGCTGGTTGGGGGTAATTTGGTGGGGACTGCGCATAGCCCGGAGGTCTCCATCACCTCCGGGAGAAGAGTGTCTAAGGCGTTTCTTCTTGTCGCCCTCAGCCTCTCCTCCGGGGCGCTTGCTCACCCTGGCCCTCTTCGCGGGGAACACAAGACCTTCCCCATCGCTGCTACTGCTCGAGACCACCATGTTCTCGGAAGGCCCCTTGACAGGAGGCTTCTCCACCACCGGAGACCCTTGCGCCTCGCCACTTGTCTTCTTGGGTGTGGCAGCTTTACCTCCCCTACCAGCTCCGGCCTTTCGTCTTTTCCCCTTGGACGGGTCTTGGCTGGTGGCGGCCTTCTTGATAAGAGAGGTAGCTCTCCCCAACATCTTTGCTTCAGGATGTTCTGCAAGAAATGTACGAAGCAAGGTTAGCCAACCAACAAGCAATGTGAAAAAAGATAAGCAGAAAACAAAACAAGCAACAAAAACAAGTCCCCTAGCAGGGAACAAGAAACAAAAAAAAGGGAAAAGTCTGAAAGGGACGACCATGCACGAGAAACGTGGATGGCCTTCCCCGAGCAAAACAAAACACCGCTTCCTGTTCCAGGAAGCTCCCGTACTCCTTGAAGTCCGGGAATGACATGCTGAGGGAAGAAGGGTCAACCATGATGACACCTTCTGGCAGACTACCGTCACTCAAACACCCGAGGAGCTCATCTACCCTATCGCAATATCTGTCAAAGGGTATCCTACGCGGATCTAGCCTAAGGAAGCGGGGATCGAACCCCGCCTGAGAAGTCCGGGAAACCTCAGACAGGCTGGGGGTGTGGATCAATCGAAAACTAGTCTTACCTCTCCCGGAGGTACCAGCTCTCGGAGTCCCTTCATTGGGGTAAGCTGCGGCATGGCGAGCCTCGATCTCTTCTTCCTCCGGCTGGGGGTCGGGGAACCTCTCTGCCCAACTAGGAGATAAATTATTCTCGTCCCGGGCCGCTTGGCAGATCACCTTGGACAGCTCCAGGGCAATCTGCTCCCGGATGTCAGCTGACACCTGATTTTGCCCCCTGCCACTCACTGGCTCAATATTTTGGAAAGAGGCGAGTAGCCCATACTCACTCAAAGATTCGGTGGTCACAAGTTCTTCCACCTTCAGCTCTTCCTCCGAGAGCCCCTCGTAGAATTTTGACCTCCTTATCATCTCCGCACAGCGAGGTGTCCGCGGGACGACTTCTGCAAAATCCAAATACGAGCATTAGAGATCCTCCCGAAAGGCAAACCAAACGTAAAGAAACAAAGTTAAAAAGGAGAGGAAGAAGCACTTACCAGGGACTTTGAAGTCCAAAGATAGGGCTGGCACCCTCTTCAATGGGAAGCCGGTCGTCAGGAACCAGTACTCCCGGAGATCTGGAACCCTCGCGGTATGACAGGTGGGACACATCACGTCCGTCTACCTCTCCAGCCTGTAAAACCCCACCTTGTCTGGATGACCTCTCATGGGTTGAGACTTCAGCCCATAGAAGTATAGCACCTCCTCCGGGGTAGGGGCCTCCAGGTCCCGAGACTTGCAAAAGATGTACCACCCCGCTAGGAGCTTGTAGCTGGGGGGAATCAACTGGAAGGGGGCAATCCCCGCCTTCACACAGAAATTGGCAAAATAACTTCTTAGGGGCAAGTGCGCCCCACACACTATGTGTGCCCAGCTCCAGGCACCAAAACCCTCGTGACTCTGACTAGCAGACTCACCCAGCACCGACAGACGGTGCCACATCAGGCCTGGGATGTTCTTCAGGCCTGCCTCTGAGGAGTACAGCTCCAGCATGCCGTAGTTCCTGAACAGGTTCGGCTTCTGGTCCATCTCCCAGATTTAACTGTTGATAGTCGGTGGGCTAGCCGCGACCACTTTAGTTTTTCCTTTCCCCTTTGCGCCAGCGACAGGGGAACCTTGCTCCTGGGTAGATTCAGCCTCTACCGCAGCGATGATTTGTTCCTTTGAGGTGTTCGTCACTGAACAAAAGAAACAAAGAAGAAAACACTCTAAGCAGTCAGCACCCTTGTCATACCCTAACGGTATCAAAGGCGTCGGGGAGACCCTCCCCGAAAACTGCTTGGAGAGGCTCCCACCGAGCTTGCCGAGGGGTTGGCACCATGCCACCCGAAGGACAGCAAGGAACCAAACTCAAACTCCGAGCCTAAGCCCGCCAAGAGAAGTGTTTTTCCAGAGGAAGACACCCTAAAGGCGCTCACGCTTATGCCCTAAAACAGCGAACCAGAACAGCACAAGCAAGACGAGGAACGACTTTCCAAACGCAAATCGTCAAAGCATGCAAAGAGATTACTTATTGACTCACATCAGTCACATGCCTATCAAAGCCCTATTCACGCATGCATATAGACGACACCGACAGAAAACTCAACCCTAACAACTACCAACAATCTAAGGTTTGGAAGGAAAGAACAAAGTAGAAATACTTACTGGTGTTCGGGTAGTTGAAGATTGAAGGAGTAACCGGGTCACTGCACCGCACGATCACGTGAAGTAAATGCTGCAAAGACAAACGACGATTCAAACCCAGAACTTCGGCGAACAAACCCACTGCCAAATCAAAAGAAAAGTTTCTAGATTCCTTACCAAAAGAAGTGGCAAATTCGAAGGAAAGGAAGCTTGGAAGCTTGAGAGTTCGAAGATTTGGGAATCTGAAAATCTGAAAGATCGAGAATTTGAGAGCGTAAAGAGGAAGAAAGGTCTGTTCCCTCGTTTTTATAGCAGGAACGAAGTCCTTTCGAATTCCACAAATGGACGGTCATGATCTTCCCATACCGCATGCATCAGATCCGACGGCTGGAGATGAAGCGCCGGTCCTATTTATGACTCCTCGGATGGGAATAAAGTATTTATTTCCCATCATTATACCATCTCGGGCCCGGTGTACCATTAAATACCGTCAAATCACTACTCAGATGCCTGACGCACGCATACTCAGCCAGTCGCCTCACGCACACGTCTGGGTCACAGAGCCATTCCCGGCATGACGCGTGGCCCTTGCCACACTTGAGTACTTGAGTTCAAACAGAAGAAATTTCCTTTCTTTTTCATACTAACACTCAGGCGGGAAAAAGGAACCCTTCCAGGAACACAGGAGGTGACCCCTCGCCTAATCTAGACACCAGAATACCCGGAGGGCTGTACAAGCTCCCGGACCTCTCAAAGCTCCGTGACCTTGGGGGGTAAATGTTATCCAGATTTCCGGATAGCGTTTAGATGGATAGCCTCGGGGAAGCAGAATTATCAAAGTCTTTCACAAAAGGTGACCAGAGCTCGCGGATGGACAGAAAGGCTTCGCCTCTCCCATTTAGTGTCAAGCTTACTCTTTCAAGCAACCGCGACACGGAAGCTCGTCAATTCTCCCGGACTCCCGAAGGGATATCCTTCGGGGAAGCTTCTTCCAGGAGAAGCTCTTCAGGTTACCTTCGCGGATACAGTCCCGTGCCTCGCACGAAAGAAGACCAAGTGGCCGAGTCATGGAGGAGGCATAGTTGGAATGATATCCACCTGTCACAGGATCCCGCCTGACACGCCTGACAGGTCGAGGCCGCACACATCCCAGCACGCCTAAAAGTACCATTTCGCCTACTGTTCCGCTGACAGCCTGGAAAAGACAGCTGCCTTTGTGCATTCCCCATACTTTCATGTAAATATACCCACATAGAGCCTGGTAGCCAGGCGACTACGGTAATTGTATCCCCTATTTATGGCTGGTGTAATTAAGGCTCAGGGGGGCAGAGTAAAACCCTAATCCAAAACCCTAGCTATAAAGACCTCCTCATTTTACGATAGGGGGGGTCAAGAAATTAGAGAGCAGGAACTCTGCCAAAAATCTCTCTAGCTTCATCTTCTTCAAGAGAACCCGAGAGAAACATTGTGAGTTTGTGAGGGTCTTATACACTAGCCATTTCACTGTAATCCACTACAAGTATAATAACATCGACTCGTGGACTAGGGCTCGTTAACGCCTGAACCACGTAAAAAACCTGTTTGTTTATTTATATTTCTGCACTTCTACAGTTCTTATCTTTTTATTATTTTGTTTGTATTCGTTTCCGAAAAACTCGGTAAACAGAAGGTATGGGACCTCCAGAGTGTGACTTATTAGTCATCTGTACAGAGTGTGACTCACTAGTCACCTATACAGGGTATGACTCATTAGTCATCCACACAGAGATTGACTTATTAGTCATCCACACAGAGATGAAGTTATTAGTCATCTATACAGAGTGTGACTTATTAGTCACTAATACAGAGTGTGACTCATTAGTCACCTATATAGGATATGACTTATTAGTCATCTGACCGAGATAGATTTATTAGTCATCTAACTGGGATGGACTTATTAGTCATCCATACTGAGATAGACTTATTAGTCATCTAATCGAAATAGACTTATCAGTTATCTGATCAAGATGGACTTATCAATCGTCTGACCGGGATAGACTTATCAGTTATCTGACCGAGATGGACTTATCAGTCATCTATTTAGAGAGTGACTTATTAGTCAGCTGATCAAGGAATGGCTTATTAGTCATCTACCTTAAAGAGAGACTTATTAGTCATCTACCTCAGAGCGAAAGACTTATTAGTCATCTGCTCAGAGCGCAGAACTTCATAAACATGTACTTATACCTGCTTGCATGCATGAGTAGGGTTATTATCGTTGGGCATGTCTGTTATGATTTACTAATATGTTATTACTTGTTCATGAGCATATTGAGTTTTCTTGCTGGGCTTCGGCTCACAGGTGCTATGTGGTGCAGGTAAAGGCAAAAGAAAGCTGGACCATCCTTGAGTTGGAGAGCTTAGGTGACGACGTGTACATATGCGGCTGCTCGACCGCCACGGCCGAGGGTTGAAAGAGGAACTAGGGTTAAACCCTATTTTGCCGCTTAGATCGGCCTGTTGTAAATATTTTCTTGTAATAGACCTTTAAATTATATTTTTGGGATCCCAATGTATACAGTAAACGTTCTAATGAAACGTTATATCTTAACCAAAATTTTTAATCCCTAAATCGCCAATCATACTTAGTTACATAATTTTGGCCAAATGACTCAATTAGCGCGTTTAGCACTGTTTACAAGGCACACCGTAACGGTCCCTGGAGTTTAGGGCGTTACAGTCACTATGTCTAATTAATTTATTTTTTAATAATTCGTCAATATGATCTTTAAATTCTTCTATGTCTATAGGATTAAATTTCAGTGCTTGACCAGCTATTTTATAATCTGGATTTTTTATTAATAATTTACATATTGGATTATCATTTTGTTTTAAAATTTTCATATTATCTCCGATATTTCCTTGTTTTTGTAGTTTATATATTAAATGTTCTATATCGTTACTAAATATTAAGTCGTATAATTCTTTTCCTGTTATTATTTCTCTATCTAGTTTTATTTCTTTTATTATATCTACTAATTCATTTTCTTCTATTAAATTTTTACATGATCGTAATATTTTACAATTACATTGAGTGTTTTCTAAATTACTAGGATAGCCACCACGCTTCTGCAACAACTCTGATTGAATGAGTATAATACTAGCCATTTTATAAATATTAACATAGTCTTTAGTAATGTTAATGCCTCCGTTTTGTTTTAATAGAAAATCTAATCCTATAATAATATCTATATTATTCATTTTTAAGTCTCTGAGTCATACTTGGCCTGATTGATACTCGTTACTATAGTCATTACAATTAGTAAAGAATCGAAATTTACAAGTGTCAAGATATTATTTATATTCAAAAGTATTTGTATCCATTTGTTGGGCTATTCTTGATGTACAAGATGTTTTCCAATATTTTCTAGGTATTAGTGTACTATCCATTACTACATAACTACATCATGTGTCAATAAAATAGACTGTTTCTATTTTTATATCTTTATGGATGAATAATCCTTTTATTTTTAGAATGTATAGATTACTAGAATTACAAACTAAATGTATAGCATCTATTAGTTCAGTTTGCTCTTCTTGATTATTTATGGTATTATTAATAAGTCGATAATTTATTATCTCTTCTTCTAATAGTGCTACTCTATTTTCATGTGTTCTAATTCTTTCTTCTATTATTAAATTTCTATTAATTTTATTTACTTCTCCTATATTAGTTTGATATAAATTATTAATACATTTAATGCACATTTCTTCAAAACGGTTACTACATTTTGCTCTTTTACTATAGCTGGGGTAGAATTTACAATTACTACATGTTCTACCTAAGCTTCCCTTATTTATTTCCCAGTTATGTATACATTCTACAATATCCATAAATTCATTTAATATCTCATATTCTGGATTTATATTAACAGGGTATTTTTCTTCATCTAAACTATTATTTTGTTCTTCTATAATTTGGTCTAGGTCTATTTCTTCCATACTATAAATACTTTCTGTATCAGCCATATCGTCTTCAATATTAAGGAAATACATATTAAATTGTTCTACTAACATTGCTTCTCTACTAAAATTATTATTTTTCTTTCTACAACTAGTAGAGATGTGTCATATCTCTCTACAAGAAAAACATGTTATTTTATTTCGATAATCTCTTTTATCATTATATCTTCTTACATGTCTACCTTTTTTAATGAAAGGTCTTTTAGCGTTATTTCGTTTTAATTGATAGTACTTTTTATTCCTTTTATATTTTTTATTATGTCCTGGTATATACTCTCTTTCTTTTATTCCATATTGTTGTGAAGTAAATATATTACTACAAAAACTAAAATTGTCTCATTTTAATTGTTTTTGTATTTGGATAAAAGTACATTTATCTACTAAATGTTTTAGGATAAAATTTCCTCTAATACTTAAACTATCCATGGCCGTATTTCTAGTGTGTGCCATGCTATTATTCCATGAGTTTATTATTTCTGTTCCTAAAGCTCCAGGTAATTTTATTAGCATTTTATCTCATAATTCACTATTAATAGCGTTCCTGAAATACTTCCTAATTTTACAAAATCATTAATATAGTTCCAATCCCTAATATATATTTGTTCTAGTTTTTTCATAGCATCTTGTTGAACACTTAATAATCCGCTATTAGGATCTTCTCCAGTTATTAAAAGATGTATTTTATTAACAAAATATTAGGATTATTTCCTAAATCAATTAATTCTTTTATTTCATTAGGGTACTGAGCTTTATACCTCTCTCAATGTGCTTTTACTGTTTCTCCTAAATAATTTTCTAAATAAGCATACATTTCTTCTCCAGTGTGATTATGCTCATTTTTATATATTCTCTTATTATTTCTGTCTTCCAACTCATTATTTCTGCCTTCCAAACAGTCTAAATTTCTATTATCATCAATATCTTTAACTAGATTATTTGAAACACTATAATTAGGGTTATTAAAAGTCATAAATAAAGCATGAATTAAGAAAGAACTATATTACGAATATTTTCTACGTGTGCTTTAATTCTTCTATATCATTTTTAAATAATAGATATTGATATGTTATTAATTTTTTAGTCTCTATTTCTACTATTTTATGTTGTTTGTTAACGTATTCTAATAAATCTTTTATTTCTTTCTTACTAAGAAATTTTTCAATATTTATTAAAAAAATCTATTTTATTATTTGTATTAATTATTTGTTTTTTAATATAGTCTATATTATCTAATATTTTATTTTGGAACTCTTGATCTTTAAGACTAGGTTTAATAGTTTTATTAATCTTTATAAATTTTCTTTTTTATATTCTTATAATATAATAGATCTTATCTTGTATAAGATTTTGTGATTTAGGTAACTTATTTATCTCACAATCTTTACTAGAAATATGATAAGCATGCCAGTGATTAAAAAAATATTTACTATTGTTATCTAATAAGAAATATTTTTTAATTATATTATTTGTATCTATTTTCATAAATTAATTTTATATTATTAAAAATATATGCAATATGGATATAAGAATCTATATATTACGTGACAAGCAAGCTATTCAAGAACCAAGGGTCATTATGTAAGAACATTAAGCCTATAAATACAAAGCTTAATGTTCCATATTTTTCCAAGCGCTCCTTAATACTAAAGCTCAAACTTGAGAAGCTCATTTGATTCCAGCTCATTTGATCTAGAGTCTCGGATTCACATATTTAATAATAGTATAAATAGATGTAGGTCATTATTAATTATTAGGAATAGCCACTATAAATTTTTGTGTGTTTTTATTTTATCATTCAACTTTTTAATTAACTGTCATAAATTAGATTTCATGTAATTGGTCAAATTTAAGGTCAATAAAATGCAACATAATATAAACATGGGATATTTTTGCGGCAAATATTTCAAAATAAAAAAAATTAAATGAGCCAAGTGTAATTGACATTATATACTTATTACATGGGGGATTTTGAAACGGAAAATGAACAAGGACTAATGGATGAGATTAATTAGATTGGGGGTTTAAATGCAAAATAGTAGAAAATTGGGAATTTAAATGCAAAATACCGGTTTGATTGTGGATTTTATCTGCAAAAAAACCCCAAGAAAATATTTTTTTTTTTAAAAAAAAAAAAAAGCGGAGAGGATAATCCAGTATTACCTTCCTATCCATTGTCTGCATGCATTGATATTTTGAATTCCCTTCTTTTTTTTTGTCGTGTCCATTTCGTGAGGTTATAATTTATAAACGTTATCAATGGAGTTTGTTTTGGAGGTCTTCCACGCACTAGATTCTCGCCTCAGATGCTCAGTTCTTCCAAGCATTAATGTAAGTCTTACTCAAGATTTCACTTTCTCCTTTAATGGCCTCCCTCCCTTTTCAGTAAGAATTTTCTGTTCACTTATATATAATGTGAATGTTTTACTTAATCACTTGACATACTAAAATTTGTTTGGAATAAGGTTTTGAAACCACTTCTAGTTCAACTTTGCATCAATAACCATACTTGTGTGGTTGTGTATGCTTAAAAGGGCATGGCTTATCTTGAATTGTAAATATAAAATGATTGGAAGAATATGAGGAGCAATTGATGAAATTGTATTATGTTGGGCTAAACTCATGCAGGTTGATCGTTAAATGCACCATCAGTTGTATATTCATCGAAGGGAGAAGTTTTAGAAGTCAGTTCAGATGGAAAGCCAAGAGTTCAGGCAGTAGAGCTGTTGAGAAGGGCAAGTCTGACAGCTTGTATATTGACAAACGTGGAAAATTCAGAAGCTTTAATACCAAGAAGCTGTCAAGGAAACGATGTACATTAATTTGGACTTTTTTTTTTTAAGTGGTTTCAAAAGATTTTATTCTGTATTATCTTCAAAATTTTACTCTGTCCTTTCTGTATTAGGTGGTTCATTACGAGGGCGAGGATGGAAATATGGATCAGGTTTTGTCGATGGAATTTTCCCAGTGATGAGCCCCACTGCTCAGAAGATTCTGGACCTTGTATTGGAGGAAGAGGAGGAACAAAAAAGAATCTGGGACGTTCTTGATACTCTTCCAGCCTCTCATGAAATATGGGATGACATCATCAATGTAGCTGTTCAACTTCGTCTCAATAAACAATGGGATCCTATAATGTTGGTGAGAAGCAAATACCATTCTCTTTAAACTTTTTTATTTGTCATACTGGTCAAGGATGGGTGCATAATCACTTTCATATGACCTTTGGACTCACAAATACTAATTTTGACATATTGTTGATATTGTTTTTATGCTTAGACGATTATTTTAGTCAGTTATTCTGAGCTTATTATTATTAAATGTGTGTTGTGGTTTGTTCAAGTAATACAATATGATAGTTTATTTCATAACAATAATTGTTGTATCTTGCAGAATCTGATATCCTAAGAATGAAAGCCTAATGGATTTACACAAGTCTACATAGTAATCATCCGCTTAAAACAGAAAATTACAAACACTTCCGAAAGCATAGGCATATGAAAGCATTAATCGTGTTAGAAGTTTTGGTGCTGCTTAGCATTTTACAGATGACTGTAGTCAAATGCCTAGTATTTGTTGTCTGATGGTAATTTGGATAGCCAAATTTGGAAAATGGCTTGTATGAAAAAACTGTGGAGAGAATGACACAGTTAAATATTCATTGAATCATGAGTGCCCTTATCAATCATTACCAAATAGCCATCCAAATGGATTTCAGCATTAATATTGGTTTGACATTATAATATCACCTCTCCAGATATCTGAGTGGGTACTGTACAAGAGCTCCTTCAAGCCAGATGTCATCTGCTACAATTTACTCATAGACGCTTATGGACAGAAATCACTTTACAAAGAGGCAGAATCCACATATTTAGAACTTCTTGAAGCTCGTTGCATGCCCACTGAAGATACTTATGCCCTTCTTTTGAAGGCCTACTGCAAATTTGGGTTGCTAGAGAAAGCAGAAGCGGTATTTGGCGAAATGCGAAAATATGGTCTTCCTCCAAGTATGATTTGATTCTTCATCAACTTTTATCTACATAAATGTATACTGAGAGATTTTTTCAGTTAATACTTAAGAATTGCATGCATGATTCTTCATCAACTGTAACTTTTCAGTGATTATATTACCTTTGATTGAGTTATCAGATGGTGTACTTGAGTCATTTGAGAACTTCCCATTATTTTCTATACCTGCTGTTTGGTTTGCTATGAACTTTTACTGTATTCATTTGTACTGCCCTTCTTAATTTCTCTGCTCTATGCTCATATAATTATATCTTCATTAAGAATAACAGAAGCACTTAAAATATCCCATTTACAGGGACAAAAATGTATTGTAAACATATCAAATCAGTAATGTGACAAGTTTTAAATTAGCTTTGTTTTAATATATATTGTTAATTTATGATTAAATATCATTTCTTCAGGTACAGTTGTGTACGATGCCTATATCGATGGGCTAATAAAACAAGGAAAGCCTAAAAAAGCAATAGAGATCTTTCAAAGGATGAAGAGGGATTGCTGCCAGCCATCAACTAACACTTATACAATGCTGATCAACTTATATGGAAAGGTGAGTAATGTTAAATTTAAACTTTGTTTCGTTTTCCTCGTATTTTGAAAAGGTTTCAGTCATGTCTACATGAGTTACCGAATTATTCAACATCATCATATTTTTCAATTGCAGTCAATGCTTTTTTGTTTTCGTACAAATCCTATGATGTCCACATGAGTTTTGAACCTTTGTTTGACTGTATTGTATGTTTCAATATTGTAACCATTTTCAAGAGGGACTCATGAGAGAAAAAAATTTAGTAATCCAAATAAAATATATATTTATCTTGGAAATTTATGGCTGTACAAATACAGAAACATGATCTAGGAAAACTGATAAATTAGGCTATTTGGTCTCCATGTACTTGATATTTTACTGGTTAAGAGGTTCTTTAGCGGTCTATCTAAGAAACTGATTGTGACAATAACTAGAAATGGGTGAAGTTCTATAAGATTTACAAATTATTCTCATTGTGTCCTTTATTCCAGAGTGTATTATTAAAATACTCCTGTAGGAGTTGACGTGATTTCTAACTTCCCATTTCCCCTGGAATTGTGAATGGTGAATTGATGTGTTCTCTAAACATTGCTTGCTATTTTGGTATTGCTGTTATTATTTTCCCTCTCTCGATCTCTTAATACTATGAAATCTTTAAAACTTGATGAGGTCTATGCAGGAAAGTAAATCATATATGTCGTTGAAGATGTTTCATGAAATGAGAAGTCAGAAGTGTAAACCAAATATCTGCACGTATACTGCATTGATCAATGCATTTGCCAGGGAAGGACTTTGTGAAAAAGCAGAAGAAATATTTGAACAGCTTCAAGAAGCAGGGCACGAGCCTGACGTGTATGCTTACAATGCGCTAATGGAATCTTACAGGTTAGTGTCTACATAGTCTAGCACTGCCCCAAGTGTTCAACTCTTAAATACTCGCATGTTTTGGCCGTTTTAAAGGAAAAAAGTTTGGCATATTCACAAAAGCATACGAAGCTTGTCTATTTGAGTTGGTTGATGAGTTTACTTTTAAACCTTCGATAAATATCATTATAGAAGTTGCATGCATGATTGTGTTGTGACTATGATATTACCACCAAAACTCTTCTAATTTGATAGTTTTGAAGTTAATACAGCAAGTCATGTGTTCTCGAAGTTGATTTTCTGGAGGCAACTAAAGCTATAACTTTCTATGCATTTTTCCCTTTACGTTGCTTTGACATGCATCCAATTTTTATGACTCTGGCCAACCAGTCGTGCAGGTTTTCCATTTGGAGCTGCAGAAATTTTTTCACTCATGCAGCACATGGGTTGCGAACCAGATAGAGCATCATACAATATCATGGTAGATGCATACGGACGAGCTGGTCTTCATGAAGGTATAATAAACTAAAATTTGGAAAGTTTCCATTTTGTGGTCTTAATTCTGTCATACTCTATCTGAAATACTATTGAAGTTTGTCCATAATTGTAGTTCTAACATTTTGAATCCAACAATCCAATAACATTCATTGATATCCTTCACTGGACCTACGTTTAAGAAAGAAACTTGTTATTAGGATCAAATGATTGTATTCACTCAAAACATTTAGAGTCGTAAAGAAGTTCTCCTAGAGCATCAAACACAAAGAAGAAAACTAGAAGTCAGATTGCAAAATATTTTTCTATAAGCAAGAAGAGCATAATTTACATCCATGCATATGTAATTGTGCAAGGATTCACTCGTAAATTGCAATTCTTTTCACAATGGCATATTAGTTTCTCATATACTCTTTTTGTTCTTTTGCCTTGAATAGCTGGTGTTAATGTTAATTTTCATGAGCTGTTATTTTCTAGCACTAATCAAATTTTTGCCAACTTATTATTTTTATGTCCCAAAGGTATAATTCATCCTTTTGCAATCCCAAACTTATTATCTTGTGATTGAATAAGTCATGTCAACATGTTGATTGCAACTAATATCTGTCAGCCATGTTTGTTTGAAATAAATAATTCCTATTATCTCAGCCTGAACTTTTGGTATTTTTGTACTCTTCTCTCCATTCATTTAGATGCTGAAGCCGTGTTTGAAGAGATGAAACGTATAGGGATTGCCCCAACAATGAAATCCCATATGCTACTTTTATCTGCCTACTCTCGAACCGGCAATGTAGCTAAATGTGAAGATATAGTGAATCAGATGCAAGAGTCTGGGCTAGAGCCAGACACTTTTGTCATCAACAGTATGCTGAACCTATACGGTCGATTAGGGCAGTTCGAAAAAATGGAGAAAGTTCTTGCTGCTATGGAAAAAGGACAATATAAAGAAGAAATCAGTACATATAACATCTTGATTAATGTTTATGGACGGGCTGGGTTTTTTGACAGAATGGAAGAGCTCTTCCAAGTGATTCCAATGAAAAATTTAAAACCTGATGTTGTGACATGGACTTCTCGTCTTGGGGCCTACTCTAGAAAGAAACTGTACACAAGATGCTTAGAAATTTTTGAAGAAATGATTGATTCTGGTTGCTACCCAGATGGAGGAACTGCCAAAGTTCTTCTTTCATCATGTTCAAGCGATGAACAAGTTGAGCAGATAACCACAGTTATTAGAACAATGCATAAGGGTAGGGAGGGTGCTATATCCATATGATGAATACAAGTAATATTCATCTTGTATCACTGTTTAGGTGCTATTTCTATTTGTGCAGAGGCTTCCTTTAGAAAGAAAAAAAAATGTAGGATACAGCTTTACTTCACCTTATAGCCATTGGTGTACAGCTACAAATAATTATTCTTTCTGAATTTGATCATCTTATTGGAAAAATAGGAAAAATGATAGCATTGGTAAGGGACAGCACTTGTTAATATTTTGGAAAATGATAATCCTTCACAATTTTAATTAGAGAAATGTTATGTCAATCATACAATACAAGTGTCGAAATGGGTTAGACCTAGTGTACTAGCACAAGCACAAAATGATGCGATTAAAATATAATTGTGTCAAGATCAGCATGACACGTTTTGTAATTGTATTTGGGTCGATAAGATAGATATGCAGCCCAATATGCATGATTTAGACAAAACAAATAGAGAATTTTGAAAAAATATGGCTTTTTAGCCATCAATGTACAAAAATATGGGAATTAAACTTTTCTTAATTTGTATGAGAATATTTAATTAACAAAAACTTAATTTATGGGAAAACTAATCGCATATTGTAAATCAAAATTAAACAAAAAAAATCAGCAAAAAGAGGGATACTATGGTAATTAACATAGTAAAAACTCATTCAGCCAAGCCACATCTTCTCTTTCATTTTGCCCTAGCCGCCACCTCCATGTCCTCCACTCGGCTGCCTCATTATCTCCACCATCATCTTCGACCACCCACCCTCACCACCTGCGATTCACCTTAGGCGCGCACCTCCGTGAAACCCAGCCAAGAACACCCCAGCCGCACCATCGACGAACATAGCCTCAATCCGCGCATCTCTGCGCGATTCCATTCGCGAGCCTCCAAATCCAAAACGACAGGGATAGGTTGAGGTGAGGGATGTGCTGGTGGTGGTTGGAGGCGAGGGAGAAGGGTGGCGCCTGGGCTGAGTACGATTCGTGGTGCTCGGAGCTGCGTAAAACAATGGGGATGGATGGGTTTGCGACGGGGTTTTGCGCGCATGGGATGGGGGTTTCTGGTGGTGGTAGAAGGCGAGGGAGGAGATTGGTTTGTGGTCAGATCTGTTTTTTTTTTCTATCTTCAGATCTGTGGTAACTGGTTACCTTCACGTTCTTTGTGTGTATATTTCAGGAGGTAACTGGTTACCTTCACATTCTGACGTGTATGTATATTTCTGGGTTCTTTATGGTAACTGGTTACCTAGGTTACTAAATCATACTTACTCTTCCTTTTTTTTTCCCCTTCAAATGTGATATTTCTTTTCATTTCTAATATGAGTGACCCGTCACCCCTCATATGGTAACTGGTTACCCCTCTTATGGCAGTAGGTTACTAATCTCATTGTAACTGGTTACCCCTCCTGATACATGTTATTTAACCTCTAAGACTATTTTTTACATACTGCCTGGAAATATCTAGGATTATTAAATAAATAGGCATGATGAAGATTATCTAATCAACATTGTTGTTCTTTACTAATAACCTTGTGAGAGATATATTTGGTTTCACTATTACCATAACAATGTAATACTAATTCTCCGAAGGATATTGCCTCACCTTTCTTTATTGGCTGACTATATATTATTTGGTCTATTGTTTATTTGTTTGCCATTTGGGCTCTGGGATGTATTCTAGGCCTATACATTCTTGGACGAAATGGTTGTCAGTCCATCTGTATTATAAATTAATTGAGATAATACATCAGCATAATAATTATCTTTTCCTTTAATATGATCAATAGTATGATTATATCCTTTAATAATAAAATTATTAAGGAATTTTGTCCATCTATTAGTCATTAGTTTTTCATTATTTTGCCTCATTTTTTCATAGAAGCTTACTATTGCTTGGCAATATGTTCTAATAGTAAATTCTTTTTTATCAATTAAATAAAGATTGAATGCATCTAAGAAATATTCGATTGCCATTATTTCGGCATCAATACTAGTAATATTTTTTTCTTTATACTGTCCTGAAGCATATCTTGATATTTTCTTCAGTATTTTTATTAGAATATTTTCTAGGCTTTTTCTTTAATACTGCTCCCCATCCCTTATCACATCCATCTATTTCTATTATTAAATAGTTAGTTATTAATGGAAGGGATAATTTTTGTAAGGTTTTTACTACTTCTTTGATTTTCTTTACTAGTTTAATATCTTCAATGTTGAAGTATCTTTGACCATTAAGTTTGGTTTTATTATATAATGGCCCAAGTAATTTTGATAAATTCTTAATATATGGATGGACATAATTTAATAATCCAAGAAATTAGTGAATACTTTTTAAATCTTCAAACTTTTCAGGGAAATCTAGTATCTTTTTACTAATATGATCTTGTAATATTATTTTCTCTTTTCCTATTTCGGATCCTGGAAATTTTATATATTATTTTCCTAATTCCATTTTCCTTTTGCTAATAATTAAACCATACTGTTCAATTTTTTTTTTTAAAAAAAAAAAAAACTTGTTTTAAATGGTACTCATGTTCCTTATAATCTTTGCTAAATACTAGAATATCGTCAATATATACTAAACAATAACTTAATTCATAAAATATTTTATCCATTCTTCTCTAAAATATTACTAGGGCATTTTAAAGTCACATTGACATTATTAACCATTCAAATAGTCATTGTGGGCAGACAAATGTTGTCTAGGGAATACTAGCTTATGTCATCTTTATTTGGTAGAAACCTGATTTTAAGTCAAATTTACTAAAAACTCTACAACCTTGTATTTTATTTATTAAAACATCTTTATAAGGAATATTATAAGAGTCATCTTCATTATTATCATTTAATTTTTTATAATTTATTACCATTCTACTTTTTCCCCTAACTATTTCACTATGGTTTCTTACTAGAAAAGCAAGACTACTATGTGGTGAGGCACTATGTATAATAAATTTATTTTTTAATAATTCGTCAATATGATCTTTGAAATCTTCTATGTCTATAGGATTAAATTTTAGTGCTTGACCAGTTATTTTATAATAATTGATTTTTTATTAATAATTTACATATTGGATTATCATTTTGTTTTAATTTTTTCATACTATCTCCGATATCTCCTTGTTTTTGTAGTTTATATATTAAATATTCTATATCGTTACTAAATATTAAGTCGTATAATTCTTTTCCTGTTATTATTTCTCTATCTAGTTTTATTTCGTTTATTATATCTACTAATTCATTTTCTTCTATATTTTCTTCTATTAAATTTTTACATAATCCTAATATTTTACAGTTACATTAGGTGTTTTCTAAATTACTAGGATAGCCACCACGCTTCCGCAGCAACTCTGATTGAATGGGTATAATACTAGCCATTTTATAAATATTAACAGTCTTTAGTAATGTTAATGCCTCCATTTTATTTTTAATAGAAAATATAATCCTATAATAATATCTATATTATTCATATTTAAGTCTCTGAGCCATACTTGGCCTAATTGATACTCGTTGCTATAATCATTACAATTAGTAAAGAATCGAAATTTACAAGTGTCAAGATAATATTTATATTAAAAAATATTTGTATCCATTTGTTGAACTATTCTTGGTGTACTAGACATTTTCCAATATTTTTTAGGTATTAGTGTACTATCCATTACTACCGAACTACATCCTGTGTCAATAAAATAGATTATTTCTATTTTTATATCTTTATGGATGAATAATCCTTTTATTTTTTGACTGTATAGATTACTAGAATTACAAACTAAAGGTATAGCTGTTGGGGTTTTATGCCCTAATTAAAACCCAAATTCTTTGTAATCTCATTTTATTATCAATAAAAGAATAGAAATCATTTTTTGACTTGGTCAATCACTTTGCTCACATATTTTATTTTCATGATTATTTGTTTAATATAAACTTCTATTAAATCCCGAGCATATAACTAATCTTATTTATAGTGACGTAATCACAGTGGAATATAAATATGATTATATGTTTAAAATAAGTTAGTCCTAAGATTAGTCAGTGCACCGGATTTACACTGACTTGCCAATCTACGATATGATCTACTTACACATTATAGTGTTATGTTCTTTCCAGAATATTAGCAAAGTAGATAAGATCGAATGTATTTGTTACATCAGACTGGACCGATATTGATAGTTGATAAGATAAGTAAACATACCGTTATTATTTATTCTAGTCATATCATATAGTTGACCATAGGTCAATTCAATCTCAATTATGAGTGGTTAGTATTCTAACTGATTGTATTATTTGAGTTATTTGACTTGTTCGTTACCAGCTTACCCTACGGACTAGCCCATACTTACATCTTGGGAACTCGGTAGTATAATTGAGTGGGAGTGTTAATCATAGATATGAACATCTATAGCTTCTGATGAAGAAGTGAAACGATGGTTTCCTTTTAGTTTGGTTCAAGGTGATAAATGATAGAGATCTCATTTCAGTAATTAAATTAGTTTACTGAAATATTATTTACAAGGAACTAAGTGTTTTAAGGATAAAATACAATGAGGGGTAAAACGGTATTTTAGTCCTATCTCATTGTAGACCGTCTATAGAGGATTGAGTGACAATTATGGTTGTAACAATGGATAATTAATAGTGTATCTATATTTTTTATAGAGCGTTCTATGAATTCAAGAGTGCAATTCCAAGTCTATAGTGGAGTCACGAGGAATTAATAAGTTAGTAAATTTATTTGTTAAATTTATGATAACTTATTGGAGCTTGATTTCATAGGCCTATGGTCCCCATTGTACCTTGGATAAAATCATCTAGATAGTCTCAATTAATTGATTTAATTATCAATTAGAATTATCAAAGTTGACCAAGTCAATTTTGGATAGTTTCACAGAGTTGTGTAATTTTGAGAAGAAAAGAGAAATTATGGCAGATTTATTAATTAAGATAATTTGGTATCTAAATTAATAAATAAGTTTAAATCAAGGTTCAAATTATAAATAATTAATTTGATAAAGGATTTAAATCATTATTTAATTAATTAAATCAATAGAAAATAACACAGGCCTTGATTTTAAGTCTAATGGGCTTATAATCAAATGGGAAATTTCACGGGCCAATAGCCCATGATAATTTCGACCTAGGGCTTCAAAATGGCTGTTATTTTATTGATTTTTTAATTAAATTAAATGACCTAATTGAGTCTATAAAAGGAGTGCTTAGAGAGAAGTCAAAAAATAAGTTTGATAAGTCACAAGTCAGATTTTCTGATAGTTTTGTATTCTCTCTAAACACAAGTCCTTTTCTAAGCCACTTTGTTATTTTCTCTTCTTCTCTCTATATTCATCTCATGTGTTGAGAATTGCCCACACTAGTCTAGGTGGTTCTAAGGATACATTGGAAGATTGTGAAGAAAATAGAAGATTGGTTCAGTTTCTTGATAATACTCTGCGATAGAAAGGATACAAAAGTTAGAGAAACTGAAGGAAGGACTCTTAATTCCGTTGCGTATACTATAAGTATTATATTATTTGTTTATCTTTGAATTCAATTTTAGAAACATGTTTTAGCCTATTTTGTATTAATTTGTTTAATATTAGATATACATGAAAATAAATAAAGATCATGTATAAGCTTTTTCCAACAATAGCATCTATTAGTTTAGTTTGCTCTTCTTGATTATTTATGGTATTATTAATATGTTGATAATTTATTATCTTTTCTTCTAATAGTGCTACTCTATTTTCAAGTGTTCTAATTCTTTCTTCTATTATTAAATTTCTATTAATTTTATTTACTTGACTGACTTCTCCTATATTAGTTTGATATAAATTATTAATACATTTAATGCACATTTATTCAAAACAATTACTGCATTTTGCTCTTTTACTATAGTTGGGGTAGAATTTACAATTACTGCATGCTCTTCCTAAGCTTCCCTTATTTATTTCCCAGTTATGTATACATTCTCCAATATCCATAAATTCATTTAATATCTCATATTCTGGATTTATATTAACAGGGTATTCTTCTTCATTTGAACTATTATTTTGTTCTTCTATAATTTGGTTTAGGTCTATTTCTTCTATACTATAAATACTTTATGTATCAGACATATCGTCTTCAACATTAAGGAAATCCATATTCAATTGTTCTACTAACATTGCTTCTCTACTAAAATTATTATTTTTCTTTCTGCAACTAGTAGAGATGTGTCATATCTCTCCACAAGAAAAACATGTTATTTTATTTCGATAATCTCTTTTATCACTATATCTTCTTACATATCTACCTTTTTGAAGGAAATGTCTTTTAGCGTTACTTCGTCTTAATTGATAGTACTTTTTATTCCCTTGATATTTTTTATTATGTCTTGGTTTATACTCTCTATCTTTTATTCCATGTTGTTGTGGAATAAATATATTACTACAAAAACTAAAATTGTCTCATTTTAATTGTTTTTGTATTTGGATAAAAGTACATTTATCTACTAAATGTTTTAGGATAAAATTTCCTCTAATACTTAAACTATCCATGGCCGTATTTCTAGTGTGTGCCATGTTATTATTCCATGAGTTTACTATTTATGTTCCTAAAGCTCCAGGTAATTTTATTAGCATTTTATCTTCTAATTCACTATTAATAGTGTTTCCTGAAATACTTCCTAATTTTACAAAATCATTAATATAAACTTTAATATATTTTCAATCCCTAATATATATTTTTTCTAGTTTTTTCATAGCATCTTGTTGAACACTTAATAATCCACTATTAGGATCTTCTTCGGTTATTAAAAGATGTATTTTATTAACAAAATTATAAGGATTATTTCCTAAATCAATTAATTCTTTTATTTCATTAGGGTACCGAGCTTTATACCTCTCCCAATGTGCTTTTACTATTTCTCCTAAATAATTTTCTAAATAAGCATACATTTCTTCTCCGGTGTGATTATGCCCATTTTTTATATATTCTCTTATTATTTAGTCATTCCAACTCATTATTATTGAATTTCATAGTTGGGGGTCAATATTTGTTATATTTAATTGTTTATTATTATTCCAATTTATACTTAAATCTCTTGGTTCTCTCTGACATCTACTCTTATACTTAGGTTCTCCTTGGTAACTATAAGGAGGTACATGAATTCAAGGAAAATGAATACATAATACTAGCATAAGATTCAACTTAAAAATAGAAAAAGAAAAAAGAAACCCTTCAAATTAAAGGAATAAAAATGATAAAACCTCCCGAATTCTCTTCACAACTATTAGAAGGAATAGAATGGGATGTAAAATTAAAAGAAAATATAAGTGTTCCCACCAATGGAAGTATATATCAAAATAATAATAGACTTAGTATTTCATTTTTAGATTATGGACAACAAAGTAACAAAGAATAATTAGAAGATGATGAAAAAGATAATATGGATAAAAATATAGATGAATTTAAAAATTAAATATTAATCATCAGAGAAAATTTTTAAAATGAAAATATTACAAAAGAAAATAATACTGAAGTATCTCATATTTCATATCAAAAAGATTTTATGGAGAATAGTTCAGGAGAAAGTAGTATGACTAATGCGAATAATAATCTATTTTTAAGACCCCATACTAGAACAATTGAACCATTAAGCAGAGGAAATTTCCCTAGAAAACCTGTATATCCTTATAGTTACCAAGGAGAACCTAAGTATAAGAGTAAAGGCCAGAGAGAACCAGGAGATTTAAGTATAAATTAGAATAATAATAAACAATTAAATATAACAAATATTGACCCCCAACTATGGAATTTAGTAATAATGAGTTGGAAGGCAGAAATAATAAGAGAATATATAAAAAATGAGCATAATCACACTGTAGAAGAAATGTATGCTTATTTAGAAAATTATTTAGGAGAAACAGTAAAAGCACATTGGGAGAGGTATAAAACTCAGTACCCTAATGAAATAAAAGAATTAATTGAATTAGGAAATAATCCTTATAATTTTGTTAATAAAATACATCTTTTAATAACTGGAGAAGATCCTAATAGTGGATTATTAAATGTTCAACAAGATGCTATGAAAAAACTAGAACAAATATATATATTAGGGATTGGAAATATATTAGGGATTTCATATCAAAAACTTCCTAAATTGTACTGTTACGTTAACAATATAAGTTCCTATTGACGACATAATATTAACAGGAAGTTCTTTTGAAGCTATTAGTCAACTGATTGGTCAACTAAACAAGGCTTTTTCCTTAAAGGAACTTGGTGACCTGAACTACTTTCTTGGAATTCAGGTCAGTCATACAACTACGAGTTTACATTTATGTCAAAAGAAATATATTATTGACTTACTATGTCGGTCTGAGATGAAATTTGCAAATTCATTGAATACGCCTATGTTGGGTGGTGAGATATTGTTAGTGATACACCCAAATTTTGACACAGTCATAAATGAGCCTCGAAATGTAGGCTCGTAAAGCGTAAGCTTGAAAATGACAAGCAGTGGCTGGACACTTGTACAAATTTGTATGATTCCCGAATCGTTCTTGTTGGAGATCGAGCACAAATTTAAAGGGCTCGAGCTTAAGCATCAAGCTCGAAAAAACAAATCTTCTCCGATGCATGTGGGTGTTATTCGAGCCTTAGTTGCAAGCTCGAAGATGTTGGTCTCTGAAGATTGAGCTCAACGAAATCAGTGGCTAAGGAGGAGGCTGACTAGAATAATGAGCTTGAAGTGTGGGTCGATCTCGAAAGCGCGTTAACCTTGCGTTCGAGGTTAGCAACACGTTTTCCACGCGGCAACTGTTGGGAAATCCTTATTCCTTAGGGATTTGTTGTTATCAGATATTAAATCCCAATTATCATGGGATATTATGTAATTAATGTATTTATTTGCATTTATTTCAAAATTGAATGATTGATTATAATTTCCTGAAATAAGGGGGATATATTCTGTCAACCAGGTCTAGGGGTGTTCGTGGTGTGGGTGGTGCAGTTTTTCTCTAATTTTTTAGACCGCACCGCATATGCAGTTTGAACAATTTTTTAAACTGCAGCCCACTCTGCATAAACTGCACCGCAAAAATGTGGTGTGGGTGGTTTATACCTATCGCCAAATAATTTAAAAATTAAATATTATAATTAATAAATATTCATAATAAATCTCATAACCATAGAGTGTTTAACAAAATAATTAAATGTATAACAAACTAATAAACTTTTAGCAAAACAATAAAAATATAACAAACTAATAACAAAGAAAAAATGTAATATAGAAGTAAAGATTTTAACAAAATCTCATAACCATAGAGTGTTTAACAAAATAATTAAATGTATAACAAACTAATAAACTTTTAGCAAAACAATAAAAGTATAACAAAATAATAACAAAGAAAAAATGTAATATAGAAGTAAAGATTTTAGTTAATGAGGAATATCTTTATATTGAAGTAAAATATGTGTTAACATCCTATAAAACATTATATATTTTTTCTAGATATTGTGTACATTTTACTATATAAATACTTATGCATTAATTTAAAATGTGGTAAAAAAGAAAAAAATATATAATGATGTGGTGCGGTGCGGTGTGGTTTGAAACACATTTATAAAATTTAAAACTGCACTGTACTACGTAGTTTGGCAAAAATACAAACCGCAACCGCACTGCGAAGGATTCTAAACTGTAAATTGCGGTGCAGTGTGGGCGATTTTATGAAACCCTCATCCAGGTCTATAAATAGCCTGAGGAATTTCATTTGTACTAATACACAATATTGTACTGAGAATACTCTGTTGAATTGCTCTGAGAAAGCTTTGAGACAGTATCACGAATCAATAATATTGACTCGTGGACTAGGAAAATTTTAACTGCTGAACCACGTAAAAATCCTAATGTTCTTTTCTTATTTCCTATATCTTTGTTTAGGGCTCTTCATATTTAAGTTGATGAAAAATTGCGTCAACTGTAACGTCCCTAAGGTAGGGTACGTTCGCCACATACTCGTAATTCTAGAGTTTACGAGTATGTTAGGCACTTGACCAAAAGAATTAAATAAAATGATACGAAGAAATACAGAAAAATTTAAAACTTTTATATAAACTTATTAGTAGAAATTATTACACGTATGAATACTTTAAATTTAAGGCAGCCATATGAAAACTCTAAACCATTATTGCATTGCTACAGAGTCCGTGCTCCACAAGTTGCTCAACAGCTAAAGCCACACCTGGAAAAATGTTGGAAAATAACATAATGAGCTAACGCTCAGTAAGCAAATCTCATGCATACACATACACATGAATGTCGTGAGTTTGTAGTGCACACATACTAATATGCTGACTTATATACTTATGCATTTCATTTATTGCTCATGCACTTTCAAACTTTACTTTTATGCTCTTTCTTTTAGTTTCACATTTTTATGGGCCCAATATCACTTGTGCACACTGTTTGATTCAGCCAATGCCTGCAGGGCTTGTTACACATATCATATAGAATCCCATGGGTTCTCCTCCGGCTAGCCATCATCGCAGCTAGGCTCATCATAACACTCATTTCATCGTTGCCATAGCTGCCATACTTATTACACATATGGAGGAGAAAGACGGAAACATGGCAAACATATCTGAATGGTCAACTCTGACCTAGCCCACACTAGTGGGCAGCCACTATAAGTCTTATAGACCTCCGTCTTCTTCATTGCACTTACTTAATTGCTTCATCGAAACAGTGGCACCCTTTTTAACATCTTATTATCACTTTGCTTAAGCCTTGTGTCATTAAAATGTTTAACTTTACATAAGACTTTTCAAGGCATTTCACAATTTTCCTCATATTTATATGCATGGTCTTATATCACATAATGATGTATCACATAACTGTACATGCCATGCATACATACTGATGCTGAAATGTCAATGTTCATGTTCATGATTCATGTTTGATGGTATTCAATCAAGGCATTGTATCACATCTCATATAACTCAAAACATCTTTAGTCATAATACATGAAGCTTTGGGTTGGTGGCGTTGTTATACCTTAACGTAGAGCTATGGCTCAGGTCTAAGGTTTCCAGCCTAAAATCTTAAACGCTTCATATATCATAACATATAACAAATCATGAACATAAAGTAATCCACATATTCATCAACATAAGAACACATACTTGCACATAATTCATATCATTCTTAACCAAGTAAGACATCTTTCACATATCACAGAATTCATCAATTACATATCACACAACACCCTTATGGTGTTCATATAACCATTCTTCACATACTTATCATATGCATCATCATCATACCATACTTAACTCATCAGATGTACACAATCAATATAGTCATGCATCTTACACTTAAGCACAAAAGGTGAGATTTACTTACCTTAGGTCCTTAGCTTATTTTAAAATTGCTCACCAAGAGTCAATCAATCAAATCCATACAAATCCTATTCAAGGCACATCATTTATTAAATTCTATCAAAATCGTAAATATACACTATTGATAGTGTATATTAACAATACCAGAAACTATATAAATGATAATAATAATTATTATCAACGTAATGCAAATAACTCTTCATATAAAACCATGCTTTAAACCTTGCTCATAAGATAATGTACTCTTATGATAATAATAATAATAATCCCAACAACAATAATAATTATCGTCTATAAATAAACTTATTTCGATATTAATAACAAAATACTTCAATAGCAATACATATATGAATGTATATATTCAAATAGTCATTTTATAAAAGAAATCATATTTTTAACATAAAGTTGTAATAATCAATATAATGATAATAATATAAATATAAATATTTATATTATTATTAATTAATCATAATATCAATTCTAGTGATATAATAAATATACTTTCTCCAAAATTCACTGGTCTTACAAATATCAATAACTGTAAGAAACTAATATTTGATATTATTTTAATATTCAAATATTAACAAAAATATTAATATACAATAATAATGGTTAAATAATAGGTTTACTATAAATCACACTTTTCATATATATATATATATATATATACATGAATCTGTATTCTTGATTTAATTAACAAAAGAATAACAATAATAATTAAAATTACTTAATCATAATAATTTCCATATTAATATAAAATCAATTAAATATGTATTTTTATACTTTATTTAATATCTAATATTTTCTAGAAAATTGGACAGCACAACGGCTATAAAGTGAACAATTCCAAAATCAAAACCTGTATCAAAAATACATATAATCCCAGACAGGCAGTATAATTACAGAAAAATATTCCATATATCAAGAATATATAATTATATACTATAAATACACATAATAACAATTATTCTAATCAATCACAATATATAGATCAAAGAAATTATACCAAAGTGATCGGGTTCCACAACAAGTCAAATGATGATTTTCTGAGACTCAAAACGTACTTCAAAACCTCGAACACTAAGTTTCGACTGTCGGTCTACGGTGGATCGCGGTGGCTCATGGTGGGCCCACCACCCAACTATGGTAGATGTAGGAACAAGTTATTGGGTTTTGAAGCCCACAACACGAGGAACACGATGGTGGTGACGGATCGACAAACGGATGCCCGAGGTGGCCGAATCGCAACTTTGAAGTCGCGGGGTGGCCGAACTTAAATCGACCAGTTGAGGTGTTTAATTGGCGAGTGAGCTCTAGATTCCCGCGTGGGTCGATAGTTCGGAGGCCTCTGAATCCAACGGTTCGGCGCGTGGCTATAAACGGTGATCGCCGGTGGACGTTCGGTGGTCGGGCAGACGCACGCACGAGAGAGAGAGAGAGAGAGAGAGAGAGAGAGATTTTTTGAGGAGAGAGAGAGAGGCTCGGGTAAAAAAAAGAAAGGCTGAAGCCTTTTCTTTTTTTTTTAAATTACACTTGGACTCAAAATACTAAAATTCTTTTCAAATAAGCCCTTTAGCAAAACTTTCTTAATTTTATAAAAATCCCCAATTAAAATTATATGACATTTGGGTCCAATACTTGACTACTCAAGTTTCTCTCTCTTTAATCTCATTAAAAACATAAAAACATATTTTAAACACTATTTTTCCATTACTATTTCTTAAATTTGTAAACTTGTACATTTTATGTATTGAAACTCTGATTTATAATAAAGAAATGTATTATGAAAATGTGGGATATTACATCAACAGTCAGCATATGGAAGTGATCCCATTTTGGATCCTCATTTCTATAGAAGCGTGGTTGGTGCGCTTCAATATGCCACAATTACTCGGACTGAAATCACATATGTTATGAATAGGGTCTCTCAATTTATGCAGACTTCACTTGAATCACATTGGAAAGTTGTTAAGAAGAAATTGAGATATCTTAAAGGCATGGTGGACCATGGTCTTATTTTACATACATGTTCTGATTTGAGTTTGACAGGGTTTTGTGATGCCGACTAGGCATATAACCCCGATGACAGGTTATTGCATCTACTTGGGTTTAAATTTAGTGTCTTGGACATCCAAGAAATAAAGGGAGGTGTCTCGGTTGACTACTGAAGATGAATATCGCAGTCTTGCTAATGCCACTGCCGGGGTTACTTGGATTCAATCTCTCTTATCTGAAGTTCAAGCTTCTCCACACCATACTCCTCAGATTTGGAGTGACAACCAAAGCATTGTCCTCATGTCGGCTAATCCAGTTCTACATGCTCGGACTAAGCATATAGAGTTGGACTTGTATTTTGTTAGATAAAGGATTCTCAATAACCAACTTCAAGTGAAATATACTCCTGCTTCAGATCAGATAATTCATATAATAACTAAGCCTATCTCTTCAACTCGTTTTCTGCACTTAAGAGACAAACTTACTGTGGCTTCATTATCCACACTAAGTTTGAAGGGGGGGGAGGGGGGGGGGGGGGGGGGGGGGGTTAGTAGTTAGTTATTCTCTTGTGTTTTCTGTTATGTACAGTTGTAGTTAGTTATGCATTTTGTTATTTCTGTTGAAGAGTTGTTACTCAATTCTGGTTGTATATTTACTTCTGTACAATAATGCTTATTCAATACGAATCTCATTATTCCTTTTGACTGTTATTCAATCCTAATAATCTATTAGCTTATGGATAAGTTTGGAGAAGGTTGAGTTATTTAAGAAGAGTTTGAAAGTGGCATTAAGAGAAGAATCAATACTAAATTTAGGAAGCTTTTCCACACCAATTGATTTTGTAATTATTATCGTTTGTCGTAAATGATGTCGTTTTTAATTTCTGCTGGTTTGTAAGTATCTATCATTTTAGTCTAAATTTTCATTTTTTAATAAATATGTCGTTTTTTGTAATTATTGTCGTTTTATAAAATATTGTTGTTTTTTGTAAATATTGTCATCTCTCTCTTTCTTCACTTAATTTTCAGGGAAATTTGCAGGATAAATTCTTATGTAGTTCATTTTTTTTGCACTTAAATACATATGTAATTTTTTTAGCGGCAAAAATGTCTACTATTACACATTTAATGCAACCCTTAGTCCCTCATCAGTTAAGTGTATCTACATGTACATGTGGCAACACACAATTGGTTTAAAAATTAATAAATACTAAAAAAATAAATAAAATTATTTTTATATCTCATAAAATTAAGAAGAATTAATAAAATCTAATTAAAAAAGTTATTTAAAATTGTATTGAAATAATAATTAAAACTACCAAATTAACAAAAATAATTATAAAAACTCAAAACAAACAAAATGAAAATTAAAACAAAGAATCAACCCCAGCTCCCCACCAACAGTTCAACTCACTCATCTCCCCACGTAATTCGTCTGATCACTGAAAATAAGAACATATTAAAACGTCAACTCTAGATGTTAATCCAGGTATGCACACACATATATAAATATTATATACAAGCAACGTATAATGTACGCTTGCTTAGTTTTATTTATATAATTTATTAATTATTTTTAGTAAATTTGTATCATTATTATATCAATTTCAATATATAAAAGAATGCCATAACATATTAAAAGAAAAATTAAATCAAAACATTATTTATGATTTTTTAAATATATATATATATAATATGACAACTTTTTTAAACATAAATAATAACTTTTTTAATAAAAATTAAGATGATGTATTATGTATTATTATTATAATGATATTTTATAATGTTTAAATTTATATTAATATAAGTTTTAAATATCTAGTCTTGTATTATATATTATTATAATATTTGAATTCATATTAATATAATTATTAAATAATAATGATATCTTATAACATTTGAATTTGAATTTATAATATAATTATTATATTTGTAGTCTTATATATTATTATAATAATTATATTTTATAACATTTGAATTTGAATTTAAATTTATATTAATATATTTAATAAATATCTATTTTTAATTAGTTTTAAAGGTCGCTAAATATTTAGAATATTCTGTTAAAGTTAACAAAACAAACCGTTAAAACCCAAGAATTTTCGTTATTTATACATTTTTTATATAAAAGAGATATATATATATATATTAAGTATATAGAAGTGTGGATATCGGTAGTTCATTCGACTATTTTGTTTTTCTATGTAATTTTATTTAATTTGTTTTTTTTTAAAAGTTGTACAATGGAGCCCACATAAATATACATTTGTAAATAACTGCATTTTGTTATTATTTTTTTGGATATTTATAGCAAAAGTACCCAATATTTTGGGTTTGTAACTGGCATAAACTCATTCTTTTTTTTTTTCACGGGGAAAGTATCAATTGTTAGTAAAATAGTAATTCCATCCAATTTCGTCACTTAGGGTTCAGTTAGTATATTTTTGGGTACACGTGTAAGGCTCAAATTAATACCCTATTTTAATTTATTTAAAAACCATTTTTAATACAATTTTGAATATTTTGTTTATAAACTAATTTATGAAATTAGTTTTATTTATTCTTAAAAACCTAAAACCTAAAAAATATATTTTAATTAAAGATTAAAATTAAAATAAAAATTAAAGATAAAACTAATTTTATTAATTTTTTATTAAATGTGTTCTTCATTCATAAAAAATATGGGTATTAATTAACCCATCAAATTCTCTCATCATCATCATTATAAATCTCAATCATTTTAAAAAATAATAATAAAACCACAAATTTATCAAAATCAAAAACTCAAAATCATCACCAAATAACCATATCACAGAAATCCAAAATCTGAGATACAAACTCATATTTAACATCAAATAAATTAATACAAATTCAAAACTTGAGAAACAAAAACTCAAAAACCCAGTTAAAATCAAACTGAAATACAATCTCATAGTCAAAACCATAACAAAATCTTAGCTACGAACCCTCTAAATCCCACAAATAGACCCACTCAAAATCAGATCTAGCCCCCCCACCAAACTCACCCAAAGCTTTGTCACCCAACTTCTCTGCCACCATGATGACCGTACAACTGACCACCTAATGCTCACGTTCGACCCGCTGTCGCACAAACCCAGGCCAAGATCTGACAACCTCGTCATCGTACAAGCCCAGATCGTGGACCTTCTTATCTCACACGCAGAGCAACCTAACCACCTTCTTCTTCTTGCATATAATAGGATCTATTATATTAAACTCTGATATGTTGCCAAGATATGATCCATATTGCATACTATCTCTACTTCATAAATCTCTGATTTGATCTATATTGCATACTATCTCTACTTCAGATATGATCCATATTGCATACTATCTCTAGGTTAACAAACAATTAATAACAGATCAATATTGTTAACGTAATAGTATGAAGTAATAAAAATCTTCTTCTTCGCAATTCTCATCCAGAGAATTACGAAGTAATAAAATATCAGAGTGTTTATTATCAAAAATGTTCTTCTAAATCCTTCCTTCAGAGATTTCTAAAGTAGAGATAGTATGCAATATGGATCATATCTGAAGGCAACTACTGTTATAAGTTTTTAGATTAACCTTCGAGTTAATTGATCTGGCAATTTATCATTTATGATTGTAAGTCACGCAATTTGGAGTGTAAGTCGTGTAGATCCGTGTGAGAAATTGTTGGGTTTATTAATTTGTTAGTTTGTCTAACTAACTTATAGCATGAACACATTAATGGTATCAGAGCCAGGTTCATCCTATTCTACCGATGAATCTCTATTTCAGATCATGGGAAAGGAAACCTCATCTACAAGTTCTGCAAACTCTAGTGCTCCTATAACATCACCCTTGTCACTTACTCCTTCTCCATCTTTCTGTAAGTCCACAACCAACAAACTTGACTTTCTTTATGAACTATCATATGTTCCTGAAGAAAACAAGATTACCAATAATAACCTTCCTTTGATTAACCCATACCAAATCCTCCCAAAATCCATTACTCCTTTTACTCAGTCCATTAAAGCGCTCATCAAACCATCCTACAAAGCCCCAAAAGAATATATCCAAGCATCTAAATTCAGCGAGTGTCAATTGAAACTGCAATGGCCCAAATTTCCTAATAAGGTTTAAGACCTTGATTAGGAGGTCGGGAGGGCCATAATTGATTTATTATGTGATTAAATGATAATATGAATGTTTAGGTGTATTAAATATGCATGTGAACCCATTTCTGATTAATTTGGTGATTTTCATATTTTGGTCATTTCGGGCATATTTGGCATATATGTGATATGTGTGTGGTGCTTTATTATTATTTGGTTATGCTAGGGTTACTTAGCAAGAGACGATCCTAGGGGGGTAAGCTAGCTAGAAAGTCACAACAGGATTTGTTCTTGACTCAGAGTGAGTCAAGGGGTATTCAATGCATTATCGGGTTATTGGGTAATGGGAATAAGAATTTGATGATAAATTGGGAGTTAGTAAGATCAGGGGGAAATTTCTGGAGGTGTTGACTATTTTATCCCCGGGGACGTTTTCGGGACCCCGAGCATTAGGATTTGTTTGAGGCTACTTAAGCTTGAAGTAACCTTTTAAAAAATAAAAAGAACGTTCAATAAGTTCTCTCTCCCTCTAAGTTCCATTTTCGTCTCTCGATCACATTTTCAAAGGAAACTTGAGTTCTAGGACTCGGATTCAAGCGAGGATCGAGGCATAGTGATCCTAGGGAAGATTAGAAACTTATTATCCGGAGGATTTAGTTGGGAAACAACTCAATCGAAGGTAATTCAAGTTTTAAGTTCTAAGTTTTAAAAGTTTTTAAGCTTGTATTGGACTTTGTATTTTGATGAGTTTTTGGTTGAATTGAAGCTTGGGTTTTATGGGTTTTGGATCATGGGGATGTTTGGGAACTTTTATTTTTGAGTTTGGAGATGTTTGGATAGGTTTTTGGAAGGTTTTAAAATGGTAAAAATGGGGTTTTTAGGCTAGTTCGTGGTTGGGCCACGGCCTTGTTCTAGGGCGCCGCGACCCAAGCTTGAAGAAGGAGGAGGAGGCTCTGCCAGGGGGGTGGGCCACGACATGGTGCATGGAGGGCCGCGGCCCTTAAGGGAAAATTGCTATAATTGAGTTTTTGTCAAGCAGACTTAACTCTGAAGGCTTGGGATCGATCCTACTACCTAGTTGAGTGGGATTTGACGTCCCGGAGGCTTGGGTTGGGTTTGGAAGTATATATTTACTCATTTTGATGAGGTTTTATATTATGGTTGTGACTAAGTTATCACTAGGGGCTTGGAATCAGGATCGTGCTTGTGGCTTATTTATTGGTAACCTGTGCTTGGACCAAAGGTAAGAAAACTTGCACCCCTATATGTGTCATGCATGGTTATTCTTGATGCATGTGATGCACGAGAAACATGTGGTTAGGGCATGCCATGAATATTAAATATGAGAGCTTGAGTCTCTGTGTTTGTGCATGATCATATTTATGCTAGCAGTTGTTAAGTAAGCATGTTGAATGCCCTATATTCGAATATTTGACATATGAAATATGCCTTGTAGCATTGCTTACCTGTGTGTGGCACTGACTAGCTAGTCAGAATCGGCACTAGTCGCGTTTTACTGACCTAAGAGTCAGAAGCGGCATAAGCGTTATGAATGCAGAGCCGATAAAAGATTATATCTAATCGACATCGGCATTGAATGACTCATATGGGGTATTAATGCTGGACCGACCCTAAGTTCGATGAAAACTATAAACGCTTGACTAGTCTATGACTAGTTACTCAGAACCATGGTTAAAGGCCTAGGTGACTGTTTGTCACATGGCTAAGGGAGCGGAATCCCATGTTAGTGACTCCATGGTCACTCGGTAGGTTTATCTTGATGACTATTTCGTCAGATACCTACCTTGTTTAAGCTAGTGAAATGATCACTTATTTGGTTAAAGTTACAAACCCCCTGATAGTGACTTGATGATTAGTCACTCGTTTAAAGGTACAGACCCCCTGATAGTGACTTGATGACTAGTCACTTGTTTAAAGGTACAGACCCCCTGATAGTGACTTGATGACTAGTCACTTGTTTAAAGGTACAGGTCCCCTGATAGTGACTTGATGATTAGTCACTTGTTTAATGGTACAGACCCCCTGTTAGTGACTTGTTGATCAGTCACTCGTTCATTATGTGAGCTTATTTGCATGTGTGATTAAGGTTGTTATTGCTAGGCATGCACTTTGTGATTTGATGTCATGATATGACTGTTCATGAGCATATTGAGTTTTCTTGCTAGGCTTCGGTTCACGGGTGCTATGTGGTGCAGGTAAAGGCAAAAGAAAGATGAACCATCCTTGAGTTGGAGAGCTTAGGTGACGATGTGTACATATGCAGCTGCTTGACTGCCACGGCCGCTTAGATCGGCTGGTTGTAAATATTTTATTGTAATGAACCTTTAAATTATATTTTTGGGATCCCAATGTATACAGTAAACGTTCTAATGAAACGTTATATCTTAACCAAAAATTTTAATCCCTAAATCGCTAATCATACCTAGTTACATGATTATGGCCAAAAGACTCGGTTAGCGAGTTTAATACTATTTAAAATGCGCACCGTAACAGTCCCTGGAATTTAGGGCATTACAAATTCCTACTCTTGAGGTCCAATTCGTTACTTTACAAATCCCTCCTGAATTTATTCCTGAGTGGATTGCGCAAGGATTCACCCATATTCATTTTGGTGCCATTCGCTTAGCTATTTCCCTTCATGGCCAAAAGGGCGTCCCAATCGGCTGCCGAATGGGTCTACTCAACACCCGAATAAGGAAATACAAACATGCAAGCATTGCAATCATAGAAACTACATTAAACGTAGGAACAATAATAAATACACTGTTTCCTAACTTTAATATGTCTCTTAAAGACAATCACTTGACTGATGCTTTCAAAGTAGAGGTCCAACTTTCTGGAATTGACCAAGATCTTACTTCCATTGGAGTTACTCTTCACTACCAGATGGCATACAGACTCCAAGATCACGCTCTGGATCTTTCTTTGCCAACAGCTAAAGAAGCATTACTGGTCTCAGTAGACTCTACCCAAGTTCCAACATGCACTCATATTCCAAGGAAAATCTCTACAGATGATCATAAGAAGATTTTTCCCAGTTCATGGATAACAAACTATGAGATGCTCCATCAACCTCAAAAAAATTTCCAGACTCTTACTAAACCATCTTATCACAAGAAAGAAGATGGCTATGCCGAAATAATTTTTGACAGAACTCAAACAAAGACTCTCAGTTGCTTTACCACCCAGTATATGATGACTTCTGTCACACCAGCTGAGATGTGGAAATCCATTCCTTTGATTCTCAAGGCAGCCCTATTTATGCTTTTGAATCTTTGGATGGACATAAGTATTGGGATGTTTGCGACCGCAAAAGCTGCCTAAAAATAGAAGAAGACCTCCCAAAGCCAAAGCGATGTCCTAGCTCAGGAAAACAACTTAAGAAACAGCTAGATCAAGGAGAAAAATGAATAGGATTGTTAGGTCAACCCTCTGGAAAGTTTGACTATATAATCAAATATTTTGCTCCCAAAGACTTGCCTGACTCTCCTCCAGAACCAACTAGATGGGACATTGAGCTTCCTCCAACAGGGTCCCAAGAGCCTCCACTTTCGGCTCCTCAACAGAACATTTTGCCATGCTACAAAAAAGCAACAAAATGGATGCAACATCATGGAGATGCTTTTCCTACTCAAAATCAGTTCTAACAAATTCCATAAGTATGTATGATGACTAATATTGATTATGAGTAAGATTTTCCTCCTCTCAAAAGATTTGATAAACAAGACGACCATGGTACGGTCTCTCATCAACCAAAGGTTCAAAACCCCACAACCAGGAACGCAGATGGGTCTCTCAAAAAAGTATCTCTGGCCAAAGAAGTTCTCAACTGGCAATCAAAAAATATGATTGCCCAAAACAAGGTCTTTGTAATGCCCCAAAATCTCTAATACGGTTTAATGGCTGGATTAGTAGGCCGGGAGGGTCATAATTGATTTATTATGCCATTAAATTATTATATGCATGTTTATGTGAATTATATTATAATATGATGTTAAATGCATACATGTGGGTCCACATTTCATCACAGGGATATTTTGGTAATTTGGCCCGTTGAGGGCGTTATTGTATATTTGTGTGCATATCAGTGATCTATTGTTGAGGCCACATTATAATGTGGATTGGTTCGAGCCATTCGGCGTGAGACGATCTTTGAGTGCAGGTTAGCGGTTTGGTCAGAACGGGATTAAGTTTGGGGCTCGGGTGAGTCTCAGGGTAATTTGGTGATTAGAGTGTTGCCGGGAATTAAGGGTAATGGGATATGAATTATTGGTATTTGGAAATATATCGAGAATATCGGGATTTGGAGGGTGTTAATTATGAGTAACGAGATAGGTGGGAAAGGATGGTTTTACCCTTGGGAGCCTTTAGAAGACTTTAAATGACCTAGGGGCAAAATAGTCTTTTCACCCCTAAGATATATACCAGGCATTCAAGTTGTAGAAACTGAAACCAAAACAGAGCCTTCCCTTTCCTTCTCACGACCACCATCCTCCTCCTTTCTGCTTTGGAATTTTTTAACCCTATTTGAAGAACCAAGCTAGGGAATCATGGTTTGAGGCTTAGAACTTTGGTTTGTCCATTAAAGATGTCTCAATTTAAGCTTGAGGTAAGAATTCAGCCATGAAACTTTAGTTATACTTTGTTTTTCTAATAGTTTTCAGTTGAGAAATTTGAAGTGATTAGTTGGGAATCAATGGAAGTTTTTGAGTAATTTTACTAGGGTTTTGATGAGGTTGTGGTGTGGATGAAGTTTTGGGGTTAAATGGCATGTTTGGATGATGTTTAGGGTTGGTTTGGAAGCATGGTTTTCAGGGGAAGTCGCAGAGGAGAACACCACAAAAATCTGGTCTGTAGGTGGCGTCCCAGCGCTAGGCAGAGCAGGAAGGTGGGTCTCTCTGACTTGGGGCAGCGCCCCAACGCTACCTAGCAGCGCCCCAACGCTAGGTCTGTTTCAACAAGTCCTATTTTTAGGGCTCGGGATGGCTTTGGGGACTCGGGGATTGGTTCCTTTACCCTATTTGGGTGGATTGGGAGTCCCGAGAGTGCGGGATTGATCTCGGGAGTGAGGTTTTAGATAATGAACCTTTTATTGATGGATTCCAATTGGTTATGACTAGGTGACCGCTAAGGAACTAAAAGATAGATCGTTCTCAAGGATCGTTCTTTTACTAATTCTCGCTCGAACTAGAGGTAAGAAAACTGCACCCTATATGTGACATGCATGGTTAAAATTGAGGCATGATGAGTGTTAAAATGTGGACAGTGATTGCATATCAAATGCTTAGCAAATCTTGCTTACTTGTGAATGGAACTAGCTTACTAGTCAGAATCGGCAATGGTGTCAGAACTAGCTATGAAGATGTGACTAGGGCTGCGCATAAATTTTTACAACCCGCCCAACCCGAATAATCCGCCCAAACCAACCCGAAAAAACCGCCAAAAAACCCAACCCGAATAAACTGACCAAAATTTAAACCGCCCAATTGTTGCATTGGGCGGGTTGAAAATGATTATCAACCCGCCCAATATAACCCAACCCGCCCAATTAAGAATTTATTATTTTTAATATATTCAAATAAATATATAAATTAATTAAGTTTTGTTTTAATTTTTTTACTATAAATTTAAAATATTTTTTTAAGCTTAAAAAGACAAACTTCACACTATTAGTACTAGTATTTAAAAGAAAAAAATTACAAAAATTAAAAAAAAAATACCACTTTTGTTTGAGCGGGTTGACCCGACCAACCCGCCCAACCTGCCCAAAAAAAAAAATACCATTTCGGTTTGGGCGGGTTAACCTGACCAACCCGCCCTAATTATTAGACGGGTTAAAAAAAATTCTTAATTGGGCAAGTTACGGGTCACTTTTGCTAACTCGATTATGACATTGGACGGGTAAAAATGCTTTGTAACCCGACCAACCCGCCCAATGCTCAGCCCTAGCTGTGACTTACTAGTCAAGTTCAACAATAGTTTTGAGCACTGGTCGTCTGTTACTAACCTATAAGTCAGGAGCGGCATAAGCGTCATGAACGCAGAGTCGAGAAAAGATTAGATCTAATCGACATCTGCATTGAATGACTCATCATGATCATTAATGCCGGTCCGACCCCAAGTTCGATGAAAACTAAAAGTGTTTGCCTAGCTCTATGACTAGTTACTCAGAGCCATGGCCAGAAGGCCCAGGTGACCCCATCGTCACATGGCTAAGGTTACGGAACCCACATTAGTGACTCCATGGTCACCCAATTGGTTTACATTGGTGACTTGCTCATCAGTCACTTATCCTGTTTAAGCTAGTGACTCGATCACTTATTTGTAAAGGGTGCTGAATCCCACATTAGTGACTTTTACAATTGTCACTCCTCTGCTTAGGGCAAAAAGTCCTGGATGATTATTATGATCATCGTTTGATATAATATTCTTGCAGTATTGAGTTTTCTTGCTGGGCTTTGGCTCATGGGTGCTAAGTGGTGCAAGTAATGGGAAAGAAAAGCTCACCCAACCTTTAGTGGAGAGCTTAGGTGGCGATGTGTACATATGCGGCTGCTTGACCACCACGTCCAAGGAGTTTCTCGAAGGAACTAGGGGGTTACCCTATTTTTTCCGCTTAGGTCGGCGGGTTGTAAATTTTAAATTGTAATGACCATTTTGTATTGTAAATAACTTGTAAACATTTTTATGGGCCCATGAACAATTTTATGTTTTAAATAAAATATATCCTTTTCTTTTGATTGGTTTTGCACCTTAACCTGTTAATAACACCTAGATGCACGTTTATAACCAAAGAACTCGATTAGCGAGTTAAGCACGGTTCAAAGATCATAGTAATGGTCTTGGAGTAACCAGGGCGTTACAACTTAGTATCAGAGCATGCCAAGGTTTAGGGTTCCTATAGACTGGCTGGGCATGTACACTCGTCTCTGAAGTCAAGCTTGACTCATGGTTTGGTAACTATTTATGTAGTTATATATTTTACTGCTTAAATATGGTATAAATGCTTTACCTATTTACATGAGATACCTTGATAAGGTTGTGCCTTGAATACTGCATCATCAGCAAGAACGTGCTTATTAGTACTGATATTGTCAAAACATGCTTATTAGTATTGTTCATTGTAAACTATTATTTGATACATGTTAAATGCTAAATGCTAAATGCTATGATCATGTATCCATTTGTATAATTGTATAACTGTGGAATATGATAATTATCTGCTTGTTCTTGGACCATGAGGCGGCAAGAAGTTTAATTATCACTGCCTGACTGGCCGTATTGACTATTGCAGCACAATATAAGTTGATAAGAATGATTCCAAGACAGAAAAATTCATCAGCTGGCCAGGGTGATCAAGGCCAGAATAATAATTAGGGTAAAGAGAATGACCAGGGTCAGATTCCACAGTCAGCTCCTGAGAACTAGCAGCAGTTATTTAATGAGTTACAGGCTATAGTATTGAGGCAGGGAGAAGAACTCTGCCTCTTGAGACAACAGCAGGTTCCTGCAGTATCCAGTGTTTCTGAGGCACCTCATGTATCGGTGCCAGCAGTTGAGCAGTTACCTAAGGTTGGTAATAAATGGGAGCCTCTCTATGAAAGGTTCAGAAAGTAGCAACCTCCAATTTTTGGAAGGCAGTGCAGATCCTGCTAAGGTAGAACAATGGATGAGCATGATTACCACCATCCTGAATCTCATGAAGGTGACTGGTAATGAGCGGGTGGCCTGTGCCACGTATATGTTTCGGGAGGATGCCCGAATTTGGTGGGAAGTTATATCCTAGACCAGAAACGTTAATACCCTGAGTTAGGAAGAGTTTCAGACTCTGTTCAATGAGAAGTACTATAACGATGCCATTAGGGCGGCAAAAGTTGAGGAGTTTATCAGGTTACTTCAGGGGAGTTATCAGTGATTGAGTATGCCCTGAAGTTTGATCGATTGGCAAAGTTTGCAATGGAGCTGGTGCCCCCTGATAGGACCAGGAGGGAGAGATTTCTCTAGGGGCTACAGCCTAGATTAGCCCGAGATGTTCGCATTACCACTGTGGCAGGGGTTACTACCTATGCACTGGTGGTCGAGAAGGCACTTACAATTGAGAGTGCAGAGGACAAGATCTAGCGAGACAATGCCGCCAGAAAAGAGTTCAGGAGGACAGGTTCTCCATTCATGGTATCTAGTAGGGGTGGAGGCCCAAGTGATCAGAAGAGGAATGTTCTTGACACCTTCCTAGCTGCAGGTCCTGATAGGCGACCCCGTGGTATTTCAATGGGCTGCCAAAGTGGTAGTGAGGCCTGGAAGACCTATCCTGAATGCCCTAGGTGCAAGAGGCACCATTTGGGAGAGTGTATGGCAAGGGCCTGCTTCTTATGTGAAGTAGTGGGTCATCTCAAGAAAGATTTCCCTAAGGCGAGAAATGAAGAACCCAGGAAAGCGGACAGCTCGGCCCCAGCTTGAGTGTTCGCGTTGACATAAGCAGAAGCTGAGGCTTCTCCCTCAGTAGTTACAGGTCAGCTTCTTAGTGCTGGAACCCCTTATAATGTTTTGATTGACTCTTGTGCTACACATTCTTTTGTTACTAGTATAATTATTGATAGACTGTGTAGACCCTGTGATTTTTATGTTGTGCGGTTTGGAACTTTATTACCCACTGGGGAGTTGGTAGTATCCAGGAGATGGGTAAGATCTTTGCCAGTGACAGTGGAGGGCAGAGAGTTGTCAGTGGATTTGATTGAGTTGGTTATGACTGACTTTAACATGATTCTGGGTATGGACTGGTTAGTGAAGTATGGGGCAACCATTGATTGCAGAAGAAAGATGGTCACATTTGAGCCTGAAGGTGAGGATCCTTTTGTGTTTGTTGGTACTGTGCATGGACCCAATATAACTATGATTTATGTATTGAGGGCTAGATATCTGCTGCAAGGAGGTTGCATTGGATTCTTAGCCAGTGTGGTTGACACCACTCAGGTCGTGCCAGTAAGACCAGAAGAGTCCAGATTGGTTAGTGAATTCCTGAATGTGTTCTTAGTCATGTCTTTTGGATTGATTAATGCTCTAGCTGCTTTTATGGATCTGACGAACAGAGTGTTCAAGGATTATTTGAACCAGTTTGTGATCGTCTTCATCGATGATATCCTGGTTTATTCTCAGTCAGAGTCAGAGCATGAGCAGCATTTGAGGTTGGTTTTACAGAGACTGAAGGAGCATAGACTGTTTGTAAGGTTCAAGAAATGTGAGTTCTGTTTATCTCAGGTATCTTTTCTTGGGCACATTGTCAGTAACAAGGGGATTAAGGTAAATCCAGCAAAGATCGAGGCAGTCAGAGATTGGCCAAGGCCAAAGAATGCTTCTGAGGTTAGAAGTTTCCTTGGATTGGCATGTTATTATAGGCGTTTCGTGGAAGGGTTCTCAAAGATTGCTACTTCATTGACTGAGCTGACACGCAAGAATCAGAAGTTTGTGTGGTCAGAAAGGTGTGAGAGCAGCTTCTAGGAATCGAAGTAGAGATTGATCACAGCTCCAGTTTTGAGTCCTCCAACAGATCGGGAGAAGTTTGTGATTTACTGTGATGCTTTACATCAAGGTTTAGGATGTGTTATGATGCAGTAAGGGAAGGTAATTGCTTATGCCTCACGTCAGCTGAAGGAGTTACTTATGAACAGAGATATCCTACTCATGATTTAGAGTTGGCAGCAGTGGTCTTTACTTTAAAGGTATGGAGGCATTACCTTTATGGGTAGAAGTGTGAGATTTATACAGACCACAAGAGCCTGAAATAATTCTTCACACAGAAAGATTTGAATATGAGACAAAGGTGTTGGCTGGAGATAGTAAAAGATTATGACTGTGAGATTTTGTATCATCTAGGAAAGGTCAACGTGGTAGCAGATGATTTAAGCTAGAAGGGTCCGGAATAGATTTATGGTGCGAGTTTGATAGCCAGAGAGTTAGCAGATGATATGACCAGAGCTGGTATAGAGTTGCTGGTGGGCCAGTTGGCCAATATTACCCTACAGTCTACACTAATGGAAAGAATCAAGGAGGGTCAGTTGAGTGATCCACAACTGATCAAGATCAAAGAGGATGTTTTGGATGGAGAATCCAGAGATTATACAGTGTCTTATTTGGGCTTGTTGAGATACAAGGGTCGAATATGTGTTATGTTAGACACTGCTATGAGGCGAGGGATTCTGGATGAATCTCATACTACACCTTATTCTTTGCATCCAGGCACCACGAAGATGTATCAGGATGTGAGATCGTTGTATTGGTGGTCAGGGATGAAGAGGGATGTAGTAGAATATGTGGCTAAGTGCTTGACATGTCAACAGCTCAAGAGCGAGCATCAGAGGCCGGTAGGGTTATTGCAGCCTCTGGATATCCCAAAGTGGAAATGGGAGGACATCACGATGAATTTCGTGGTGGGGTTACCCAGGACTGTTGGTCAGCATGATTCTATTTGGGTTATAGTAGATCGCTATACCAAGTCAGCTCACTTCTTGCTAGTGAGGACTACTTATACAGTTGACCAGTATGCAGATCTCTATGTGAGAGAGATCGTGTGCCTCTATGGAGCACCGAGGTCGATCGTGTCAGATCATGACCCCAATTTTACTTCCAAGTTCTGGGGGAGTTTACAGAAAGCCATGGGAACATAGTTGAAGTTTAGTACTGCTTATCATCCTCAGACAGATGGGTAATCTGATAGGACGATTCAGATATTAGAAGACATGATGCGAGCATGTGTGCTAGACTTTGGTGGATCCTGGAGTAAGTATCTACCTTTGATAGAGTTTTCATGGTAGGAAGTGCAAATCTCTCATTCATTGGGATGCGACAGGTGAAAGGAGATACTTGGGTCCTGAGGCAACTCAGAGGACTAGTGAGGCCATTGAGAAGATTAGAGCTTGGATACTCGCTTCTCAAATAGACAGAAAAGTTATGCAGATCCCAAGCGCAGGAACGTGGAGTTCCAAGTGGGAGACTACGTCTTCGTTAGAGTCTCGCCATGGAAAGGGGTGAGAAGGTTTGGGAAGAAGGGCAAGTTGAGCCCTAGATTTGTAGGTCCGTTTGAGATCCTGGAGAGGATTGGTCAAGTGGCTTACAGGTTGGCCTTACCTCCAGCATTGTCGGCCGTGCATAACTGTTTCATGTTTCAGCTATTCGGAGGTATGTATCTGATGTGACTCATGTTTTGAGCTACGAAGATCCGGAACTTGAGGCAGATCTCTCCTATGGGGAACAGCCAGTCTAGATACTTGACAGAAAGTTCAAGGTCCTTAGGAACAATGGTTGGATTCGAGGAAGCGGCCTGAGAGCTGGAGGAAGCGACTTGGGAGCTGGAGTCAGATATGCGGAGTCACCACCCCGAGACTCACCCCGAGCCCCAAATTCAAACCTGTTATGACCAAACCGATAATTTAAATTCAAAGATCGTCTCATGCCGAATGGCTCGAACAAATCCACATTATGATGTGGCCTCAACAATAGTTCACCAACATGCATGAAAATACACAATTACGCCCTCAACGGGCCAAATTACCAAAATGCCCCTATGATGAAATGTGGACCCACATGCATGCGTTTAACATCACATTATAATATAATTCACATAAACATGCACATAATCATTTAATGGCATAATAAATAAATTATGGCCCTCCCAGCCTACTAATCCGACCATTAAACCTCATTAGGGATTTCAGGGCATTACAGGAACCTTTAGAAGACTTTAAATGACCTAGGGGCAAAATAGTCTTTTCACCCCTAAGATATATATCAACCATTCAAGCTGTAGAAACTGAAACCAAAACAGAGCCTTCCCTTTCCTTCTCACGACCACCATCCTCCTTATTTCTCCTTTGGAATTTTTGAACCCTATTTGAAGAACCAAGCTAAAGAATCAAGGTTTGAGGCTTAGAACTTTGCTTCATCCATTGAAGAGGTCTCAATTCAAGCTTGAGGTAAGAATTCAGCCATGAAACTTTAGTTATACTTTGTTTTTCTAATAGTTTTCAGTTGAGAAATTCGAAGTGATTAGTTGGGAATCAATGGAAGTTTTTGAGTAAGTTTACTAGGGTTTTGATGAGGTTGTGGTATGGATGAAGTTATGGGGTTATGGCATGTTTGGATGATGTTTGGGGTTGGTTTGGAAGCATGGTTTTCAGAGGAAGTCGCAGAGGAGAACACCAGAAAAATCTGGTCTGTAGGTGGCGCCCTAGCGCTAAGCAGAGCAGGGAGGTGGGTCTCTCTGACTTGGGGCAGCGCCCTAGCGCTACCTAACAGCCCCCAGCACTAGGTCTGTTTCAGCAAGTCCTATTTTTAGGGCTCGAGGTGGCTTTGGGGGCTCGGGGATTGGTTCCTTTACCCCGTTTGGGTGGATTGGGAGTCCTGAGAGTGCGGGATTGATCCCGGGAGTGAGGTTTTAGATTATGAACCTTTTATTGATGGATTCCAATTGGTTATGACTAGGTGACCGCTAAGGAACTAAAAGATAGATCGTTCTCAAGGGTCGTTCTTTTACTAATTCTCGCTCGAACCGGAGGTAAGAAAACTGTACCCTATATGTGACATGCATGGTTAAAATTGAGGCATGATGAGTGTTTAAATGTGGACAGTGATTGCATATAAAATGCTTATCAAATCTTGCTTACTTGTGAATGGCACTAACTTACTAGTCAGAATCAGCAATGGTGCCAGAATTAACTGTGAAGCTGTGACTTACTAGTCAAGTTCAACAGTAGTTTTGAGCACTAGTCATATGTTACTGACCTATTAATCAGGAGCGGCATAAGCGTCATGAACGCAGAGCCGAGAAAAGATTAGATCTAATCGACATCTGCATTGAATGACTCATCATGAGCATTAATGCCGGTCCGACCCTATGTTCGATGAAAGCTAAAAGCATTTGCCTAGTTCCATGACTAGTTACTCAGAGCCAGGGCTAGAAGGCCCAAGTGACCCCATCGTCACATGACTAAGGGTACGGAACCCACATTAGTGACTCCATGGTCACTCAATTGGTTTACATTGGTGACTTGCTCATCAGTCACTTATCATGTTTAAGCTAGTGACTCGATCACTTATTTGTAAAGGGTGCGGAATCCCACATTAATGACTCTTACAACTGTTACTCCTTTGTTTAGGGCTAAAGCCCTGGATGATTATTATGATCATCGTTTGATATAATATTCTTGCAGTATTGAGTTTTCTTGCTGGGCTTTGGCTCATGGGTGCTATGTGGTGCAGGTAAAGGGAAAGAAAAGCTCACCCAGCCTTGAGATGAGAGCTTAGGTGGCGATGTGTACGTATGCGGCCGCTTGACCACCACAGCCAATGAGTTTCTCGAAGGAACTAGGGGATTACCCTATTTTTGCCGCTTAGGTCAGCAGGTTGTAAATTTTAAACTGTAATGACCATTTTGTATCATAAATAACTTGTAAACGTTTTTATGGGCCCATGAACAGTTTTATGTTTTAAATAAAATATATCCTTTTCTTTTGATTGGTTTTGCACCTTAACCTGTTAATAACACCTAGATGCACGTTTATAACCAAAGAACTTGATTAGTGAGTTAAGCAAGGTTCAAAGATCACAATAACGGTCTTGGAGTAACCAGGGTGTTACAGTCTTAAAGCAAGTCGAGTTACAAAATACCAGAATAGAGACAGGAGTAAAACAATCTCAGACTACTGTCATCGATAAACTCACTGCAAAGATCCAACAGACTCATGAAGAGCTTCTAGCCATCTTCAAAGCAAACTCAGTCCCGATGCTAGTATTCCTAGCAAAAGAAGTCAAGATGAAGAGCATTAAAACTCAATATGAATCCCTCAAGAACCGGTTCTGCCAACAAGAACCGACAAAGGCTCCTTCAACTAGCTATTTGGGAACCTCGTCCCCATTTAGGATAACTGCAACGCCGATCCCTTGGCAGTTTGCTACAATACCAAAGACCTCCCAGCCTTTTCCTATTACTGGATCTATGCAAGAGGACTCTATTGTAATATTGAGACGCATGCTTAATGAAAACCAACAACAGAAGACAAAAATGGGGAAGAAGAAAGAATTACCAAGCCAACCGACAGACGAACTCAAGCAACTTATGGTTCATATCCAGCCACAAATCCTCTGTCACAAATGATTCAACATACAAGCACTCTCCACATCGCAGAAAAATAAACAGACTCAGACGATAAAAGCTCTTCGGCTAGTTCAGAAGATTCTTCAGATGACTAGTCTGAAGAAATGAGTTCAACTTCTAATGATACTATACCTAGTGATCTCGAAAGTCTATCCAGTGAAAACTTACCCAGTGATGATGATGGAATAGTTCCACATTTGATGGTTCAACCTACTGAATCAAACTCACAGACTGAACCAATTATCACAAGTGAAAACGAAAGTGGGAATGAATCAACAACACCACATGTTCCTCAAAAACGAAAGAGTAAAAGTTCAAACTTTTACTTTAGATGATCTCCCTCCATCAAAATGGTGCGAAAGGTTCCAAGAGTGGGATTTTAACTGACCACCTAATGCTCACGTTTGACCCGCTGTCGCACAAACCCAAGCCAAGATCTGACAGCCTTGCCGTCATACAAGCCCAGTTCGTGGACCTTCTTTTCGCACACACAGAGCAACCCAACCACCTTCTTCTTCTTGCGTACGTACAAAAATCCATGCCATATCTGGTGTGGTCGCCAAACCCCACATCCACTGCCCCGTGGTTTGAAGAAGAAGAAAAAGGAGACAAAAAGAAGAATAAGAAGAAGGAGACGAAAAAAAGAAGAAGAGAAAAAGAGAGAGAGAACAATATCCTAACAGAACCCTAAGTGACGAAATTGGATGAAATTACTATTTTACTAACATTAGGTACCTTCCCCACGAAAAAAAAAGATTGGGTCTATGCCGGTTACAAACCCAAAATATTGTTCGGTACTTTTGCCGCAAATATCTTTTTTTTCCTTTGTCCTTTTATGTTTTGTTTTGTTATACAAGACCTTTTTTTTTTTTATCAAATATGACACAACTTAATTAATTGGGATAGAGATTGTCACCAATGGATCTGAGCAGGAACTCTGCCGAGTTCGAGACTTCGCCCATGGCGTCGACCGAAGCTTGTCGCCAGGTAGGAACTTCCTGGGTTCAAGGGGGGTCGGGGCAAGGGAGACAGGTTGAAGAAGACTTTTTTTTTTTTTTTTTTAATCGATTTAATTTTTCTTATAAATAATAAATGGTATAATTGGGTGTGAATTATATGTTTTTTCTTTAAATTTGCTTTAAATATATTTTTATATTCTTAAATTAAAATTTTAATTAACTAGATTTTAATAAATCTTCTAAATTTTATGAGATATAAAAATAATTTTATTTAATTTTTTAATATTTATTAGTTTTTAAGTCAATTGAGTGTGTTGTCAAGTGTATTTAACGGATTAAGAACTGCTCTAAACGTGTAATGGTAGGCATTTTTGCACCCAAAAAAATTATATAAGTATTTAAGTGCAATAAAATAAATTACATAAAAATTTATTCCGCAAATTTCCCTAAAATTAATAATATGATTGTGCACAAAATACACGCATAGATAATTTTTGAAAACTTCTGGTCAGAAACTGCAAATAATCCGTGCAAAGGAAGTTTTTATGAAGAAACCTTTTGATGCTACTCTTACAGCTGAGCTTTATGCATTTAGAGAAGGTTTAAAGCTTGGAAGTGAGGTGAAGTTGGACAATTATGTGGTTGGGTTCGACTAATGAAGTTAATTTAATCATTTGCAATTGCAGACTGGCTTTGAACAAATGCTGCAATAGTCTCTATATGGTCATTTTAGGTTGGAAAATAGATAGTCAAATTCAATTCAATACAGAGATTGAGTGTCGGAATGGGAAAAAAACACGAGAATTTTCAACATTGACAAGTATATATAACTGGTCATCATTCGTTAATTAATATGGCATCCATTTTTATTTTATTATACACTTGCGGGTCAAGGAAGTTAATAAGTCGCCACAGTCAGAAGAGGGCAGAGAAAATCCCACTCCAAAATGACAATATTTACATGCTTCTACACAAGATTTTCTCTTTAAATTTTGTATTCATATGCATCTAGAACACTACATAATTAAGTGATATATATAAATCTCTAAATATCTCTTCTATATAATAAATGTGAAGATAATAAAAATTCATAATTTTAACAGTTTTTTATTTCGTTAATATTAACTTTAACATAATATTATTATATTTAACAGTAATTTGTAAATACTTAAATTTAAATTAAATTAAATAAATAATTAAAAAAATTAAAATATGATATTTTAAAGATATTTTACAACGATAATTATTTAAAAATAATAAAATCATATGTTTTATAACTTAAATAAAATTTAATTAAACTTAAACTCGTTTATTAGAATAATATTATATTAAACATATAATATAATCTACTGTCAATTAGCAATAAATTATTTTTTTTTAAAAAAACTAGCAACAAACTTATATTTAAAATCCATATATAATATTTAATATTATATTAAACCTATCTCTTTTATATAATAAGTGTGTAGATAACGGAAATTCTTGGTTTTAACAGTTTTTTAATTTTTTTCGCTAACTTTAACGGAATATTCTTATATTTAACATAATATTCTTATATTTAACGGTAGATTGTAAACATGACTTAAACTTAAATAAATAAATAATTAAAAAAATTAAAATAAAATATTTTAAAGATATTTTACAACGATAATTATTTAAAAATAATAAAATTATATATTTTTTAACTTAAATAAAATTTAATTAAACTTAAACTTAATATTATATTGAACATATAATACATAATATTTTGTTGTCACTGCTAAATTTAAACACTAGAATAAACATAAACTTAAACAAAAAATTAATTAATTAATTAAAATATATATATATATATGATATTTTTAAGATATTTTATGATAATTTAAATAATTAAATTATATTTATTTAAAAATAATAAATAATATTTATGGAAAAGAAATTCTATTACCTCAATTAGGAATATGAAGTTGGTATACACACGTAATGAAATTTGTTATTTAGCAAACTATCTTATCTATTTATGTGGCGAACATTCACCCAGATGTTTCTCCGTGATGAACGACATTATAATTAAAGAAAAATAGTGCTTGTTTGAATGGAATGTATATATCGTATAACTGATACTTCAAATAAATTATTACTATCTCTCTCTTCATTCAAAATAAAGAATTGCATATAAAATTAATATTAGTATGCCAATATTGACCGAAATTAATATTTGTTTCTTACTTTTATGCCAACACTAGACACACTTTTAATTTGCCACTATAATCTCAGTCATATAATTAAATATGATGTGGTCCCCACTTAATTAATTTCAATCATGCAATTAAATATGATGTAGTCCCTACTTAAATATTTTCATAGTTGAGATAATATTCGTTGACATTAATTATACATCATAGTATGTAATTTGAATCTGCAAATTGAAAGTATGTTTATCACTACTTTAAAGGTATTGCGAACTACGGTCGGACTCACATGATGCCTAGAGCGAGCGCAACTACCCCATTAAATTTGTTTTAAATGTGTAATATTATTTTTATAGTTTAGTTATTTTTAAGTAAATTTTGACATTTATACTCTTTAAATTTTCCAATTAAGTCCTTTTTATGTAATGCTTTGCCTCTTATAAATATTTTTAAAATTTTCACTCACTGTGAATAAAATTTCTGGGTCCCCATCATGATGATGTGCACCTTAAAATGCCTAATAGCAACACTTTGGATATGTGAGTTGTGACTTTGAGTACATGTAATCCAAATGATCCATGCACTGTTGGGTTTTATGCCCTTATAAAATTATGTCGGACATGTAACACGATTTTATATTGTCAATAAAAAAGGTAGAAATCATTCAGTTTGACAACCATTTTGCTTGCTTGTGTATATTATATGATTATTGGAATAATACAAACATTTATAAAATCTCAAATATATAAATAATTACAATTATAGTGACTAAGTCACAGTGAATTATAATTGTAATTATATATTCAAAAGAACGAGTCCTAAGATTAAGTCAGTGCATTGAATTTTCACTGATCTGGTAATCTACGATATGATCTACTTACACATTCGCACTACAAGAAAATAGGCCTACAGCGACGACAAAAGTCGTCTCTGTATAGGTCACGAAGTCGTCTCTGTAGGTTTTTACGGACGACATGTCGTCGCAATAGGTCTGTATGTGTAGATACCTACTGCAACGACATTGGAATAATACAAACATTTATAAAATCTCAAATATATAAATAATTACAATTATAGTGACTAAGTCACAGTGAATTATAATTGTAATTATATATTCAAAAGAATGAGTCCTAAGATTAAGTCAGTGCATTGAATTTTCACTGATCTGGTAATCTACGATATGATCTACTTACACATTCGCACTACAAGAAAATAGGCCTACAGCGACGACAAAAGTCGTCTCTGTATAGGTCACGAAGTCGTCTCTGTAGGTTTTTACGGACGACATGTCGTCGCAATAGGTCTGTATGTGTAGATACCTACTGCAACGACATTTTGATGTCGTCGCAATAGAGTTTCTTTACTGAGACGACTTGGTCGTCGCAGTAGGACACTCACAAAATCCATTTTTTTAAATTGGGCCCTATTGCGATGACATGTCGTCTCTGTAGGTCTTTTTCAAAATAAAAAAAATTAACTTTTGGGACCTACAGCAACGACATGTCGTCTCTGTAGGTGTTTTTCAAATTAATTTTGGACCCTACAGCGACGATATCTCTGTAGGTCTTTTTCGAAATAAAAATAGTAAATTTAAAAAAAAATAACCAACTCATATCATTAAAACATATACTTAATAACTTAATATTTTCAACACAAATAAATAATTAGAAAAATATATATAAATTACTTTCTAACATAAAACAAAGTTCACCATATATATTCCAACACATACATAATTCAAAATAAACTTTTAATACTAACATTCAAACATATAATATATACTAGCACATATATATATCCACACATATTTGAAAACAAAACAAAAACAAACCAATTTAATCAATGTGTGCTCAATATCAATCATATAACACACACATATATATAATCTAACATATAAATAACAATCCAATCAACAATAACAAATATATAAAATCATAAACCAGTAAAATAGTTATGTGGAAAAGAGAAAATACATCAACAACATTAACAATTTCATGATCCTTTCTATCATATGAAGGCATCAAATCTATTGGCATCAAGTGTAATGCCCCAAATTTCCTAATAAGGTTTAGAACCTTGATTAGGAGGCCGGGAGGGCCATAATTGATTTATTATGCTATTTAATGATAATATGTATGCTTAGGTATATTAAATATTCATGTGAACCCATTTGTGATTAATTGGGTGATTTTCATATTTTGGCCATTTCGGGCATTTTTGGCATATATGTGAAATGGGCGTGGTGCTTTATTATTGTTTGGTTATGCCAGTGCTACCCAGCACAAGACGATCCTAGGAGGTAAGCTAGTGGAAAGTCACAATGGGATTTAAGCTTGACTTGGAGTAAGTCAAGGGGTATTTAGAGCGTTACCGGGATATTGGGTAATGAGAATTAATATTTGGTGATAAATTGGGAGTTAGTAAGATCATGAGGAAATTCTAGAAGTTTTGACTATAATGTCCCCGGGGGTGTTTTCGGGACCCCGAGCATTAGGTTTTATTGGAAGCTATTTAAGCTTGAAGTAACCTTTTAAGAAAATAAAAAGAACGTTCTGTACGTTCTCTCTCCCTAAAAGTTCCCTTTTCGTTTCCCGATCGCGTTTTCGAAGGTAACTTGAGTTCTAGGACTCAGAATCAAGCGATGATCGAGGCATAGCAATCCTAAGGAGAATTAGAAGCTTATTAGCTGGAGGGTTTAGTTGGAAACAACTCAATCAGAGGTAATTCAAGTTTAAGTTATAAGTTTTTAAAAGTTTTTAAGCTTGAATTAGATTTTGTGAATCGTTGAGTTTTTAGTTCGTTTGAGCCTTAGGTTTTGGTGGTTTTGGACCATTGGGGAGTTTGGGAACTTTGATTTGATGATTTGGGAATGTTTAGACATGTTTTTGGGAAGTTTTAAAAGGTTAAAAACGAAGAAAAATGGCTGCCCCAAAGTTGGGCCGCGACCCTGTTCTTGGGTGTCGCGGCCCTGGTTCGATGAAGCTGGTGGCAGGAGTTGTTCTTGCTAGGCGCCGCGGCCCTATGCATTGGGCATCGCGGCCCTTGCTTCAAAGTTGGCTGGGGGCCGTGGCTCAAGGTTCCAAGGCCGCGACTCAGGCAGGCTTTTGAGCCCATTTGGGTGTTTTGACCCCGGGAACATGGTTTTAGGCCTCGGGATCATTCCTACTACCCGGATTAGTGAGGATTGACGTCTTGGAGGCTAAGTTTTAGTTCAAGGATTGGTTTTAGAACTTGAACTCATTGGGTCACCATTTGTGGTTGTGACTAGGTTATCACTAGAGGCTTGGAATCAGGATCGTGCTTGTGGCTCATTTGTTGGTAACCTGTGCTTGGACCGAAGGTAAGAAAACTGCACCCCATATGTGACATGCATGGATATGTTTGATGCGTGTTGGATGTTTAAATGAAAACATTGATAGCATAATGAATGCTTGGCAATTTTGCCCATTTGCATATGATTATTATTGAGGCATGCTGGATGGCTAAATGTGATGCATGTGATGCACGAGAAACATGTGATTAGGGCATGCCGTGAATGATGAATATGGGATTGGTCAGAGCTTGAGCCTTTGTGTTTGTGCACGATCATTATTATGCTCGCAACTGTTAGGTAAGCATGCTGAATGTTCTACTCTTGGATAAATGACATGTGATACATATTGATAGCATTGCTTACTTGTACATGGCTCTGACTAACTAGTCAGAATTGGCAAATGTGTCAGTATCAACTGTGAAGCTGTGACTCACTAGTCAGGTTCGGCAGTGGTACTGGGCACTGGTCACATTGTGCTGACTCACTAGTCAGGACGGCCTTAGCGTGATCCATGCAAGCCAACAAAGATTAGATCTAATCGACTTTCTGCATTGGATGACTCAAAGAGCATTAATGTTGAACCGACCTCAAGTTCGATGAATACTAAAAAGCGCTTGTCTAGCCAAGGGCTAGCCATTTAGAGCCAGGGCCAGCAAGCCCCGTGACTGTTATGTCACATGGCTATGGGCACCGGCCCCACCGTGACATGCTTGTCAGTCACTCATCTGATAAGAGCCATTGCAGGAAAGCCCAGGTAACGGTGTCGTTACACGGCTATGGGCACTGAGGCCCTAGTGACTTGTTTGTCAGTCACTCAGTATGGTTTACCAGAACCTCAAGTGATATTCACTCATCTGATCAGAGCTATGAGCTCTGTATGATCATTTTGACCATCATATGCATGGCTATAGGCACCGGCCCCGTAGTGACTTGCTTGTTGGTCACTCAGCATGGTTTACCAGAACCTCAAGTGTTGAGACACTTATCTGATTGGGATTGACTTGATAGTCCTCCAATTAGAAGGGCAGGATTTCTTATCTTGGATACCCTAGCATTGTTTGAACTCATTTGCATGCTTGAATAAAGCTATGTTCGCTTGGCATGCCAGATATGATTTGATATCATGATATGACTATTTATGAGCATATGAGTTTTCTTGCTGGGCTTCGGCTCACGGGTGTTTTGTGGTGCAGGTAAAGGTAAAAGGAAGCTGGACCATCCTTGAGTTGGAGAGCTTAGGTGATAACGTGTACATATGCAGCTGCTCGACCAATGCTTGGGCGAGGTTTGAAAGAGGAACTAGGGTTAAATCCTGTTTTGCCGCTTAGAACGGCCTGTTGTAAATATTCTCTTGTAATAGACTCTGAAATTATATTTTTTGGGATCCCAATGTATACAGTAAACGTTCTAGTGAAACGTTATATCTTAACCAAAATTTTTAATCCCTAAACCGCTTATCATACTTAGTTACACGTTTATGGCCAAATGACTCGATTAGCGAGTTTAGCACTGTTTGCAATGTGCACTGTAACGGTCCCTGGAGTTGGGGCGTTACATCAAGCTTGGAGCAACATAAATAAAATATTATTTAGTAACACATATATACATACATAAATTAAAATAAATAATAAACATATGACAAATATTTTCAATTAACAAATCACATTTACAATTAATTTATAAATTTATCTAAACCCTAAAACTAACAATAAAATGTTACACAAATAAAAACTCCTTAGAAATTTATAATTAATCTATTTCCAAAAAATACAATTCCAAATATCTTTACTTTAACCTAAATATAAACTTAATTATCTAAAATTAAAAGTTTATCTAAAATGCATATACATATGCATATTCATATAGTTTTACACTAAAAATAAACTAATCATATTCATATAACATCCTCAAATCACATTTACATACACATTTAAAAAAACTAATAACATTAAATATACGAAAAATAAAATTAAAACTAACCTCCAAAAGTTGTCCAAGTCCACAATAATCAAGCCTCAAAGCCAAAACCAATCTATAAAACCAATATTTAAGAAGAAGAAAAAAAGAAACATTTTTTTTTAAAATTCATCAATAATCTCTAATAAACCTAACATTTTCATAGAATAACATTAAAAATCACTAAACTCAAAGTAAAAATTATGCATATCTTAGAAAACTCGTAAAACACAAACATAATCCCTAAAATCCTTATAAATACTATCGACAATGGGGAAAACTCATCAAAATAGAAAGAAAACAAAACTAATAAAATCAATTAGAACTTAGCTATAGGCGTAAGAGAATATATATGATAAATCTAACACTAAAAACCAAAAAAACTTTACCTAAACTGAGTTGAGGCGTGCTAGAGGTGGAGAGAAAACGAGACCCTATGAAACATTTAATGAGAAAATGAGAAATGGGAAGAGAAAGGATTAGAGTTTTCTGGTATATACCCAAAACCTACAACGACGATAGGGCATAAAATATCATCTTAGTAGATGAAATGCACAGTTTTCATTAATAAAAATAACCTATAGCGACGATATGTCGTCGCTATAAAGAGTTTCCAAAATTCAAGTTCCATTACTAAATTTTTTGGGGGAGAAATTTCCGACCATTTTTTTCAGATCTCTACAGCGACGACATGTCGTCGCTATAGGTTATTTGAGAAAAAAAATAAAACATTAATAATAAATAATAAATAATTTGGGCACTATATATTCCCTCCAAAAAATTTAGAAACCTATAGCGACGACATGTTAATTGAGAAACAAATAAAAAAAATAATAACTAATAAATAATTTGGGCGTTGTATGTAACGACCCAAATTCGCTAATAAGGCTTAAGGGCCTTGATTAGTGTGTCAGGAGGCCATTACTGGAATAATTGTGATTTAATGAATAATTATGTGTTTAATACTGTTTATGTGATAATTGAATATAATATGTGGTAATATGATCTGTGATATATGTGAGAACCACATTATTATGTGGACAGGTTCGTTGAGCACGACTCAAGACAGTTCTAGGGTCAGATAGCGGGAAAAGTCACAACGGGGTTTAAGATATGACTTTGGAGAAGTCGGGGACATTTTTAGATAACGGGTAGTGATTTGGGTTATCGGGATATGAAAATAAATATATGGAGATATATTTGAGGTTAGGATGTCTAGGCGGGAATAATGGGGGATTTTACCATTTTGGCCTCGGGGACGGTTCCGGCACCCCGAGCCTCGGGATTAGCATAACACGTGAGACTGACTTAAGGAAGCCTTTAGAAGAAAAACATAAACCGACTTAATTTAGGCTCAGCTCTCTCTCTCTCTCACGCTTAAGGGAAACAAAGGGGAAAACCAAGGGAAGAAAACACAGGAAATCAAAGGGGAAACAAGCTGGAATTCTGGGTTTTGAGGTGAGGAATTGAAGGTCTAGCTTAGGGGTTTGTCAAGCACTGGAACAGGGATTAAGGTAAGCATCTAAACATCTTTTCTGTGGTTGAATTCTGTGCTCTAGTTGGATTTTTGGTTAAGTGTTGAAACCAGTATAGCTTTGGTGTTTAAGGCAGAATTGAAGAAGGGAACTTGGGGACCTAGCTTGGCTACAGCTTGGTGAAGTGGTTCTACAGCAAATGTGAGTTCTAACTCCAAGTTTAGAGGTTTTAGATTGAGTTTGGTGGCTGGTTTGTGTGTGTTTTAGCATTTGGGTTTCAGAAATTGAAAGGAAGAGATTGGAGTGTGTTAGGCTGTGTTTTCTTGGGAGTTATGCTGTTTAGATCATGTTAAAGAGGTTGGGAATAAATTGTTTAAGAGTTGGGGAGTTTTGGGATGGTTTAAGGTGAGGTTTTGAGCTTTAGAATGGTGAAAAAACTGGGTTCGAAGGGGAGGGCTACGACTCTGTTCTAGAGCGCCGCGACCCTAGCATGCAAGGAAGCCAAGGGGGCTCGGCCAAGGGGGCACGCCGCGGCGCCCAAGGCAAGGGCCGCGGCGCGTGTGTGGTTCAGTGTAGGGGTAGTTTCTGTTTTGGGGAAGGGCCGCGGCTAGGCTTTGGGGGCCGCAGCCCTCGGTTGCACACTTGGGATTTTGAGGGTTTTAAGCATGGGAGAGTGGTCTTGGGTGCTCGGGTTTGGTTTCACCACCGTGCTTGGTGGAATTAGGAGTCCCGGGAGTTAGTTTTGTAATTGGGAACCTATATTTGATTATTTATGAAACCCTATGCTTTGGTTGTGGCTAGGTGATAAAAGCTTAGGCTCGGGAACGAATCGTGCTGGAGGTGCGTTGCTCGTAATTCGATAACCGTACAGACTAAAGGTAAGAAAACTGCACCTGGTTGAATATATCTGACGGGACTAAGGGCTCCCTATTGTAGATGCTTGAAAAGATGGTATTATGCCATGCAAGCCATTTAGTGAACCAACGGCCTAAGGATGCCAAGGGTCTCACTAGCGCACAGGGCGCGGCTCGGACACTGGTATCCGAGGAAAGCTTATTATGCACTGAGCTTGGTTTAAGCGGGCCAGAGTCAGTGGGTTAAACAGAGGGTGTGGCCTAAGTTGTCGGCCCTGAACATTATGCGATATGAACATTATATGAAATAGAATGTGTCTTGGATTGAATTGTATATGTTGATTATCTGTTGTGGAATATTTGATGAGTATACATGCTTATTGAGCTATTTGTCTGTTGTAGTTGTTTGAGTTATCTGTGATGTTTTCTTGCTGGGCCTTGACTCACGGGTGCTATGTGGTGCAGGTAAAGGCAAAGGCAAGTTAGATCAGCCCTGACTGGAGAGCTCGGCGAGCAGAATGTACATAGCCAGGTGCTCGGCCGCCACGGTTGAGATCTAGGCAAGGACTTGGAACCTGAAGACTGTCTATTTTGGCTTTAGTATGGCTAGTGGTTCCTTATGTATTTTGGGAGTCTGTAAACTTTCTTTAACTTCGTTTCGTATGGGATCCCATGTTATTACAGTTTATATATGCTAAATGAGTCTTTTGAGACCAAAACCTTTTTAATCTTAGCTCTTACATGTTTAGCGACACGATTTCAAATTAATGACTTGATTAGCGAGTCCTGCACCTTTATAAGTACACAGTGTAACGGTCTTGGCTATCCAGGGCGTTACATTGTATATCTCCTCTAAAAAAATTAGAGACCTGTAGCGACAACATGTCCTCCCTGTAGGTCTTTAATAAAAATCAAAAATCCAATTTTCGTGGTTTTATGTGTTCTATTGCGATGACATCATTGTCGTCGCAATAGAAGTCACACTATAGGGTGAATTTCTTGTAGTGTCGGGGTGTGATGTCTTATCCAAGGCATTGACCAAGTAGATAAGATCGAATGTATTTTGTTACATTGGACTGGACCGATATTGATTATTGATAAAATAAGTAAGTATCGTTATTATCTAATCTAATCATATCACGACGTTGACCATAGGTCAATTCAATTTTAATTATGAGTGATTAATATTCTGCTAATTGTATTATTCAAGTCTTTTGATTTGTTCGTTACCAGCTTACCCTGCGGACTAGCTCATACTTACATATTGGAGATTTGGTAGTATAATTAAGTGGGAGTATTTATCATAAATATGAAATCTATAGCTTCTGTTTGAGAAGTGAAACGATAATTTCCCTATAGTTTGGTTCAAGTGTTAAATGATAGAGTACTCATTTCTGTATAAGTTTACAGAAATATCATTTACAAGGAACCTACTAGGATTATTTAAAGATAAAATACCAATGAGGGATAAAACGACAATTGCACCCCTCTCATTAGTAGATCATCTATATATAGAGGATTGAATGACAGTTATGATTATAACAATTGATAACGTATTTACATTTAGTGTAAAGCGTTCTATGAATTCAAGAGTACAATTATGAGTCTATAGTGGAGTCCTAAAGAATTAATTAGGTAGTGAGATTATTTGTTATAAATAAATTCAAGGTAACTTATTAGAGTTTGAGTTCATGGATCCATGATCTCCCTGTCATCTCTTATCAAAATGAACCTAGTAGTCTTTAATTATTAATTATAAAAATATCATACTGACTAGTTCAATGGAAATAAATAATGTTAAATTATTTATTGATATTTTGTGAGAAAATAAATAGAAGAAAATTTGAGGTTTTTATTGTAAAATCTCAAAAAGAAAGTATTGTAGCCAATTTGGATAGTTTTGTTAATATTGATAAATTAGTATTAATATTAATAAAATGAATTAAATTAAGGTCAAAATTATAATTGGTTAATTTTGACAAGTATTTAATTAATTATAATTATTAAATAATTAAAATAAAATAAGTAACTAAAACCTATTTTATGTCCTAGCTGGTTGTCTATATATACTAGTGTTATAAAATGTATTACAAAATGAGATGAATTGACAAGGTAAAAATTTAATATTAATATTCTATACTTAGCGACCCACTCTCTCTTAGTTTTCCTTTTATGAATTCTTTTCTCATGTGTTGAGACTTGCCTACATAAATACTATATTTTTTTAGAGAAAAACTTGGAAGACTGTGTTTCAAAGCGGTTTAGATTCATTGCAATACCTAGCATTTAATAATGACAAAAAATTAGAGAATCTAAATAGTGTAATTATTGTTCCCTTATGCATATTGTAAATACTCTAATAATTTTATTGTGTATTTATGAATCTCTTTATAAAAATTATTTTTATGAATGTATTTATATTTTCTATTGTTAGTCATTTTGTGCAACGAAAATCACGCACATAGACATACGTACGTCTCTTATAGCAGCCAGAAGAAACAAAAACGATCGTTGTTAAAAATTTCCTAATAATATTTGCTGGACCTGGACAGGACTAAAGTAGCAGTACAGCAGTGGTGTAGTAGTAGTAGTAGTAGTCAAGGTGATAGACTTTTCAAAGGCTATTTAAGTAAATTGCATGGGACAGACTTTTCAAAGGCTAGCATCTCCTTATAAATTCACGCCAGAGATGATCATCTTTCACTAGGATATATAATAATTATAAACTCTCAGCAAATTAATAGTAATAGTTTATAGATATAATATTGAATATTAGAGTGAGAATGGGAATGGAGCGGGGAGTAGTGATGATGGTGAGGAGGTCGTGGACGGTGGTGTTGGTGGTGGTGTGTGCGGTGGTTGTGGGTGCGTCGGCTCAAAGTGCGAGCAATGTGAGAGCCACATACCATCTGTACAATCCACAAGATAATAACTGGGACTTGCTCAAGGTCAGCGCCTTCTGTGCCACTTGGGACGCCGACAAGCCCTTGGCATGGCGCCAAAAGTATGGCTGGACTGCCTTCTGCGGACCCGTTGGCCCTCGTGGCCAGGACTCTTGCGGCAAATGCTTGAGAGTAAGATATATATATATAAATATATATATTAACACTACTATACTACTTTAACGTTCTAGCTAACTTAATTTTGTATATTCTATATCTTTCTTTTACTCTTATATTAATTGATTTATTATTAATAGCATATATCAAGATCCTTTGTACAATATTTAGTGTCCTATATTATATATGTATCAATGATTGAATGCATACCACATCATTTAAAATTAGTAGTTAATAAATTAACTTTTTTAATTCTATTATTTTTATTTAAATGTTTTCAATGATGGGATTCATTCATTATTGGTTAAACATGAATTGGGACATTAAAATTAAACAAAAAATCATGATTCTATTTTTCGGTATACTTTTAGTAGAATTGGATGTGATTGAATTAGATTAAAATATATAAGAGAAAAAATGTAGAAAAATGAATGGCCAATATATATTTTTAAAAAATTAGGTTCAATATAACACTTTTTTTTTCTTACCATGAAAATGTATGGAGAGATGAGAATTGGATAAAATTATCCCAAATTTTTAATGGGATTAATTAAGTTATCCAAAATTATGAGGATCAATATTTAAGTTGTTGATTTTTTTTTCAATCCCCTCTAATAATTTGATAACAAAATTATATTATATAAAAATTATTCAATCCAATCATAATTTCCAAACGTGACCTTAATTAGTATATAAATATATGCTTCAAAGTATCGAAAAACAATAGTAATTCTAAGATTTTCTAGATTTAAAATATTAAAAGCTTATTTTTTTAAACTTACATAGTCAAATAATATGTTGGTTTAACAATATAAGCTTATTTGGTCCCTTCTCTTTGAAACAGTTTTTGGTCAACAAACAAATGTGACTTTTAGTACTATTTTATTTTATATAGTTTAGAGATCGGTACAAAAAATAATGTATATACATATATATATAGCCTATAAATAATTAGGTAAAAGGAAAAGATCAAAATATGGATAATGATTGCATATATATATTAAGTATGAAATTGGTATGTTATATATATGGATGATAATATATAACATGAATATGCAGGTGACAAACACAGGAACAGGAGCCCAAGCTACAGTGAGAATTGTGGATCAGTGCAGCAATGGTGGACTGGACTTGGATGTAAATGTGTTTGACCAGATCGACACTGATAAGACAGGCCATGCCCAAGGCCACCTTATTGTCAACTATGAATTCGTCAACTGTGGCGACTAAATACTAAATATATATATATATATGTTGTTTGAGTATGTTCCTCAAATAAAAACAAATAAAAAACTATGATCCATATATATTCATAGAAATTAAAGAAATAAATGGGTTGCAGTACCCATCTACCTACCGCTTCTTCAGTCTTTGATATATATATATATATATAAGAAGTGTTATTATTATATACATATGTCGATGCTTATTACACTACAATGAATAAATAATATATTAATTTTCTCATGCAGTATTTACATATTCTTTCTTCTTTCATATGATGAAATTTTGTGTCGTTTAGTAATGGTGATCAATGTTCTTAATTATACGTATGATATTTAGATTCTTGGTGGTGATGATGGTACGCGCGCGTGAATAGTTAATAAGATCAATGTATATAAGTAAGAAAAAAACTCACTCCATAATTAATTAAGTTGGGAAGATATAAATCATTACTCGATATAAACGACATGTCGTTTGATTTTAGATCATACCCAGGAAAACTGAAAAGTGGGATACATATGTATATCAATTATATGATCGATGTCTACTAGTCCAATGTATATCATGTATATAATTGGTAGTGATCACATTTATCTCTATCTGATTTTTTGCCGCGATTAGCGACATATATAAAAGTGTAAACTATAAATAATATTATATTCGAATGTCTACATTATGTGATTCGCATGTGTTTATATACCTCATGCACGAATATTATATCATAATGGAAAAAAAAATTGTGATTTTATTTTTTTATTTTATGTCAAATATAATAAAATTATATATAATTCTCCTTAATTTAAATGTCTATAATAAATTAATAGAAAAATAATAGTGTAGCCGAAAAAATTTAACTAATTATAATAAATAACTTAATGATTGCAAGAAAATTATTGATATGCAAAAAGGTCCTTCTCAGCCACAAAAACACTTGATTATTTATTCATGTTACCTTTTTCCAAACTTGCGTACATGTAATTAATCCAATTAATGACCCATGTGCATACTGTTTTTCTTCTCATCGTAATAAACACGTACGACGTACGACTTTATCTTATGGTAGCCCAGGCCAGAACAAATTAATTGTTAGAAATTTCATCGTAACATTATAAGTGGTATATATATAGACTTAGTAGTCAAGGTCAATAGATCATATATACTTTTCAAAGGTTACTTTCAAGTAATTGTAAGGTACTCCTTCTCCCTCTTAAGTAATTGTAATAAGGGACCCCTTCTCGTTATAAATTGAAGCCCAATCTGTTAGATTAGAAACATATTATAAGCATTACGACCACAAATCAGATTCAACAACCATATTCAATACTTATGCAACAACTATGATAACATTTTATTTAGGGCATTAATACACAAATATAGACATACCTCCTAAGTTTGACATTGAGTCTCCAATGCTCATCTTTGTCCCTTTAGAATCTGTCCAAAATAACAACACACAAGATCAAGTGCAAATGCAAGAGAGAGCTTAGCAAACCCTTACCACAATGCCACTACACACCCAATTGCCACTCCATACACCATATATATTATGCTCTCTTACCCTAAGGGGTATAGTGGCCTAATTGTGGCTCATTATAATATGAGGTGGTGAACTATAGTTTAATGGGCCAACAAATAGTCATTAGGGTGCCACCATAATATGTCTTAAATGCAATTAGTAAATGTAAGCAATTAGTATGTGTAAACCATCTGTTGACCCTCTTTTTGGCCAACGACGCTGTAACATCCCAAATTTCCTAATAAGGCTTAGTGCCTAGATTAGGGGGCCGGGAGGCAATAATTGAGTTATTATGTGAATTATATTATAACATAATCATGCTTGTATGTTAGAGATATTAAATGTGTTTGTGTGATTGAGACCACATTATTATGTGAAAATATTTGAGTTACTCGACGAGAGGCGGTCCCAATGAGCAAGTTAGCGGAAAAGTCACAACAAGGTCTTAATACCCGGTTCGGGGTGAGCTTAGGGGTATTCTAGTAATTTAGTACATTACCGGGAATTAGTGGGTAATGGGAATTTATTGGTAACCGTGTGAGAATATTGGGAGTAGCAAGAATTATAGGATGCAAATTGTGGATAGCAGGATTTAAGGCAAAGGAAAAAATTGCCCTTGTGAGCACTTGCTGAATAGGCTAAGGGCAAGGGGAAAATTAGTCAATTCCACTTGGGGTTTAGGACTTGGCTGGCTGAATTATGTTGAGAAGGTTTGAGAAATTACAGGGAATTAAAAAGAAAAGACTTTAGCAGCCCTCTCTTTCTCTCTCACGTTCTCTTTATGCTCCATGGGTGTTTGAATAGTTTTTGGAAAATTGAAGAGGAAAGCTTGGGAAATCAAGGTGTTAGGCTTGGGGGGAAACAGAGGCTAGGCTCAAGTGTTTCATCACAGCTGAGGTAAGAATTCTGAACTGAAATTGTGTGGTTAGTTGTACTGAATATTTAGAGTAAGGATGTCTATGCATGCTTGATTATTGAGAGGTTGGGTTTGGTAAGTTTGATGAGCTTTACTGTGATAACTAGTTGAGTTTTATTGGTGAGAATGAGTATATATGTTGTGGGAATTGAATTTGAAGTGTGGATCGAATTTGGTTAAGTTTTGGCTGGGTTCGGTTGAAGAAAAACCCAGAAATTTCTAGGTTCGTGGGGGTGCACCGCGGCTCTTTTATGGTGAGCCGCGGCCTACAAAGAGAATTTTGAGCCAGCAGGGCTCGGAGGCAGGGGTGGGCCGCGGCGCCTCAAGGGTGCGCCGCAACGCGCGTTGGTTTCTAAGGAGGCCGAGCCTCTGGAATTCGAGGCGGGCCGCGGCTCAGGTGTGAGGGGTCGCGGCTCTTAAGAGGAATTTTGGCTTAAATGAGATTTTTAGATTAGGAACCTAACCATTTGGGCTCGGGATCGATTCTACTTCCTTGTTAAGTGGAATTCGATGTCTCGGAGGCTAAGAGTTGGTCTGGAAGTTGTTATTTACCTATTATTGATGGGAACTTCCTTATCGCGGTTGTGACTAGGTTTTCGCTAAGGGCTTGAATCGGGGATCATACTCAGAGGGTCGTCACTAATAACCCGCATACGGACCAAAGGTAAGAAAACTGCACCTGTTATGTGAATGCATGAATAGAGCTTAGTTAAGGTGGTGAACATGATTATAATTATGTTGCGAATATCTGATTAGGTACGCTGTAACGTGCATAATTATGATTATGCTTATGACTATTGTGTGAATGTATTATAATGAATTGTTTGATTATTTGATAAGTATGCTATATGAAACATGTGACTGTCTGTTATGACTGTGAAGCTTAGTTTATAAACTAGGGTATTATTAGGGTGTTAAGTGAGGAAAAACTTATTAGTTGAGAATATGATGGGCTCTAGGAAACTCTTCTTATTAGCTGAGAGTCCCAAGGCTTCAACTTATAAGTTGGAGGCACGTGGTGGCTTGACTTATAAGTCAAGGGCATAAGGAACTTCGTTTATAAGCTAAGATTGGCATAATGCACGTGGAGTGCAGGCCACCATGGCTGGGCCACCCTGGGAGTGCAACATGCACTTGACTGGCTCGGATGCCAACAACTTGAAAGAAAGTGCAACATGCACTTGTGTGACTCTATGGTCTCCAATTGGGTTTGATGAATGTACTGGTTTCAGTTATTACTGTTTGATAGTTGTTTTATTCAGTGAACTGTGGATTATGTTTTCTTGCTGAGTCTTCTTGCTCACAGGTGCTTTGTGGTGCAGGTAAAGGTAAGGAAAAGCTCAACCAGCCATGAGTCGGAGGGCATTAGCAGTGGTATGTACATATGCAGTCCGCTCGACCACCACGGCCAAGATGCTCAGAGGAACTAGGGTCAAACCCAGCTTTTGCCGCCTAGGTCGGCTTATTATGTAATTAGTTTTTAAACTGATGTTTTTGGGATCCCATGTAAAGAACTTGTTTTTAACTTCATGGAAATGTTTATGAGATGATCAAAAGGTTTTAATACCCAAACCTTAGTGGCTTAATCACATGTTTAGTCCAAATGACTTGTTAGTAAGTCCAGCACTGGTTTCAAACACACCTGGTAATGGACGCTAATTAGCAGGGCGTTACAGGCGCGGAGTCAAATAAACAACAGGAAAATAGTACGATGCTTAAGAAAACAATCTAATGGAAAGTAAAGAACACAAAGAATTATAGTGGTTCGGCCCCAAGGATTGGTAATGACCTACGTCCACTTGATAGTATTATTGATGTTGAGCTTCAAAGGTGTGATCAAAGAACTAGGGTTCCTGAGTTTCACAAACCTTCGAAGGAGAAACAATACAAACGATGGATAATAGTAATATAATTCGGAAAAAGATCAAAAGATCCCCCCTTGAGCTATTTCTTGTATATTTATAGGCTCAAGGAGGGTTACATGATTCAATTAATTATATATTTCCTTAATAAACGGATATTCAGGTTATAATGAAGAGATATTCTCGGATATCATTACAACTATACAAATTTATACATAAATAAACAGAGTATACGACCAGGCTGATCATATATAAAACTTGACCCTCGCATATGGAAGTATCTCTGGGCGAGCAACATCTCTGCCACGTGTCGGCCATGTGTCAAAAATTCTTGCCACGTCATCCACAGCTGTTTTTTGGATAAACATTTGCCCCCCAATTTTATTTATTGCGACCAGCAATAAGTAAACTTAGGAAACTAACCTTTCGTATGCCCCACAAAATCTGTCAGAGACACTCGTGCTTCCTCGAAAAAGGTGACCTAATCACGTCCAATCACGCCTTTTCGGTTTCCAAGTAATCCTTCTGACGGCTATTACACTCCCCCATGCCTTGAAAAAGGTAACTCATGATTACCCATTTTCATCATATCTCAGCTATTATAAATAATCCCCAAATTTACTTTTTCACTTTTTACTCGCCATTTTCTTGCCAAGAACCCTCAAGAACTTCCTCTCAGAGCTCAGAGACTTCGAAGACCATCCGTCGTTGTTTTAAAGATCCTCTGTTCGCACGTCCAAAGTTGTTTCATTTCAGAACCTCCGATCTTCATCTAGGTAAATTTCTTCAACTTTCAAGCCCTTTGACATGCCATGCATACTGCTATATGCCTGTTTTGAGTTCTGAAATTTTTTTCAAGTTCTTGGGAATAAATGCATGAGGATTGTGTGTATACTGATTGATGCTTGATAGGGTAGTGTAGTTTTGCTCTGTAGGAGTTAGGAGTCTGTTTGATAGTTAGGATCGTAAGTTTAGGGCGTAAAATCGAAATAAAAATTCAATTTTTAGGCTAGTTGAAAAACTGGGTTTTTCCCGCCCCTTCGGAGTCGAAAAAGCTTTTTCTGCTTTTTGATCCGTTTTTCAAACTGCTCGCATAGAACTTAGTGTTTCTGTTAGAATGTTGCTGGTCATAGACGCGAGCAACATTATTCAAACTTTCAACATAAGCTCTCAGGCTGTGCATCTTGGGCGTCGCGGCTTACATGCAAGATCCGTGGGGGGGAGAAAGACCTATCGACGATGACCTATTGGCTCAACTGCTTGACGACGAGGAGCAACCATCGTCACTGATACCTAACATCCCATTTTCTCGTGTCATTCCAAACACTCCACCTTTCTTTACTCAAAATATGGCTCGAACCAAAACCAAAGCCCAGAAAAAGAAAACCCCCAATCCTTCACATCAGCCTGCTCCTCGGGCTGAAATTCCCTCGACCAGTGGTCGAGAAGAAAATGTTCCTGACTCTAACATCCAACGACATGCTCAGTCCCGACATGCCATTCAGCCAGATATTGAGTGGTATTTAGTTCCTGAGAGCCGAGTGACGATTAGGATGATCGCCAACTACATCAGGAAGTGCGGTCTCACGGGGGTGACCTTAGTCCGACCTAACCAAGACCAACGGGCGAACCTGCCCGGAGGCGCCTTCAGCGCCTGGTCGAGGTTCCACATTGAGGCAGGGGCTACCTTGCCTCTTCATTCATTTTTCCAAGGGGTGACTAGCTATTTCAGAGTTGCCCCCTTTCAAATAACTCTAAATGGATATAGAATGCTCACAGCACTATATATCATGTACAGCCACAAAAAATGGCTCGTGCCAACTCCTCACGAGGTTAACTACCTGTTTGACCTCAAGTCAAACCCCAACCAAGAAGGCACAGGGTTTTTTCATTCTTGTCATCAGGAAACTGGGCACACCTTCCTGACTGACACCACCCATATATCAAATGTGGGGAGGTACTACCAGGAGTACTTCCTCACGACCGACATGATCGCGGACAACCTGGCCTTTGCTCAAGGAGGTAAAACCTTTACATCACTGGCTGTTACTCTTTATTTAGTGTTCTTCTCCACAATCTCTTAAATTTTTAATGCCTTCCAGGCCCATGGCTGCGACCAGACCCAACTCCAGACATGGAGTTGAGATCAACCCTCTTGGCCAGCATGACTGACGTAGAAAAAAGCGTCAAACATCTGGTCATGGAGGCTAACCTTAGGCTGGTTGGCCTCTTGGCCCTTCATCAGGACATGAGGGAGTCAACAGCGGGGAGTGCCACAGCCGAGGAGGAACCCGAGCAGCAACCACCAGTGTCGCCTCCATGAAGGAGACCAACTGGGGTCACGATCAGGGAACCTATTGGCGCACCACCAGCAGAGAGGCCCCGTGCCCCCTTAAGAAAGGGGAAAAAGAAGGCCACCGAGCCTGTCGAACACTTGGACGAGTCTTCAGACGAGAATGGTACAGTTATTTCGCTCTTAGATAGCTTGCCAATTCCCTGTCACCTATTCGACGGGGACGACAATTTGAAAGATGGTCCAAATTTAGGTCCAAACTACTTTATGTCAAAGAGTGAGTATAAGACTAGTAGAGTCTATAGTATACCGACCAGTAATAATAGCTCGGGTATTTGACTTTGCAATCTTTTTTTTTTCCTTGATGCAATATACTTATTCATTTATTGTAACGCCCTACTACCTTAGAGTCGTTACTAAGTGAGTTTAAAATGTGCTAACAACTCGCTAAACGAGGTTTTTAGAATAAAAGTGTGATTAAACTGTAGTTAAGGCTGTAATCTTCGAAAATCCCTTAATTCATTGAAAATTTCAAGTGTCTTACATTTGGGATCCCAAAACACAGTTTATAAAGTATTTACGACTCCAAAACAAGTTACAAGTGTTTAACTATAAAAATTAGGGTTTTTACAGCCATTTCTCAAAATACCCCAACCAAGCAAATGGGTAGGACAAACATGTACTCGCCGCCCCCACGCTCTCCGTACTCATGGCTGGTTGACTTTCTCTTTGCCCTTACCTGCAACACAGAGCACCTGTGAGCCGAAGCCCAGCAAGAAAACTCATATAGCACTTAACATATGCATATTATATAATCAACACATTAGACAATCCACAGACAAAACATATAGTCTCTCAGACTTGACAAGTACGGCCATGCCGTCCCGGAGGCATTACCAAAGCCCGGGATCTCGGTCCTCACCGTAGGGATATCCCATGTATACACTGGGGTCTCACCCTGACCACAGGCACTCCATGTGCTGAGTGGTATTCCTGGCCCCACTGCCATTCCCGGTCCTTGCCGTTCTCGGCCTTTCACCGTTCTCGGCCCTTCGCCTTTCATTCAGCTATAACCAAATATAGCATTCGCATTTAACAATCAAACATATAATAGTACATTCAGAGCTATATCCTAGCAATAATACAATCTAGGGCCACGCCCTGCAACAACACTATGGGCCCACACCCTGCTCTACGGGTGTTACAGTTTTCTTACCTGTACCCCGAACCTTTCGATGCACCAGGATCACAAGCACAGTCCTCTATCCCGAGCCTCTCCGAAAACCTAGTCACAACACATATAAAACACCCTTTAATGCTAACCAATCCAAAACCACTTTCTGGGGCTAATCCCACACTCTCGGAACCCCCAAATCCCTAAAACAATACATCGAAGACATCCCCCGAACCCCCGGAGCAAAGGCTCAAAATTACAAAATCCCATGTTCTGAAAATGGCCTAGCGCCGCGGCGCTGCCCTAGAGGGCCGCGGCGCCCAGCAAGTCAGAGAGCTTCCCCTGCCCAGAAACAGCCTTGCGCCGCGACGCCCAAGAACAAGGCCGCGGTGCTCCTTCGCGAACCCAGAAATCTGGGTTTTTCCTTACGTTTTCCCCAAGCTAAAACCACTCCAAATCATCCCAAACTCATACCTAAGCCCCAAAACCAATTCAAAACCCCAAATAGACCCTTCAACAACCTATAATCATCATAACCTAGCTCAATCACTCAATCACACCCAAAAATCCACTCTTGAGTTTCATGCCTCAATAATTCAAACCAGAAAGTTAAAAGCTCAAACCCAAACCCAAACCACACTTCAAATTCCCTAACTCATAACAGAAATAAACTTTATAATTGCACAGAACCCTTACCTTGAATGGAGAACCCAACCTTAAGCTCCCTTGCTTCCAGCTCCAATCCAAGCCTTATAATTCCGCAAGCTGAATTCTCACAAAACCAGCCATAACCATCCTTAAATTTCCATTCTTACCTTCTAAAGTCAAGCTTAAAACTCATTAAAACAAGAGAAGTTCTTACCTCAGAACAATTTTGGCCTAAGCTTGATCTTGATTACTTCAAACCTCTCAATTCTCCTCCTAGGGCTCAAATTCTGCTTCCTTCTTCCTTTCCCCCTTTTTTCTAGTTCTTTCTTCCAAATTCAGCATAAACCAAAGTATATCCAAATGTAATACGTATCCCCTTTTTCCTTCAGCTGAGATAATCTAAATCCTTGCCTAATGACCACTTTACCCTTCCATCTATTTCCCATTCCAACTAAACCTCAAGGCCCTTTTTGTCATTCCTACTTCCTTACAATTCTACCACTTCTTTTAATCAAACTTGTTACTCTCAGTGGTTACTAATGGTTACACAAGTTACCAAATTACCAGTTACCATTATCTCATAAGAACCCAACTACAAAATCCCCAAAATACCCCTAGGCTCCTCCCGAGCCGGGTATTTAGTCCTGTTGTGACTTTTAAACTAACTAGCTCCTTAGGACCGTCTCGGCACATGCATCACATTGATATCACCACACTCACGTGGTACATTTCACACAACACAACTATCGCATTTATGCCCTCAACATGCTAAAATTACCAATTTACCCCTATCATGCAAACGGGGCCCACATGCATATTTATACCACCTAAACATGCATTCTAATCACATATTCATTTAAATTCATAAATATAAACATGTTAAGTCATTTATTGCCCTCCAGGCACGCTAATCAAGGTCCTACACCCTATTAGCAAATTGGGGTGCTACATTTATGCTATCTCACTGTTCGACTATTTGCTTCTTTTCCAGACATGGACTCCATGAATGTGTTCGACATTTACAGCACTCCCGAGACTCCCGCGGCTCCCCCGAGCTTTGAGAAGGCAAGCAAGAGGCACCTTGGGGAAAGCAGCAAAGTGCCTCAGGCTAAGAAGCTTCGCCATGCAGGCCCCACGAAGGACGGGCCCTCAACCAACGCAGCTCCACCTTCTCCTCGCGAGCAGCAAACTCCCCCTGCTCCAGCTGGATCAACTCCACCTCCAGTGGTGCCAAATGACCAGACTTAACAGGCCGGTCCTGCTTCGACTAGGGGCGACATAACCAGTCACGCTTTCAAATCGATCAAGGACAGAGTCGCAAAAATTGTAAAGCACAACCGCTGCCGAGAGGCGATGGCCGCAACAGAGGCGATGGACGTCGACCAGGTCTTAAACCACGCCTTGAACGAGTTTACCAATGTAAGTCATCTTTTTCTGTGGAGATAGCCCTTCTATATTTTACAGTTAGTCTAACTTCTGTTCTAACTTTAGGCGATGCTGACCCTTACTGCCAGCCGACTCCGCTCGGGTGCTGTTACCGAGCAGGCCAAATCTGTGGAGCAATGGCATGCTGATGAACTTAAAGCTGCCGCAGAGAAATATGTCGAACAGCTTGCAGTGGTGCTCGAGGAGAAGAATAAATTGACTGAGGAATTGAAGGAGAAGCAAAAGTCTCTGGACAAAGCCGTTGATCAGAGGGACCAGTTCAAGGAGTCTAACTGCGTCAATTACCATGCTGCTAAACAGCTCGAGGATGACTTGGCTGCGAGCAGACAGGAGAACACAACCTTGGAGGGCCAGATTGAGGAGCTTAAGAAAGCCAATGCCAGCAACTTAGAAAGGAACAAGAATGCCACTCTTCGATGCTTCTACGATTTCTGGAAGCACAACCAGGGTGCCAACTTCGATTACCTTCCTGAGAATGCAAGAGACATCGAGCTCGCTCGCTATGCTACTCGACTGGCAGAGGAAGAAAGAGCAAGGATTCCTGCTTCCCCTGAGATCTCGCTGGCCACTGGGATAGACGGGGCAGACAATGAGGCTGCAGACGTCGTCGATCAGGGCCCTCCTCAAGATCCTCCGGCTCCTTGGTCTTTTCCAATTTTTATATTTATCTTTTTAACCGTATGACCTACGAGTCGCGATGTAAAGATAATATATTTTTTATTGCTGCATGGGCAGCCTTTACTTTTATTTGAACAATTACATCCGAGCAGCGACTGCTCGCGGTGTAAAAGGAAACCTTTTGATATTATAATATATTTGCATCTTATTATAACATCTGTTCGCATGACCAAACTTAGCATAACACTTTGGTTTGATTTAACGAAATAACAAAATTTTGAAAAATACTCTAAGTACCCTAGCATGCTTTCACTTATTTTGCTCATGTGTTTACATACCTTTTAACGATATGCTTTGCTCACTTGTACCTTATATGCCCCCCAAGTGATCAAGGAGCTTTAGGTCCTTGATCACTTGCCTTGACCAGAACCTGTTCGAACATTATTGCTCGTAGCAATATGATTAGCATTATAATACAGCAAAACAACACACGTAATGAGCAAAACACTTGTAATAAATACAATAATTGGCAAGAAATGACTGGCTGCGCACAGTCCCTTTTATTTCTCGTAATAAATTGACTAAACATGTCTGTACAAGTGATCAAGAAGATCTTACACTTATAAGTGATCAGTCACATAAAATGACCAACCCTTTTTCAAAACTTGTAAAAATTAAAATTAATACAAGCCAATTCTTTAAGAAGAATTGTTCATTGGTAATACTTGCGCAGGTGTTCTCCATTCCAATAGCGAGGAACGAGATCTCCGTTTAAGCGTGCAAGTTTATAAGTGCCTAGGTGAAGGACCTCATCGATCTGGTATGGCCCTTCCCAATTAGGCCCGAGTACTCCAGCAACTTGGTTGCGGGTGTTTAGAAAAACTCTTCGGAATACAAGATCTCCAACATTAAATTTTCTTTCTCGCACTTTAGAGTTGAAATACCGGGCGACCTTCTGCTATTACGCAGCTACTCAAAGCTAGGCTTGTTCATGACTCTCATCGATTGAGTCCAGGGATTCCATCAATAGCTGGCTATTAGAGTCTTGGTCATATGTTAATCTGCGGTGCGAGGGTGGATCCAACTCGATAGGCAACATAGCTTCATACCCGTACGCCAAGGAAAACGGGGTATGACCTGTTGATGTTCGGTGGGAAGTTCTGTACGACCAGAGTAGTTCAAGCAATTGTTCCGGCCATGTCTTTGTGCGACCAGGCAAAGACCTCCTGGTTCCTCCTTAAGAACTCCACTAGTGCTTATTTTTTTTTTTGTTTCTAAGTTTTTACCGACTTTCACAACTCTGGTCGGATTTTCCTCATCGAGTTGGACCTCTTCAAGGTCCTTGATGGGCCCCACTTCTTCTTCAAAATCCCCAAAGCGAGGATCTAAGTCTCTATCCTCACTTTGGGGAACGCCCTATTTGGTGAGATTATCACCCGAGCGGGCCTGAACATCAGTCGCCATTTGTAACTCCTTTCCGGTGGCATCTCTCGATACACCCTTCTTTGCCTTGGTGATCGAGGCGTTGTAGCACTCCCTCGCTTCCCTCTGGTTTCCCAACACACATCCTATCCCTGCATCTGTTGGGAATTTCATAGCGAGGTGCCATATAGAAGTGACGGCTCGTAGGTCGACCAAGATTGGTCTCCCTATCACAGCGTTGTACGCCGAAGGACAATCAACTACTATAAAAGTAGTAAGTAATGTCCTATTAGCAGGTGCAGTGCCTGCTGTGACTGGGAGTCTAATCGACCATGTTGGGGCGAGCCCTTCTCCGGAAAAACGATAAATGGTTTGGTTGCATAGATCCAGGTCTTTTACGGACAACTTCATCCTTTCCAACGAAGACTTATATAGGATGTTGATCGAACTTCCTGTATCGACCAACACCCTTTTCACCATCATATTTGCAATTTGTATGTCCACGACCAGCGGATCAGAGTGTGGGAATAGCAAGTGTTGGGCATCGTCATCAGAGAAGGTGATCAGTTCCTCCTCTGTTCGAGCCTTTTTTGGTGCTCGATCCTCAACACTCATCATCTCGATGTCCTGGTCATGGCGCAGGGTTTGAGCATATCGTTCCCTGGCTTTTCCACTATCTCCTACAAGATGTGGGCCTCTGCAGATGGTGAGTAGGATACCTTCCACGGGAGCTGGCTGTAAAGGTGGCGAGCGTTGGCGTGCAGGCGCTGACTCGTTGCCACCTTTAGCCTCTCGCTGAGAACCTACCGTGGCTCGTACAAATCTTCTTAAATGTCCCTGCCTTATTAGGAATTCAATTTCGTCCTTCAGCTGGTTGCATTCATTAGTGGTGTGCCCGCAGTCGTTATGAAAACGACGTAACTTTGTTGTATCTCTCTTGGAGATATCTTTTCTTATAGGTATGGGTCGTTTGTAGGGCACGCTTGAGCTGGTCGCCTGGTAGACTTCAGCTTGGCTTTCAACAAGGGCAGTGTAGTTGGCGAATCTCGGTTCATATCGATTACCCTTGGGGCACTTATTCTTGGAGGTCGAGGGTTCGTTGTGCGCCCGCTTTCCACCATTCTTACCATTGCCATTCCCGTTGCCTTTGCCTTTGCCATTGGGCTTCGACCCGTTGGTAGCTTTGGCGGGTTCTTCCTTGGGCCCCTTGTCTTTTGCTAGCGATTTCCCTTTGTTGGCAATCGCGTCCTCGAGCTTGATATAACGATCAGCTCGATCTAAGAAATCATGGGTACTTTTAACCCCATGCTTTCTGAGGCTACTCCATAGGGGTGAATGTCGCCTAACCCTAGCAGTTAGTGTTGGGTTTTATGCCCTTAATAAAACCATTTTTCTTATGTAACACGTTATTATTATCAATAAAAGAAGTAGAAATCATTTTGTTTATTCAATTTCATTGTTCGCTTGTTTTATTACATGTTTATTCAATTAATACAAACATTCATAAAATCCTGAACATATGGATAGTTACAATTATGGTGACTAGGTCACAGTGGATTATAGTTGTAATTATATGTTCAAAAGTACAAGTCCTAGATTAGATCAGTGCATTGGATTTTCACTAATTAGGAAATCTACGATATGATCTACTTACACATTAGGAGTGTGATGTCTTGTCCAAGGCATTGACCAAGTAGATATGATCGGATGTATTTGGTTACATCGGACTAGGACCGATATTGATTATTGATTGATAAATAAGTATCGTTGTTATCGAATCTAATCAATATCACAACGTTGACCATAGGTTAAGTCGATCTTAATTCTGAGTGATAATATTCTGCTAATTATATTATTTAAATCTTTTGACTTGTTCGTTACCAGCTTACCCTACGGTCTAGCCCATACTTACATCTTGGAGATTTAGTAATGAAATTGAGTGGGAGTATTATTCATAGATATGAAATCTATAACTTCTGTATGAGAAGTGAAAAGATGATTTCCTTAATTGCTTTGTTCAAAAGGTTAAATGATTGAGATCTCATTTCTGTGATTAAGTTCACGGAAATATCATTTATAAGGAACTTAGTGGGAGTTAAGGATAAAATACTGATGAGGGGTAAAACGGTAATTTTCATCCAGCTTGTTAGTAAGTCATTGATAGAGGATTGACTAACTGTAATGGTTATAACAATGGATAACGTATTTATGCTTTGGAAAATACGTTCTATGAATTCAAGAGTTCAATTCCAAGTCTATAGTGGAGTCACGAGGAATTAATAAGGTAGTGAAATTATTCGTAAATAAATTCACGGTAACTTATTGGAGCTTGATTTCATGGATCCATGGTCCCCGCATCACCTTTGAGTAAATCATCTAGAATGTCTCAATTAATTGATTTAATTATCAATTAGGATTTTTTTTAAAGTTGACTAGGTCAATTTTGGAAAATTTATAGAGATATGAGATTTAGAGAATAAAAGAGAATCTTTGGGTAAATTTATTAATATTGATAAATTGGTGTCAATATAAATAAATAAAAATTAAATCAAGTTTCAAATTATAATTAGTTAATTTGAATAAGGATTTAGTTAATTAATTAAAATAAATAAAAGGTTTTGAATTTAGGCCCAATTGGGATTTAAATTCAAAATAAAAGTATTGGGCCCAAGTCCATTTGTGGGAGCCCAAGGCTTTTATCTTTTTGTTTATTAGTTTAATTAATTCAAAATTTAAATTTAAATTTAAATTTAAATAAAGCCCATTAAGTTGTCTATATAAGGAATATGATATCTAGGGTTTTCAGAAGTTAGGATCAGCTAATTCATTGGGTAAGTGAAAACCTAGACACTCTAATCCTTTCTTAGCCACTTTCTCTTCTTCTTTTCTAGATCTCTTTCTCATGTGTTGAGAACCAGCCCACACTAGTTCTAGATTGATCAAAGGCTTGGTGAGGAAGACTGTGTTGCTAATCTAGTTCAATCTCTTGATAATACTCTGCTACAGAAAGGAATCAAGAGTTAGAGAGATTGAAGGAAGGAGTTGTTCCAGTTCCGCTGCGTATTCGTAAGTTTCTACATCATTATGTTTATGTTAATTTACGAATCTAATGTTCATATGTATGTCGTGTTATTCTATGTTTCTATTACGTGTTTGGAAAAATAATAGGAAGCATGCATCTAGATTTAAATTTTAAGATCCTACAGTTAGGGCCATCATCTTACCTTCATTGCCCATAGCCTTGGCTCCAGTGGCAGCTCGCATGAAGCGTTGAACATATTCCTTCAAGGGCTCCCCCTCTTTCTGGCGTATCTCAACCAGTTGGTTCGCCTCAATGGGGTACACACGACGCGCATAGAACTGTCCGTAAAACTCCTTCACAAACATTTCCTAGGATACTATACTCGCAGAAGGGAACTTAAAGAACCACTCCTGGGCGGCATCAGAAAGTTTTGCTGGGAAGATCCTGCAGGGAGCGTCTTCAGAGACTTTGTGAATGTCCATTTGTATCTCAAACTTGTTGACATGAGATACTGGGTCTCCATACCCATCGAAATTTGGCAGTGTTGGCATCTTAAATTTACTGGGGGTTTCTGCTACAGCAATCCTCTGTAGGAAAGGGGTGCCTCTCCTCCGATCGTACTTAATGTGGGATGTTCGCCCCCCGACCAGCTGCTGCACAGCCTAGTTCAGGGCATCGATTTGAGCCTGAATAGATTTTGGGATTGCTGGGGGAATGTACTCATCATGCCTTTCTCGGCGGTCGTTAAGTACATCCCTCAAATCATTGTCTCTCCGCCGCTGCTCGCTGGCTCTGAGCCGACTAAAGACGTTATTCTGCCTGGGCTGCCCCCCAGCGTTGTGACCTGCAGGTCGGTCTTCTCTAGGTGGGGGGCTCCTGCCTCCACCTCTCTCTTCGTTCCTCCGACCCACATTTCCTCTGCCAGAGTCGGCTTCATTGTAGCCGTGGCCATCTCTGAATCGTGGCTGGCTATGGTGCAACTGACTATTCCCTCTGTTGCCTCCTTGGGCTGGCATATCCCGAGCGTTAGGGGGAGGCCTGCGTTGGTCGGTGGGTCCCCGTGCATTGTTATGTCGTGGGGGCCCCCGGACCGCAGAGCCTATCTCTGAGTTCCTCTTGTTGGCAGAAGAACCCTGCCCCCTGCTCGATGGATGCAGTTCTTCATCCCCTAGGCATCTAGGGTTGTGGGGCTGTTGCCCGGCCCTATTCTGCCTCGGGCGCGGGGGATTGCCTCGACCAGCCTGAGACGGAGGCTGCTGCTTAGGATCCCTAGGTGGGACATCATCCTGAGGCATAGGTGGCTGCTCCGACCTCTGAGGGCTTACTGGCTAGAGCGAAGGACTAGGATTGGGACCCCTTTGAGGTGGCCCGTTTGGTAGCTGATTTGGCTGGGAGGCTGGCGCAGCCTAATTCCTAGCCAGCTGGATGGCTGCTTCAAAGGCGGCCATGGCATCCCTCTGGCGACGGTCCATCTCAGCATGCCGCTCGCTCAGCTTCTTGACGCTGGCGTTCTATCTCCCTTTGCTGTGACGCCATTATCTCGGCAACATTTTCTTTATTGGCCCTCAGATTGGCCAACTCATCCTGCAGCACCCCTAGTGTTGCTTTCAGGGTCTCATAATCTAACTCCTCCTCATCAAACTCCAGATGAGGTTCGTCCTCAGCCACATTTGGGGGAGGAGGCTAGGATGATGCAACGGCAGCAGCTTGTCCTGTCTTCTTGGTAGTTTTTGCCATCAGATTCTTTTACAAGCTCTCAATGAAAGCACCAGAATGTTGACCCTTTTTTTTGCCAACGACGCGGAGTCAAATAAACGACAGGAAAATAGTATGATGCTTGAGAAAGCAATCTAATGGAAAGTAAAGAGCACAAAGAATTATAGTGGTTCGGCCCCAAGGATTGGTAATGACCGACGTCCACTTGATATTATTATTGATGTTGAGCTTCAAAGGTGTGATCAAAGAACTAGGGTTCCTGAGTTTCACAGACCTTTGAAGGAGAAACAATACAAACGATGGATAATAGTAATATAATTCGGAAAAAGATCAAAAGATCCCCCTTAAGCTATTTCTTGTATATTTATAGGCTCAAGGAGGGTTACATGATTCAATTAATTATATCTTTCCTTAATAAATGGATATTCAGGTTATAATGAAGAGATATTCTCGAATATCATTACAACTATACAAATTTATACATAAATAAATGGAGTATACGACCAGGATGTTCGTACATAAAACTTGACCCTCGCATATGGAAGTATCTCTGGTCGATAGGCGAGCAACATCTCTACCACGTGTCGGCCATGTGTCAAAAATTCTTGCCACGTCATCCACATCCGTTTTTTTGGATAAACACCATCTAATTATGGTTATTGGTAATTAATAGGCACTTTAATTAATAGTTGTGATTATATTAGTCCAAATAATAATTTTAACACGATCTTCTTCCCAATATCATAATTATAAACTCAAGTAGTCATAGTATACGTATTGATTATTAGATTGAGAATGGGAAAGGAACATGGAGTGATGATGATGAGGTCATGGACGGTGGCGATGGTAGTGGTGTGTATGGTGGTGGCCGATGCGTCGGCTCAAAGTGCGAGAGATGTGAGAGCTACATATATACCATTTGTACAATCCACAAAATAATAACTGGGACTTGGGCGACACCTTCAGTGTGACTTCTGATGCCAACAAGCCCTTGGCATGGCGCCAAAAGTATGGCTGGACTGCCTTTGTTAGAATGTAGTGGAAAGTAGTTTAGAAAGTAGGAAATGGTGCATGGTAAGAAATATGGGGTTCCTTCTCAAAACCAATTGGTGATGAGTCGAGTAACTCATACTCTTATAAATTGTTGAATATACTCACACACTTTCCATGTGAGATATTTTCTCTAACATCCCCCCCCCCCCTCAAGATGGTGGCTATTTTTGCTCACCAATCTTGGACGGCTCAATCGCAAGTGGGTTTCTGATTTGGATCGGATATATACTCATTAGAGTTTTCTTTGGCTCTGATACCATGTTAGAATGTAGTGGAAAGTAGTTTAGAAAGTAGGAAATGATGCATGGTAAGAAGTATGGGGTTCCATCTCAAAACCAATTGGTGATGAGTCGAGTAACTCATACTCTTATAAATTGTTGGATATAGTCACACACTTTCCACGTGAGATATTTTCTCTAACACTGCGGACCCGTTGGCCCTCGTGGCCAGGACTCTTGTGGAAAATGCTTGAGAATAAGACACACACATTTAAACTAAATCCACCATTATGTATCTTCTAACTTTTGTCTTCTATATCTTTCTTTTACTTGAATAATACATACTTAATTTAGTACATAAAATATACCGAAATTGGTGATAATGATTTTGCACTCTCACTTACTTTTGATAATTTTTTGTAATGACCTTTGTCTAAAAATTTGACCAATTGTATAAACTTTTTGACTAACTGTCTAAAATTTTTGACCGATTATTAGTCTAAAATTTTCGACTAGCTATCTAAATTGTCAGAATTCATTTTGCAAAAAATTATCAAAACTAAATTAGAATATAAAATAATTTTAAAAAATAGTTCATTTTACTATGACCCTAAAATATATATCTATATATAAAAAAAATAGTAATATAGATTTAAAATATTAAATAATATGTTATGGTGCAAAATGACCATTAATGGTGTGTGAAAGTAAGTAAATGACCATGTTTTTAATTTTGTAGTAAAATAGCCAAATCATCTCTTTAATATCACATATTACCAAATATGTCATTTAACAAAGGGAAATTTGAATTTTAATGCATTAAGTGATACTGTATAATAAAATTATACCAAGCCAAAAAAACCTCACAATTTTATTCTAGTATTCTTTGGATTCCTAAAAATGCCCCTATCATAAATTTCCCTCTCTTTTTCTCTCATTGTCTTGTCCCTCTCTATCTCTCACGGTTTCCCTCTCTATCTCTCAAGCTCTTGTACACAAAAAAAAAATAAGGCAGCTTAATCTATACAAATTTTCGAGCTTGGATTTCAGGGCAAGTTATGAATCATTTCAAGGCAAGGACTTCGTTTTGGATTTCTGATCAAAAATCGTATGGGTAAGTATATATTTGTTATATGTAGTGAGGAAACTTGTTTATCAACATTGATTTTGCTATTTCAAACAGATTTGTGTATGCCTTCATGTTTTATTGTAATTTTTCACTGTCGGAATGCATTTTCATTCCTTTCTTGGTTTTTTTCTAGGTTTTTTGTCTGCCTCGATAGGACTCAATGGTCCTCGATGGACCTCGATAAACCTCTCATATGTTTATATTATTTGTCTACCTCGATATGCCTCGATGAGACTCGATGGTCCTCGATGGACCTCGATAGAGGTATAGAACTTAATTTATGTAGTGTATGCCTCGATGGGATTCAATGAGACTCGATGGGCCTCGATGGGTTGACCTCGATAGTTTGATAGTTTGACCTCGATATGAATCGATTTTATGCTGTTTGATGTTATAGTTTTAATTTTTGACCTTTTTTTTTGTTTTTTTGATACAGATTTGTCTGTTTCCATATTTGTTGCATTCAATGGTGTTTGGGAATTGGAAAATAAGGATTGGATTTTCAGGGATGCTGAAAATCAAGTTCTACCCGTGGAGAATAGTGTGATGTATGAACAATTGCTTGACATTCTGTACGATGAGCTTGAAGTGGATAAATGTGTGCATGACTTGAAAATTGAGGTCCCGTACACATGCCTATCACAATCCATCAAACCTACCATTATAAAAAATGATAGGCATGTGCGTGCATTCATTGGGTTAGCTTCAAAATCTGTAGAGAATTTTATTCCTCTATGTGTGTCATTGATTAAGAAGGGAGGTATAAGAAATGCATCGGCTTCTGCCAGCGTTAATAAAGAAGTTTGATTTGAAGATAACATTTCTCCTCCATGTCATGGTTTCAAAGGAACTCAAGGTGAGGTTGGAACATTTGTTCCCAAGACAAATCCACTATATACTGAGTTGAAAAATAATATACCATCAAAACTTACAAAATTGTTACTCAAAAATGTATATACTATGATAACAAAGTTATATACTACCATTAAAATGTATATACCATGATACAAAATTATATAGTACTACTATGTATATAATAAAATAGAAACTAAATATCACAAAAAAAAAAATTATATACCATACCACAAAAAATATATACACTAATTGGAAAATAATATACCAATAACCTATAAAAAACTTAAAAAATCAATATGACTTTAAAATAAAAACTAATTAAACAAAATTAATATGCATATACCACTATATTAAAGTTATACAGTCATAAAAAAATAAATAAATTATAAAAAAAATGACAATTTAGATAATCAACAATGTAAAATGATCATTTATCTACATTTTTAAAAATAAGGACATTAGCTTCTTGATGCCTTTATTTTGAGTCATTTCTTATAATTATCCCTATTTTGTTTGAAATATAATATTTTGGTCAACTAACAACTATTTCAATTTGTTTTCATTTTTTTTAATTCAAAAAAATTGGGGAAACGCTAGACTCCTGCTTTAATTACTACATACGTTGGCCGGGAAACTATAATTAAGATTAATTAAAAATTTATATTTTATTTTTTTGGTCTCAGTTTTTTTTAAAGGTACTAACAGACGTGGAATTTTCAAGCTATAGGATGATTAAAATGTGACCTTTAGCTACAATTTTATGTTATATATATATATATATATATATATATATATATCTTCTATATAAAACTGGGATAGATAACGAAAATTCTTGATTTTAACGGTTTTTTATTTTTTCCGTTAATTTTAACAGAATATTCTTATATTTAACCGTAGACTGTAAATATGACTTAAACTTAAATAAATAAATAATTAAAATAAGATCTTTTTGAGATATTTTATAATGTTATTATTTAAAAATAATAAAATCATACATTTTATAACTTAAATAAAAATATGATATTTTAAAGATATTTTATGATAATTTAAATACTTAAATCATATTTATTTAAAAATAATAAAGGCATACATATTATTTTTTTTATCTTATAAATTTGTGTGATAGTTTATTTTTCATCAAGTGATTGAAGTTTTTTTTTCTTAACTATGATTTTTAACAGAATAATAGTTGATGCGTGTATACTACTATCTATACTATGATTTTTTTTATTTTTATTTTATTTCTATTATTTAATTTCTTTTAAATTATTATTGTATTTTATATATATATCAATGTTGTGTTTAAATGTCATATATGTCGAGATTATTGATATAAATATATATATACTATAAAATTATAATTCATTCGGTTATATATATATCATTTTTTTTAAATAGTGAACCAGTTTTTATTAAAATTATAGACAATGTTTACAACTTTGAAACTAAGCAAACGTGCATTGCACGTTGTTTCTACCTAGTATATATATATAGTTTAGAGATCTGTACAAAAAATATAGCTTGTAGATAATTGGGTAAAAGAAAAAGACCAAAATAGAAATTAAATGATTTCCATATACAAATGATAATATCTCTTCTATATAATAAGTGTGTAGATAATGGAAATTCTTGGTTTTAACGGTTTTTTATTTTTTAATGTTAACTTTAACGGAATATTCTTATATTTAACAGAATATTTTTGTATTTAACAGTAGTTTGTGAACACTTAAACTTAAATAAAATAAAATAAATAATTAAAAAAAATTAAAATAAGATATTTTTGAGATATTTTACAATGATAATTATTTAAAAATAATAAATAATTAAACAAATTAAAATATGATATTTTTAAGATATTTTACAATGATAACTATTTTAAAATAATAAATAATTAAATAAATTAAAATATGATATGTTTTTAAATATTTTACAATGATAATTATTTAAAAATAATAAAATCATACGTTTTATATCTTAAATAAAATTTAATTAAACTTAAACTCACTTATTAGAATAATATCATATTAAACGTATAATATAATTTACTGTGAATTAACAATAAATTGCTTTTTTTTTTTAAAAAAAAAAGCAAGAAACTTAAATTCTATAAATTTAATAAAAATAATTAATAAATTCTATAAATAAAACTAAGCAAACGTACAATATGCGCGTTACTTGTTTCTAGTATATATATATATATATATGCATATGAACACATGTATATATATACTAGATACAAGCAACGTGTAATGCACGTTTCCTTAGTTTTAAAGTTGTAAACATTGTATATAATTTTAATAAAAACTAGTTCACTATTTTTTTAAAATATATATATATATAATAGAATGAATTATAATTCTATAGTATATATAAATATTTATATAAATAATCTCTACATATATGTCATCTAAACATAACGTTGACATAGATATATATTTACATGACTACATGACATATATATAAAATATAATAATATTTAAAAAAAATTAATAATAGAAATAAAATAATAATAGAAAAAGTCATAGTGTAGACAGTAGTATATATGCATCAACTATTTTTAGTTTCTAATGTATCTCACAATGTCATTCGGTGAATTTGATGAAAAAAAAAGCTTCAATCACTTGATAAAAAACAAACTATCACACAAATTTATAAGATAAAAAAATTATGTATGCCTTTATTATTTTTAAATAAATATAATTTAATTATTTAAATTATCATAAAATATCTTAAAAATATATTTTTTCAATTATTTAATTAATTAATCATTTATTTATTTAATTTTATTTAAATTTAAATCATGTTTAGAATCTACTAATGTTAAAATTATGTTAAAACAAAAAAAAATTGTTATATTATATTGAAGAGATATAATACCTACCGCTTCTTCAGTCTTTGGTATAACAAGTGTTATTATTATAAATGTCGCTGCTTACACGACAATGAATAAATAATATATTTTCTCATCATTCGTAGTATTATTTTACATATTCTTTCTTCCTTCATATGATGAAATTTTGTGTCGTTTAGTAATAGTTCAAATGTTCTTACACTTGGGACTCTCATAATTAGAATCTTGGTGACGATGGTACGTATAATAAGATTAATGTACAAGTATGGGAAAAAAAATCACTTGATAATTAATTATGTTGTGAAGATATAAATCATTAGTCGATATAAACGACATGTCGTTTGATTTTAGATCTTACCTAATCTATGGGGTGAAAACTAAAGAGTAAGCTTCACATGCATATCGTTTATATTATGAGCCCAGAAAAACGACCGTTATTTTAAGTTGTAACGACGTGACTAACGTCTGCACGGAGCGTGGGATTAAGATTTATTTATTTTGAGAAAGCGTGGGATTAAGAAAGTAATATATAAATAATTATAAAATTGCATTGATATATGGTACATATTTATATTTGAGTTGTCGCTGTCTATTTATCATGGCTCTTGGGTTTGATTTGGACCCGGCACTTTATATTTCCTATACTATGTTTTGTTTGGAAAAGAGTTAATAGCACCCAAGGTCCCTCTTTTTTCCAATTCTGTCACTTGAGTCCTTATTATTTTTTGTAATGTTCGGTGTATTTTTGTGTGTTATCTACAAATATTTTATTTTGTAGAGAATGAAAATAGAGTTGTTATGCTGCTAGAGTTTTTTATAAAATTAAAAAAAAAATTTAATGATAATCAAATTATTCGATAAAATATAATTATGAAGAAAATAAAATAAATAAATATTAGTGAGCATTTTTAATTTTTTAAAATCAATAATGTAATAAATAATAAGTACTTAATAGGATTCAAAAAAACAACTAATACTGAGTTAATTCCATTAATCAAATTATACTCACATTTTTTTTAAAATAATATATATATATATATATAAATGCTCACATTCTGAATCAAATAAAAATAAATAATTATAGCTGTATTTTTATTTTGTCATTTTCTATTTACTATTCTTATTTAATTGAAGTTAAAGTGAAAGAAAAAAAGTAACGGGTTTTTGGATGGAAAACAGGAAGAGGGATTAATCTATGGTGTTTAATAGAAAATGAAGACTTAAGTGATAAAAAAAATAAAATGGAAACTTAAGTGATATAATAAGGACAAAATAGGGACCTTGGGTGCTATTAACCCTTTAAAAAACTATTGAATAACTATAATTAGGAGGGCTATGTAGAGAAACTGAAAATAAATATATAAATGATTTAAATATTAATAAAAGGCGCATGCACTATTTAAATAATTATGTTGTACTTTTCAATAATAAAAGTAAAGCTGGTTAAATATTCAAAGCGTTCTATGAGGTTCTACTACAGTTAATCGATGGAGAAGATGCGCATACTACGTAATCACTACGTAATTAGCATAAGACCTCATCTTTTTCTCTAATCTCCCAATTAATTTCTTTTTTCTTCTAATTATCACTGAATTGCTGGTTTGGATTTTATTTTCAATGTTCTTTTTTAGTTTAATGACTTTTCTGTGTAATGGGACTTTGATTAGTTAGTTGAAAAATGATGATGATGATGATGATTATGATCGTTAGGGTTTTATATATTGATGCATTTAGCCTAGATCCTATACGTACAACATGTAACTAAAAAATTTATTGGATTTATTATTAGGCTTATTTGCATCTCAGGTCCTTAAATTATACACGTTTTAGCAAATTGATTATCCAACTTTTTATTAAGTGAATTGGTCCTCCAATTTTGATTTTCTTGGCATCGTTAGTCCCGGCCCCCACCGTTAATTTACCATTTTTCTGTTAGTTTAGGGACCAATTTGCAATAAAAAAATTAGAGACCAACTTGCCAAAATAAGGATATGACCCAATTTTTACTGTATCAATACGACACACTACTGTTTCACACATATAGATAAGTCACGACTCAATTTTTTTACATGACAGGTTTTATTATAGTTACGACAACACTTTTGTATGTTTTTTGGAAATCTTGGTTGATTTTTTATTTTTATTTATTTTTCTCAAGTAGTAATTTGGAATATATCATGAATTTTTGTTTTCGACACATCAAATTATTCATAATTAAAACGTCTAGGAGGGTCTTTGTTACTACAACTAACATCGTTATGTAAAAAAATTAGATCATGGCTTATTTAATTTTTGTTGAACTAGTACGACACACTCTAGTTTCATACACGTGTATAGGCCATGTAGTTACAAGAACTCTCATGTATGTTTTCGGAAAACTCTGCACAATTTAATGTGTTGAAACCATGATTTTGTTTTTGTCCGTGTGGTTGTTCGAAATATCTAAAACTCCACTTTTTGACCGAATTCCCCATAAAGCTATCCATTTTTTTATATGCATCTTTTTACTTCTCATATTTTTCTAAAATAAACACTCATTTTTAATTTTCATTCAATACAAAATTATACATTTGTATAGAACTGATTGTACACTCCTTTATTTTATTTATACTTAAAAATAATTTTTTTATATATACTTGTTATAATTTTGTTATTGTATGGGTATGTCACGCCCCAATTTCACAAATGTGGATAAGTCATGATCCAATTTTTTACATGACGATGTTTACTGTAGTTATGAAAACCCCCATATACGTCTTTGGGAAATTATGGATAATTTGGTATGTCAAAACCAGAGTACCTAATATTCTAAACTATCACTTAAGCAGAAAAATTAAATAAAAAAAATCAACTATTTTTCAGCACACTAAATTATCCCTAATTTTATAGGATAGTTTTTGTAACTATAACAAATACCATCATGTAAAAAAAAATGTGTCATGACTTATTTTTGCAAGTTGGTCCCCAAACTTTTTTGTTGCAAATTTGGTTCCTAAACTAACAGATTAATTGTGAATTGATAACGATAGACTAATGATGTGAAATAAATCAAAGTTAGGGAACCGCGCGCTTTGCCAAAAAAAAAGTTGGAAAACTAATTTGTCAAAACATGTATAGTTTAAGAACCTATATAAGGCAAATAAATCTTCTGATTAAACTTCTTAAAAAGCTTTTATTCCCACCATCACTTTTTCATTATGATATTATTGTTATGTTTAATATTTAGATATATACACTCGAACTTATTTTAAGCTCCCTTCGCACACACACTTTTTAAATCCTAGTCTCAATTGGTTGTAACCCATCTAAATTCTAAATAATTAAGTTAGAACGTCCGTATATGCCAACAAGTTCTTGAATTCACAATATTTGACAACAAATGCATGGGCGAAGCATAAATTTAAAGTTAGTAAAAATATAAAAGAAATATATATAATTAAATTATTAATATAGTGAAAAAGTATATTTAATTAGGGAGTTTGAAGTGAAAAATTCCAGATGAGGCATCTGTGCACACTATCCTAGTATGTACACCTTGTCGGTGAAGCTAGTTATTAGTTTGACATGGTCAAAAGAATTAGATGAATAAATATCTCACTAAACATTTAAAATAATTCTTTGCCTTCATCACCCAATTTTTATCTTCCACTGAATTATAATATATTTGATTGTAACATATAATATTCTAAAAAAAATATTACTTGAGATGAAGTCTTTGTTTTTGGATCATAAATTTTTCAAGAAAATTTTTTGTTTAAATTAAAATAGGGAAAAGATTGAGAAATTTTTTTTCCTAAATTTTATGATAGATATTTTTTTAAACACAAGTTATACTATATATTTAATGCAAGATTGAATTTTTTTATCAATTTCTTTTATAATTCATATTAATTTGTATTTCCTTTTTATTCATTTTCTCATTAATTCCCCATTTCTACATTTTCACTTTCTTACCAAACCTCACCTAAGTTCCAAGCATAGAAAAAGATGGATATAAAAAAGTGGTATATATGTGTATATAAATAGGAAGACTAGTCCAATAATGTAATGAAGTTGTTCTTATTCGGCAAGTAGTCACATTTATCTCCATCATATCTGATTATTTTTTGCCGTAATTAACGACATATAAATATATATATAATATTATAAAGTATGTTTGATTGGATTGCATAATGGTGATTGATTTGAATATGGGACTGGGACTAGTATGTCTATATATATTATGTGATTCGCATGTGGTAGGTGTCTACGTACCCATGCACGTAAACAATACCCTACTTATCATATATATGTATATATATATATATATTTGTATATATCACGATTAATTACATAACAGAAACCCAATTAAGCAGACGGTAATTAGAATTGTGGTTGTGGATTGGACTTCGATATATATATATTTATGGATATATTTAATTGAAGAAATTGTGAATGGCTTGATCTTATTGATATATTTTAGTCGTATATATATACAAAAGAATATAAAACATGAAACTAGAGCTGTAATTCTAATCTAATTCCTAAACTCACGGTTATCCATATATACAAAACATTAAGAGAATATCTCAATAATATTTCAATACCTCCCTTAAGTTGGAGCATGAGGATCATAAATGCCCAACTTGGAAAGCAAAAACTGAAATTGACGGGTCCCCAAAGGCTTGGTAAAGATGTCCGCAAGTTGAACAGTTGTAGGAACATAAGAAGGAAAAATAGTGTCGTCTTGGATAGCATCACGAACAAAGTAACAGTCTGCTTCAATGTGCTTTGTTCGTTCATGGAAGACTGGATTCCGAGCAATATGTAAAACCGACTGGCTATCACAATATAGCCCAATAGCATCAATATGTTGAATCCCCAAGCTAAGGAGAAGACCCTTCAACCATTTCAATTCACAAGTAAGAGAAGCCATAGAGCGATATTCAACCTCTGCCGAAGAACGTGCCACAGTAGGTTGTTTCTTGGTTTTCCAGGAAATCGGGGAATGGCCAAGAAACACAAGCCAACCCGTGAGAGAGAGACAAGTAAGAGGTCAAGCTGCCCAATCAGAATCACACCAACCAGTCAAGGAAAGAGAGCTATCAGCACGGAGTAAGATTCCTTGTCCAGGAGAGCCTTTCAAATAGCGAACAACATGCAAGGCGGCTTCCCAATGTTCATGTCTTGGTTCTTGTAGGAACTGTGATAAAACGTGAACAGAGTATGCCAAATCAGGACGAGTGACCGTTAAGTAAATCAAACGACCAACCAAACGACGATAAGGTTCCGGATTGGACAAAGAATCTCTTGAAGCATGAGCAAGCCGATGGTTTTGCTCAATGGGAAAAGATGCGGGCTTAGCACCCAGAACACCAGTCTCAGAAATGATGTCAAGAGAATACTTTCGTTGACCGTTGACAAAGAAATATACCATCAGGACTTCGAGCTACCTCAATCCCGAGGAAATATTTAAGAACCCCGAGATCCTCCATATGAAAACACATGCTTAAATAGTTCTTAAAGATCTTCAAAGCAGGGGAATTATTCCCAGATATAATTAAATCATCAACATACACCAAAACATTGATTTGAGTATCACCCTTAGTATAAGTAAAGAGAGAATAATCAACATAGGATTGTAGAAAGCCATACTCTCTTAAAGCAGTGACAAGTTTGGAAAACCAACACCTCGGTGCCTGTTTCAAGCCATATAAGGACTTTCGAAGACGACACACCATATCAGGTTGAGAAGACCCAAAACCAGGAGGAAGCTTCATATAGACTTCTTCATTGAGATCCCCGTGCAAAAAATCATTATGCACATCCATCTGATGCAACTCCCAATTTTTAGATGCTGCAATGGCTAAGAAAGCACGAACGGTGACCATTTTTGCAACAGGTGCAAAAGTCTCGTTATAATCGAATCCGACAATTTGATGATTACCAAAAACAACCAAATGAGCTTTAAGTCGTTCAACACTGCCATCAGAGTTGTACTTTATTTTATAGACCCATTGACTACCAAGAGCACGTTTACCAGGAGGTAATTTTTCCATAGTCCAAGTACCATTATCCTCTAAAGCACGAATTTCTGTGTGCATAGCATGACGTCATCCTTCATCTGTCATAGCTTCTTTAAATGATTTTGGTTCACAACCTGCAATAACAGCGGCAAGAAATTGCCGATGGCTAGCAGAAAATTTTGCACAGTTAATATAATGTGTTATAGGAAAGGGCGTACCAAAGAGAGTTGACGGCGTGGGTAAACTTAGACAGATAGCAGATGGACTTTGTGTGATAACAGTATTAGTAACATAGTCACGAAGCCGAGTGGATGGAACCTTTTCACGGAGTCCACGTCCCATGTGAGTGTCATTGATAGAATTCGGAGCAGCCCCTGCTACCCCCCTTGTAGATGGATGTTGGAGTGGAGATGTGGATTGAACAGGACTCTGTGCAGCAGTCGGGCTAAACTATGCTATAGGAAAAGGGAGAGTAGGCTCTAAAGTGGTGGTTGTTGGAATTTGGGTGGTGACATGTAGTGGGGAGGATTCATTTGTGGGTTCAGGTTCATTAGACAATGGTTCAGAATCATCAAAAAGATTAAAATCAAAGTCATCATCACCTAAACTCACGCTGCCAGAATTATATGTAGAGCTAATAGTAGAAGGATCATTTTCAGCAAAAGGAAATTGATTTTCAAAGAACTTAACATCCTTAGAAACAAAAAAACTTTTATTTTCTAGATAAAAAAGTCTCCACCCTTTCTTACCAAAAGGATACCCAACAAAGATACATTTTCGACTGCGACTTGCAAATTTATCATTCTTAGCACGTTGATTATGGGCATAACACAAGGAACTAAACACTCGCAATTCATCAAAAATTGGAAAAGTATGAAATAAAATTTCATAAGGTGTTTTATTCTGAAGAACACTTGAGAGTGTTCGATTGATCAAATGAGAAGCTGCTAAGACACATTCACCCCAAAAATAAAGAGGAAGATGACTTTGAAAACGTAAGGCCCTTGCCACTGTTAAAATATGACGATGCTTACGTTCAACTCTACCATTTTGTTGTGGAGTCCCCACACAAGAGGTTCGAAAGAAAAACCCATTTGAAAGAAAATAATCTTGCAAACAATTATCACTCCGAACAATCTTAACCTTTTGACCAAATTGTCGATCAATCATAGCAAAAAACGACATAAACATTTTAAACACCTCCAATTTATCAATCAACAAATAAACCCATATAGCTCGGGAAAAATCATCCACAATAGTCAAAAAATAACGAGCCCCACATGAAGAAACAGTATTGTAAGGACCCCATAAGTCACAATGTACTAATTCAAAAATTCGGGAGGCCTTATGGTCACTAAGAGAAAAAGAATCACGAGTTTTATTGGCACGAGGACACACATCACATGCCTTATTTAATTTATCACTAGAATTACGTAGGAAAGGTAATGACTTTACTACTTTCTCTGAAGGATGTCCAAGACAGTGATGCCAAAGTTCCAACGAAGATGAAGAACCATCCACTGAGATAGCTTTCATTGTAGACGGTGGCCGGAAGTAGTAAAGTCCATCTCTCCGTTCACCCGTTCCAATCAGCTTCCTCGAATGACGGTCCTGTATAACACACATATTAGAAGCAAATTGTACAAAATAGTGCATGTCATCAATGAGTTGTGTAACCGAAATTAAGTTGCAGTGCAATTTAGGGACATAAAGAACATTTTTAAGAAATAATCCTTCCAAGAGTCTCACACTTCCCTCTTTAGTAGCAATTAATTTTTGGCCATCAGGGAGTCCGACGGGACATGCGGCAATATCATGAACATTAAACAAACAAGATTCATCCCCCGTCACATGATTAGAAGCACCAATATCAATAATCTAAGAAATCCTGGAAAACTCACCATGTAAACGGTCGGTAGAAGAATGAATATTACCAAACATAGTAGCGATAGTTTGCCATTGTGTTGCACTTAGGTGAGGAAGAGAGGCAGCAGTGTTTGACGTGGTGGCTGCATCATTGGAAGAGTTTCTTTGCCCATTAACCGAATATCCAACCATAGTGGTATCGTTACTGTCAGCCATTGTCGATCGTGTATCTTAGCCGTGTGGCTCTGGTACCATGAAGAAATCGTGAATGGCTTGATCTTATTGATATATTTTAGTCGTATATATATACAAAAGAATAGAAAACACGAAACTAGAAAAAAAGAAAACTAGAGCTGTAATTCTAATCTAATTCCTAAACTCATGGTTATCCATATATACAAAACATTAAGAGAATATCTCAATAATATCTCAATAGTAATAGAGAATTAAAATAATGAGTTTAATTATTTTAATATTTAATTCTTCTAATATCTTTAATTGAATCGAATTTTTAGTCATTAATTATATATTAATTCTTTTTATAATTAGATTAATGTGTTACTAGTTATTCAGTTATAACAAATTGATTCTTTATGTAATTTTATATATATACATGATAATATCAATGAAAAGCTTATGTTATATTTTATATGAATTTAGAATCGTTTAATCAGATTGTCAGTAATAATTAAGAGAGGCAATCTCCATGGCGACATTACGTACTGTCAACTCTGTGGTGATACATATACACATATATATTATTAATTTGCAGCTAATAATAACTCTGCTTATTAATTAATTTATAATATGGTGTTCACCCACTTGAAATATATATGTTTAAATGTATATAAAATTTAATATTTGAGTATCATAATATGACTTGTCGTATCTACAAGGAGCGTTTTATATTAATGTAAACTTGCTTGCAACACCTGTATACATAAAATATGTTTCGGTGAAATTCTATATAATAAGTGTGTAGATAATAGAATTTTTTTTTCTTAATGGTTTTTTATTTTTTTAATATTAAATTTAACGAAATATTCTTATATATATCAGAATATTTTTATATTTAATGGTAGTTTGTAAACACTTAAACTTAAATAAAATAAAATAAATAATTAAAAAAAATTAAAATATGATTTTTTTGAGATATTTTATAATGATAATTATTTTTAAATAATAAATAATTAAACAAATTAAAATATGATATTTTTGAGATATTTTACAATAATAATTATTTAAAAATAATAAAATCATATGTTTTATAATTTAAATAAAATTTAATTAAACTTAAACTCACTAATTAGAATAATATCATATTAAACATATAATATAATCTACTATGAATTAGCAACAAATTATTTTTTTTAATTTAAATTTAAAATCTACGTATGATATTTAATATTATATTAAACATATAATATATAATTTATTATTGTCACTCCCAAATATAAAAACTAGAACAAACATAAACTTAAAAAAAATTAAATAAATTATTTAATTAAAATATGATATTTATTTCAAAATTTATATGACATTAATATAATTTTAATAAAAATAATTAATGTATCCTATAAATAAAACTAAGCACACGTGCATATTACAAGTTGCTTGTATCTAGTATATATATATCATTATTATATTCTCATAAATTTTATCTATTTTATTTTATTTTACATTACATTATAATATGTTTATGATACTTGGAATCTTAAGAGTGATAAAATAAGACTATAAAGACAAATCGTAAACTCACGCGACAAAGTCGTATATATAAAAATATATATATTCTTCAGATAATACGGCATGCCGTTTATATGGCCTATATTAAAAAATTGATCAGTGTACTCATTGATATGGTCTTTAAGTACACATGACAAAATACATGGTGGAATTTTTTCCCACCAAGTAACCTTATTTTCTATTTGTAGTGCATATTTGGCTAATCTATGAGCTGCAATATTACCATTGCGCAACACATAAGTCAAACACACCTGGAAAGACAGATAACAAATATCTAATATTCCTAAGTAGACAACCATTAATAAAAATTATCTTGGGAAGAAAGGATAGAATTAACTACAACTTCTGAATCAGTCTCTACAAAAGTAACTTTGAAACCAAGCTCCAAATACCATTGTAAAGCAAAAGTGATAGCCAAAGCCTCTACCTCTTTTGGAGATAGGAAGCCAATTAAATGCTTTGCAAAACAGCCTAGTGCAAAACCTTCAAAGTCACGTATGATTGCACCAATTCCAACTAGGCCTTCTTCGATATTAAGTTCGGCATCAACATTCAATTTAAGAGCACTTGGAGAGGGTGCTTGCCACAAAACAGGTTTAGGTATGGTTTGTCGCGAAGGGCGACTAGGTTGCAAAAGTTGAGCATACAACCACCCATCATAATACTGATTTGCCCAAGCAAGGAGAACAAAAGCCGATTTGAAAGGTAAATTATGTTTGGCTTTATTACACTCTCCCCAAATACTTCAAGCATATATCAACACTAAACAAAATTGGTGATGGAGAGACAACTGAAAGTAGAGACTGTAACATGTCGACTATGTTCCAAGAGAAGGCTTGACTAAACTCCAAAAATATGACAATTTCCACACATGAATGGAAAGAGGGCAAAGGAACAGAACATGTATAACATTATCATGGTGACAACCACAGTAAAAAGCAAGACGAAGAACAAGGAACATGTCGGGAATGTAGAGTTGTAGTCATTGGAATTATCTTATGACAAATATGCCAAGAGAATATTTTAACTTTCCTTGGCAGCTTTGAAGATAGCAAAAGTGATTAGTGTAACTTAATGTATTGGTATTTTAAGTGAAGCATGTCAATGAAATTATGTGAAAGATAAACCTGTAGCGTCCCAAAATTCCTAATAGAGTTAATTACTTTGATTAGCGTGCTGGAAGATCACATGGGGGTAATTATGTGAATTGATTGATTTATATTATTATATGATTGAGTATGTATGATTATGTGTATTAAATATGTTTAAAGACCCGCTTTTGTTAAAAATGAGCATTTTCACAATTTTAACCCGTTGAAGGGATATTTGTAATTTCTATGTGCTTTGTACTTAAGACCACATTAATATGTGGATATACTTGTAATTTTCGGCATGAGTGGATTCGTTCGGCTGGTTAAGCAGAAAAGTCACAATGGGAATTGTTTATCCAAAAAACGGCTCTTGATGATGTGGCAGGACTGGCTGGCATGTGGCTGACACGCGACGATTTTACCTAAAACGAATCCTATTCGACGATCGACTATAGAATCATTAATTCGTCAAGTCTCATGTTTAGGTACCAACCGAGTCGCATATTTTTATTTACTTCCTTTTGGATATGCAACCTTGTAATAATCGCATTAATTATATTTTCCTTTATTACCTTAATACGTGAATCCAATTGTAATAAAGGCCCATCGGCCCGTGTAACCTTCTTGAGTCTATAAATAAGGATGAAAGGACTCAAGGAATGGATATTTTTTGAACTTTTAATCTTGGTACTCAAAGAGAAGGATATAGGGTGATTATTCGCCGAAATTGTAATCTTCCCAAGGCTTGTAAAACTCGTGAACCCTAGTTCATTGATCATAGTGTTGGGATTCAATATCAATAAGAACACTAACTGGACGTAGGTCATTACCATCCATTGGGCCCGAACCACTATAAATCATTTGTGTCGTTTGTTTTCCATTTGATTCTTTTCTTGTTTTCCTCTCATTTTCTATCATTTATCTAACTCCATGTCGTTGACCAATTTGAGGGTCAACATTTTGGTGCATTCATTGAGAGATTAATTTGAGACTTCAAGAAGATCAAATGGCTATGACATCCAAGAGAACTGGGTAGACTTCTGGCGCTGCATCCACTCAGCCTCCTCCTCCACATGTGGCTGAAAATGAGCCACACTTGGATTTTGAGGAGGAAGAAATGGATTCTGAAATGTTGAGGACAACACTGAGTGTGTTGCAGGATGAGTTGGCCAATCTGAAGGCCAATCAGGAGAATGCGACTAAGACATTGGCACTGCAGCAGAGGGAAATCGAACGTCAGTGTCAAGAAGTGAATGAGCGGCAGGCAGACATGGACCGCCGGCAGAGAGATGCCACATCCGCCTTAGAAGCAACCATTCAGTTGGCTCGAGGACAAGCTGCGCCATCTTCTCAACCGAATCATCCACCGCAACGGGCCCCAAATTCGAGCCCTCTGCTTTAGCCAGTGAGCCCTCAAAGGCTGGAGCAACCTCCTGCCACTCAACAGGATATCCCAATTCAGGATCCTGAGCAGCAGCCACCTTCTCAAACTGGTCGAGACAATCCCCAACGTCAGAGGCAGAATAGGGCCGGGTAGCCTCCCCGAAGCCCTAAACTCCCAATGGCTGATGAGCCAAATCCACCGAGTAGGGGTCAACGTCCTTATGCTAACAGAAGGCACGCCGAGTCAGGCTCAGCGGTCAGGGGACCCCCATGGCATAATAATGCATGGGGACCCGCCGACCAACGCAGGCCTCCCCTTGACGCTCGGGAGGTTCCAGCTAGAGGAGGAAACAACGTGACCAGCTGATATAGTCGGTCACAGTTTAGGGATGGCCATGATTATAATGAAGCTAACTCCGGCAGGAGAAATGCTTGTCGAGGGCATGAAGAAAGAGGAGAAGACAGGAACCCCCCACCAAAAGAAAATAGGCCTACGGGCCGAAGCACTGGGGGGCAGCCTAGACAGCATAACGTTTCTGATCGGTTGGGCGCTAGCAACCAAAGGCGTAGAGATGATGACCTGAGGGACGTGCTCAACGACAGACGTGAGAGGCACGATGAGTACGCTCCTCCGGCACCAGTCGCCCCAGCGATCCCTGACGCCGTACAGGCCCAAATTGATGCACTAAACCAGGCTGTCTAGCAGCTGGTGGGAAGCCGGACATCCCACATTGTGTACGATCGGAGAAGAGGTACTCCGTTCATATAGAGAATAGTTGTGGCGGAAACCCCCAGCAAGTTCAAGATGCCAGTACTGCCAAACTTCGATGGGTACGGGGACCCAGTATCCCATGTGAACAAGTTTGAAATTCAGATGGACATCCAAAAGGTGTCGGCAGATGCTCGCTGCAGGAATTTTCTGGCTACCCTATCTGACACTGCTCAGGAGTGGTTCTTTAAATTCCCTCCTGCTAGCATAGTATCATGGGAAATATTCGTGAATGAATTCTACGGACAATTCTACACTGGTCGTGTACACCCCACTGAAGCCAACCAACTGGTCGAGATACGTCAGAAGGAGGGAGAATCCTTAAAGGAATATGTCCAGCGTTTCATGCGAGCAGCTGCTGAGGCTAAAACTGTCGGAGATGAAGGGAAAATGATGGCCCTAACTGCTGGGGTGAGGCGCCATTCTCCCCTCTGGAACAACTTAAGAAAGAATGGGGTGAGAGTACCCAGGATTTTCTTGATCGAGCATATCGATACATTAAGCTTGAGGATGCGATTGCCAATGAAGGGAAATCGCCTGCGAAAGACAAGGGACCAAGGGAGGATCCCGCTAAAGCCGCCAATGGGTCGGAAAAACCCAATGGCAACGGAAAAGGCAACAGGAACGGGAACAGTAAAAACGGTGGAAAAAGGGCAAACAATGAGCCATCAACGTCAAAAAATAAGCGCGCCAAAGGAAATAGGTACGAGCCAAGATTCACCAACTACGCCCTTGTCAAGATCAGAGAGGATATCTACTAGGCAACCAGCTCCAGTGTCCCTTACAAACGACCAACACCTATAAGGAAGGATATCTCCAAGAGAGATACAACAGAGTTTTGTCGTTTCCACAATGACTATGGTCATGACACTAATGAGTGTAACCAGCTGAAGGATGAGATCGAGTTCCTTATCAGACAAGGACACCTAAGGAGATACGTGCGAGCCAAAGGAGGTTCTCAGCGAGAGGCTCAAGGAGGCAACGAGCAGGCGCCTGTACACCAACGCTCGCCACCTTTATAGCCAGCTCCTGTGGTAGGTATGTTACTCACCATCTGTGGCGGCCCACACCTTGCAAGAGATAATGGGAAGGAAAGGGAGCAATACACTCAGACCTTATGCCACAACCAGGACATCGAGATGCTGAATGTAGAGGAGCGAGCGCCCAAAAAAGCTCGAACAGAGGAAGAGTTAATAACTTTCTCTGAGCTTGATGCTCAGCATGTCCGATTCCCACATTCAGACCCGCTGGTCGTGGACGTCCAGATTTCCAACATGATGGTTAATAGGTGTTATATTATTTCATATAATATAATATTAGATTAAATAATGTGACAAAATGTGATTTGTCACACCTTGTAACATATTATTGAGAGTCACAACATTGGACACATGGGTGTGCCTAAATGTGACATATTTTGGAGTTACAAAATCAGTTACAAATTTGTAACTCCCAAATATTACCCAATAATGTGTATATTATATGTTACACATTTGAGATTGGATTTCATAAAGCCATATGAGAAATGGCTGATAGAGATGTGATTTTAACTCCCATATTGTGTATGGAAGTTACAAAATCAAGTGGAAATAAATTGGAACATTTTGGAAAAAACTAAAAAAAATTTGTTGCTGAACTTGACTGAGGGCCGCAACGCCTGTTCCAGGCGTCGCGGCCCTAGTGGCTGACAGCTTCTTTGAATTTTGGTTTTTATCCAATTTTGAACGTTTCCAACAGCCAAGTAACTCCCAAATCTCTATTTTAATTCCATAAAACACCCAATTAATCATTGGTAACAGCCATGGGGGTTGGTGGAATTTGAAATTCAAAGGGTGTCTCAAAACTCTATAAATAAGAGCCTAATGCTCACTGTAAGACACACCTTTTTTCCATCCACAAAGCACTTGCCTGGAAAATACACCAAAAGGCTTGATAATTCCAGAGAGCTATTTCCTAGAGAGATCCCTTAGTGCTTAGAGAATAGGGGGAAATGAGCTTTTGGACAAAGGTCTTGAACCTTGTTCAAGTTGGTGATCCCCACTACTCTACACTGTGGTTGTGTGAGAGTTTGTTTGTGTTTTCATTCTTTTGTTCTTCTTGTTCTTCTTATTTACTTGTATTATTATAGTATTGAGTTTGTAATCTTCTTCTTCTACATCTTTCTAGTTAGTTGTATTTTGAGCAATTGAGTTGTACTATTTATTTAATCAATTACCTTGTCTATTGTATTTGTATTTTTGCATAGAGTTGTATATATTGTTTTTCCATATTTCCATTGAGCAATAACATATATTCTCTAACAATAGGGCGTTGGTTGACACGGGGAGCTCAGTCAACATCTTATACAAATCTTTGCTAGAAAGGATGAAATTGTCCGTGAAGGACCTGGAGCCGTGCAACCAAATCATTTATGGTTTTTCTGGCGAAGGGCTCGCGCCAACAGGGTCGATTAGGCTACCAATTATAGCAGGAACTGCGCCCGTAAACAGGACATTACTCATTACTTTTATAGTAGTTGATTGTCCTTCCGCATACAATGTTGTAATTGGAAGGCCTATTCTGGTCGACCTGCGAACTGTGACCTCGGTATGGCACCTTGCCATGAAATTCCCAACTGATGCAGGGATAGGATGCGTATTGGGAAACCAACGAGAAGCGAGGGAATGCTATAACTCCTCGATATCTAAGGCAAAGAAAGGTGGATCGAGGGAAGCCGCCGGAAAAGAGTTGTAGGCGGCCAATGAAATACAAGCCCAATCAGGTGAGTGTGTCACCAAATAGGGTGTTGCCCAAAGTGAGGATAGGGATTTGGATCCTCGCTTTAGGGATTTTGATGAAGAAGTAGGACCCATCGAGGACCTCGAAGAGGCAGATCCGACCAGGGTTGTGAAAGTCGGTAAAAACTTAGAGACAACGATAAAACAAAAGATGGTGGAATTTTTGAAGAAGAACTAGGAAGTCTTTGCCTGGTCGCATAAATACATGGTTGGAATTGACCCAGCAGTTATCAACCATGTCCTAAACATAGACAAGAGTTTTCCACCAGTGCAACAGAAAATGAGGTTGCTCGACAAAGATAGATCGAAAGCTTTAAAGGAAGAAGTCGAGAAGCTAAAGGAGAACGGATTCATCAGGGTAGCGTTTTATCCATCGTGGGTCTCTAATCCCGTATTAGTACCCAAGCCAAATGGCAAGTGGAGAACATATGTGGATTTCACAAACCTTAATAAAGCCTGCCCGAAAGATTGTTTCTCGCTCCCAAGAATCGACCACCTGATCGATGCCACTTCAGGGGACGAGATCCTGTCATTTATGGATGCATACTCTGGGTACAATCAAATCAGTATGCACCCACCTGATGAGGATCACACTAGCTTTCAGACTGATACAGGGCTTTAATGTGATAAAGTAATGCCCTCCGGTTTGAAAAATGCTGGTGCGACTTACATGCGACTAGTCAATCACATGTTAAAGGAGGTGATCGGTACAAACATGGAGGTATATGTTGATGACACGCTGGTTAAGTCGAAGAGGGTAGAAGAACACATAGGGGACTTTCAAGAGTGTTTCAACGTCTTGAATAAGTATCAGATGAAGCTGAATCCCCTCAAGTGTTCCTTCGGAGTTGGATCAGGGAAATTTTTGGGATTTAAAGTGAACTCACGAGGAATTGAAGTTAATCCCGAAAAGATCAAGGCTCTGGTCGATATGAAATTGCCAACGAAGATTAAAGATGTTTAAAGTTTAATAGGGAGAATCGCTGCTCTAAGTAGATTTATCTCCAAATCGAAGGACAAGTGCATCCCATTTTTTAATCTCCTTTGAGGCAATAAGAAATTTGAGTGGACGGAGGAATGCGAGCAGGCTTTTCAAGCTTTAAAGTCTCACATGTCGCAGCCACCGATTCTATCTAAGTCGGTCGAAAAAGAAACTTTGTTCATCTACTTGGCGATCATAGAATATGCTGCTAGTGTTGTCCTAAGAGAGGAGGAAAATGTGCAAAAGGTCGTATATTATGTTAGCAAAAGGAAAATAGGAGCAGAGCTGCGGTATCCGCCCATTGAAAAATTAGCCTACTGCTTGATTTTAGCCTCCAGAAAGTTACGGTCGTACTTTCAAGCTCACCCCATCACAGTATTAACCGACCAGCCCCTACGGCAAGTTCTGCAGAAGGAAGAAGTCGTTGGTCGATTATTGAAATGAGCAGTTGAACTTGGGCAGTTTGAAATTTCTTACTTACCACGAGCAGCAGTAAAAGGGGCAAGCTCTGGCCGACTTCGTCACAGAGCTCACTGAGCTGCCAGACAGTGAACAGACAGAAAAGCATGAACCTCAAAGCCAAACTCCCTCTTGGAAGTTTTTTACAGACGGTTCTTCTAATGAGCACCACGCTGGAGCTGGGGTGATTTTGGTAACGCCTGAAAGACATCAATTCCACTGTGCAATCAGATTCGACTTCACAGCGTCCAACAACGAAGCAAAGTATGAAGCACTGCTCGCCGGGTTACGATTAGCCAGAGACATGAATTTAAAGTCGCTTGAAATATATAGTGACTCCCAGTTGGTGGTAAATCAAATTACTGGAGAATATTAAGCCCGAGGTATGAAGATGAGTGCTTACGTGAGCAAAGCAAAAGATCTGTTAGCACAATTTGAAAGGTACACTCTCCAATAAGTACCTCGCGACCAGAACTCAAACGTTGATGCCTTGGCCAAACTAGCGAGTGCGAAGGATGCCGACATGCTTAACATAGTGCACGTTGAACATCTATCTGCACCAAGCATCAAAGCAGAAGAAAATTCTCTGGTAATTCAGGCAACAGATACATGGATGGTGCCTTTCACTGAGTATCTAACACATGGAGTGTTGCCTACGGACAGAAACAAAGCAAGGACCCTCCAGAGGCAAGCTGCTCGATTTATCCTGGTTGACAAAATTCTATATCGAAGAGGGCACTCAATGCCACTCCTAAGGTGTGTCTAAAAGGAAAAGGCAGCAGAATTGATGGGAGAGGTCCATGAAGGTTTCTGCGGAGATCACGCTGGGGGGCAGAGTTTATCGAAAAAATCCTAAGGCAAGGGTACTTCTGGCCAACAATGAATGAAGACTCGATGGAACTTGTTCGAAAATGCGACAAGTGTCAGAGATTCTCCAAGATTTTGCCAGCAGCCCCTAATGAGCTAAAGCAGATGCAAAGTTCGTGCCCATTCGCAGTATGGGGAATAGACATAATCGGGTCTTTGCCCACGGGAAAGGGTTGCGTTAAATACATCGTGGTAGCTGTCGATTACTTCAAAAAATGGGCCAAAGCTGAGCCACATGCGACCATAACGACCAAGAAAGTACTGGACTTTGTAGTCAAGAACATAGTATGTCGCTATGGGTTACCAAGAAAAATTGTCTCAGTCAATGGCACTCATTTTGATAGTGATCTATTCACGGATTTTGCGAGCGGCATGGAATTATCAAAAGCTTTTCTTCGGTTGTTCATCTACAGGAAAACGGGCAAGTCGAGGCTGTCAATAAAACACTGAAGGATACTCTAAAGAAAAGGCTTGAGGAAGCAAAAGGGGCAAGGCCAGAGCAGTTGCCTGAAGTCCTCTGGTCGTACAAAACATCCCATCAAACAGCAATGGACCATACTCCATTTTCCTTGGCCTATGCATATGAAACTATGTTGCCTGTTGAATTAGATCTGCCATCACATCAGAGGATAGCATATGATCAAGGCGCTAATAGCCAGTTACTAATGGAATCTTTGGATTTGGTCGATGAAAGGCGCGAGCAAGCCCAACTCTGAGTAGCAGCTTACCAGCAAAAGGTCACCCGGTATTTCAACTCTAAAGTACGTGAAAGAAAATTTAATGTGGGAGATCTGGTACTTAGAAGGGTTTTCCTTAACACCCGCAATCAAGCTGCTGGAGTACTCAGACCTAACAGGGAAGGGCCATACCAAATCAAAGAAGCCCTCCATCCAGGCACTTACAAACCTTCTCGCTTAAATGGAGATTTCATTCCTCGCTATTGGAATGGAGAACACCTGCGCAAGTACTATCAACAAACAATTCTTCTTAAAGAATTGGCTTGTATTAATTTTACTTTTTACAAGTTCATGAACAAGGGTTAGTCATTCTTGTGATTGATCGCTTATAAGTGTAAGATCATATTTTTGATCACTCGTACAGACACAATTGTCCATCTATTACGAGAAATTCTTTGCACATTGTTATAAGCTTAATTTATAAATAAAAAGAAAAGTGGAGTAAGGTAATCCAAAGTAGATCTCAACTTTAAAAAATTATGCATACGAAAAAAATAATAGATAATTAAATCTAAATAGAATTAAGTTGCATTAAACTTACCCATAGGTCCTGTCCCTGTTTCTCGACTGTAATCAATCAAGTCCTTCATACTATTAACCACTTCAAAAATCTGAAAGGCAAGCATAAATGTAATTAGAATTTAAAAGAGAGGGAAAAAAAACAAAAAAACAAAAAATCAATAAAACAGTAACCAAAAAGCTACTAATGTAAAAGTTGTCCTAGAGTTGAGTCTGATCATATATTATAACATTTCTAAGTCTTTCTCAATATGCATTCACAAAGTATTACAAACGTAAACCTATTTGGAAAGATGGTTGTAACTAAAATACCAGTGATGTGAGATATTATATGATATTGTTTGGACACTCCAAATTTGTGAAAAGAAACTACTTGAAATATTACTGTGCTATAAAGATGACATAAATGTGAAAGTGAAACTTTTTGCCACTGTGTCTTGATAACATTTAATGATATCTCACCAAAAACTAGCAGATTCCCAAAACACATCCACAAATAATTAAATGTCACAATCATAAACAAAAACTGAAACACTAATGATATACATTTTCCTTTAAAGAAAAAATTACTTGCAAGCAGCATACGTATCTCTTCGTATAGCCTAAATCATTCACCAACGGCACCTCCAAAGTTTTCGCCAATTGGAGAGCTGATGCCACAAACCTAACATACAATTAGCCCCATTTAAATCCAGTCAGGACATTTAAAGTCAAGTCAAATCATTAAATTCATACTGCATAGGAGTCGTAACAAATTGAACACCAATGATCTAAACAAATATGTGACCCTTATTGGTGTGAAAACTATCCAACACAGAGACTGAAGATATAGAAAGCAGCAAGAATTACATCACATTAAGACCTAAATATGTCAAAATAAATAAACCTACTACAGAATTAAGTAATATACCCAAGGGAGCTTAAGAAAAATCGGAAAAATATTATCAAATGCATTATTCTATAAAGAAATAAGCTAAGAATACTTGCCCTATTTAGAAATGTCAGAATCTATTCATTAACTGCCAAAATTTAACATTGATCAATAAAATACATTTATCATATGGGTAACTATACATAAACCTACATATTACAGTTATTTTGCATCTCTGGAAGTGAGAGATTGGAAGAAGCATTTTGAGTAGCTGTTTGATATTTTTGGGCTGCAGCACCAAGTTGACTAACCTGTGCAGCAAAATAAACATTAACCACCACTGGACTAACATAACAGCAAAAAAGGCCATACGATTCATATGCATCCATATCTTAATTCCAAAAAGAATTACAAGGGAATCCACATCTTAATTAATATATCAGCAACTACGGTTGTGTGAATCCAAATCATTACTGACTATAATCAACACGAAAAAAAACAGAATTTAGAAATCCAAATATAAATAAGCATAATAGAAAACAAAATGAAGATTCAAACAAAGCTTGGGAACAACTGCAAGACGAAAACTAAAATAAATAAATAATATAACATGTGAATGCAAAGCCAATCCCATAACTATCATATAAACTATAACTTACGAAAGCTATAAATGAGAAAAGAGAATACAGTGCAAATAAAATCAAACTTGTCAAACAACTTGCTGCCATTAAGAGAATACAATGAATGTATATAAATATGTATCAGTATATTTGTATTTTACTGTTTTAACAAATTAATAATGAGTTCATACAACCCTGTAAGTAAACCGAGAGTCATTTATAGTGATACTATTTTTTTCCATCATTTTGCAGAAAAGGAAAGGGAGATGGGGGTTGCTCACGGTGAAATCAAGTCACTGAGAGTAACTGAAACTCTTAAAGATAAGGCAGTAGAAGAGGTACCGAAGAAATTTCTGCCAGCCTACTATATTCACTTGAGTTTCACATACAATAAATTCAGTATTCTAACACTTAAATTGTGTTTGAAGTTAGTTTTTTTGTGTTGTTATTTCCTTTCCAGCTCAAGAACGAGGTTGAAAAAATGGATGAAAAAGTCTCTGTCAATGAAAATCTTCTCGAGCATAAGGTGAGTTATGGTCTTTCATGAGATATTTTCAAACATTATGAGTGTACTTCAAATAAGATCTAATGGAGGCATTTGTAATGTACAAATATGACCCAGAATCTTGAAATCAAGAGACTAACAAATGACAAAAAAGACGCACTGGCCGCACAGTTTGCTGTTGAAGCAGCTCTTAGAAGGGTGCATACAAATCAAAAGGATGATGACTCTCTTCCTTTGGATTATGTTGTTGCTCCTCTTGAGGCTGAAATCAAAATGTACAAGAGTGAGGTACTACTTTAAAGAGAAAATTCCCTTACATGAGAAGTTGCATTTTGACAGGTCATGGCCAGAATTCAAGCACTTACTTTTTTTCAATTGTTTTCTTGTTAATATCATCAGATTGTAGCCCTCCAAGAAAATAAGAAGGCTTTGGAACGCCACACCAAGTCAAAAGAATTAGCTCTGCTTGAAGCAGAAAGGATTTTGCGAAGTGCTTTAGAAAGAGCTTTAATAGTTGAAGAGGTTCAAAAACAGAACTTTGAATTGAGGAGACAAATTGAGATCTACCAGGTATTTATAACATCACACCATATTCTATTTTGTTGGTTCGGTATATACATATGGTGAGGCTAAATTTTCAAGGTAACTGACATGTGTAACATGTGCAGGAAGAAAATAGAATCCTTGAGAAAACAAACCGCCAAAAGGTTCAGGAGGTGGAAAAGCTTAACCAAACCATTCAAGAACTTGAGGAGCTTGTTCTAGCTGGAGGAGTTGCAGTCAATGCTATTCACGATTACAAATGACAGATAGAAGAATTGAATGTGAGTCTAGATAAATTTACGTGTTGTCTTTTTGACAATTATGGTATGCTAACCTCATTTGAGTAAAAAAATCAGGAGGAAAAGAGGACTTTAGAGCGAGAACTTGCAAGAGCAAAAGTTTCAGCAAATCGCATAGCAACTGTGGTGGCCAATGAGTGGAAGGACGAAAATGATAAAGTTATGCCAGTTAAGCAGTGGCTAGAAGAAAGAAGGCTTATGTAGGTATAGTTTGATTACCTCAGAAATTTCCTACAAATCCTACATTTGACACAATGTTACAACTCAGTTATGCCTTTCCACTGCTTTTCGTCTACTGTTCTTTCTAGTTGTACGAGTCTCCTTACAAATGAAAGAAGAAACTTATTATTACGTATATTTTAGCATTTATTTTCACTTATTTTGTGAATGTTCAATTCTATAATATGTAGGCAGTAAAAAAACAACACAAACCAATAACAAAATACACCAAAGCCAATAGCAAAATAAATATTCTATGCCATTAAACCAGTAGCAAAATGCACCAAAGATGTTTTCAAAAAATACCTTCTTGCTTTCAAAAAATGTCATATGCACTAATACAATGCAAAAGTAATGTCATCACAAACAAATAAACCAAGCTCTTATCTTCGTTGTGTAATAATGACTCAATGATATTCACATTCAGTCATAATACAAACAATATATAGCAACCACCAAAAAACTCTATTTGAAAGGGTTTGTAAAATTCTTTAACACTAAATGTGCATAAGAATGGATCAAGGAAAATAACAAACCTCCAAATTGTCAAGAGTGACATGCCCAACCTTGATCATCCCATTTTCCATCATCATTCAATCAGTAGACCTTAACATTGAAATTTATGTTCAAAAACTAAGGTTAATTAGTCAAACAAACATATGTATACATAGGTTAATTATTTATATATATAACTAAAAATAAAACTCCACCTGAGAATGAGACACGCATGGAGAGGAAGATAGAGAAAAAAAAGAGAACCACATCTGGGCCCTTGTTCTTGCTTGTCGCCTGAGGGCTGAGGCAGAGAGAAAGAAAAAGGGAGGGTGTCATGGTCTGCTTCAAGGGATCATCCTTCAGCCATCAATGGCCCGATGACGTCAACGGTGGTGAGGGAAGGAAGAGCTGGAGAGACTAGAGAGTAAAGGCACGAGAGAAGGAAGTGATAACAACAACACAGAGAGAGATAAAAAAACATATATATACACAACTAAGTTGTTATTAAGACACACCAGAAGTAAAATCTAACGAGTACATGTATCAAAAGTTTAATTTTTTTCTTAGAGGACCCGCATAGGTCAATTTGTGCCTTCAATATTCGTTTGCCTAAATATAGATGACTTAATTACCAATACTGTAGGAGGGAAATCATACTTGTTGTAAGCCTAATCGATACTATGGATTTAGCTTCATTTACTGTGGACATTAGATATTAAAAAATGCGAGAAAGAAAAATGAAGATATGTCTATAACTAGATTTCTTTTAATAAAAACTTCATTGCAAAACTACACTAATTTGCTTGGTGGGAGGGCCTAAGCTCATAACGAAACAACTAAAAAAGCTTCAGTCTTGCAAGTTAAATGGCCAGATATTCACTATAACGTCGAGTAACATGACAGTATAACACATTCAGATCAAAAACATCTATCATATAAATAAATATACTATACTAAGAGGAGCAAGATCAATAAAGGCTAAATAGATCAGTTATACAGAACATAAAACAATAAAAACACTAATGAATAATTCAGATTCGAAAATACTATCACTAATAAGTACACGAACAACAATTAAGACTCATTCACCTCATTAAAATTTCCATATTAGAGCAATCACACACCAAAACAGAAAACGAGCAACTCAAAATGCAAAGAAGAAAAATTACACGTACGGAATTGAAATTAACAAACAGGTCGTGCAATGCAAATCAATAACACAACGATTCGACGAGAAATTGGAAACGAATTCCATAATAGCTGAAAACCCAGATCAAAAAAATCACAAAAACATGAAGAACCTAGACACGCAAAATGCAAAAACAAAGCAAACCCAGATCACGAAAATCATCAAAAAAACTTGAGAGAAAAGAAGAATTGACGAGAGAAAGAGTCGAGAGAAGGAGCATATTCGTGTGGAGGCAGAGAGAGATGGTAGTAGCTTCGCTCAAGAGCTTACTACAAAGAGGGCACGTCATGCATGCCTCTAGCTTTTCCCTCCTTGCTTTAACAATCTGACTCGCCATCTCTGTGGGCGACTCCCTCCCTCTCTCTCTCTCTCTCTCTCTCTCTCTCTCTAGGCTGAGAAATTGGTGTCTATTGAAATGGCATTTGACTCAAATAAATTGAATATATATACATTGATTATATGATATTAATTGAAATCTAAATGATAAAAAAAACAAAAACAAAATACCTCACAGAAAAACAGAGGTCCAGCGGGAGAGATATCAGAGAGAAAGAATGGCGGGGAAGCTGGCACGGTCATGGTGTGTTTCAGCGACTCGCATGAGAGAGAGAGGGCTGAGGAAACTAAGAGAGAGAAAGAGAGGAAGAGGAGGCGACAATGATTTAGGGAGCTGGTTTGGGTAGTTTAGGGTTTAGGGATTCAATGAGAGCAAATGAGGGATTAGAGAAATTTCTGTGGTTGTTCACTTTTTTTCTTTTCTTCTCAGATTAGACCAAAGTTTCATGTGGCGCCTTGTTTCTTTTTCATTTGGCACCTAAACATATAGGACTTGTTAAAAAATAATTAATTCTCCGTTTTTTTATTCATTTGCCCATTAATAACACTTCTTCATTTATGTGATATTTTAATTTTTTTTTCTTTTTCATTTAGTTTCATTGTTTGTTTTAATTTATTATTTGTTTTCTTTTATGGTTGTAAATAGTGAAAACTTTCTTTTCCAAATTAATATCATGGTTATTTTGTCATCATGTATGAGTTTGATTTTCTTTTGCAATCATAATAAATAATAAATAAAATAAATAATGACTAAGTTCGATGAGGGTGGATACAAATCAATGAACCAAGTTTCTATATTGAGAGTTAGGGGGCCATAGTAGTGGGAACGATTTTGTTGATCCCAGCCCTCCCTCCATATAGTTAACTTTGGAACAAAGATGAGTTTCGAGCCTGAGAATTTAGTCATATAGGATGATTAAAAACAGACTTAGAAAATAATAAAGATGACTTGTTTTTCTAAGTATAGAAACTCACTCTAATTGTTTGTAATTAGGTTATGAGTCCGATTTTGCGACTTAGGCCGGCTACTTTTGTAACTTTGGTTGTAATTGTTTTTCATTTAAACTCTTTTTGGGATCCCTTATAAATATTTGAAGTTTCAATAGAAAAGTTTATACATTTTGACCAAAAAATTTAATACATAAATCTATATTAACTTTAATTATATTTTTAAGTCCAAACGACTCGCTTAACGAATTAAACACTAATTTAAACACACAGTGTAACAGTCCTGGAGTAGTACGGTGTTACAAAACCTATCACATTCACTGCAAAGGATCCCATACGACCAACGCTTATTTATAATTTTTATAAATACTTGAATATAAATAATAAATAAATATATAGAGTTAATACACCTTTTTCCACCATATAAATAATCATCTATTATAGGTTATTACAAAATACTATTTTTGTTTTATAAAACAGTTATATATATAAAGTATTATGATTATTTTATTTATTTATTTTTAGAGAAAAGGTTGTTATATTAATTAGCTAAATCATGATACATAATAGACAATGATAGAAGCGGAGTATCTCCAACCAAATATTATCAGTATCCACAGTTGAAACAAATTTAAAGCATATCTAAAAACGTGAGAGATTTGTGCTCTATGAAAATTAAATACAAGATTTCAAACATCATAACAAGGAATGAAAGTCAAAAAGATATAAAGTAGATGATTGTAATCCTTAAATAACCATCTAAAAACTTGTTTCAATGAATTCTAAAAGAATCTGCAGGTCAAGCAGTCATTTTAGACTTAAACCAATGTTAAAGCCTCCACTTCTTCTGGTTAGAGAAGTTGATCAAAATAAACATGGACATAACAACTACCACATCTTCATTAGAGTTTTGCACTAGTGCTCCAGTACAAATTGCATATGTCTGCAATTTTAGGCGTCTATACGTGGAGTAAGCCATTTCCTCGAAGAGATAGGCACTTGCAATGATACAGATGGCATTGTAGTGATACAAGCGACTACTTATAAGTGTCAAATTTATCTATTTTAATTCATTATTCTTCTATGATTATATACTTGATTATTTATTTATATGTTGAATAAGTTTATTTTGTGTTTTTAGGATTTTCAAGACATTTGAGTGAAAATTAATGAATTTGTGATGTTTTACAAGCAATGGATAAGTTCGGCATAACAAGTTTGATACTTTACACTAAATCTTGACAATATTCTAATCATTTTTGGGATTTTTTTCAAAAAATACAAGTTTTATATATTTTTCTTAGCTTTCTATAGCCTTTTGAATCGTCCAATTCCGAGTTATATCGAAGAAATTGTTGTTAAAATTCTGTCAATTGTTGCAGTTGAGGAAAATCTCAGTTGCTTAGGAAATGGAAGAGAAGAAGGCAGCGACTCCAGGCAGCAACGGAAACATTCCAGGCTGTGGCCCAGACATTCCCAAGCCCTCAGGCCGCAAGGAGAAAAACCTAGGCTGCGGCCATAGCCTAGGTTACGGTTTTGAATCCTGATTTTAGGGCGCGGCTTAGAATGCTCAGGCTACAGCCCAGGGACGATTGTTGCATTTTAAATTGTATTTTTAAATGCAATTAAGGGGCTATAAAAAGGGAAATTAAGGGAAATAATCCTAAAATAACTTTTAATTGTATTTTTTAGAGATTTAAACTCAGAGATAACTTGAGAGAGAAGGACAAGTGATCATCATCTACATCAACATTCTAGTTTTTATTTCTTCTTAAACTCTATTATTTTGAATTATGATTTTGATTATGTTTGAGATTATGGAGTAGTTTCTTTCGAGGTTAAGGGTTATTTCAAAACCTTAGACATGAATTCTTGATTTCAACTATGATTATTGTCTTCTTATTCCTTAATTTTTTATTGTTTATAATCTTCTATGCTTAATTATATGATGGGTTTATACTTTTTTGGACCCTGTGTTTTTTCCCATTACCTGTTTGGACCCTGTGTTTTGATAAATTACTTTTTGGACCCTGTGTTTTGTAAAATAGTTAAAATAAAACCCTAAACTCAATTTTGATGAAGAAAAAATTAAATATAACAACACAATTTTTAAGCATAATGATTTTATTTTTGTTCTGAATTGTTAGTTTGACAAATTATTTGTGATTTTAGTTGAGAAAACATTGACCAAAATCAGATTTAGGGTTCTATTTTAACCATTTTACAAAATATAGGGTCCAAAAAATAATTTATCAAAACACAGGGTCCAAACAAATAATGAGAAAAAACACAGGGTCCAAAAAGGTATAAACCCTTATATGATTAATGTGAAATCTTATTTAGATGGTCACTAATTAGGGTTTTGCATTGTTTTATTATCATATTTGAGTTTCTATTCACCTAATCGTTTAGAACTATAGGTTTTTGTGATGATTTGCAATTAATGGTAATGTCAAAGGTGTTTTCAATTATGTTGAAGAATATAACATAGGTTAAGTGAATTGCACGATTTTTGGGTTTGTTGCTTAGATTAACTCATCTCCATAGAAATTAATATTTTTACTAGATTAAATCTAATGTGTTTTTCCATTAGGTTGTTTAGTAAAAAAGAATTTATTAAGAGGGTTTCACTTTAATACTAACACTAGGGAGATTTGGGATAATGACCGCTTATGTGTTATCTGCGGAGTTAATAATTTAATTTGGAATAAAAAATAATAATAATAATAATAATCATAGTTAATCTTGAATGATTGTTGGAGGTAGAGAATTGACTCTTAACTATTTCTTAAAATCGTTGTTATTAGTATAATTATTTTGTTCATTATTTTATGTTATTTTTAAATATTAAACTTATAAATCCATTTTTCATTATTGTTTCTAATTTTGAAAAATAATTTTAAGTAATTATTGCTATACTAAAATAGTTAGTAATATTAGAAAGAAAAATATAATTAAATTTTGTACGGTTAACGACATGCACAAACTACATATAATTATTTGTTGTTATACTTTACATTTCATGAACTTATCAATGCCTGAGTTACTTAATTGACATCCTTTAAGAGAGAGCGTGACTAAAAGCTCTATGACGTAACTATAAGGCAACATTCATTAATGTCTCTAACAATATATCACAAAAAAATGTAATTAGTAAATTAATTAATGTGTACAAGCACTCTCATTGGATACTTTACTCTATCCTTCAAAATAGCTTACTAAAACACTACTTTATCGATTTTAGCTTAAACTTTTACATTGCACCATACATCAACTTATCTATTTTTTTGACAAAATAAATCAAAATATTTTTAAATCTAAAAAAATATTAAGTTTAATTTAAACAAAAATTAAAGTACATAGTTTCTTATTAACTTAACAAAAAACTTGAAATTTAAATACAAAAGCATAACTCTAAATCTAACAACATCCTTCGTCATCATCTTCATCTTTCTTCTTCCTCACCCTATATGGATCTAGGCATCTTATCGACGATTTAGGGTTTTGGACAAGGTTGTTGGAGAAATTGATGACATATGGATGTGCGAGAATGGCTAATTGTTGTCTTGCGACACGTGAACAATGGTGACGATGTGCGCAAGGAAAGGCAGAGGCGACGATTCTGCTATCGTATTGGTTGGGGCAACAATGGATTGCTATCTCTAAGAGTTGGTATTTAAGATTTGAATATTATTTGATTTATTAGATTTGTTATGTGAGTTGGTATTTTTGAGTTAGGGGGATTCAAATTTGCTATGTGGAATTTTTGAGATAGTTATTGAATAATTTTTTAGATATGTAATTTTGTATTACTTAGTTTGGTATTGTACTAATTTTGTTGTGCTTGAAAATTTCTAGGGTGTTTGATATTGTTATATTTTAACATTTTTGGATTTGAGTGTAGTGCTTGAATAATTTATAGGTTTCTAGGTTTAATTTTTTAATTTTTCTTGTAGTGTTCTTAAAAATATTTTTGGATTTTAAATGTGATGTTGATTTTCTTTTTACTGTTTTTGAATATTTTTTGTTTGAGTTTTTTATATTGATCTCATTTTGACAATATTGTAGATATTTTTTAAAGCAAAGTTTTTATTTTTATGAAAGAGAGATAATAATAAACAAGTTATATTTTTATTTTTTTACAGATTTTTTAAAAATATTTATATTAAAATTGTTTTTGAAAATATATGCTTAAAATAAATAATTTAATTTATAAATTTGAACTAATTAATCATGTGTAACACGTTAGTACTAGGTGGCACTTAAGACTTAGGGACCAATAAATGCGACTAAATGTTAACACTAGGGAATTTTGTTGTTGATAAAAAAAAATAAAAGTTAAAGCGCAACTTTTTAATAAGATAAGATACTTTTTCCACTAATACCTCTAAATTAAAAATGGGCATAAATAATATAAATGAAAAATTGCATATATATCTGTTTACTGAGTTTTTTGGAAACTAGAAATAGATTAAGAAATAAGTGCTAGGAAGAAAGGATCAAAGAGAAACAAATAGATTTTTTACGTAGTAGGAGCGTTAATGAACCTTAGTCCATGAGTCTATTGTATTAGATTTTAGAGAGCTTTGACAATGGAGTTTTCTGCAAGTTTTAGCTGAATAATTGCTTACAAAAGAAAAATCTGGGATCCCCGCTACAGTGCACAACTGGCCCTATTTATAAGCAGCTAGGTACAATGGGCTTGGGTCGGATTAATTCGGGCCCAATAGGGATGTAATCATAGTTTGCTTGCTAATGGAGTCATAATACAAAGAATGTTGCTTAATAAAACATATTAATCAGGGCCCATTGGGCCGGCTTGGGTATAGCCAAGCCTTACAGCTGTTAATAGTATGTTAGCTCTAACTAGTCTGCATGGGCTTCTAAGGAGATCCTAGGGACAGGGTCTGTCAGAGTAGTGGCAGTACTATTTCCTAGGAACAGTGTACATTCCGTGTGTGTCCTTTTCTGCAGGTTAGTTGAGGAGACAAACTTCCGTGTTTCTCGGGGACCTGTCAGCGTCAGGGAAGATCAAACTTGCCCTATCCGGACGTCTGGTCCAGGTTCCTTTACTAATGGCCCGGTTCATTTATCGGAGTCTTGGTTTGCTCACAGGGATGGGTTCATTCTTGACAAGATCTATTCCCAGACTAGTGAGCCTGCCACCTCAATTGGCATCCCAGAGGATACATGTAGGTCGGGACTAGGAAGATGAGTTGGGCCTACACCTTGGTCCCGGTTCCCTTGTTATGGTCGCGTCCACCAAACGTTGTTAGGTTCATTGACGATTGGGCTATTAGGACTTTCTTCTTCTCCATTCATCGGGCTCAGGATGGGCCTAGATCTCTTTGAGGGAGTCTATGGACCCATTGTATCATGCCATACGGTGAACTTTGAACTGTGAATTTAACTCGATAACCGAGTCATTTGGTTATAAACATGCTTCTAGGTGTTATTAATAGGATAAGGTGTAAAACCACTCAAAAGGAAAATGATATATTTTATTTAAAACATAAAACTGTTCATAGGCCCACAAAACATTTACCAATTATTTACAATCCAAAATGGTCATTACAGTTTGAAATTTACAACCCGCCGACCTAAGCAGCAAAATATGGTAAACCCTCTAGTTCCTCTGAGAACTCCTTGGCTGTGGTGGTCAAGCGGTCACATATGTACACATCGCCACCTAAGCTCTCCACTCAAGTCTGGGTGAGTTTTCTTTCCCTTTACCTGCACCACATAGCACCCATGAGCCAAAGCCCAGCAAGAAAACTCAATACTACATGAATATAATATCAAACAATGATCATAATAATCATCCAGGACTTTTAGTCCAAAAATAAAGGAGTGACAGTTGTAAAAGTTACTAAGGTGGGTTCCGTTCCCTTTATAGATAAGTGATCATTTCACTAGGTTAAATGAGATAGGTATTTGGTGAAATAGTCACCAGCATAAACCTACCGAGTGACCAAAGAATTGTTAGGAAAAAGAATATTGCCTCAATGGAAATGGTAAGATAATGTTACAACTCTATGCAAAATATTACAATGGACAAGATTGATTAAATAAAGTGTTACAACTCTATAACTGAAAATACAAATAAAACAAAAGAAATGAAGAAGAAGAGAATAGTAAAATACAACTCAAAACAAAAGTTACAAATAAAATAAAGTGTTTGGACCAAATGAAGAGATTACAACTCTTAAACAAAATATACAAGTAAATAAAACAAAAGAATAAGAAGAAGAACAATAGAATAAAAGGAAGAACATAAACCACAAACAAACTCTCACTTACATAACCTAAGTGAAGAGGATTGGGGATCACCAACTTGAACAAGGTTTAAAACCTTTGTCCAAAAGCTTATTTCCCCCTAACTCAAGCACCAAGGGATCTCTCTCAGATATTGGAAAAGCTTTCTGGAATAATCAAGCCTCAAGGTGTTTCTAGCCAAGTGCTCTAGTGGATAGAAAAGTTGTGTCTTACAAGTGAGCTATAGGCTCCTATTTATAGAGTTTAGAGACACCCTTTGAATTTCAAATTCCACCAACCTCCATGGCTGTTACCAATGATTAATTGGGTATTTTATGGAATTAAAATAGAGATTTGGGAGTTACTTGGCTGTTGGAATCGTTCAAAAATGGATAAAAACCGAAATTATATGAAGCTGTCAACCATTAGGGACGCGATGCTTGTTCCAGGCGCCGCGACCCTCAGTCGATTTCAGCAACACATTTTTTCAGTTTTTCCAAAACGTTCCAATTTATTCCCACTTGATTTTGTAACTTCCATACACAATATGGGAGTTAAAATCACATCTATATCAGCCATTTCTCATATGGCTTTAAGAAATTCATCTCAATATTGTGTAACAACAAATCTACACAATAATTGGTGATATTTTAGGAGTTACAAATTTGTGATGAATTTGTAACACCAAATATGTTACATGTTTGGATATTTCACATATATCCAAATAATGTAACTCTCTATTATATGTTACAATATGTGACACTCTATGTCACATTTATTTAATCTAAAACATTATTTATAAAATAATATAATATTACATTATATTATAAAATAATATAACAAGAATCACTACTGTGGGTACCACTCCCTTAGCCATGTGACAAAACAGTCACCTAGGCCTTTGGCCCTGGCTCTGAGTAACTAGTCATAGACTAGTCAAGCGCTTATAATTTTCATCGAACTTAGGGTCGGTCCAGCATTAATGCTCCATATGAGACATTCAATGTCGATGTCGATTAGATCTAATCTTTTATCGGCTTTGCGTTCATGGCGCTTATGCTGTTTCTGACTCTTAGATCAATAACACGCGATCAGTGTCGATTCTGACTAGTTAGTGCCATACTCAAGTAAGCAAGATTTGCTAAGCATTTAAAATACAATCAATGTCCACATTTAATCAATCAACATGCCTCAATAATAACCACGCATGTCATATACATAGGGTGCAGTTTTCTTACCTCTGGTTCGAGCGAGAAACAGAACAAGAACGACCCTTGAGAATGACCGACCTTTTGATTCCTTAGCGGTTACCTAATCATAACCAATTATAACCACCATTAATGAAAATCAACAATAATAGGGTCTTGACCTAAACCTCACTCTCGGGACCCCGAATTGTACCCAATCGGTGAGTAGATTCGTCCTCGAGCCTTAAGGATTGAAACTCCGAGCCAAAAACCCTTAAAAATGCCTAAAATCGGAATATGATGGAATAGGGTAGCACCCTAGCGCTACCCCACTAGTGCCCCAGCGCTATACTCAGACCCAAAACCACCCAAGACAACACAGGGTAGCGCTGTAGCACCCCCTAGTGGGCGCTGTAGCGCTACACCCAGACTGAAATGGCCAGAAATATTTCCCCTTCGACTCCACCATTTCCAACCTGAACCAAAAGCTTCCCAACTTCATTTTAAGTCCCAAATGAACCCAAAAACCATCCTCACATTTCCTAGGCATCATAACCCCAAGAACCCTAGCCAAAAACTCCCATCAATTCCTCTCAACCAATCAAGAAAACCAAGTTGAAAACTATAGCAAAAACAGGGCAAAGCTAGAGTTTTAATGGCTAGAAGCTTACCTCAAATTTAGATTAGGAACCTCTTCAATAGTGGAATACAATCACAACCCCTCAAGATCCACTTCCCTAGCTTGAATCCTCAAGAAAAGCTCCAAAAATCCAAAGGAAAAATGAGAGAAAATAAGGTACGGGAGAAAGTTTTCTATGCTCTGTTTTCTTCAAGTTTCTACAGCCTTCAATGGCTTATATCAATCTTAAGGTGAAATGAAATTTTCGCCCCTAGGTCATTTAAGGTTTTCTAAAGGCTCCTAAGGGTACAATCATCATTTTCCACCTATTTCGTTAATCATAATTAACACCCTCCAATTCCCGCTATTCTCGATATTCTCAAATACCAATAATTCATATCCCGTTACCCTTTAATTCCCGACAATGCTCTATTCATTAAAATCACCCTGAGACTCACCCCGAGCCCCGAACTTAATCCCATTATGACTAAACTGCTAATTTGCACTCAAGATCGTCTCATGCTGAATAGCTCGAACAAACTCACATTATAATGTGGCCTCAACAATAAGTCACCGACATGCATACAAATATACAATTTATGCCCTCAACGGGCCAAATAACCAAGATACTCATGAGATGAAATGTGGACTCACATGCATGTATTTAACATCATATTATAATATAATTCACATAAACATGCATATAATAGTTTAATGGCATAATAAAATAGTTATGGCCCTCCCGGCCTACTAATCCAACCATTAAACCGCATTAGGGATTTTTGGGCATTACAGTTTTGATCATAATTGCAAAATATAATTATTCACTCATATTTTAATAGACTAAGTGCATGTTATACAGGGGTGGGCTAGATTTTATTTTTATTTGGGATATATATATATATATATGAAAGGCAGTGTAAGTATATATATTTATATAGAGTAAACATTTTAAAGGAGTATAAAAAAAATTGAATGGGTCATATTTGAAAAAGAACCATATAACTATTATAAATAAGTATAATAAACATATATGTATAAACAAATTGAACGGGGCACATTTGAAAAAATTTAAAAATTTTAAAAAAAAAAGAGAAAAATTAAGTGGGGCACATGGCCCCTCTTTCCTCCCCTCTTTTATATTAAGGGTAATATTTTCCCTGATTTATTTAATTTTTAAATTTTGTATGTATAAATATATATATTTACTTTTTATCTCATATATTATAAAGTTTTATTAATACACTTATTGTTGACATTTTAAATTTAATTTTAGCATATAATATTTTTATATATAACAAATAATTGTATGTTGATGTATTAATGAGTATTTTTCTTGATGCATTTATTATATACTATTAATATAATTAGAGTAATTAGCGCCAAAATCTTATTATCTTTACATTCTTATATACATAATCCCCAATTTTTTTCATTGGTGAAACCTCACATTCTCCAGTCTGTTAATTGTCATAGTGAACAATCTATGTAACATCCCAAATTTCCTAATAGGGCTTAGTGCCTGAATTAGGGGGCCGGGAGGCAATAATTGAGTTATTATGTGAATTATATTATAATATAATTATGCTTGTATTTTAAAGATATTAAATATGTGTATGTGGGCCCGTTTCTTATAAGAATGGTATATTAGTAATTTGACATGTTTGGGGTATAAATGCGAATATGTGCTTGTGTGATTGAGACCACATTATTATGTGGATATATTTGGGTTACTCAACGAGAGGCGGTCCCGATGAGCAATTTAGTGGAAAAGTCATAACGGGGTCTTAATACTCGGTTCGGGGTGAACTTAGGGGTATTCAAGTAATTTAGTACATTACCGGGAATTAGTGGGTAATGGGAATTTATTGGTAACTGTGTGAGAATATTGGAAGTAGCGGGAATTATAGGATGCAAATTGTGGATAGCGGGATTTATAGAAAATGACAAAATTGCCCATGTGAACACTTGATGATTAAGATAAGGGCAAGGGGTAAATGGTCATTTGTTTGGGATAAGCTTAGTGTTTGGGTGAGCTGGGATTGCTGAGAAAGTTAAGGAAACTAAAGGAAAAGAACTCAACAGCTTTCCTTCTCTCTCTCTCTCATTTATTCTAGGGGTCATGGAAGCTTGAGGAGCTTTTCGAAAATTGAAGAGGATCACGGCTTGGGAAATCAAGGTGTTAGGCTTGGGGATTAGTGCAATGGCGTTTTTCATCACAGCTGAGGTAAGAATCTTGAACTGAATGGCTGGTTGGTTTTACTGAATATTTAGAGTTATGGTGTTATGCATGTTGGATAATTGAAAAGTTGAGTTTGTGAATTTTTTTAAGGCTTACTGTGATAATTAATAGAGTTTTTATTGGTGAGAATGAGTTTATAGGTTGTGGGAATTATATTGGAGGAGTGGGATGAAATTGGATGAGTTTTGGTTGGGTTCGGTTGTAGAATAACCCAGAAATTTATGGGTTCGTGGTGATGAACCGCGGCTATTTTATGGTGAGTCGCAGCCTGCGAAGAGGATTTTGAGCCAGTACGGCTCGGATGCAGGGGCGGGCCGCGGCGCGCGTTGGATTCCAGGGAGGTCGAGCCTCTAGATTTAGAGGCGGGCCGCGGCTCGGGTGTGAGGGGTCGCGGCTCTTAAGGGGAAAATTGACCTTAATGGGATTTTTAGGTTGGAAACTTAACCATTTGGGCTCGGGATCGATTTTACTTCCTTGTTAAGTGGAATTCGATGTCCCGGAGGCTAAGAGTTGGTCTGGAAGTTGTTATTTACTTGTTATTGATGGGAAATTCCTTATCGCGGTTGTGACTAGGTTTTCGCTAAGGGCTTGAATCGGAGATCGTGCTCGGAGGGTTGTCACTAGTAACCCGCATACGGACCAAAGGTAAGAAAACTGCACATGTTATGTGAATGCATGATTAGAGCTTAGTTAAGGTGATGAGCATGATTATAATTATGTTGCGAATGTTTGATTAGGTATGCTGTAACGTGCATAATTATGATTATGCTTATGACTGTTGAGTGAATGTATTATAATGCATTGTGTGATTATTTGTTAAGTATGCTATATGAAACATGTGGCTGTCTGTTATGACTGTGAGGCTTAGTTTATAAGCTAGGATATCATTAGAATGTTAAATGGGGATCAACTTATTAGTTGAGAATATGATGAGCTCTGGGAGATTCTTAATAGTTGAAAATCCCAAGGCTTCAACTTATAAGTTGGAGGCACGTGGTGGCTTGACTTATAAGTCAAGGACATAAGGAACTTAGTTTATAAGCTAAGATTGGCATAATGCACCTGGAGTGCAGGCCACCATGGTTGGGCCACCCTGGGAGTGCAACATGCACTTGACTGGCTCAGATGCCAACAACTTGAAAGAAAGTGCGACATGCACTTGTGTGACTCTATGGTCTCCAATTGGGTTTAATGAATACATTGGGCTCAGTTATTACTGTTTGATGGTTGTTTTATTCACTGAATTGTTGATTATGTTTTCTTGCTGAGTCTTCTAGCTCACAGGTGCTTTGTGGTGCAGTAAAGGTAAAGAGAATCTTAACCAGCCATAAGTCGGAGGGCATTAGCAGTGGTATGTACATGTGCAGTCCGCTCGACCACCACGGCCGAGATGCTCAGAGGAACTAGGGTTAAACCCAGCTTTTTCCGTTTAGGACGGCCTAGTGTGTAATCTGAGTTTTGTAACAGACTTTTAAACTAATGTTTTTGGGATCCCATGTAAAGAACTGGTTATTAACTTAATGGAAATGTTTATGAAATGATCAAAAGTTTTTAATACCCAAACCTTAGTGGCTTAATCACATATTTAGTCCAAATGACTTGTTAGTAAGTCCAGCACTGGTTTCAAAACACACCTGGTAATGGACCCTAATTAGCAGGGCGTTACAATCTACGTGTACACAAGGGTACATGTGGCACTTTTTTATTGATCCATGTTATTTATTTATTTAAATATTATAAAAAATTATTTAAAAATAATAAAAAATTTAAAATGATTTAAAATTAAAAATATATAAATTAAAAACTAATTTTCATTTTATTTTCTTTCATTTTTCTTTTTCTTTTTGTCTATTGCCCCAGGTCCTCTCTCTCCCTTTCTTTATTTTATTTTTTTGCTTTTTTTTCTTTCTCTTATCCTCTTTCTCTCGACCTCTCAATCTCCTTTCCTTTATTTCTTTTTTTCCTTTCTTTTTTTCTTTTTTCTTTTTTCTTTTCTTTCTTTCTATTTTCTTTCTCTCAGATCCCCTCTCTCTCGATCTCTCATTCTGCCTCCCTTTATTTTTTTCCTTCCTTTTTTATTTTATTTCTTTCTCCCTACTGCCCAGATCCTCTCTCTCTTGATCTCTCAATCTCCCTCCCTTTTTTTTTCTTTCTTCTTTCTTTTTTTCTTTTTCTTCTTCTTCTTCTGCACAGATCCCTCTCTCTCGATCTCCCTCCCTCCCTCCCTCTCTCTCTCTCTCTCTCTTGGAGGTCAGTGTGGGTGGATATGCATAAAAAAGAAGAAAATGAAGAAAGGAGGAATAAGGAAGAAGAGTGAAGAAGAAGATGTCGAAGAAAAAAAAGAAGAAAAGAGGTATCGAGGGGAGAGAGAGAGAAGAAAGAGATTTGATTTATTTTCTTTTTTAATTTTTTTTAGTTTTTTTTTAATTTAAAAAAGAATGATGTGGCATTGCTATTTAATATGTGACCCAATAAATTATAGACACGTGTATCCATATCGGCAATTAACAACCACAACAAACGAAGACCTTAGATTTGCTAACTGAACGGGGGAATGGGAGGTAGGGGTGTACACGATTTGGTTTGGTGCGGTTTAGAAGAATTTTGAAACCAGATCGCTCATGCGGTTTTGTCAAAATAAAAAACCAAACCTTGGGAGACTAGCACGGGATCCATTGAGCTCCCCGTAACCTTGGGAGACTATCCAGTCTCGGTGACCAAGATGATGGAGTTCGTAGTAGTGGACACCTCATGGGCCTACAATGTACTACTTGGGAGACCAGCCCTAATTGTGCTGGGGGCAGTGTCATCTATTAGGCATTTGGCCATAAAGTTCCCGACGTCTAGTGGCATCGGGACGCTGAAGGGAGACCAGCTCGCTGCACGGGAATGATATAGCATTTCCATGAGAGGAAAAAACCAAACAAGTGCACAAGCACTTGTAGTTATTCGGGAGATGTATGGATCCATCTTCAAAATAGAAAAAGAGATTGACCCTAGGGTTGAAGAGAGGGTCGATCTCGAACCAATGGAGGAGCTTGAAGAAGTGAAGCTCAATGAGAAAGATACCACGAGGGTGGTAAAAATAGGGGGAAAATCTTTCTGAAAGTGCAAAATAGCAATTAACTTGCTTTTTGAAAGAAAACCAGGATGTGTTTGAATAGTCACACTCGGATATGGTGGGGATTATTCCAAGTATTATGAGCCATGCACTCAACATAGATAAAAGCTTCCCTCCGAAGCAACAAAAAAGGAGGCTCCTGGACGAAAATAGAAAGAAAGCCTTGAAAGAGGAGGTCGAAAGGTTAAAAGCAAATTGGTTTATCCAAGATGATTTCTATCCTGATTGGATAGCCAACCCTGTGTTGGTCCCAAAGCCCAATGGCAAGTGGCAAACTTGCATCGACTATTCAAACCTCAACAAGGCATGCCCTAAGGATTGCTTTCCCTTGACCAACTTGTAGATGCCACTGTAGGCCACGACAACATGTCATTCATGGATGCTTATTCTGGATATAACAAGATAGCCATGCATGCACCCGACCAGGAACACACGAGCTTCTTGACTGATAAGGGCTTGTACTGCTACAATGTCATGCCTTTCGGGCTCAAGAACGCAGGAGCCACATGTTATATTATTTTATAATATAATGTAATATTATATTATATTATAATATAATGTTTTAGATTAAATAAATGTGACAAAGTGTGTCACATATTGTAACATATAATAGAGAGTTACAATATTTAGATATATGAGATATATCCAAATCATGTAACTTATTTGGTGTTACAAATTTGTAACTTCCAAATATTACCCTTTATTGTGTAAATTTGTTGTTACACAATATTGAGATGAATTTCATAAAGCCATATGTGATATGGCTGTTAGAGATATGATTTTAACCCCAATAATGTGTTTTGGGAGTTACAAAATCATTTGGGAGGGTTTGGAACCGTTTGGAAAAACAGCACATTTTTTGTGCTGAAATTGGTCGGTGGTCGCGGCCTGTGGGTTAGAGACCAGTGCTCGCGGCCACTAATGTCTCTGGCCGCGGTCATAGGCCAAAAACTGACCAATTTTCAGTTTTTTGAATCTTTGTTGAACGGCTCAAAAAACCCAAATAACTCACAAATCTCATTTTTAATTCCATATTAATCCAATTAAACATTGGTGACAGCCATGGGGGTTGGTGGAATTTGGAATTCAAAGGGTGTCTCTAAACTCTATAAATAGGAGCCTATAGCTCACTTGAAAGACACAACATTTATATCCATTAGAGCACTTGGCTAGAAACACCTTGAGGCTTGATAATTCCAGAAAGCATTTCCTATAATCAGTGAGAGATCCCTTAGTGCTTCAGCTAGGGGGAAATAAGCTTTTCGACAAAGGTTTCAAACCTTATTCAAGTTGGTGATCCCCAACACTCTTCACTTTGGTAGTGTGAGTGAGAGTTGCTTCTATGTAGTTTGTTTGTTCTTTCTTTCTATTCTATTTCGCTTCATCTTCATATTCTTCTCTTTTGTTTATTTGTATTTCTTGTTTTGAGTTGTAATCTTCTTTTCTTTATTTCAAACATTTTACTTTACTTGTAACCTTTTGCTTAGAGTTGTATTTTACTATTCTCTTCTTCTTCATTTCCTTTGTTTATTTGTAATTTTCAGTTATAGAGTTGTAACTCCTTTTAATCAATCATTATTTGTAATATATTGCATAGAGTTGTAATATTATTATCAATTTCCATTGAGGCAAAACAATTTTTCCTAACACCACATACCAAAGATTGGTGAGTAGGATGTTCGCTGAGCAAATATGAATAACATGGAAGTGTACGTAACACCCTAAACTCCAGGGACCGTTACGATGTGCATTTTGAACAGTGCTAAACTCGCTAACCGAGTCATTTGGCCATAATCGTGTAACTAAGTATGATTAGCGGTTTAGGATTAAAAATTTTGGATAAGATATAACGTTTCACTAAAACGTTTACTGTATACATTGGGATCCCAAAAAATATAATTTAAAGGTTTATTACAAGAAAATATTTACAACTAGCCGATCTAAGCGGCAAAACAGGGTTTAACCCTAATTCTTCTTTCAACCCTCGGTCGTGACAGACGAGCAACCGCATATGTACACATCGTCACCTAAGCTCTCCAACTCAAGGATGGTCCAGCTTTCTTTTTCCTTTACCCGCACCACATAGCACCTGTGAGCCGAAGCCCAGCAAGAAAACTCAATATGCTCGTGAACAGTAATATCATGTCTCAAAATCATAACTGGCATGCCTAGCAATTTATAGCATATTGAAGCATGAAAATGAGTTCAAATTGTTAGTAAAATATTGTTTTGCCTCAATGGAAATGATTATAATATTACAACTCTATGCAATAATATTACAAGTAAATATAGATTGATTAAATAAGGTTACAACTCTATAACTAAAAATACAAATAAACTAAAGAAAGGAAGAAGATGATGATGAAGAAGAGAATAGTGAGAATACAACTCTAAGCAAAAGATTACAAGTAAAATAAAGTGTTTAGACCAAATGAAAAGATTACAACTCTTAAACAAAATATACAAGTAAATAGAACAAGAGAATAAGAAGAAAACCAATAGAATAAAAAGAAGAACAGAAACACAATCAAACTCTCACTTACACAACCTAAGTGAAGAGGGTTGGGGATCACCAACTTGAACAAGGTTTAAAACCTTTATCCAAAAGCTTATTTCCCCCTAACTCAAGCACCAAGGGATCTCTCTCAGATATTGGAAAAGCTTTCTGGAATAATCAAGCCTCAAGGTGTTTCTAGCCAAGTGCTCTAGTGGATAGAAAAGTTGTGTCTTACAAGTGAGCTATAGGCTCCTATTTATAGAGTTTAGAGACACCCTTTGAATTTCAAATTCCACCAACCCCCATGGCTGTTACCAATGTTTAATTGGATTAATATGGAATTAAAAAAGAGATTTGGGAGTTATTTGGGTTTTTTGAGCCGTTCAACAAATATTGAAAAAACTGAAAATTGGTCAGTTTTTTGGCCTGTTACCATGTAGAATGAAATTCGTTGAGAATCTATCTCATCCACTACTAGACTTTTATGATTTTTAAGCCTTTGACTTCTTCTAGGTTCAAAGGGTTGCTTTACATCCTTTCGAGAATTATCCTCTTGAGAATCAATTTTGGATGTAGAAGCTTGAGAATTGTTCTCATTTAACATATTCTCCTTTAGAGATGTTGAAGCTTGAGAATTGTTGTCACATAACATGTTCTCAAAGAATTCAACTTCTCTAGATTCAATCACAATATTAGACTCTAAGTCTAATAGCCTATAAGCTTTACTATTGTTGGCATAACCAACAAAAGCACACTTTATGGCTCTTGAACCTAACTTTGTTCTATTAGGTTCGATTTTCTTGCAATATGCAAGACACCCCCACACTTTGAAGTACCCTATGTTGGGTTTTCTTCCTTTCCATAACTCATATGGAGATATCTCATTTTTCTTCATCGGTATTCGATTAAGAATGTGACAAGCGGTTAAAAGCGCTTCACCCCATAAGTTGAAGTTCAACTTAGAAAACACCAACACAGAATTTATCATCTCTAGATAAGTCCTATTTTTCCTTTCGGAAACACCATTGTGTTGTGGTGTATAAGGTGCAGTGCACTCATGAATTATACCATTTTCTTCACAAAATGTATTGAATTCATTAGAGAAGTACTCTCCTCCTCTATCACTTCTTAGCACCTTAATCTTTTTATTTAATTGATTTTCAACTTCTAATTTATACAATTTAAAAGCATCAAAAGTCTCATCTTTATGCTTTAAAAGAAACACATAGGTATATCTACTAAAATCATCTATAAAAGTAAGAAAATACATTTTACCACCTCTAGTTAAAACACCATTTAATTCACAAAGATCACTATGGATTAAATCTAGTAAATTAGATGATCTTTCTACACTAGGAAATGGTTTCTTAATCATTTTCATCTTAACACATGTTTCACATTTACCATAGTTTTTAATATTGCATGCAATCATACCACATTTTACTACTCTTTTCATGGTTGAAAAACCTATATGCGATAGTCTAAGATGCCACAAAAATAAAGAATCATACTCAACAATATAGGCGGAATTAGCATTTTTATTGATAACATTAAAAGTTACATCATTGGTGCACAACTTAACCATACCCTCACAAGAGTACCCCTTTCCCAAAAATACATTTGATTTGGTAAGTATAAGTTTACCGGACTCAAAAACGGCTTTAATGCCGGGCTTGCCAAGAAAATTACCACTTACCAAGTTTCTACTCATTTCGGGAACATAAAGTACATTCACTAATGTGACTTTCTTGCCGGAGGTAAAGTAGACATCAATAGTACCTTTGCCAAGTACCTTGGATTTGCCCTCATTTCCCATTTGTATCTCATGGTTGCCCTTTGACTCTTCAAAGGTCTTGAACAATGATTTGTCATAGGTGACATGGACGGTGGCACATGTATCATACCACCACCCTTTCGCCTTGCCTTGGACCGCATTCACCTCACTAAGGGTAGCAACTATGTTTTCCTCTTGAGTTGCGTTCACCTTAGGTCCTTGTTGGTCTTTTCTATGTCTACACTCTCTAGCATAGTGACCCTTTTTCCCACACACGAAGCAAGGACCTTTCTCGCCCTTAAACTTGTTTGGGTTGGTTTTTGGACCCAAAGGTTTCTCATTACCCTTTTTCCCTTTGTTTTTGGGATGTTTTGGTTGTGACGCCGCATTTGCTTTGGAAGTCTCTCCATTAGACCCCTCCACAAGTTTTTCTCTACATATCGATTCCTCTTCGATTCGAATATGTTTTTGGATTTCCTCCAAAGAATAATCCTCATTTTTATGAAGGATTCTTTTCCTATATCTCTTCCAAGTTTGTGGTAATTTAGCCACAATAGCACCAACTTGAAAGGCCTCGGGAAGCTCTATCTTTAACACTTTCAATTTATTAACAATAATTTGCAATTCATGTATTTGAGGAAGAATAGGTTTATCACCAAAAAATTTGAAATCAAAGTATTGAGATATCAAAAACTTTTTGGTACCTTCCTCTTCCGCCTTGAACTTTTTCTCAAGTGCATCCCAAATCTCCTTGGCCGATTTGGTCTCGGTGTAGAGGTCATAGAGCCTATCGGATAAGGCGTTGAGGATATGACCCCTGCATAGAAGGTTGTCCTCCTCCCTCTTCCTTCTCTTCTCCACCTCCTCGGGAGTGTCTTTGTCGGATGGCTCGGCTAGAGGAGCAAAGGAAGACTCAAGGATGTAGGCAATTTTGAGAGTGGTTAAAGGAAACCTCACCTTGTCTTGCTACCTAGTAAAATTGGATCCATCAAACCTATCCAATCTCACTAGGTCTTGGTTCATGATCTTGTTTGTCTCCCCTTCCATTGAAACAAAAAAAGGATAAGCTTTTGATTATTAGTAAAATATTGTTTTGCCTCAATGGAAATGATTATAATATTACAACTCTATGCAATGATATTACAAGTAAATGTAGATTGATTAAATAAGGTTACAACTCTATAACTAAAAATACAAATAAACTAAAGAAAGGAAGAAAATGATGATGATGAAGAAGAGAATAGTGAGAATACAACTCTAAGCAAAAGATTACAAGTAAAATAAAGTGTTTAGACCAAATGAAAAGATTACAACTCTTAAACAAAATATACAAGTAAATAGAACAAGAGAATAAGAAGAAAACCAATAGAATAAAAAGAAGAACAGAAACACAATCAAACTCTCACTTACACAACCTAAGTGAAGAGGATTGGGGATCACCAACTTGAACAAGGTTTAAAACCTTTGTCCAAAAGCTTATTTCCCCCTAACTCAAGCACCAAGGGATCTCTCTCAGATATTGGAAAAGCTTTCTGGAATAATCAAGCCTCAAGGTGTTTCTAGCCAAGTGCTCTAGTGGATAGAAAAGTTGTGTCTTACAAGTGAGCTATAGGCTCCTATTTATAGAGTTTAGAGACACCCTTTGAATTTCAAATTCCACCAACCCCCATGGCTGTTACCAATGTTTAATTGGATTAATATGGAATTAAAAAAGAGATTTGGGAGTTATTTGGGTTTTTTGAGCCGTTCAACAAATATTGAAAAGATTGAAAATTGGTCAATTTTTTGGCCTGTGACCGCGGCCACTGGTCTCTGTCCCACAGGCCGCGGCCACTGAATGTTGGTGGCCGTGGCCACTGACCAATTTCAGCACAAAAAATTGTGTTGTTTTTCCAAACAGTTCCAAACCCTCCCAAATGATTTTGTAACTCCCAAAATACATTATTGGGGTTAAAATCATATCTCTAACAGCCATATCACATATGGCTTTATGAAATTCATCTCAATATTGTGTAACAACAATTTACACAATAAAGGGTAATATTTTGAGGTTACAAATTTGTAACACCAAATATGTTACATTATTTGGATATATCTCATATATCTAAATATTGTAACTCTCTATTATATGTTACAATATATGACACACTTTGTCACATTTATATAATCTAAAACATTATATTATAAAATAATATAACACAAATAAGGTTGGGGAATCTAGGATAAGAAATCCTGCCCTCCTGATTGGATGACTACCAAGTCAATCCTAATCAGATGAGTGATTTAACACTGGTGGTTCCGTTAACCATAATGAGTGACTGACAAGCAAGTCACCACGGGGCTCAGCACCCACAGCCATGCAAATGATGATTCTTATGATCATACAGAGCTTATAGCCCTGAACAGATGAATGAATATCACTTTGAGGTTCTGTTAAACCAAAATGAGTGAATGACGAGCAAGTCATTAGGGGCTCGGTACCCATAGCTGTGTGACGAAGCAGTCACCTGGGCTTTCTGGCAATGGCTCTAATTAGATGAGTGGCTGACTAACAAGTCACTACGGGGATCGGCACCCACAACCATGTGACGAAACTATCACCTGGGCTCAGCACCCATAGCCATGTGACTGCACAGTCACTTGGACCTTCTGGCCCCGGCTCCAATCAAATGAATGATTGCTGGGTAAATCACCCCGGGCTCAACACCCATAGCCATGTGACTAAACAGTCGCTGGGGCTCCCTGGCCCTGGCTCTAAGTGACATTAGGCTAGACAAGCACTTTTAGTTTTCATCGAACTTGAGGTCGGTTCGACATTAATGCTCATTTGAGTCATTCAATGCAGATGTCGATTAGATCTAATCTTTATCGACCTACGTTAAACACGCTAAGACCGTCCTTGGCTTATTAGTCAATACCAGGTGACCAATGCTCAGTACTACTGCCGAACTTGACAAGTGAGTCATAGCTTCACAGTTAATACTGACACCATTGCCAATTCTGACTATTTAGTCAGTGCAAGTAAGCAATGCTACCAGACATATATCATATGTCAAATATCCAAATGTTGGGCATTCAGCATGCTTATTTAACAGTTGCTAGCATAATTATATCATGCACAAACACAGAGACTCAAGCTCTGATCAATCTCATATTCAATATTCATGGCATTCCCTAATCACATGTTTCTCGTGCATCACATGCATCACATATTGGGTACAGTTTTCTTACCTCTGGTTCGAGCGAGAAATAACAATTGAACAACCTTTGAGAACGATCGATCCTTTAATCCCTTAGCGGTCACCTATTCATAACCAAATACAATCTCCAATTAATGAAAAACAACAATAATAGGGTCTTGACCTAAACCTCACTCCCGGGACCCCGAATTGTACCCAAACGGTGAGTAGATTCAATCCCGAGCCTTAGGAGTTGAAATCCCAAGCAAAAAACCCTTAAAAACACTCAAAACGGGAATCCTGAAAAACAAGGTAACCCTGTAGCACTATCCCCTAGCACCTAGGCGCTACAACCAGAGCCAGATCTGCCCTGGCTAGCGCTATAGCGCCCATGTGTGGGCGCTATGGCGCTAGCACCAGCCAGAACCGCCCTGGTTCTTCCCTCCTTCGATTCCACCATTTCCAACCTGATTCAAAAGCTTCCAAACACCATTTAAACCCCCAATTGAATCAAAATATCATCTACACACAACCTAGGCATCATAACCCAAGCATCCCTTGCCAAAACTCTCATTGAATTCTTAACTTTCCAACTCAAAAACAAAACTGAAACTCCAATGAAAACAGAACAAGAACAAGAGATTCTATGGCTAAAAACTCACCTCAATCTCATCTTAGCATCCTCTTCAATTGTGGAACACAACCCTAGCGTATCACAGCTTGGTTCCCTAGCTTGATTCCCCAAATTGAGCTAAAAAATTTAAAGAGAAAAGGTGGAGAAATGGTGCACGGGAGAAGAAGAACCTTTGCTCTATTTTTGGTAAACTTATACAGCCATCTAATGGCTAATTATAAGCTTAGGGTGAAAAGACCTAAATGCCTTCAAGTCTAAATAAAAGCCTTAACAGCCACCAAGGGCAAAACCATCCTTTCCCGCCTATTTCGTTAATTATAATTAACACCCTCCAATTCACGTTATTCTCAATATTCTCAAATACCAATAATTCATATCCCATTACCCATTAATTCCCAGTAATGATCTAATCACCAAATCACCCCGAGACTCACCCCGAGCCCCGAAACTATTCCCATTATGACCAGATCGAAAACTTGCATTCCATGATCGTCTCATGCCAAATGGTTTGAACAAATCCACATACAATGTGGTATTATTTATAATTCACCCTCATGCATGTAAATACACAATTACACCCTCAATGGGCCAAATTACCAAAATTCCCTTATAATTAAAAATGGACCCATATGCATGCATTTATCATCATATCATAATATTATTCACAAAAACATGCATATAATCATTTAATGGCATAATAAATCAATTATGGCCATCCCGGCCTCCTAATCAAGGTCCTAAACCTTATTAGGAAATTTGGGGCATTACAGTGTGAGTGGACGATATGTTAGTCAAGTCTAAACATAACACTAACCATGTGGACGATCTCGTTGAATGTTTTGCTGTGCTCCGAAAATACAAAATGAGACTCAACCCACAAAAATGCCCATTCGGAGTATCCTCAAGTAAGTTTCTTGGATTTATAGTGAATGCTCGGGGTATAGAGGCTAATCCTAACAAGATTAAAGCATTAATTGACATGCCCTCACCTCGAAAACATAAGGATGTTCAGAGCCTAACTAGACGAATGGCGGCCTTAAGTAGGTTTATCTCGAAATCTACAGACTGGTGTCTTCCATTCTTTAATCTTTTGAGAGGAGGCAAGAAGTTTGAATGGTCAGAAGAGTGCGAACTCGTGTTCCAAAACCTTAAGAAGCACTTCGTCGAGCCACCAATCCTATCTAAACCAATCGTAGGGGATGTCTTATACATATACTGTAACGCCCCAACTCCAGGGACCGTTACGGTGTGCCTTGTAAACAGTGCTAAACTCGCTAATCGATTCATTTGGCCAAAAACGTGTAACTAAGTATGATTAGCGGTTTAGGGATTAAACAAATTGGTTAGGGTGTAACGTTTCACTAGAACGTTTAATATATACATTGGGATCCCGAAAATATAATTTCAGAGTTCATTACAGAAAATATTTACAACAGGCCGTTCTAAGCGGCAAAACAGGGTTCAACCCTAGTTCCACTTTAAACCTCGGCCGTGGGGGACGAGAAGCTGCATATGTACATGCATCACCTAAGCTCTCCAACTCAAGGATGGTCTAGCTTCCTCTTGCCTTTACCTGCACCACATAGCACCCGTGAGCCGAAGCCCAGCAAGAAAACATAACACTATACATAAACATTATCAAGTGATCATCATTATAATCACACTGAGCTTAAAACTTTCAAACCAATGAGTGAACATCCCATGATTCAAGAGGGAGAGTGGCTGCTAGGTAAGCCACTAGCCTCCAAGCACTTATTTCATTCATCGACCCTTGGGGTCGGTCTGGCATTAATGCTCCTTGAGTCATTCAATGCTGATGGTCGATTAGATCTAATCTCTGTTGGCTTGCGTGATCCACGCTAAGGCCGTTCTGACTAATAAATCAGCGCTATGTGACCAGTGTCCAGTATCACTGCCGAACTTGACTAGTAAGTCACAGCTTCACAGCTGATACTAACACCTTTGCCAATTCTGACTGACGAGTCAGTGCAACGTGACCAGTGCCCAGTACCACTGCCGAACCTGACTAATAAGTCACAGCTTCACAGTTGATACTAGCATCTTTGCCAAATCTGACTAATTAGTCAGTACCATGCACGAGTAAGCAATGCTATCAATATGTATCATATGCCAGTTATCCAAGAATAAGGCATTCAGCATGCTTACTAAACAGTTGCTAGCATAATCATGATCATGCACAAACCCAGAGACTCAAGCTCTGTCCAATCTCATATTCATCATTCATGGCATGCCCTAATCACATGTTTCTCGTGCATCACATGCATCACATTTAATCATCCAGCATGCCTCAATAATAATCATATGCAAATGGGCAAGATCGCCAAGCATTCATTATGCTATCAATGTTTACATTTAAACATCCAACATGCATCAAGAATAGCCATGCATGTCATACTCAATAACCAACCATAATGCATCATAATAGCCATGCATGTCATGCTCAATAATCAACCAACATGCATCCATAATAGCCATGCATGTCACATATACACAGGGTGCAGTTTTCTTACCTTGGGTTCGAGCGAGAATTAATAAAAGAAACGACCTTTGAGAACGATCAACTTTAAGTCCTTTAGCGGTCACCTAGTCATAGCCAAACATATAGGATACCATTAATAAAAATGACCAACATAAGTTCCCAAACCAATATCTAGCCTCCGGGACATCAATCCACACTTAACCGAGTAGTAGGATCAACCCCGAGGCCTATGGCAAGCATCCCCAAGTCAAAAACCCTATTCTGGCCAAATCTGCCCTGATGGGCCGCGGCTCACCCTCAGACAGAAGCATATTTCCTCCCAGAAACACACTCAGGCCGCGGCACACCATAGACAGGTCGCGGCACATTACGCAAACCAGCAAGCCACCAGCTTGCTTCCCCTGCGTTTCTCCTCGAAACCAAACCTTCAAACCAGTCCCAAACCTCAACCTAACACCCAATTTAACCACTAAACATTATCAACAACTCACCCACATCAAAACCCAAGTAAAACATCAACTAAACTTCCATTAATTCCAACTATTTACCATGAAATCACAAGCTGAAAGTTCAAACCCAAAACAGAGTATACCATGAAACTAAAGGCTGGAACTTACCTCAAACACGGTTTTGAATCCCCTTTCATGGCTGAATCAAGTTCCTAAGCTCCCACCTTTGATCTCCTAGCTTAACTCCTCAATTTGGGCTCTCAAAATTCAAAGAGAAGTGAAGGAAGAAGCTTGTACGGGAAGAGAGGGAGAGATGAGGATGGGGCTCTCTGTTTTTGTTCTGTTTCTATAGCCTTCCAAACCCCCTTAGGCTGATATAAATCCTTAAGGTCAAAAGACCATTATGCCCTTAAGCCAAATAAACCCTTCTAAAAGCTTCCGAGGGTAAAACCGTCATTTCCCGCCTATCTCGTTAATTATAATCAACGCTCTCCAATTCCCGATATTCTCAATATTCCCAAATACCAATAAATCATATCCCATTACCCTTTAATTCCCGGTAATGCTCTAATCATTAAATTCACCCCGAGACTCACCCCAAGCTCCGAACTTAAACCTGTTATGACTAGACCGAACACTCACATCTCATGATCGTCTCATGTCAATTAGCTCGAACCAATCCACCTTATAGTGTGGCTATATTAATTAATCACAGTCATGCACCCAAAATACACAATTACGCCTACAGTGGCCAAATTACCAAAATACCCTCACAATAATAAATTCTCCCATATGCATGCATTCACCATCATATAATAATATAATTCACGTAAACATGCATATGATCATTAAATACTATAATAAATCAATTATGGCCCTCCCGGCCTCCTAATCAAGGTCCTAAACCTCATTAGGAAATTTGGGGCATTACATATACCTCGCCACAACTGAGCACACGATTAGTGCAGTAGTTGTCCAGGAGGATAAGAAAGTACAAAAACCCGTATACTACGTTAGCAAGAGGTTATGTAATGACCCAACTACTCTAGACTTTTGGACCATTAACGAAAACTATACATACTAATCCTTAACAAAACTTACAAGTGAAAATACCATAACTTCATTAAGAAACTTGTAAAAATAAGAGTTAAACTTACATAAAATTTAGGTTAGGATATGGGATCCCATTGTTTTAAAAACAAAACAAAACATAATTTAAAATAAAAAGGGATTACATAACAAGTGCGGAAAAATACATGTAAAACCATAAAAAAACAAAACTACATCCTCGAATCGTAACGCTCGGCTCTTGAATCCATTCGACCTCAATACACATTCTCTAAGCTTCCAAGAACCTTTCCCGCCACTAAGACTATTTTCCTGCACATATAAACAAAAAGGAATGAGCCTAATGCCCAGCAAGGAAAATCTAACACATAGTTCATATACATAAATTTCATAAGAAACATAAAAACATAACATAACACTTATATCATACACATACTATAATGGCCATTATTACTTGGGGTCCCATAGACTAAACAAGTCATATGCCCATTAGATTAGTGGGGTCCTACTAGCTAAGCAGGTCATATGCCCATAATCCATGTGGGGCTTGTTAGTCATATGGGTCATATGCCCAAGCCTACAAACATACATAGCATAACATAACATATTTCATAACATAAAAACATAAGATAACATATAAAAAGCATATAACATATAAATTCTATCCTATCTTCCTTACCAAAATTACCGGTATATGAGGACAGAGTTGGGACTTTGGAACACTCCTAAAAACCATTTATGAAAGGGTGAGTCTATTGAAGAAAAAGATATGAAAGAGATGAAGGAACTATACTTTTAAAAATATACTTACCAAAACCTTTTGCTCAATAACTTAGATTTCCTAACCAAAATAAGAATAAGGTTAGAATGAGTAGAAGACTATGAGAACTTTTAAAGAAAAAGTACAGAAATGAACTAGAGTTTAGGATACCTTGAAGACTTATAAGACCGATCTAAACCTTGAACCGAAATGCTATAAAATCTTACTTCCCAAGTGTTTTGATAAGCTTATGATGATCAAGTTATGATTCCCAACCCAAGTGTTTACACTCTCACACTCACTTAGCAACTTGCAGCCTCTGAACTTAGAGTAAAAGATGACTAATGGCTGGGTACTAGGTCCTATTTATAGAGTTTAGGAATGAAGAGATCTTCATTTAACTTGAATAAAAATAATGGCTTTTTAAGTGAAAATAATTTGAATTATCGTTCAGCAGAGGCTGAGGACTCGTTCAAAAAGAAGCTGGACTTATCAAGAGGTTGAAGGGTTTAATGGAAAAATGATTTCAAAAACTTTCAAAATATGCTGAGAGGGGCGATATATCGCCCCCTGTAGGCGATATATCGCCTGGGCCAGTATGCCCGAGGCAAACGTGCATCGTTTCCGGTTTTTCGTATCCTCGTACTGCGATATATCGCCCCCTATAGCTACGATATATCGGCATACGCTAATTATTTAAACACGAAATTACACATTTTTAGCTTAATTTGAATTGAGTAAACAGCCTTGACTAAGCCCTTAAATGTTTTCAAAGCTGCTGACTGACCTTAAAGCATTCAAACTTTACCCTTAATAAATTTAATCCTCAAAATACTTAATCATTAATAACCCATACATAACATGTGCTAAAATCCTATTGGTTCTTATCTAAACCTTATAGTATAATAAATATTATCCTCAATATCAGTCATATTAATCAAACCTTAGGTTAAAATTAATATTCTTAAACTATAGGTTAAACTTAGAAAATCTACAAGTACTACTATGAGTGTCCAAATAAATCCCGGTCTGAACCAAAAATCCACAGTCATAAAGATAATACTATAATTACTATAATACTACTATCTAACTAGCTAAGTAAAGTTCTTGGACTCTACAGGTTACTGGGGGTAGAATCGAGATACCCATTAATGGATAAACTGGCTTTGAGCCAAATGCACGCATCTCAAAAGATTTGACCCTATTTCCAAGCACATCCTATCCATGTGTTAATTCATCAACTGTTAAGATAAGTATTGTCCAAGCCCAAAGCATCCGGGAGATTGTTAAAATGGTCTGTCAAGCTCGGATAGTTCGAGATCTCCTATCATCCTAGAACAACAATCAAAGGACAAGCTTTGGCAGATTTCATTGTTGAGTGTACAAGGATCTACAACGAGGAAGTTGTAACCCCATCCTGCGAGCTGTGGAGACTTTATGTCGATTGGTCCTCTAATTAAAATGGATCGGGGGCAGGAATCATTCTAATCACCCTGACGGGGATTCACTTCCACTCAGCGCTAAGGTTTGGCTTTGAGGCATAAAATAACGAGGCTAAATACGAGGCGTTGTTAGCAGGTCTTCGGATAGCCATCGAGCTCAAAGTAAAGGCCATCCACTGCTACAGTGACTATCAATTGGTCGTTAACCAGGTCATGGGGGAATATCAAGCTCATGGCATGAAAATGTCAGCCTACCTGGAGAAAGTTAAGGTAGAATTTTGGGAGTTTGAGTTCTATGTTATAGAACAAGTTCCCCGAGAACAAAATTCAAATGCAGATGCACTGGCCAGGCTCGCCACGACCAACGAAGCTGACACACTCAACGTGGTTCCAGTAGAATTCCTACTGACTCCGAGCATAACTGAGCCAGAGGAAGAAGATGTAAACATGATTGACTCACAACCCACCTGGATGACCCCGATAGTTGACTACCTCAAAACCGGAAGTCTCCCAGCAGACCGGAACGAGGCTAGAAAAATTATGTGCAAAATACCAAGATACACCATCATGGAAAGAAAATTATCCAGAAGGGGATACTCCATGCCGCTACTTAGTTGTGTAACTCCTCCCGAGGGAAAGAAGATTCTAGAAGAAATCCATGAAGGATTTTGCAGAGACCACACCGGGGGGCATAGCCTATCAAAAAAGGTGATTAGGCAAGGATATTTCTGCCCAACAGTCAAGGCAGACTCTTTCGAGTACGTCAAACACTGTGATAAGTGTCAATGGTTCGCTTTGATACTACAATCTCCACTCACCGAGCTTACCATGATGAGCTCCCCATGGCCACTCGTGATATGTGGAATCGACCTCATAGGCTCATTGCAAACTGGAAAGGGTGGAGTAAAATATGTTGTAGTCACTGTCGACTATTTCACAAAGTGTACCGAAGCCAAACCTTTAGCAACCAACACTTCGAAAAAAGTCCTAGATTTCATAGTGAAAAATATCATCTGTAGATACAGGGTGCTCAGGAAGATTGTGTCGGATAATGGGACCCAATTCGACAGTGATTTGTTTATACTCTTTTGCGAAAAAAATGGGATAATTAAAAGTTTTTCTTCCGTGGCCCATCCCTAGGAAAATGGCCAAGTCGAAGCAGTAAATAAGACTCTAAAGAGTTATGTGAAGAAAAGGCTAGAAGAAGATAATGGGAGATGGCCAGAGGAACTGCCCCAAGTCCTGTGGGTTGTGGGCATATAGAACAACGGAGAGAACCTCTACAGGGCATACCCCTTCTCCCTGGCTTATGGATGCGAGACCATGTTGCCTATCGAGGTTGAAATCCCAACTATAAGGTGTGATGCATATGATGCCTCGAACCAATCCCAGCTCGAAGAAATTATGGACCTCATCCAAGAAAGATGAAACAAAGCCCAGTTGAAAAATGCTACATAGCAGCAAAGGGCTACAAGATATTTTAACAAAATAGGAAATTTGGTTTGGGGGAATTAGTGTTAAGACGCGTGTTTCTGGCCACACGAGACCCATCTGCTGAAGTACTTGGGCATAATTGGGAGGGACCCTATCAGATCGAGTCCATTATTTGACCTGAAGTTTATAAGCTAGCGAGGTTGAATGGAGGATTGGTTCCGCGAGCTTGGAATGGTGAACATCAACGACCTTATTATCAGTAATGTAGGAATGATGCTTATTTGTTTTAACCAAGCATGTATTTTATTTTTGCTTTTTATCAATAAAGTATTAAATTTTATTCATATGTTGTATTTTTATAGTTATACTTTTTTGCAAACCCTCAAAATTCAATAACCTAAGATCACAATCTTAGGATACTAAGGGGGCATAAGTGGTATAAAATCATACCATAGGCTCGAAATAAATATAACATAAATAAAAATGAACTCTAATAGCAATGTTTGGATTATTAACCCGACATGAAGAAAAAAATAGTGATGTTTGGATTATTAACCCGACATGAAGAAAAAAAATAAGTGTATAGATCATTAACCAAACACTCAAATTAAATAAGTCTGGAACAAACCAGCAAGACCTGATCGACACAGTTAAAATTTGGAATTCTAGATAAACCAACTAAAAACCTTAAGTCGAAACTAGGGCTAGAAATTTTTGCAAATAATTTTCGACCTCGCAACCTCGAGACCATACTCGAGGATGAGGAAAAGTAATTGGGAAAGCAAAAGATAACTAGACTAACAAGGTTACATACCATTTGAGTATATCTTAATTACATGGTAAAAGTAAGGTTCGACCTTGATAATAACAAAGTTGAACATGGGCATTTCGAATAAACTATGCATGAATGTATTGAAATTCAAACTTAAACCCAATGTATATTTGTATGAATAAACAAGTATAAAAGCAGGTCCTTAATCATAACATGCTCGAAATATTTCAACCCAAAAATATAATGCATAGTATTAAGGCAAAAAGCTAAAGGTAGACAATGTGCAAAAAGGCTTTCGAGCTAAAAAGTTAAAAGCATAAAAACTACTATTAAAATATAAACAGTCATAGGATAATTAAAATAGCTCAGAATCGAGCTATAAATTGTCTTTCCCTAAGGGCACAAAAAATATAATTACAAAAATTATAATGGGTCACAGCCCATGATTTGGATTTCAAGGATTAGCTGCCTCCTCGGCCGCAATTCCAGAAGCCTTCGTTGTCTCCTCAGTCTCGAGCCTGACCTCTTCCTCCTCGATTCGAGCTTGCCATTTAGTAACGAATTCGGACTCCAGGCTAGCTAGGAATTTGATATCAAGGTCGGGATTGTTAGCCCAAATCTGATACATCACCATGTCTACGACGCGATCATTTTTTGTCTTAAACTCCTCAAGAAGACGAGCCTTCTCGCCCTCGATAATTGTTGGGAATAGTGCCCTTAAAGCAATTGTAGTTGACAAATGTTTTAAATGAAATAAATAATTGAATTGAATTATTATATATAGACCATGTCTGATATTATATGATAATATTAAGTGAATATCATAAAATTCCAAAGTTTATCTATGTGGTCTTAATCTCATATTGGTATGGGAGGATTGATATTAAGATAATAAACTTAAATAATTCGCAGTAAAATAAAATTATGGAATCTTTAGATTTATTACTGCTAGTACGGTCTGCTAGTATTATGAATACATGTGACTTGGATCCGGGTTACTAGTGTAGTAGGATACTTTAGTGGAGGTACTTTGCATGCTGAGAGTATGTAGAACTGGACCAGATGTGATTTGTTAATACTTGTTTAAACACCATTTCATAGTATTAATCAAACACATCAAACGATGATCATATACACGATGATCTTAATCCTGAGGTTATTGTGAACTCCTATATATGTCATATTATTCTTTGATTCATTCGTTAAGGTTTGTCAGAATGATTAGGCTAAGAAAAATTGTTTTGGGGACTCAATGATGTATATGGCTAGGGACATAGTTTAACAGATATGGAATCTATACCTTCTTATAGATTGAATAATGGTTCCCTATTGGGTTAACTTTTGGAATTGACAAAGTTATGAGCGCTCACGTCGCAAACTTGTTGTGACACAACCTTCACTAGTAAAGTCAACGGTACTCTAGAAACAAGATATAGCTAAAAGGGTAAAACAATAATTTTATTCTCTTTTAATTATGAACCATTAATAGAGGATTAACGCTATATGTAATGATTATATCAATGGACACTTTATTCTTAATAAAGTACTCAGTAAATATATGTTTATAATTATCAAGAGTTCAATCTCATATTTTTAGTGGAGTAATCATGAGATTTATAAATATGATTATTTAATCAAAGATCTTTGATTAATAATGTAATATTTATTGGGGCTTGATATTATAGGTCCATAGGTCCCCTGGGTGGCTCTATCAACACCATATCAAGGTAAGAGTTGATACAAGGGTATAACTGTAATTTGGGAATTTGAGAAGAATTTTGTTCTTCGGGTCAAGTATGTAATTATATGATAATTGAGGTTGAATAATTAATATGGAAATTAATTATTTTTTAAAAATATATTTATTAATTTAAATATACAAAATTTCTAATTTCATATATATAAATTAATTAATTAATTTTTTGAAATTAATTATTTTATTTGAGTGGGAGAAAATAAAATTGGTAAGTCGAAAATAATTTTTGATTAATTGAATTTTAAAAGATGATGATAATGATGATCATCAACTTGAATTTAGAATTGAAATTTTGAAATATGATTGTCATCTTTTCCTAAAAAAGTTAAACACCTATTTTGTGGGATATTGATTTCGTTAAATAATAGAATAAAAGAAAAATGTAAAATCCCTGAAAAGGGAATAGCAGTACACACCTGACACAGTCCAAGTCCAAGGATTGTGCCATGTGTGTACCACTATACAAATATTGTATCTGTAGAGTTTTTATTTTATTTATTTAATTATTTAACAATTTGAAAATGGTTTTTTCAAATATGGTAAATTAGGTATTTACCTAAAATCAAATCCTAACATCATTATTATATTATATTATTATTATTTGGAATAAAAAGGAAATATAATCTCTACATATATGATATAGAAGAAGAAGAAGAGAAATGATACACAATGTTACAACATCAAAAAAACAATATACAATTCAGAATAGTTCTCTTTCTCTATTTCTTCTTCTTTATTCTAGTCATTCTCAGACTATAATCAAAGTTCCCATGTGTTGAGAAATACTTGTGATTCCTAAAATACAAATCAATGTTCTCTATGTTCCCACACACATCTTGAGGTGTAGAGAACACTCCAGAAGATCGTGGTTTGAGTGCTCAAAGCTTTGGATAAGAAGATCGATAAAAATACGAAAAGACTCGAGGACATTTGATAGGCTTCAAGAGGTAAAAGTTTATGTTCTTGATACTTTGTATTTATATGTTGTCTATATATAAATATATTGTATATTTATATATACATATTTGTTGCATGATAATGTTCTTGGATTGGTTTCTTGGTCATATAAATTGTTTATATGATTATTGAAAATTTTTGTATGTTGTTGTTGTGTTGTTTCATAATAATAAAACAAACAAATGGGCCTAGCACGCAAAGTTTTCGTTGCGTGCTCTGATTCGTTTTCCAACATCCTCAAAGGTCATATTCTTCTCATCTTCCAGCTTGGCATTGAGTTCCCGAATCTGTTTGATCTTGGAATCCCTGGCCTCGACCTCCTTCAAGGTCGCTTCCAGCTTTGACTCAAGCTCGAGAATCCTTTTGTCCTTCACATCCCTTGCTGCGATTTCTAGTCGGGCTTTCTTGAGGTCATCCTTGAGCCTCAGCTGGGCATCTCGGGCCTCCTGGGCAAGCACTTTGTTTGTTGTAACCTCGCTATTCAACAAGAAATTATGCTGAATAAAGAATATGAATGCCTACACAAATATATATATATATATATAAAAGGGTTAAGGTCAACAAAGTACAAATCAAAGTTAGTATAGAAGAAGGGGGTTAGGCAAAAATGACTAACCAAGGAGAATAGCTCGCCACTCTTGTCGAATAAGGCGTTGGCATCTCGGCAGGAGGTCAGAAATTCCCACTGAGGGGCCCCGAGGTTGCTGAAACTTTGACCCACGTGGGTCAAAGCATCAGAACCGAGATTGACTCCAGGGGTTCCAGCAGCACTATCGACCACAAACTTGGGCACATAAGTCGAGATCGGTAGGAAGCGGTCTCAGATAGGAGCTTGGACCTGACTCAATTGGGCTACAGAGGGAGGCACGATCTCAGAGGGCACAGCGGGCTCAGCAGCCTGGCTTGGATCTAATGGCACCTGGGCCAGGGGACCACCTTGGTCGTCTTGGATATCTTGGAGGGGTGACCTCCTTTCTGGGACACTCTTTGGCATTTGTTCGCCCCCGAGGCCACAGGCTTGTTAAGAACATTGTCCAAGTCTGAATCCATATCACTTGAGAAGCAGAAGGTTGTATGTAAGCAATCGAACAAGGTTATTATAAGAAACATGACTCCAAGATAAAAGAAACCTATTTGGTACATTCGGTTGAGCTTGAGCTCGGGGACCAAGAAACCCCCCTGTCTTCTGATGACTCTAGGGGAGTCCCCTCCCTATAGGTGGAGGATAGTCTCGAAAGGTCCCTATATGTGTTGGTCCCATATTGTACAACTACCCCATCCCAAATCTCATTTAAACTACACATGGTCTGGTATTTTCCCAGCCAGCTATCGAACTTACGGACTCTAAGGTCAACCCTCGACCATGCTAAGAAGTTATCCCTAGGGTCCTCAAAGAGGATCATTACGTCAGGCTCGTGCTTAAGTAATGATAGAGACCACATGGAGTGAGCCAACACTACTTTACCTCCATCCGCTGAGCTCGTTGAGGCCTCATCGTGGGCTTCATTACCCGGGACTAGTCACTCGTGTAGACGGGAGGTGGTGGCACGGGCTTGTGAGCCCAAAGGCCTCCTCCTGAGGGGAAGTTTAGTGGTGGGGATTGGCACATCTTCCCACCTCGAGTACTTGCTAATCCTTGAATCACACGTGGACTCGCCTTCGCCTAAGAGGCCACAAGCTTGAAGCTTGTCTTCGTGGAGGAGATAGGTGAGGAACCTTCGACTGTAGGAGAGCTGGAGAATCGCTGCCCTATGTTCTTTGATGGCCTTTGTTGGAGTAGGTCGGTGATAGGTGGCTGCAAGCAAGAATGGATTAAATATTTCGAGCTCAACATTTCAAAGGAAAATAGAAAAGACGTGTTGAATTACTTACGAATGCATTGGAAGGAGTAGAATTGGGAAGAATCGAGCCCATCAGTCCAGAAGAAGATTGTCTTGAAATTTGGAGGATGGTTTAGGATGTCCTCGAACAACCACTTCTCCTTCGGGTAGCTCGATAGGTAGTAGAACCCATCTCCTCCGTGAGCTCGAGAAGGGTTGCTCTTGAGGCAAAAGAGATATAATATCTCTTGTACTGAAGGCCCATCCCACTTCATTTCGTGGTACAACGACCTTAGGGTTGACAAAACTCTGAAAGAGTTGGTCTGGAGTTGGAAGGGGGTGAGGTCGACATAATCCAAGAAATTTTTAAAATAGCTTTTTAGGGGTAGCAGGGCCTAAGCCTTCATGTGCTCGTAGCTCCAAGCGGCGAGCTCGACGTTACGATTAGGATTTCCATCTCCCGGGGCATAGCAACTCCTTTCGTTGGAGGTTGCACGACGACACATTAGCGTACCAGAAACCTTAAGGCCATGATAGGCCAGCAGCTCAGAAATATGACCGGTGGAAGTAACTGAGCTCTGGTAGTGCTCAGCCTCGGAAAACTCCTCCTTCGAGGTAGGGATTGAGAGGGCCTGAGATATGGTTGGACATGTTGAGGTATCCTACATTAGGGTAAATGAGAGCTCACCAGGGGGAAAGGATATGGTGACTTTAAGTTTGGGGTCTAATGGAATAAGTTTGATATTGGGATCAGGGTCGGGATAGGCTGGGACTCGAAATCTTTTTCTTTTTCTTTCCTCGACATCGTCAATTTGGCATCAGAAGTGAGCTCGTATGTCTGCTTGTTTGCACCATTCCTCGTGCTCACGATTTAGTCATTGATTTTGTGTGAATGGGGATTCAGGACTGGGAGTTGATGAATGGTAAAGGATGGAAAGCTTGGCCCCCCACCAATTCTCTAAAGACTACAACATCTAACAAGAAAGAAAAAGGTGAGGGCCCATAATTTTAAAGTGGAATAATTTATTTTGATAACTCGAGTTTGCAAGCTCGAGATAACGTGATTGCCTCAATCGAGAGTGAAGGCTCGAAAGAGCGAGATTGAATCAGATGTCTATCCCGAAATATTGTAAAGTTCGGGCATGGAGAGTGCACCCACGCGAAAGTAGGATGGATACTATCAATTTAAAACAAAAGAGAATCTCGGATTTCCAGAGAAAAAGTTGGAAGTTACCCAAAAAGGCGATGTCTTCGGGATTCGTGCATGAAAACCCTAATCCAAAATCCTATTTCTTAAGCTACACGAAACTTATGACCAAAAAACCTCCATTAGCATAAAAACTTCATTTTTACACAACTCTACCATAAATTATTCGATCTAAACCGTGATTCTAAGCATGCCAAAACTACTCAAATCAAAAAACTTTCTTAATGCAAGAAAGGAGCCATAAAAATTAGGAAAAAACTAGAGGCATCCTCACAGATAGAAAAAACACGTAAAAAAAAGGGCAAAAATGTATATATAGCAAAGAAAGATCAGAGAACTTACACAAATCGAAGTGAGGATACAAAGAGATCATCGACTGAAGAAGCAGAAGCCTGGATGATCTCACAGAATCGAATGTGTTGGAATGGCTTTGCTTTTTTCAGTTTAGAGAACATGTAAGGAAAACTCTAGTTATTTCTTTCTTTCTTTTCCTCTGGTTTGTGCTCTCTGAAGAATCAAAGTGAAGAATGAGGGAGAAGAAGGGGTGTATATATACGTCAAAGTGAGGATGTTAAAGGTCGAATGGATCTGGGCCCTTGGTTTGAATTAAAAAAAAGGATCTGATGGATGGGGTTTAATTTTAACATTGGTGGAAAAAAGGTCCTAGGAAAGGACATGTGCAGAAATAGAGAGTACTTGAGTACTCCTGGTGTGCAATCCCCGAGTAACGCGTGTCTACACTCGAGTGTGGTAGGTGACACGATTTTCGAAAGTGGAGTTCAAAAGTTTCATTCTCCTAGGATTCGAACCAACACTTTTGAGGGGGCAAAATGTTACCCAAATTTTGAGAATGAATAAATGAGTCTCGAAATGTAGGCTCGTAAAGCGTAAACTCGAAAATAATAAGCAGTGGCTGAACACTTGTATAAATTAGCATGATTCCTGACTTGTTGTTGTTATCCATCGAGCACAAGTTTAAAAGGTTTGAGCTTAAGCTTCAAGCTTGAAAGAAAGATCCTCCTCCGACGCATACGTATGCTATTCGAGCCTTAGTTGCAAACTCAAAGATATTGGACTCCGAAGATTGAGCTCGATGAAACCACTAGTTAGGGAAGAGGTTGATCGGGATAACAAGCTCGAAGTATTAGTCGATCTCGAAAGCGCGTTAACCTTGCATTTGAGGTCAGCAACCCGTTTTGCACACAACAGTTGTTAATGTATCTCTATTCCTTAGGGATTTGTTGTTATCAGATAATTAAATCTCAATTATCATGATATTATGTATTTAATGTATTTAATTACATTTATTTTAGATTAAAATAATTAGTTGTAACTTCCCTGAATCAGGGGAATATATTCTTCCAACCAGGTCTATAAATAACCTAGTATTTTTCATATGTACTCACGCACAATCTTGTACTGAGAATATTCTGTGGAATTGCTTTAAGAAAGCTTTGAGAGAGTATTGCGAATTAATAATATTGACTCATGGACTAGGCAAATTTTAACTACTGAACCACATAAAAATCCTGCTGGTCTTTTCTTATTTTCTGAATCTTTGTTTAGTGTTCTTCAGATTTAAGTTAACGAAAAACAGCGTTAACAAATATATTTTAATAAACACTTTTTTTTATTTCTTAATGACACTACGTTCAATATTTTTGTTTATAAAAATTAAATCCAGATTTCTATTTGAGAAGATTTGTACATGCTTGCATAATATATAGTTATATAAGGTAAGTTATCATGTATGGCCGAAACAATTAAAAAGAAAGTATTATTTGTATGTAATTGATATAATACTAATATTTTTTATTTTGATGTATGTTTTGTATTATTATTATAATAAGAATATATGGTATTATTTTTTATGTATATATCATTATATAAACTAGTAGCCTAATAAAAAAAAACTCTTTTTTTATTAATCAAACATAAAAAAGAAAAAAAAAACTTAGAAGTTGCTTATTAATTATAATTAAAAATATACATTTTAGTCTCTTAATATTAATTTTTGTTAAGTCGTTAGTTTCTAAAATAAGCTTGAAGGGAACGAAAATGTATCTTAAATAATAAGACAACATAATATAACTTAAAAATGATTAATCAGAATTTTAAGATAAGAAATTAATAACAAATAAATTTTAAAAGTAACCAAAATATATATAAAATAATATGGTTTAAAAATAAATTTTTTTTATGAAAATATAATCAATTGGTTTCTTATTATCATTATATGTAATTAAAATGCTAAATTTGGAAACCCAGAGAAACAAGGAAATTGTGATCTTTTCCAATTCACTTATATTAAATTTAAAATATAGTATTTTTTTCGATAACGCGTCAATGTATTTTTTATGAATAATGGATATTTTTAATTATTTTATGTTATATGTATATAAATAATTTTTTTAAAGAAAAATTCTTATTTTTTGAAAGAAAGATAATAATAATTTATTTTTCAATTTTTATGGTTTTTAAAAAAAGTATATGAATTAAAATTGTTTTGGATATATATATATATTAGAATAATTAATTTATTTTATAAAATTTGGAGTAATTAGTGTGTTACACTTTGGTACTAGGTGACCAATAAATGCGAATAAATATCAACAGTAAGGAATTTTGGCATTCAAAATAAAGTTTAAGTGCAAGTTTTTCATGCAGAATTCTGGGGTTCTACAGAGGCCTTTCGAAACTGGGAGGGAGATCCATAAGATCGCAATTGCAACCCAAAGAAATAGACGGACATGTCTCATCTCAATGCAGCAAATTGACCATAATTAGGCAGAATTATTCAGGTTCAGGGGATAATGGATTTTGCGAATCTTCTGGGGAGCGGTCGATGCTCTGTGGCGATTCTCCGGAGTTGGTTTATTATTTGTGTTGTTTCTTTGTTTGTGTCTGCCCCGCTTCTGTGTATTTCCTTTTCTTTTCTGCAAAAAAGAAAAACATTAGTGCATGTACAGATATACTTTTTATCCCAGCATGTATTATAAAGTTTTGTTTGTTGACATTTTTTATTTAATTTTTACATATTTTAATAATTCTATCATCACATTTTCTTGATACATTTAAATAATTTTATCATCGCATTTTATTAATGCATTTGTTTTAGAGGAATTAGTGGTTGAAGTAACCACTGTTTTCAAAAATTTGTAAATTGGTACCTTATTTTTTTATTGTTGGGAAAAGTAACTAATGTACACTTTTATTGGGTTACGTTAGCACCCACTCTAACAAAAGAGTTAGATGCTGACTGGGTGTAGACGTGTCAATCCCTCATTAGTTCTCCTAAATATTTTTTTTATAAAAAATTATTTATATAAAAATTTTCCTCATTGGTCCACCTTATTATTTTTTATAAAAATTATTTAAAATGATTCTAAAGTAAAAGGGTTAATAAAAAATAAGTTTTATTTAAAAATAATTAGAAAAATAGAAAAAAAATTAAAAAAACAAACAAGTGTATCACATGTCAGCTCCTCATTGGCCCACCTTACAATTTTTATAAAAAAATTATTTAAAATTAAGTCAACCTTATTTTTTTTCAATATGTAATCTATTTTTCTAATTAATTTTATATAATAAATTTATATTTTTCATTAATTTTTTATTTTAAATAATGAGAAGCTGACTCGTGTACGGTCAGTTGGCATCTAATAGGCCTGTTAGAGTGGGTACTAATAGAACTCAACGAAAGTGGATATTGAGTATTTTTCCCACCTAAAAATAAGATTGGATACTAATTTACAAATTTTTGAAAATATTAAGGACTTTTACCACTAATTCTCTTTTATTTTATACTATCAATACAATTATTTAATTTTCAATTCCTATTTCACTCTATTGATATTAATAAGGATATAATTAACTTTGAAACACGGAAGAAAAACACTAACATTAAGAATAAAACAGTTGTTTAATTGAATATTCATCGTCAGTAAATGTTTATTAATCGATACTTATACATTATGTTTGAAAATCAAAATTTGATCGAGTAAGATTAAATTAAGAAATATAATAAATAAATAAAAATTAATCATTTACTAATAATAAATTATGATCAAACAAGTTCGTCGATATGAAATTATGATTTTTAAACTTACTATTAGTAAACATGACGGCGTAGTTTTAAATATGATAAAGTTATTCTAAATTTCGCAATAAGATTAACTTATCTCATATCAAGTGGATTAATTATGTGGTTAATTTAATTTTTTTAGCACCCGTTGGATTCTTAGCAAAATCCTATCCTGTCAAGTTTATTCTTACTTTCTAAACATGACTAAAGCATATTCTTGTATATATATGGTTGTTTCACAAGAATAAATATTAATATCATCCTATGACTCATATATGACCAATTTTATTTCTTTATATTCATCTGAGAATTGTAAACAGCCAGGATTTTTTTCTTTTTTCAAAGAAAAAGCTTGCAATAATACTAAATTAGTGACCCTAGTAAGAAATTACCATATGAAATATAAATTATTACTAAAATATCATTAATAACGATGATTGTATAGGTCCATTTTGGACGGAATTAGTCAAATTTCTTTCCAACACATAAAATTCCCTAAAATAAAATCCCTCTCAAATATTTTTGATATGCTCAATTATTCCCATTTTGATACAATATTTTTTAAAAAACAAAAAGGAAATAAAATAGGAAAACAACTCACCAATTCACAAGTCAAAAAATAAAAATAACGATAATCTTTATCCTCAAAATATACCAAAAAAGAAATGCATTTATATTTATAGAAAAATAAAATAGAGTTCAGGTGTGAGTGCGTAACAGTAATATAACGGAGCGAACTTTATCCATGTCAATCGTTAAAAAAAATTTAAAAAATCCTTAATTGTCGAACTCAAAGTGGGAGTTTCGGGGTTCCACGCACAAAGAAATAATAAAAACAAAAATAGGAAAAAAGAAAACCTTGGTTTTGGCTTTCATGCTTGGCCGTCGAAAGTAGAATAATGAGTGAGATGAATGAATATGAATAAAAATCCCAACCAAGTTAGAGTGTTCCTCGTCGAAAATCTAACGAAACCCACGTAATTTTCCCTCGAACAATCCAAACCCACTTCCCCGTTTCACCCTAAAACCCGCCAGTTTTGGTCTACTGTACTCTCAGATCCATCCCAACCCAAACGAACACACGTCCTATAACGCCAAACCAAACCAAACTCACATCCGTTTCCCTCTTCAATTTCTTTCTTTCTTTGTTCTCTTCTCTCTGATTTTTCGTTCTATTTATTTGAGTCGAATGCCGTTTCAATAGACACCAATTTCTCAGCCTAGAGAGAGAGAGAGAGAGCGAGAGAGGGAGTCGCACACAGAGATGGCGGGTCAGATTGTTAAAGCGAGGAGGGAGAAGCTGGAGGCATGCATGACGTGCCCTCTTTGTAATAAGCTCTTGAGCGAAGCTACTACCATCTCTCTCTGCCTCCACACGTGTATGTTCCTTCTCTCCACTCTTTCTCTCGTCAATTCTTCTTTTCTCTCAAGTTTTTTTGATGATTTTCGTGATCTGGGTTTGCTTTGTTTTTGCGTTTTGTGTGTCTAGATTCTTCATGTTTTTGTGATTTTTTTGATCTGGGTTTCCAGCTATTATGGAATTCGTTTCCAATTTCTCGTCGAATCGTTGTGTTATTGATTTGCATTGCACGACCTGTTTGTCAATTTCAATTCCGTACGTGTAATTTTTCTTCTTTGCGTTTTGAGTTGCCCGTTTTCTGTTTTGGTGTGTGATTGCTCTAATATGGAAATTTTAACGAGGCGAATGAGTCTTAATTGCTGTTCATGTACTTATTAGTGATAGTATTTTCGAATCCGAATTATTCATTAGTGTTTTTATTGTTTTCTGTTCTGTATATCTGATCTATTTAGTCTTTATTGATCTTGCTCCGCTTAGTATAGTATACTTATTTATATGATAGATGTCTTTGATCTGAATGTGTTATACTGTTATGTTACTCGGCGTTATGGTGAATATCTGGCCATTTAACTTGCAAGACTGAAGCTTTTTTAGTCGTTGCGTTATGAGCTTAGGCCCTCCCACCAAGCAATTTAGTGCAGTTTTGCAATGAAGTTTTTATTAAAAGAAATCCAGTTATAGACATATCTTCATTTTTCCTTCTCGCATTTTTGAATATCTAATGTCCATAGTAAACGAAGCTAAATCCGTAGTATCGATTAGGCTTACAACAAGTATGATTTCCCTCCTACAGTATTGGTAATTAAGTCATCTATATTTAGGCAAGCGAATATTGAAGGCACAAAATGACCTATGCGGGTCCTCTAAGAAAAAATTAAACTTTTGATACATGGACTCATTAGATTTTACTTCTGGTGTGTCTTAATAACAGCTTAGTCCAACACATCCGCCTCAGAAGTGTAAAGTTTTCTCTTTTATTCGACATGGGCTTTTATTTGGAGAAACCAAAAGTTTAGAGGCTGTTATTTGCTTAAATAGTGTTTTGACTCTACTTGCAACCAGTGTCTAACTTATGCAATCATGACTTTAAAACCAGTTTGCAGAACGTGCATATATGAGAAGCTCTCAGATGAGGAGGTCGATTACTGTCCTGTATGCAAAATTGATTTGGGCTGTCTTCCAGTGGAGAAACTCAGGTCAGTACTTTTTCTCTAGAGGCTGTAAATATAACCATTCCACCATATTTTTTTTACCAGTTATTATTTTTTGTTTTTAGTTTCCCTTTATTTGAAGATAAACAGTAACTTAGGCTCCTTGGTTAGCCTGCAAATTTAATTCCATACAGTGTTATTTGAATATGATCAAACATTCATTGCACTTTGTTTATAGCTTACTAGCAGTATTTGTCGAGATCCTCAAAAAGTATTATCTTTTTGTGTATTCTGAATGTATTTTGGTTGTTCTTATGCATTGTGAACATTTCCAGGTAATTCCTACAGGGATCTTGTAGGACATTCTTGTAAACCTGCCACCTGTGACCTTACATGTTTCTTATCAGTTTGAGTTTCAAGTCTTACTCCTCTTTTACGAGTCCTCTGATATTATCTTTTCATTTTCTATGGGAATGAATTTTATTTGTCATCATGGGTGTTTTTCGGCGGGTGTACCATATGAACACCATGACCGATCATCAGAAACAGAGCCAGTCATTAAGTTGGGGGCAGTAAGCCCCCTAAATTTTTGCTATCTTTTCTATTTTTTTTATATAAATTAAACTAAAAAAATATTATTATAGTCTAAAATTTGGAAAAAGTTATAATAAAGCCTTCCTAAGAAATTAAAAATGCTATTAGCTCCCTCGAGAATTAAGCTCCGTCACTGCCAATCATCTGAAACTTCTAGGATTTGAAATTGTACAGTGTGGTCAAGCCAGCTAATGTCACTCCTATTAATATACTGGTCAATGCAAAATTAGGCTGGGTAGTAGCACTATTAATTGTATAATAGGGAAAATCTCGTGAAAATTTTAATATACCCCTAAAGATTTTATACATGTAATTCACATTGTTTTAACTGTACACTGAGTATTCTGTTTTGAGATGTATCCACATGCTGAAGAACATTTGTCAATGACATGCAGGCCAGACCACAATTTGCAAGATATTCGAGCCAAGATCTTTCCTCTAAGAAGGAGAAAGATCAATGCGCCTGAAGCTACAACCCCAATTTCTGTGCCAGTGAAAAGGAAGGAGCGATCACTATCTTCGTTGGTGGTGAGCACTCCCAAAGTTCCAATCCAAACCGGCTTGACTGGAAGGAGAACAAAAGCTGGCACAAGAAGGCTTGGTTCTTCACGAGGTAACAGCTTTGCTGTAGAAGGAAATGTCAAGAGAGAAGATTCTGCAGAAGATCATCCATTAAGCTCAAGCTCGCCTGAATCTCAAATCAGAACTGGTCGAAATAAAATGCAGGTACTAACTACGTGCTTTAGATTTAATTTTATTGCAAAAGCAAACATATTGGACGTTCTGTGCTTATTATTCTATTAATGCAGGATTCTTCATCTGCTGAGCCTTCTGGTAAGAAAGAGAGGAACGATCTTGTAATGGAAGGGAAAGCTGATCTATGGAAACCCTTAACCTGTCTTGTAGAAGTTGCTAACAGAACCAAGACTTCTAAGTCTAATAATACACAAGGCGCTCATGTTGCCAAATCAGAGATTCGTAATGCCCTTGATAGCGAACTACATACTCCTGATACTAAAACTGAAGCAGACTCACCAAATGCTTTGGACAGTCAGTCATATATGCCTAAGACAAAAATAAAGGAGCCTGAACAGGCAAAAGTGAAAAATAACAGTAATGGGACATCCTTGCTTCCAGGGCCAGTGAAACGCAGAAGGTTGCGTGCAGCAAATCGTAATAGAGCAGCTTCATCTGGAGAGAGTGCCTCAGCTCAGGTGATGCTAGATGCATCCGGGGCTAACCGCAGCAGAAGAAATAGCCCAATTTGGTTCTCGCTGGTTGCTTCCGAAGAAAGGTAAGATGCTTCTTTGCCTGTAAAGTACATACATATCATTGTGTCTTTTTATTTGAGGTGCTTGAATTCCATATCTGATCTTATGTTAATTGGCTTCAGGAAAGGAGTAGCTTCCTTGCCTCAGATATCTGCATGCTACTTGAGAATTAAGTGAGTTTCGTGACTCCCTTTACTTCAAAGCTTTGTTGCCTCAGTATTCTACTGCATCTGAACTTGTATAACCCAAAGCAGCAAACATAAAATTGTTGGTCTTTCAGAAATTTCCTTTTCTGAAAATAAAACATGTAACGTTGCTGTGGATTTTCAGTGGAATTTGTAAGGTTCCTCTGCTTTCATTCTGTAGTAATGACTTGTTTGTGTTCACAGAGATGGAAAAATGCCTGTCTCATTCATCCAAAAGTATCTAGTAAAGAAACTCGAACTTAAGGACGAAGCTGAGGTGAGTTCATCTGAGTTACCCTCCAGCACAAAAACCCGAGAATAGTTGGTTTTGGTTTGTGGCTTTATGGCGTAATCCAAACCTTGTTTTTATTTTGTTTCTGTTTATAGGTTGAGATTCTGTGCCGTGGTCAGCCTGTTCTCCCGTCGCTGCCACTGCAGAACCTCGTGGACCTGTGGTTTCGGACAGCATCCACATCAAAGAAAGTACCAGCATCAGTTGGTTCGTCGGCCAAGGACTTTGTGATGGTTCTCTCGTACTGTCGAAAAGTCCAGAATGCATGAAAGAGCTTACTTAGAAAATTTTCAGTTCATTGTTTCTTGATGAGCACCCAGTTTCAGTTTTCCATTACAGAGTCACCAATATTGTTGTTGCTGCTGCTGTTGTTGATATTGGTAGATCTAAGTATGAGCTTCTCATTTAGTCATGTGTTGCTATACCATGCGGAGAGTGAGCTGATATTAATGTTTGAATTCTTTGATTGTTTTATTCCATTTATTTTTCTCCATATTAGATTTATACACATGCTTATTTATGTTATCCCCGAGTGTTCTTCTGTCCTCTTCCGTTGTTCTCAATCTTAAATAATATATTTACAAATATATTTTGCATTAATATACTGGTTTCGGGTGTAGTATACTTTTGACCAGCCTCATTTAAGTAATTTTATACGTACACGTATAATTTTATAAATAATTATGTAATTATAGTTATAGGTATACACACAACTTATATAACAGAAATTATTAATATTGTTTGTAAACACTTAATTTTAAATAAAATAAAACAAATAATTAAAAAAATCAAAATATGATATTTTTGAGATATTTTATAATGATAATTATTTAAAAATAATAAATAATTAAACAAATTAAAATAAGATATTTTTCATATATTTTACAATAATAATTATTTAAAAATAATAAATAATTAAACAAATTAAAATATTATATTTTTGAAATATTTTACAATGATAATTATTTAAAAATAATAAAATTATATGTTTTATAATTTAAATAAAATTTAATTAAACTTGAACTTACTTATTAGAATAATATTATATTAAACATATAATATAATCTACTGTGAATTAGCAACAAATTTTTTTTTTTTTTTTAAAACTAGCACGAAACTTAAATTTAAAATCCATATATAATATTTAATATTACATTAAACATATAATATATAATCTTTTCTTGTCACTTTCAAATTCAAAATCTAGAACAAATATAAACTTAAATAAAAATAAATAAATTATTTAATTAAAATAGGATATTTATTTCAAAATTTATATAACATTAATATAAATTTTATAAATAAAACTAAACAAACGTGCATATTACGCGTTGTTTGTATCTAGTCTATATATATTTATAAATAATATTATGTTTTACTAAAATAATACAATAGGATTGGTCATGAACGCCATGGTATACACAATATATAATATAAAATTAAGGAAACAGATTTTGTCTTTAATTTTTTATAAAATAATTTGAAAGCATCTCCTTACTGAGACTTTATTTTATGAACTTAGATTAATGTACACTAAATGTAAATTTAGTTTGATGTACTTAAATTTTTAATAATTAATAATCATTTGAATTTGACAGTTATGACAATTATTGATTCGATTATTATGGAAGAGAAATTTGAGTATTTATGCATAATGTAGGTGCATATATAAAAAAAAATATATTATTCTTTAACATCATTCCAAAATAATGCTAGTATTTGTTTAGTTTCCAAAAATACCATTATCATTTTTTTAGCCTTCATCCGTCTTCTCTCTCGGGTCACCTTTATTCTTTGGACACTATCCATCCATCCCTCCATCCCTTATCAATTAAGATATTAATTTATGCATTTCGAATAGATCTATGCATGATTTTTTGGTTATTTTTTTTCAAATTTTTCACAATTTTTTAGTTCTGAAACGTAAAAATTTGCAAAAAACTCGATATACCCCGATGCCCAGCTCGATGGGCCCTTAAAAATCATGATTTTCAAGAAAAAAATCATCTGCCTCGATAGACCTCGATAGGCCTCGATGCAAATAATTGCAATTAATAAAAAGTGCATAACTTTTCACTCGGGTGTCCGTTTGAGGTGATTTTTTTTTAATTTTGGTATTTTCTTGAGATCTACATGTCTGGGATATGTACACACACATTTGGGAAGTTGAAAGTTTGAAAACATACCAAACTTTGAAAATATAAGGGTATTGTTTTTTAACTTTGGTGTGTTTTCAAGCTTCCAACTTCCCAAATGTATGTGTAAACATATTAGACGTGTAGATCTTAAGAAAATACCCAAATTCAAAAAAAAAATCACCTCAAACGGACACCCGAGTGAAAATTTATGCACTTTATACTAATTGTATTGATTTCCATCGAGACCTATCGAGATCAATCGAGGCAAGTGATTTTTTTTCATGAAAATCATGATTTTTAAGGGCCCATCAAGCTGGGCATCGAGGTACATCGAGGTCTATCGATGTATATCTTAAAAATCATGATTTTCATGAAAAAAAACTATATGTCTTGATACCACCTCGACATACATCGATGCAATTCATAGAAAGTGCATAATTTTTCACTAGGGTGTCTGTTTGAGGTGATTTTTTTTTAATTTGGGTATTTTCTTAAGATCTACACTTCTAAGATGTGTACACACACATTTGGGAAGTTGAAAGCTTGAAAACACACCAAAGTTCGAAATAATACCCTTATATTTTCAAAGTTGGGTATGTTTTCAAACTTTCAACTTCCCAAATGTGTGTGTACATATTCTAGATGTGTAGATCTCAAGAAAATACCCAAATTAAAAAAAAATCACCTCAAATGGACACCCGAGTGAAAAGTTATGCACTTTTTATTAATTGCAATTATTTGCATCGAGGCCTATCGAGATCTATCAAGGCCTATCAAGACAGATGATTTTTTTCTTGAAAATCATGATTTTTAAGGGCCCATCGAGTTGGGCATCGAGGTACATCAAGGTCTATCAAGGTTTATTGAGTTTTCTGCAAATTTTTACGTTTCAGATCTAAAAAATTGTGAAAAATTACAAAAAAAAAAAATCAAAAAGTCATGCACAGATCTATTCGAAATGCATAAATTAGTATCTTAATTGGTAAGGGATGGAGGGATGGATGGTGTCCAAAGAATAAAGGAGACCCGAGAGAGAGAAGACGGATGGAAGCTAAAAAAATGATAAGGGTATTTTTGGAAACGAAACAAATACTAGCATTATTTCGAAATGATGTTAAAGAATAATATTTTTTTTTTGATATATGCACCTACAATATGCATAAATACCCAAATTTCCATTATGGAATAAACGAATGAATCTTAAAATGAGACAAAGTATGGTCTCATAAAATTAAATAGCAAACTTTATTAATTATAGATGATAAAATTTTTGGTGGAAATAAATGCAATACTTGTTTTTTTTTTAACATTGGAAGTGGATTCGAATTTGGACCTATTTATGTGTGGAGATATAGCAACCTAAAACTTATTAAACAAGTAAAAATTATAATTTGAAGAAAAAGAAATTCTATAATGCACCATCTCCCAAAAAAAAAAGTGTACCCTTTGTGTTTTTAATGTGTAATAGTTATATTCTTAATTTTTTATATAGAGATGTACATTGTAATTATTTATGATATCTTACAAATTTTTATGAACAATTAAATAATTTATAATAACAAAAATAAGATTCAAACAGTTTGTTGCACGCGTACTTGTTTTTTTATATGTGTGTGAATCAAGTTATTTGAATTCAACATTATATATTATTTATAATTTCACAAAAATTTGTGGAATATCTATATAACTATAATATCCATCGTTATAAAAAAAAAAAAAGATTATAACTATCTATATTCAGAAAATATAGGGGTGTACACTGCAGAATTTCCTATAAAAAACAAAAAATAAAAAATCTATTTATGTATGAAGAGATATCTGTTAAATAAATAAAAAATTATAATTTGAAGAAAATGAAATTTTATATTGCACTTTCTATAAAAAAAAATGTACTAGTGCACTCTTTTGTGCTCTTGATATATGATAGTTATAATTCTAATTTTTTTTATATGACGGTGTATATTATAATTATTTATTATATTTTACAAATTTTCATGAACAACTAAATAATTTACAATATCAAAATTTAAATTTAAATAATCTGTTGTACCCGTGTTTGATTTTTTTTTTTATAACTGTTTGAAACAGGTTATTTCAATTTTATCTTTTATATTTTAAATTATTCCTAATTCACACAAAATTTAAGAGATCGCCTAATACAAAAGGTGCACTGCACAAGAGAAATTTGAATTTTTATGCTTAATGGGGGGTTGTAATTCAAAATAATGCTAGACATTTTAATCATTTCAAAAAAATGCCAAAAGTTTTGACAATACCCAAAATGCCCCTGCCACAATTCCCCCCAATTCCTTTTGATTCTCCTTTCTCTCTCTCACTCTCTCGGTTCATCTCCCCCCGCCCAACTAACCAAAACCCAGGGAGCATCGAAACCCCGTCGAAGTCGTCGTGTTGCCACCGTCGAAGCCTCCTTTTCTTTCTTTCACTGTCTCTCATCTCTCAATCTCGCTTAAAGATTCTCCCTCTCGCCGTCCCTCGTCCCTTGTCTCCCTCTCGACGTCTCTCGCTCGCCGTCCCTCGGCTCTTAGTATCTACCAAAACCCAGGGCCTCTGGGTTCGAGTTTCTCCCTCTCAACGAGCTCATCCTGTCCCTCTCGTTTGACATTACAAAGTTAACCTCTTATTTTTTATTACATTCAATTTGTGTTTGTAGTGTTATATTTTAGGATTGTTTATGTGTTTGTGTCTGGTTTTGGGTTTGAATCTTGTTGGTTAATGTATGGATTAGTGTGGGTATGTTGAGAGTGAAGTCTGGGGATTTTTGTGGGTCTGGTAAGGTTGCTCGATGGTGGTTCGATGCATGCTCGATAAGCTCGATAGGTTAAGCCATTAAGGGTTCCAAGTTTAGGCTTGATAAGGTTCGATGCATGCTCGATTGGGTTCGATAGGTTAGGTCATTTGGGGTTCCAAGTTTATGCTTCTGTGGGTTTCATGCATGTTCGATGGGGGTTCGATGCATGCTCGATTGGGTTCCATAGGGTAGGCCCATTAGGTGTTCCAGGTTTAAGATTGAGGGATTCGATACATGCTCGATGGGGGTTCGATGCATGCTTGATGGGTTGGGTATTTGTTGGGTTCGATGGTGTTCGATGTTGGTTTGATAGGGTAGGCCTTAGGGGTTCGATGTTGGTTCAATAGGGTGGCCCATTATGAGTTCCAGGTTTAAACCTAAGAAATTAGATGCATGCTAGATGGGGGTTCGATGCATGCTCGATGGATTGGGTTTTATGTTGGGTTCGATGGTGGTTTGATGCATGCTTTAGGGTTGTTCGATAGGGTGGGTCTTAGGGGTTCGATGGTTCATGTATGTTTATTGATGGGTTTTTCACGCGACTTTGTTTAACTGTATTCTTTTTATTTTTATTTTTTGCAGATGCCGAAGTTTCTTTTTCCCTTGACAGATCACTTTCCTGGTCGAGTCACATATAGGGGTAATGGTTACTTTAAAACAATCAAGGACAAGTTTGAGGAGCTCGGGTTGATAGAAAGGGTGAAGGAATCCTCTTTCAAATAATTTTTCGTGGCTGAGAAGTTAGACTTCTCTACATCTCTCATACATCAATTAATGTTGCGCAAGATCCAGTGCAACAAAGAGGATGAGTTGCATTTTCATTTGGGATCTAAACCCTGTAGATTTTGTAGAGGCGAATTTGCTTTGGTTACGGGGTTGAACTTCAGTGCCGGTGTAACACCCAACATTTTCATAATACATTTTTATTATCAATCAGAGTTTCAATACATAAAATGTAAAAGTTTACAAATTTAAGAAATAGTAATGGAAAAATAGTGTTTAAAATATGATTTTATTTTATTAACGAGATTAAAGAGCGAGAGAACCTTGAGTAGTCAAGTATTGGACCCAAATTTCATATAATTTTAATTGGGGATTTTTATAAAATTAAGAAAGTTTTGTTAAAGGGCTTATTTGAAAAGAATTTTAATGTTTTGGGGTCCAAATGTAATTTCAAAAAAAAGAAAGGCTTCAGCCTTATTGACCCGTAGCCTCTCTCTCTTTCCTAAAAAAAATTCTTCTATTTCTCTCTCCTTCTCTTCCTCTTTCTTTCTCTCTCTTTTTCCTCTTTGTGTGCTACTGTTACCGACGACGAACGACCACTTTCCGGCTGCCACATATAGCCACGTGTCAAACCGTTGGATTAAGAGGCCTCCGAACTATCGATCACGCGAGAATCTAGAGCTCACTTGTCGGTTAAGCACCTCAACCGGTCGATTTAAGTTCGGCCACCGCGCGACTTCAAAGTTGCGATTCGGCCACCTCGGGCATCCGTTTGTCGATCCGTCACCACCATCGTGTTCCTCGTGTTGTGGGTTTCAAAATCCAATAACTTGTTCCCACATTTACCATAGTTGGGTGGTGGGCCCACCACGAGCCACCGCGATCCACCGGAGACCGATAGTCAAAACTTAGTTTCGACGTTCCGGAGTTCGTTTTAAGTTTCAGAAAATCATCGTTTGGCTTGTTGTGAAACTCTATCATTGTGGTATAATTTGTTTGACCTATATTGTGATTAATTAGTGTTGACGCGGTTCTTCGCCAACAGGTAATTATGAAAAGAAGAGAAAGGGATTAGTGCTTATGTTGAACCGAAATAGATGAATGATCTTGGAAATGAGATGGTGACACAAAATACGTTTTTTAAGTGGTTCAAAGGTTAAAATCATTCTACTCCACTAGTCAATATTATTGCTAAATGCTGGATAATCTTTTACAGGGTATTTCTTACACTCTCGAGTCCAACCCTTTGTAACTCCCAGGGTCTCCATATTTATAGGAGATGGCACTTGGGAGTTGGTAAGAGGGTCATCCCGTGACCTTCTTACCTATCACGTTAACTCTATGACATTCATGATTAATTCCTAAACCTGACACATAAGTGTGGTCAAGTCAATAGGTAAGGGGATAATGGGTCGCACGGCCCAACCCATTCGTGGGTGTCTGAATACGCACGTTCACGCTGCGTGTCCGAGAAGTCAGGGACATATCAGACACGTGATGTCTGATATATGCACGTTTACCTTGCGTGGCCGACTTTATAAAAGGTCACATCCTCCAACTCTAGCTCGTACCACGAGCTGGATGATTCCCTCGACCTGTGGTCTTCAGAGTCCACTCAGTCCTTAAGCAATCTTGGCGAACCCCTGGGTTACCTCGAGCTAAGGAGGTAGGATCTTATGACGGCAGCTCCGGTCTTGGGGAGGACCACGTGGTAGTCATGATTAGGCCGTACCTCAACTCGCTAATCAGCCCGTGGGAAAATCAGGACGTACAATTAGAATAATTGTTATTATGTGTATTTATAGTATATATTTATATATTCTTGATGTACTGAATATTTTCTATAATTATACTGGCTGTCTTGGATTATATGTATTTTTTATACAGGTTTTGATTTTGGGTTTGTCCATTTTATAGCCGTTGTGCTGCCCAATTTTATAGAAAATAATAGGCAATTAATAAATTTTAAAAAGACATTTAATTGATTTTCTATTAATATGGAAATTATTACGATTAATTCATTTTAATTATTATTGTTATTATTTTGTTAAGTAAATCAAGAATATAGTTTCATGTATATATATATATATAAAATGTGATTTATAGTAAACACATTATTTAACAATTATTATTGTATATAAATATTTTCGTTAATATTTGAATATTAAAATAATATCAAATATTAGTTTCTTACAGTTATTGATATTTGTAAGACCAGTGAATTTTGGAGAAAGTATATTTATTATATCGATTAATACAATTTTATGTTAAAAATATAATTTCTTTTATAGAATGACTATTTGAATATATACATTCACATACGTATTGTTATTGATGTATTTTGTTATTGATATTGAAATAAGTTTATTTATAGACGAAAATTATTATTATTATTATTATTATTATTATTATTATTAATGTATCATAAAAATACATTATATTATGAGTAGAGCCTAAAGTAGTGTTTTGTAAAGAGGATTATGATGCATGAAGAGTATTAGCATTATGATGATGATAATTATTATTATTATCATTTATGTGGTTTCTGGTATTGTTAATATACACTATCAATAGTGTATATTTACGATTTTTATAGAATTTAATAAATGATGTACCTTCAATAGGATCTGTATGGATTGGATTGATTAACTCTTGGTGAACAGTTTTAAAATAAGCTAAGGACCTAAGGTAAGTAAATTTCACATTTTGTGCTTAAATGTGATATGCATGACTACATTGGTTGTGTATGTTCGTTGTGTTAAGTATGAGATGAAGATGCATATGATGAGTATGTGATGAATGGTTATATGAGTTATGTGTGGTATGTATATCATAATGAATTATATGATATATAATAGATGAATTTCATGATATGTGAAAGTTGTCTTAATTGTTTATCTGAGTTATGTGCAAGTATGTGTTCTCATGTTGATGAATACATGGATTACCTTCTATGTTCATGATTTTGTTACATGTTATGATATATGAAGCCTTAAGTTTTTAGGTTGGAAACCTTATACCTGAGTCATAGCTCTACGTTAAAGTATAACAACGCCACCAACCCAAAGTTTCATGTATTATGACTAAAGATGCTTTGAGTTATATGAGATGTGATACAATGCCTTGATTGAATACCATCAAACATGAATCATGAACATGAACATTGGGATTTCAGCATCAGCATGTATGCATGGCATGTACAGTTATGTGATACATTATTATGTAATATAAGACCGTGCATATGAATATGAGAAATGAAATGCCTTGAAAAGTCTTATGTAAAGTTAAACATTTAAATGACACAAGGCTTAAGCAAAGTGATAATAAGATGTTTAAAAAAAAAAGGTGCCACTGTTTCGATGAAGAAATTAAGTAAGTTCAGTAAAGAAGACGGATATAATGCCCCAAATTTCCTAATAAGGCTTAGGACCTTGATTAGGAGGCCGGGAGGGATATAATTGATTTATCATGTTATTAAATGATTATATGCATGTTTATGTGAATTATATTATTATATGATGGTAAATGCATGCATATGGGTCCACATTTAATTATAAGGGCATTTTGGTAATTTGGCCCGTTGAGGGCGTGATTGTGTATTTTCATGCATGTGGGTGAATTATAAATATTACCACATTATGTGTGGATTGGTTCAAGCCATTCGGCATGAGACGATCATGAAATGCAAGTTTTCAGTCTAGTCATAACGGGATTAAGTTCGAGGTTCGAAGTGAGTCTCGGGGTAATTTGGTGATTAGAACGTTGTCAGGAATTAAAGGATAACGAGATATGAATTATTGGTATTTGAGAATATTGAGAATAGTGGGAATTGGAGGGTGTTAATTATAATTAACGAAATAGGCAGGAAATGACGATTTTACCCTTGGGAGTCTTTAGAAGCCTTTATTTGACCTAGGGGTATTTTAGTCTTTTCACCCCTAGGATTGATATAAGCCATTAGAAGGCTGTGGAATTGTAAAACAAAGCATCATTATCATCCTCATCTCTCCCTCCCGTACATGTTCTTCTCTCCTTCTTCCTTTTGATTTTTGAGAGCAAATTTGAGGATCCAAGCTAGGAGAGCAAGGCTTGAGGGCTTAGGACCTTGGTTCAACCATTGAAGGGGGTCTAAATCAAGCTTGAGGTAAGATTACATCCATGAATTTAAGCTATACTCTGTTTTTCACGCAAGTTTTCAGTTGATAATTTGAGGTGTTAGTTGTGAGAATTCATGGAAGTTTTTGTGTAAGATTGCTTGGGTTTTGATGAGGGTGTGTTGTAGATGAAGTTTAGGGGTTGAATTTGATGTTTGGGTGAAGTTTGGGATTGGTTTGGATGCTTGGTTTTCAAGGGGGGTCGCAGGGGAGAAGACCATAAAAGTTTATGGTATGCTGATGGCGCCCCAACGCTAGGCAGGGTAGGAAATGGGCTTCTCTGACTTTGGGGCAGCGCCCCAGCGCTAGTGCATTTTTCCAGCAACCTATTTTTAGGGCTCGGGATGACTTTTAAGGCTCGGGGGTTTGTTCCTTTACCCCGTTTAGGTAGATTAAGAGTCACGAGAGTGCAGGATGGATCCCGGGAGTGAGGTTTTAGATTATAAACATTTTTATGATTTATTTTATTGATGGGATTCCATATTTGGTTATGACTAGGTGACCGCTAAAGGATCAAAGGATTGATCGTTCTCAAGGGTCGTTCTTTTACTAATTCTTGCTCGAACCCGAGGTAAGAAAACTTCACCCCATATGTGACATGCATGGTTATTCTTGATGCATGTTGGATGCTTAAATGTGGACATTGATAGCATGTTGAATGCTTAGCAATCTTGCTCATTTGTATATGGTTATTATTGAGGCATGCTGGATGATTAAGTGTGATGCATGTGATGCACGAGAAACATGTGATTAGAGCATGCCATGAATATTGATTATGAGACTGATCAGAGCTTGAGTCTCTGTGTTTGTGCATGATCATAATTGTTCTAACAACTGTTAAGTAAGCATGATGAATGCCCTACGTTTGAATATTCGACATATGACATATGTTTGGTAGCATTGCTTACTTGTGCATGGTACCGACTAATTAGTCAGAATTGGCAAAGGTGTTAGTATCAACTATGAAGCTGTGACTCATTGGTCAAGTTCGGCAGTGGTACTGGGCACTGGTCACACAGTGCTGACTCATAAGTCAGGAACGACCTTAGCGTGTTCAACGCAAGCCAACAAAGATTAGATCTAATGACATCTGCATTAGATGACTCAACAAGAGCATTAATGCTGGACCGACCTCAAGTTCGATGAAAACTAAAAGTGCTTGTGTGACTTACCCATCAGTCACTCATCTGATTAGAGCCATTGCAGGAAAGCCCAGGTAACGGTTTTGTTACACGGCTATGGGCACCGAGCCCCATAGTGACTTGCTTGTCAGTCACTCATTATGGTTTAACAGAACCTCAAAGTGATATTCACTCATCTGTTCAGGACTATAAGCTCTGTACGATCATTCTGATCATCATTTGCATGGCTTTGGGTATTGAGCCCCGTAGTGACTTGCTTGTCAGTCACTTAGTATGGTTTACCAGAACCTCAAGTGTTAAATCACTCATCTGATTAAGATAGACTTGATAGTCATCCAGTCAGGAGGGCAAGATTTCTTTTCCTTGATTCCCCATCATTATTTGAGTTTATTTGCATGCTTGAATAGAGCTATGTTTTCTAGGCATGCCAGATATGATTTGATATCATGATATGTCTGTTCATGAGCATATTGAGTTTTCTTGCTGGGCTTCGGCTCACAGGTGCTATGTGGTGCAGGTAAAGGCAAAAGAAAGCTGGACCATCCTTGAGTTGGAGAGCTTAGGTGACGATGTGTACATATGCAGCTGCTCGACAGCCACGGCCGAGGTTTGAAGGAGAGGAACTAGGGCTAAACCCTGTTTTGCCGTTTAGATCGGTTGGTTGTATATATTTTCTTGTAATAGACCTTTAAATTATATTTTTGGGATCCCAATGTATACAATAAACGTTCTAGTGAAACATTATATCTTAACCAAAAATTTTAATCCCTAAACCGCTAATCATACTTAGTTACACGTTTATGGCCAAATGACTCGATTAGCGAGTTTAGCACTGTTTATAATGTGCACCGTAACGGTCCCTGGAGTTTAGGACGTTACAATGGAGGTCTTTAAGGCTTATAGTGGCTGCCCACTAGTGTGGGCTAGGTCAGAGTTGACCATTCAGATATGTTTTCCATGTTCCCATCTTTCTCCTCCATATGTGTAATAAGTATGGCAGCTATGGCAATGATGAAATGAGTGTTATGATGAGCCTAGCTGCGATGATGTCTAGCCGGAGGAGAACCCATGGGATTTTATATGATATGTGTAACAAGCCCTGCAAGCATTGGACGAATCAAACAGTGTGCACAAGTGAAATTGGGCCCATAAAAATGTGAAAGTAAAAGAAAGAGCATAAAAGTAAAGTTTGAAAGTGCATGAGCAATAAATGAAATGCATAAGTATATAAGTCAGCATATTAGTATATGTGCACTTCAAACTCACGACATTCATGTGTATGTGTATACATGAGATTTACTTACTGAGCGTTAGCTCATTATGTTATTTTCCAACATTTTTCTAGGAGTGGCTTTAGATGTGAAAAACTTGTGGAGCACGGACTCAGTAGCAATGCAATAGTAGTTTAGGGTTTTTCATATTGCTACATTAAATTTAAAGTATTCATACGTGTAATAATTTCTATTAATAAGTTTATATGAAAGTTTTAAATTTTTATGTATTTCTTAGTATCATTTTATTTAATTCATTTGGTCAAGTGCCTAACATACTCGTAAACCCTGGAATTACAAGTATGTGGCAGACGTACCCTACCTTAGGGGCGTCACAGCCGGGCCATCTGAGACTGATTTGAAGAAACACTTGACTAGTGACCGCTTAATCAATGAGTACTTTAATGATGAAGAAATGGTGACGATAATGCATTTGGAGGCTGCTTTAAAAACTGCATTGTAGTTGAAGGTGCCTACAAGTTGGGCCTATGTTTCTTTGTTGAGGGGGTTTTACTTGTACGAGAGGGCAAGTTAAATGTCTGGATATATTTGCTGAAGATGGTGGAGGACACTGAGTACTTCTTTACTTACCCATGGGGGAAGGTGTCTTTTAACAAGCTTATGGATGCATGTCAAAAAGGCATGCATCATCAGAAGAGGAACTATGAGAAGAAGAAAGAAGTTAAGGAAAAACAGAAAGAAGCAAAATACAGTTTGTATGGTTATGTCCCTGCATTGCAGTAATTAGCATACGAGGCCATCCAGCAGTTTGCACGTGAGTATGGTATTAACCATGGAAACCAGTTTCCGAGGATGCTTAGTTGGTCGAGCAATAAGGAGCGTCCTATTTCGAAGGCTGACCTTGCAAATATGTTCAAGAAGAGGAGTGTAAGCTCTTCTATATTATGTCAAAATATAGTATTCGTTGGTGGTTTCAAACTAACTTAATGCTTTCTGTTTGATGCAGTTGATTGTGTTGTCCATGTTGAAGCCCCCACCTTCGGAGATAGATTATTATAGCGCTTTGACTGAGGGTGATGCTCCCTTGTATCCCGGGTCTGGCCAAGAAGAAGAGGTAGAAACTCCCACTGATTTTGAGAAGGTGACGGAGATACCTGCTGAGGTTGCGAAGGCAGCCAATATTTTTGTTGATGGCCCTGATGATGAGGATACCCCAGTCCCCATCGGCCCCACACCCTCAGCCCCGGCCCCATCAGTACACCCCAGTCCTGATCAACCTGATTTACGAGAGGTGTTGGAGAGGTTAGAGCGAGTCGAGAGTCATCAGGATACCATCCTACAGAACCAGGCGATCATCATGGATGCTGTCAATAAGATCTTGACATTTGTACAAGATCTTCGCAGAGACACGACGGAGAATGATTCTGAGTCCAACTCACTTGACCTCCCATATGATTTTTTCGTACATGACATAGGTACTCCTCCCCTGATAGTACTCATAGCAAATCCTGAGACCCCAGGTGTTGCTATTATAGAACCTGGGGATGTTGCTGGTGTAGAGTTTGAATTGGCCAAGAGGAAAAGACGTAAACCTAAGAAATTTGAAGACTACACCGACCCAACCAGGAAGAAAGCTCGTGGGATGCGATTGATGACGTGCCATTAGTCCTCGACCCTCTGAAGAAGCCATTTGCTACACAGTACAGGATGATCGACAAGTGGTTGCTTGAAGATATTTCGAACAAGACGAAGAGGGATGTCCAAACTGGTGTGCATGATCCGAGTTGGTTTCTGACGCTGAAGACACCACAGTTTTGGATCAATGATGGGGTAAGTAATTTTATTAATATCTTTTATCTGGTAGTTCAATAAGGTTCGATGGGGTTCGATGGGGAGAGGCAGGTGTTTGGTCCTTGAAACTATAATTTTGTTTCGATGTAGGTTCGATGGGGTTCAATAGGGGTTTTGATGGGTAGAGGAAGATGGTTTGGTTCTAGAGTAGCTTTAAATTGGGTTCGATAGGAGTTCGATGAGGATCGATGGGTAGAGGCAGATGGTTTGGTTCTAGTAGCTTTAAATTGGGTTCAATGGGGTTTGATAGGGATTCGATGTTGGTTCGATGGGGTAGAGGCAGATGGTTTGGTTATAGTAGCTTTAAATTGGGTTCGATTCGATGTGGATTCGATGGGTAGAGGTAGATGGTTTGGTTCTAGTAGCTTTAAATTAGGTTCGATGGGGTTCAATAGGGATTCGATGTTGGTTCGATGGGGTAGAGGCAGATGGTTTGGTTATAGTAGCTTTAAATTGGGTTTGATGGGGTTCGATAGCGATGTGGATTCGGTGGGTAGAGGCAGATGGTTTGGTTCTAGTAGCTTTAAATTGGATTCGTTGGGGTTCGATGGGGTTTCGATTGGTAGAGGCAGATGGTTTGGTTCTAGTAACTTTAAATTGGGTTCGATAGGGGTTCGATGTGGATTTGATGGGTAGAGGCAGATGGTTTGGTTCGAGTAGCTTTAAATTGGGTTCGATGTGGATTCGATGGGTAGAGGCAGATGGTTTGGTTCTAGTAGCTTTAAATTGGGGTCGATGGGGTTCGATAGGGGTTCGATGGGGTTTCGATGGGTAGAGACAGATGATTTGGTTCTAGTAGCTTTAAATTGGCTTCGATAAGGGTTCGATAGGGGTTCGATATGGATTCAATGGGTAGAGGCAGATGGTTTGGTTCTTGTAGCTTTAAATTGGGTTCAATGGGGTTTGATAGGGATTTGATGTTGGTTCGATGGGGTAGAGGCAGATGGTTTGGTTATAGTAGCTTTAAATTGGGTTCGATAGGGGTTCGATGTGGATTCGATGGGTAGAGGTAGATGGTTTGGTTCTAGTAGCTTTAAATTGGGTTCGATGGGGTTCAATAGGGATTCGATGTTGGTTCGATGGGGTAGAGGCAGATGGTTTGGTTATAGTAGCTTTAAATTGGGTTTGATGGGGTTCGATAGCAATGTGGATTCGATGGGGTAGAGGTAGATGGTTTGGTTCTAGTAGCTTTAAATTGGATTCGTTGGGGTTCGATGGGGTTTCGATGGGTAGAGGCAGATGGTTTGGTTCTAGTAGCTTTAAATTGGGTTCGATAGGGGTTCGATGTGGATTTGATGGGTAGAGGCAGATGGTTTGGTTCGAGTAGCTTTAAATTGGGTTCGATGTGGATTCGATGGGTAGAGGCAGATGGTTTGGTTCTAGTAGCTTTAAATTAGGGTCGATGGGGTTCGATAGGGGTTCGATGGGGTTTCGATGGGTAGAGGCAAATGATTTGGTTCTAGTAGCTTTAAATTGGCTTCGATAAGGGTTCGATAGGGGTTCGATATGGATTCAATGGGTAGAGGCAGATGGTTTGGTTCCTGTAGCTTTAAATTGGGGTCGATGGGGTTCGATGTTAGTTCGATGGGTAGAGGCAGATGGTTTAACAATTGCTTTCCTATCATTTTTGCAGCATATTGATGCGGCTAAGCATATGCTACGTAGGCGTCGACAGTTTTATCCCGGAGCGTATCGACAAAATGTTGTTGTAATGAATATTATGTTCTCATAAGTTGTACCGGTCCGTTATGATGCATATCAGAATGCCAAGGAAGCGGATAAGAAAAGGTTTTTGTGGGATTTATATGTGATGTCAATGATTACGGGAATTGATAATCAATTTCTGGCGTCGTGGAAGGGAGTAGACACTGTATATTGGTGTCAGAACTACCTTCAAGCACATTGGTTTGTAGTTGAAGCCTCCATTTTTACTTGGACTCTGAATGTTTATGATTCAGACGTGACAGTGATAAGTGATAAACAACTGCAATCCCTTATGAAGTCATGGTTTACTTGGTTCCCATCGTTGTTATTGCAGTCATAGCTTTTCATGGACAACCCTCGGTTGACGATTCCACCTGGAGCTAAAAGATGCAAAGAGTTCAACGTGCACCGCATGCCAGTTGATTCAGTACCCCAAACCAAAGTCAAGTAATCAAAATTCTAGTTTTTATTCAAGTTTTTAAAATTAAATTCTATGTTGATTTTGTTACTAATGCACTTTATGTTTCATTCACAATGGAGATTGTGGTGTGTATGCCATCAAGCACATCGAGCACTTATTGGGTAGGCTACCACTTCACACGATCTGCGATGACAACATGGAGTTGTTCAGAAAAAAATGGATAGTTGACTTATGGTATCAGAATGTTAGACATTGAACATTCTCTTCTTGTTATATTTCTTTGCTTAAAATTTAAGTTATTAAAAAAATTGTGTATCGAGCGACCAAAATCCAAGCGACCAAAATTCATTAACGACAATAAAAAACAAAAAAAAAAAATCTGACAAATCAAGTTTAAATAAAATACAACAAAAATTATACTCAAAGTTGAGCTTTGCATGCGGACTTCTTGTGACCACGACCACCACATCTACTGCACTTACGTATTTTCACATCTTTTTCCCCGCCGGATGGCCAACGGTTTGTCCTTGGTCTTCCTAGCTTTGGCTTCTTTAGACGACCAACTTGTTGTTTCTCTATGGGTACACCAACTACAATATTCTTAATGTCATTTGGAAGTATCCAGTCATCCTCATTCCCAGTTGGGTAAATGGTTTCTTCGTACGAATTCCTCCATAACTCAATGGTGTAAAACGGTGAACACAAAGAGTAAAGGTTCACCCCACGCTCTATAGCTGCTGCAGCTGCATGGGGACAAAGTGTGCCTATGAGCTAGAATACCCCACATGAGCATGATTTCGTCATCAAATTCACCTCAGCATCGTTGTCTGCACCAGTTACATGAAACTCGAATTGTCCAAGGGCATAGACATTCATGAACCTTCCTTTGTCAGCATTGTTTGATACATCTGCCTCCATCAGGGTGGATAATTTGATGGTAGTCTTCTCTGTCAAACTATGTCATTTAGAAAACCAAGACTGTAGTGTGAACTAAATGAATTCCAAAAAAATTGTAACTGGAAAGGTTCTTGCATCCTTGGTCTTGTTGTTGAAGCTTTCAGCGTAGTTGCTTGTCATTATATTATATTGTTTTCCAGGAAAAAAAGGATGAGACCACTTATCAAAACCAATTCCCTCCAAATAGTCAGCTATGGGAGGATCCATTTGCTTAATATTTTCAAAATGCTTTAGAAATTCGGTCTTCTTCCATGCATAGGTTGCTGCCCACATCTCATTGTGATAGTGATCATCCTTGAACTTAGCTTTCACATTCATACTGATGTGATGGTAGCATGCGTCGTGGTAGGCATCAAGAAAGACAGCATCTAGAGCATGAATAATGCTAGCGTGCCTATCTGACACGAAAGTCAGGTCATCAACATCCCCAATGGCTTCCTTCAACTTCGTCATGAAATATTTCCACGAGTTGTGGTTCTCACTATCCACCAACCCAAACGCAATTGGATATAAATGACTATTTGCATCCAAAGCAACAACACATAACATATGGCCATCGTACTTATTCTTCAGGAACGTGCCATCCACACATATCACAGGAAGACAAAATCTGAATCCCCTCCTACAAACTCCAAGGGAAAAGAAGCAATATAGGAAACGACCATCTTCAGTGACAAAATCAGTAATTGTACCTGGATTCTTTTGCTGCAACGTGTGCAAGTAGGATGGCAACTTGCAATACGAATCTTCATATGTCCCTCTAACATATGTAAGTGCCTTCTCTCTTACCGTTGATAGCCCGGGATGTTAGGATCACAACGGTACCTGGGGGAACAACTTATCCCCAGGCCGTTGAGAAGGCTCTTACTGCTGAGGAAGCAGAGAACAAAATTTGGAAGGAAAGTGCAGTGAGGTGCGAGGGTTGCAGGGTGGTGCCTCTTTATTCTGGGTCAGGTAGGGGCGGAGGCCCCAGTGATTTCAAGAGAAAGACTCCTGACACTTCGACCGATGTTGGTCCTGATAGGAGGGGTCGGGGTGGTCAGGGTGGCCATCAAGGCAGCAGTGAACCATGGAGGAATTATCCGGAGTGCCCGAGGTGTAGAAGACGCCATCAGGGCAAATTTCGGGCCAAGGCTTGTTATGTGTGTGGCACGGTGGGGGACCTCAAGAAGGACTGCCCAACAGTGAAGAAAGGGGAAGCAGGAAAGGTGGACAGCTTGACTCCAACTCGAGTGTTCACCTTGACACAAGCAGAGGCCGAGGCTAGTCCCTCGGTAGTGACAGGTCAGCTTTCTAGTGCTAGCTCTCCTTTTTCTGTATTGATTGATTCTGGTGCTACACATTCCTTTGTTTCTAGTAAAGTGATTGATAGACTGTGTAGACCTAGTGAGTATCGGAATGCGGGGTTTGGGACTTTATTGCCTACTGAGGAACTGGTAGTTTCTAGGAGATGGATTAGGGCACTGCCAGTGATGGTTGATAGTAGGAAGCTTTCAGTTGACTTGATTGAGCTAGATATGGAGGATTTCGACATGATCTTAGGGATGGATTGGTTGGCCAGATATGGGGCTACTATTAACTGCATGAAGAAGATGGTGACTTTTGAGCCTGAGGGCGAGGATCCTTTTGTCTTTGTGGGTGCGGTATGTGGACCCCGCATACCCATGATATCTGCATTGAGAGCCAAAGACTTGTTACAGGGTGGATGTATAGGTTTTCTGGCTAGTGTAGTGGGCACTACCAAGAGGTTGCCAGCGGGGCCGAGTGAGACCAGGGTGGTTTGTGAGTTTTTGGATGTATTTCCTGAGGAGCTACCGGGGTTGCCGCCACGCAGGGAGATTCAGTTTGTTATTGAGTTAGCACCGGGGACAGAACCAGTATCAAGAGCGCCATACAGGATGGCACTAGCAGATTTGAAAGAGTTGAAGATACAGTTACAGGAACTTCTGGATTTGGGATTCATCAAACCTAGTTACTCTCCATGGGGCGCTCCAGTTTTGTTTGTTAAGAAGAAGGACGGGACTTTGAGGATGTGTATAGATTACAGGGAATTGAACAAGTTGACCATTAAGAATAATTATCCTCTACCAAGGATTGATGACTTGTTCGATCAGCTGTAGGGAAAGACGGTGTTCTCAAAGATTGATCTTCGATTTGGTTACCACCAGCTGAGGATAAGGGACGAGGACATACCAAAGACGACCTTCCGAACGTGGTATGGGCACTACGAGTTCTTGGTCATGTCTTTTGGTTTGACCAACGCCCCAACAGCTTTCATGGATCTAATGAACATGGTGTTCAAGGATTTCTTGGATCAGTTCATCATTGTCTTCATCGACGACATCTTAGTGTACTCTAGTTTAGAGGCAGAGCACGAGCGGCATCTTCGACAGGTTTTACAGAGGTTAAGAGAACACCAGTTATATGCTAAGTTTAAGAAATGTGAGTTTTGGTTGCCAGAGGTGACTTTTCTTGGGCATATAGTTGGTGCAGAAGGGATTAAGGTGGATCCATCCAAGGTGGAAGCGGTGAGAGATTGGCCGAGGCCAAGGAACGCCTCAGAGGTACGGAGTTTCCTCGGGTTAGCAGGTTACTACAGGCGGTTTGTAGAAGGATTCTCGAAAATTGCTTCACCAATGATAGAGTTGACACGGAAGAACCAGAAGTTCGTTTGGTCAGAAAAGTGTGAGCACAATTTTCAAGAATTGAAGCAACGACTTGTTACTGCACCTGTTCTGAGTCTTCTTTCAAAAGAAGGGAAGTTTGTAGTATACTGTGATGCATCGAGAATGGGTTTGGGCTGTGTGTTGATGCAGAATGAGAAGGTTATAACTTATGCATCGCGACAGTTGAAGGAGTATGAGCAATGATATCTTACCCATGATTTGGAGCTGGCGGCAGTGGTGTTCGCACTGAAGGTTTGGCGGCATTATCTGTATGGGGAGAAGTGCGAGATATACACTGACCATAAGAGTTTGAAGTACTTCTTCACCCAAAAGGATCTGAACATGATGCAAAGGTGTTGGTTGGAGTTGGTTAAGGACTATGATTATGATATTCTTTACCATCCAGGGAAAGCCAATGTTGTGGCAGATGAATTGAGCCGGAGGGGCGGGGCAGTTATTTAGTTTTGTTCAGAACTCGAGAGAATCAGCTGATGAGATGGCCAGGGCAAAGATAGAGCTGGTGGTGGGCCAGTTGGCCAATATTACTGTACGCCCTGGATTTCCCACGGGCTGATTAGCAAGCCGAGCTTCTAACTAATCGTAGTTATCTCATGAACTCCCCTGAAACCGGAGCTTCTGTCGTTAGTTCGAGGAATCCCAAAGGGCTCGCCCCCATTGTCCAAGACTGAAGCAGGCCCCCTGAAGGCCGAAGGTCGAGTCCAGCATGCAGCTCGCAGTACGAGCTGGGCATGGAGCTATGACCCCTTGAGAAGTAAACACACGCAAGATAAACGTGCATATATCAGGCATCACGTGTCTGATATCCCCCTGACTTCTCGGACACGCAGCAGGAACGTGCGTGTTCAGACACCCACGGTGGGGTTGGGCCGTGCGGCCCATTCCTTCCTTACCCAAATTGATTTGACCACACTTATGTGTCAGGTTTAGGAATTAATCATGAATGTCACATAATTGACACGACAAGTAAGAAGGTCACGAGATGACCTCCCTACCAACTTCCAGGTGCCTTCTCCTATAAATAGGGAGACCCTGGGAATTGATAGGGGTTGGAAAAATAATCTCTTGTAAGAAATACTCTGTAATCAAATACTCAGTATAGATCAATAATATTGACTAGTGGAGTAGAAGGATTTTAACCTTCGAACCACTTAAAAACCATGTCTTGAGTCACCTCTTTCATCCTCTAAGATCATATATCTATTTCAGTTCACCTTTAGCACTAATCCATTTCTCTTCTTCTCTTAATTACATGTTGGCGAAGAACCGCGTCAACAATTACCTTGCAGTCGACCCTGCTAGAGCAGATCAAGGAGGGGCAGTTGGCAGATGCGCAACTACAGGAAGTTAGGCAGAATGTCTCAGCAGGGAGAGCTAAGGACTATTTTATTTCTGAGGTTGGTATGCTTCGATATCAGGGACGGATTTGTGTTTCGGCAGATGAGAAGATCAGACGAGAAATACTAGAAGAGTCTCACACTATGCCATACTCGCTTCATCCGGGTACCACAAAGATGTATCAGGATCTACAGACATTATATTGGTGGCCTGGGATGAAGAAGGATGTGGTAGAGTATGTGGACAGATGTTTGACATGTCAGCAGGTGAAGGCTGAGCATCAACGGCCAGCAAGGTTGCTTCAGCCTTTGGGTATTCCTGAGTGGAAGTGGGAAGACATTACGATGGATTTTGTGGGAGGTCTACCCAGGACGGTGGGACTTTGTGACTCGGTGTAGGTAATAGTGGAAAGATACACCAAATCAGTTCATTTTCTACCAGTGAAGTCAACTTACACAGTGGAACAGTATGCGGAGTTTTATGTGAGGGAGATAGTTCGTCTCCATGGGGTTCCTAAGTCCATCGTATCTGATCGAGACCCTATCTTTACCTCCAAGTTCTGGGGAGCTCTATAGAAGGCTATGGGGACACAGTTGAAGTTTAGCACAGCTTTTCATCCTCAGACTAATGGGCAGTCTGAGAGGACGATTCAGGTGTTGGAGGATATGATTAGGGCATATGTGATTGATTTCGAGGGGTCTTGGAGCAAGTATCTCCCGTTGATTGAATTTTCGTATAACAATAGTTATCAGTCCACAATTGGAATGGCTCCTTATGAGTTGCTATATGGAAGGAAGTGTAGGTCGCCCATTCATTGGGACGAGATGGATGAGAGAAAGTATTTGGGGCTAGACATGGTTCAGAAGACAAGTGAAGCTATTGAAAAGATTCGAGCCAGGATGATTGCTTCGCAGAGTAGACAGAAAAGCTACACTGATCCTAGGCGTAGAGATGTGGAGTATCAAGTAGGGGACCACGTGTTTCTATGAGTTTCACAAGTGCGAGGGGTGAAGAGATTTTGAGTAAAGGGCAAGCTGAGCCCTCGATTTGTTGGACCTTTCGAGATTCTAGAAAGGATTGGACAGGTGGCTTACAGATTGGCCTTGCCACCATCGCTGTCAGGAGTTCATGATGTATTCCATGTCTCTATGTTGCGGAAGTATGTCTCAGATTCAACACATGTGCTGAAGTATGAGGACTTAGAGTTACATGCAGATTTTTCCTATGAGGAGCGACTGGTTCAGATTTTGGATCAAAAGGATAAAGTTCTATGGAACAAGACGATTCTGTTAGTTAAAGTGTTGTGGAGAAACAGCAAGGTCGAGGAAGCGACCTGGGAGCTAGAGACGGTGATGCGGGATCAGTATCCCGAGCTATTCAGGTAAATTTCGAGGATGAAATTCTCAATAGGAGGGGATAGTTGTAACAACCCAAAACCACTAATATGGCTTAAGGGCCTTGATTAGTGTGCTAGGAGGGCACAATTGGTTTATGTGTGAATTTATTGAGTTAACATGTGATTATATGATAAGCATGCTTGTATGGTTATGTGAATGTAAATGTGATTATATGTTATATTTGTGAGAACCACATTATTATATAGGTAAATCTGCAGCATGCAACTTGAGGCGATCCTAGGGAGCTAGTTAGCAGGAAAGTCACAACGGGGCTTAATACTTGACTTGGGGCAAGTCAAGGGGTATTTCGAGTATTAGATGATTATTTGGGTTATCGGGTTATGGAAATAAATAATTTGAGATATATTTGAGGTTAGGAAGCTTAGGCGGGAATATTGGGGAATTTTACCATTTTGCCCTCGAGGACATTTTCGGTACCCCGAGCCTCGAGATTGACTTAATTAACCAAGGTTAGACTAAGTAAAATAGAAACCAGTAGAACAAAAATCCAAACCGACCCTTTTATGTTCCTTTCTTCCTTCCCTTCTCTCTCTCAAGAAAACTATTGAAACCTAAGGAGATTCAGCTGGAACTCTGTGATTTGGGCTGAAGTTTTGAGGGATTAGCTCAGTTTCTAACTAAGGGAATTCAACCAGGACAAAGGTAAGAACTGAATTACACTCTTGATCACTAGAATTCTGTGTTTTGGTTGGGTTTTAAAGTGTTTATGGTTTTGAAGTTTAAGGACTGAATTGAAGCTGGAAAGCTTGGGTTTTAGCTCAGAAATTGTTAAGGAAGTGGTTCATCAAAGAAGGTAAGTTTCAATTCGTAATTTAGAGTTTAAATTCTAAGTTTGCGTGACTGGTTTTAGAGTTTTTGAGCTACTGGGTTTCAGAAATCAAAATGGGATTTTAATGAGTTTTTAAGCTAGGTTTTTGTTGGATTATGTTGCTAGAATCATGTTAGAAGTTTTGTGATCAATGGGTTTTGGAATTAGGGTGCTTTGGGGTGGTTTTGAGCAAGTTTAGGGTGTTAGGCATGGTGGATTTTCTGGGCACGAAGGGCTGGGCTGCGGCTCTGTTCTAGAGTGTCACAGCCCTGCGAAGCAAAGAAAAGCCAAGGAGGCTCTGCTGTGGGGAAGCACTGCGGCGCCACAGGGCAGGGCCGCGGTGCGTGTCTGTCTTCAGAGAGGCCTAGTCTCTGCTTCAGGGGAGAGTTGCGGCATGGGTTTTGAGGGCCACGGCCCTTAAGGTTATTTTTGGTCTTTTGGAGGTTTTAAGCGCGGGAACCTAACCTAGGGTGCTCGGGATCGATTCCACCACCGTGTTTGGTGGAATTCGATGTCCCGGAAGCTAGAACTCCATCCGGAAATATTAACACGATTATTAATGGTATTCCCTATCTTGGTTGTGACTAGGTATTAAGCTAGGGCTCGGGAAGTGGATCGTGCTTAAGAGGCGTCGCTCGTAATCAGTAAAGTTGGAAATTAAAGGTAAGAAAACTGCACCCGGTAGTGGATTTATTATGGGACTAAGGGTTCCCTAATCTGTATTGTAATGCCCCGGATTCCCTATTATGGTTAATGGCTGGATTAGTAGGCCGGGAGGGCCATAATTGTTTAATTATGCCATTAAATGTGTTTATGCATGTTTATGAGAATTATATTATAATATGATGTTAAATGCATGCATGTGAGTCCACATTTGTTTACAGGGGTGTTTTGGTAATTTGGCCCGTTGAGGGTATAATTGAATATCTGTTAGCATGTTAATGATATATTGTGAGACCACATTATAATGTGGATTGGTTCGAGTATTTCGACATGAGACGATCTTTAAACATGATTTATCGGTTTGGTCATAACAGGTTTGAGCTCGGGGCTCGGGGTGAGTCTCAGGGTGATATTTATGGTTATGGCGTTACCGGGGATTTTAGGGTAACGGGATATGAATTATTGGTGTTTGAGGATATTGAGATTAGCGGGAATTGGGAAGCGTTAATTATGATTAACGGGTTAAGCGGAAAGTACCAATTTTGCCCTTGTGATGGTTTTAGAGGCTTTGGATGACACAAGGGTATTTTGGTCATTTTAGGGAGGATATATGTGACTTTAGGTGGCTGTTGGCTGTAGAAAGTGGTAGACTAGACAGGACAAAAACAGAGACTCTCATCTTCCTTTCCCGTACACAATTTCCTTCATTCTTCCTTTGAGGTTTTTGAGTTCTAGGTGGGGATTCAAGCTAGGGAAACTTAAAGGCTGGGTTAGTGGCTTGGATCATCTTGTAAGGGAGGTCCAAAACCGGTTTCAAGGTGAGTTTTAGCCTTTGGTTTCAGGTGTTGCTCTATTTTCGTTTTAGTTTTCAATTCATGGTTTTTGATGTGGGAAGTGTGAATCAAAGGGGGGTTTTTGTGCTGTTTTGATTGGGGTTTGATGAGGGTGAGCTATGGGTGTTATTTGGGGGTTTAATTGTGTGTTTGGAGGAGGTTTGGAGTTGGTTCGAAGGGTTATTTCCAAGGGAAAACGCAGGGGAGAGTTGGCTGGTGCGTGCTGGTTTCTTGGCTGGTTTGCGAAATGAGCCGCGGCCTGTCTATGGTGTGCCGCGGCCTGTGTTGGCTTAAAAGGTGAAAATGGCTCTGTCAGGAGGGTGAGCCGCGGCCCATCAGGGCAGATTTATCCAAAAAGATGTTTTTAGCTTGGGGATTCAAACCTAGGGCCTCGGGGTTGAACCTAGTACCTAGTTGAGTTATGTTTGATGTCCCGGAGGCTAGATCTTGGTTTGGGAACCCTCAGTTATCATCTTTATTGATGAATCCTATATTTTGGTTATGACCAGGTGACCGTCGAGGAATTTAAAGGTTGATCGTTCTCAGGGGTCGTTCATATAATAATTCTCACTCGAACTAGAGGTAAGAAAACAATGTATGATTACAGTTGCACCCTGTATAGGTATATGACATGCATGGTTTGATATTGAGGCATGTTGGTTGATATATGTGGACGTGGATTGCATACTAAATGCTTATGTACGCTGGTTACCTGGTTTAAGACACTGACTAGTCAGGGACCGACTCTAAAGTCGAGAATCATGCATTGAATGGCTCTATGGCATTAATGCTAGATCGACCCTAGGGTCGAAGGACTTATAAGCGCTTGCCTGGTCTACGACCAGATGACTATAGCCAAGGTATATGATCCCGGTGACCGTTTTTCACGTGGCTAGAGGATGTTGTCCATAGTTTCGACTCTAGAGTCGTGAGGAAGGTTATGTTGGTGACCAATCACCATGCACCTGTCCTGAACAAGCTTATGAAAGAATCACTTATCAGTTAAGCCCTGGTGACCCTATCGTCACATGGCTAGAGGGAGCGATGCTCATTATTGTGACTTTTGGCTATTGTCACCTATTTGTTGGACTGATAGTCCTGAATGGTTATTATGATCGTTGTTGACATTATATCACGCTATATTGTGTTTTCTTGCTGGGCCTTGGCTAATGGGTGCTTTGTGGTGCAGGTAAAGGGAAGCAAAAGCTTAACCAACCCTGAGTGGAGAGCTTGGGCGATGTGGTGTACATACTGGGCCGCCTGACCGCCACGGTCAAGGAGTTCTCAGAGAGACTAGGGGTTTACCCTATTTTTGCCGCTTAGGCCGGCGGGGATTGTATATTTGAAACTGTAGCGACTCTTTTGTATTATGGACATCTTGTAAACACTTTAAAAGGCTCATGAGCAGTTTGTTTACTTAATGAAATGTACCCTTTCCTTTTTACTGGTTTTCACCTTAACCTGATAATAGCACTTAGATCACGTTTTTAACCAAAGGACTCGGGTAGTGAGTCAAATTTTCGGTTCACTGTTCACCGTAACTGTTCTGGGGTAACCAGGGCGTTACAACTTGGTATCAGAGCAATGCCAAGGTTAGGGTTCCTGTAGATTGGCTGGGTATGTACACACATCACCGAAGTCAAGCTCGACTCATGGTTTGGTAATTATTTATGTGGTTACATGTATAATTGTTTAAATGTGATATATATGCTTTACCTGTGTGCGTGAGATACTATGTTGAGCCTGTGCCCTGGAATATTATATCCTCAGCAAATGTGTGCTAATTAGTACTGAGATTGATGGCGCCTGCTTATTAGTATGGTTGTTTATTATGTGATACATGCTGAGTGTTGAATGCCATAAACATATATCTGATTGTGAATATTGAATGACTGTGGAATGTGATAATTGTCTGTTGTTCTTGGACCGTAAGGCGACAAGAGGTTTAGTTATTACTACCTGACTGGTCGTATTGATTATTGTTTCAGTAAGGTATTAGTGACAGAATGAACCCAGAACAGATAGCCACTGCAGCTGGCCAGAGTGGTCAGGGTCAGAATAATGACAACAGTCAGGGTCAAGAGAATGACCAATCTCAGGTTCCACAGCCAGCACCTGCAAACTGGTAGCAGATGTTTAATGATTTGCAGGCTATAGTGTTAAAACAGGGTGAGGAGCTTCGCCTCCTAAGACAGCAGCAAGTGCCTGTGGTGGCCAATGTCGCAGAGGCACCTTCTGTGTCGGTGCCAGTTATTGGGCAACTGCCTGGGGTTGAAAACAGATTGGAACCTCTTTATGAGCGGTTCAGGAAACAACAACCTCCTGTGTTTGAAGGCAGTGCCGATCCTATTAAAGCTGAACAATGGATAAGCATGATCACCACTATTCTTGACTTTATGAGGGTAGTTGGTAGTGAGAGGGTGGCCTGTGCTGCCTATATGTTTCGGGATGATGCCCGGATTTGGTGGGAAGTGGTTGGCAAGACCAAGGATGTTAATCTCCTGAGCTGGGAGGAATTTCAGACCTTGTTCAATGAAAAGTACTATAATGACGTTATTAGAGCGGCGAAGGCTGATGAATTTATGAGGTTACTTCAGGGAAGCTTATCAGTAACTGAGTATGCCTTAAAGTTTGATCGTTTGGCAAAGTTTGCCAAGGAGTTGGTGCCCACTGATGGGACCAGGAGAGAGCGTTTCTTACAGGGGCTACAGCCCAGGTTAGCCCGAGATGTGCGCATCACCACTGTGGCAGGAGTGACTACTTATGCACAGGTGGTGGAGAAGGCACTTACAGCTGAAACTGCAGAGACTAAGATCTGGCGTGACAATGCAGCCAGAAGGGACTTCAAGAGGCCAGGTCCTCCATTTGTGGGTTCTGGTAGGGGTGTTGGCCCCAGTGATCAGAAGAGGAAGGCTCCTGACACCTTCCCAGTTCCAGGTCCTGACAGGAGACCTCGTGGTATTACAATAGGTCGTCCTGGGGACAGTGATGCCTGGAAGTCTTATCCCGAGTGTCCTAGATGCAAGAGGCATCACTTGGGAGAGTGTAAGGCAAGGGCCTACTTCTCTTGTGGAGCAGTGGGTCATCTAAAAAAGGATTGCCCTAAGGCAAGAAAGGAAGAACCCAGGAAGGCAGACAGCTCGGCCCCAGCGCGAGTGTTTGCATTGACTCAGGCAGAAGCTGAGGCTTCCCCCTCAGTTGTTACAGGTCAGCTTCTTAGTGCAGGAACTGCTTATAATGTATTGATTGACTCTGGTGTTACACATTCCTTTGTTGCTAGTAGTGTTATTGATAGATTGTGTAGACCTTGTGATTTTTATGCTGTGGGGTTTGGTACTTTGTTACCCACTGGGGAGTTGGTTGTATCCAGGAGGTGGGTCAGATCTTTGCCAGTGATAGTAGAGGGCAGAGAGTTGTCGGTGGATCATATAGAGTTGGTTATGACTGACTTCGATATGATACTGGGTATGGACTGGTTAGCCAAGTATGGGGCAACCATTGACTGCAGAAGGAAGATGGTCACCTTTGAGCCTGAGGGTGAGGATCCTTTTGTATTTGTTGGTGCTGTGCATGGACCCCGTATTCCTATGATTTCTGCATTGAGGGCTAGGGATTTATTGCAAGGGAGTTGCATTGGATTCTTAGCCAGTGTGGTTGATACCACCCAGGTCGTGCCAGTGAGACCAGAGGATACTAGACTTGTATGTGAGTTTCTGGATGTGTTTCCAGAAGATCTGCCAGGGTTGCCACCACACAGAGAGATTGAGTTCGTTATAGAACTGGCCCCAGGGACGAAGCCAGTGTCTAGAGCACCCTACAGAATGGCCCCAGCTGAGTTGAAAGAATTAAAGGTACAGTTGCAAGAGCTGTTGGATTTGGGTTTTATCAGACCTAGCTTTTCACCTTGGGGTGCGCCAGTCCTATTTGTGAAGAATAAAGATGGTTCTCTGAGGATGTGTATAGATTACAGAGAACTGAATAAGCTGACAATTAAGAACTGGTATCCTTTGCCAAGGATAGACGATCTGTTTGATCAATTGCAGGGTAAGACGGTATTCTCTAAGATCGACCTTCGTTCTGGTTATCATCAGTTGAGGGTCAAGGAGGGAGACATACCAAAGACCGCTTTTCGCACTAGGTATGGGCATTATGAGTTTCTAGTTATGTCATTTGGTTTGACTAATGCCTCAGTTGCTTTCATGGATATGATGAACAGGGTGTTCAAAGATTATTTAGACCAGTTTGTGATCGTCTTTATCGATGATATTTTGGTATATTCTCAGACTGAGTCAGAGCATGAACATCATCTGAGGTTGGTTCTGCAGAGATTAAGAGAACACAGATTGTTTGCAAAGTTCAAGAAGTGTGAATTCTGGTTGTCTCAGGTGTCCTTCCTTGGGCACATTGTCAGTAAGGAAGGGATTAAAGTAGATCCATCAAAGATTGAAGCGGTCAGAGATTGGCCAAGGCCAAAGAATGCTTCTGAGGTTAGAAGTTTCCTTGGATTGGCAGGGTATTATAGGCGTTTTGTGGAAGGGTTCTCAAAGATCACTACTTCGTTGACTGAGCTGACACGCAAGGGTCAGAAGTTTGTGTGGTCAAAAAAATGTGAGAACAGCTTTCAGGAGTTGAAACAGAGGTTGATTACAGCTCCAGTTCTGAGTCTTCCTACAGACTAGGAGAAGTTTGTGATATACTGCGATGCTTCTCATCAGGGTTTGGGCTGTGTTCTGATGCAATCAGAGAGAGTTATATCTTATGCTTCTCGTCAGCTGAAAGAGTATGAGAAGAGGTATCCTACTCATGACTTAGAGTTGGCAGCGGTGGTTTTTGCTTTAAAGATATGGAGGCACTATCTCTATGGAGAGAAGTGTGAGATTTATACAGACCACAAGAGCCTGAAGTATTTCTTTACCCAGAAGGACTTGAACATGAGGCAAAGGCGTTGGCTGGAATTAGTGAAGGATTATGATTGTGAGATTCTGTATCACCCAGGGAAAGCCAACGTGGTAGCTGATGCTTTAAGCCGGAAGGGTCCGGGACAGATTCATGGTATTAGGCTGATAGCCAAAGAGTTAGCTGATGACATGACCAGAGCTGGTATAGAGTTACTGGTGGGCCAGTTGGCCAATATTACGCTACAGTCTACGCTGCTAGAGAGGATTAAAGAGGGTCAGTTGGGTGATCCACAGCTGATCAAGATTAGAGAGGATGTCTTGGCTGGAGCATCCAGGGATTATACAGTGTCTGACTTGGGGTTGTTGAGATACAAGGGACGGATATGTGTTCCGTTGGACACTACATTGAGGCGGGAGATTCTGGATGAATCTCATACTACACCTTACTCTTTGCATCCAGGCACCACGAAGATGTATCAGGATGTGAGATCATTGTATTGGTGGCCAAGGATGAAGAGAGATGTAGTAGAGTGTGTGGCTAAGTGCTTGACATGTCAACAGGTCAAGGCTGAGCATCAGAGGCCGGCAGGGTTACTGCAGCCTCTGGATATCCCAGAGTGGAAGTGGGAAGACATCACAATGGAATTTGTGGTGGGCTTGCCCAGGACAGTTGGTCAGCATGATTCCATTTGGGTGATAGTGGATCGCTATACCAAGTCGACTCACTTTCTGCCAGTGAGGACTACTTATACTGTTGACCAGTATGCAGATCTCTATGTGAGAGAGATCATGCGCCTCCATGGAGCTCCTAGGTCGATCGTGCACATTGGGACCCTACGTTTACTTCCAAGTTCTGGAAGTGTTTACAAACGGCCATGGGTACACGACTGAAGTTCAGTACAGCTTATCATCCTCAGACAGATGGGCAATCTGAGAGGACGATCCAGATATTGGAAGACATGCTGCGGGCATGTGTGCTGGACTTTGGTGGATCATGGAGTAAGTATCTGCCTTGGATAGAGTTCTCCTATAATAACAGTTATCAATCTACCATTGGGGTTGCACCTTATGAGATGCTATATGGTAGGAAGTGTAGATCTCTCATTCATTGGGATGAGACAGGTGAAAGGAGATACTTGGGTCCTGAGGCGGTTCAGAGGACCAATGAGGCTATTGACAAGATTAGAGCTCGAATGCTTACCTCTCATAGTAGACAGAAGAGCTATGCAGATCCCAAACGCAGGAACGTGGAGTTCCAGGTAGGAGACTGTGTCTTCCTTAGAGTCTCGCCATGGAAAGGGGTGAGAAGGTTTGGGAAGAAAGGCAAGCTGAGTCCCAGGTTTGTAGGTCCATTTGAGGTCCTGGAGAGGATTGGTCAAGTGGCTTACAAGCTAGCTTTGCCTCCGGCATTGTCGGCCGTGCATAATGTGTTCCATTTATCCGCTCTTCAGAGGTATGTGTCTGATGAGAGACATGTTTTGAGTTATGAAGATCTGGAGCTTGAATCAGATCTCTCCTTTGAGGAGCAGCCTGTTCAGATACTTGATCAGAAGGATAAAGTCCTCAGGAACAAGACAATACCTTTAGTTAAGGTATTGTGGAGGAACATCAAGGTCGAGGAGGCGACCTGGGAGCTGGAGTCAGATATGCGGAGTCAGTATCCCGAGCTGTTCAGGTAAATTTCGAGGACGAAATTCCTGTAAGGAGGGGATAGTTGTAATGCCCCGGATTCCCTATTATGGTTAACGGCTGGATTAGTAGGCTGGGAGGGCCATAATTGTTTAATTATGCCATTAAATGTGTTTATGCATGTTTATGAGAATTATATTATAATATGATGTTAAATGCATGCATGTGAGTCCACATTTGTTTACAGGGGTGTTTTGGTAATTTGGCCCGTTGAGGGTATAATTGAATATTTGTTAGCATGTTAATGATATATTGTGAGACCACATTATAATGTGGATTGGTTCGAGTATTTCGACATGAGACGATCTTTAAACATGATTTATCGGTTTGGTCATAACAGGTTTGAGCTCGGGGCTCGGGGTGAGTCTCGGGGTGATATTTATGGTTATGGCGTCACCGGGGATTTTAGGGTAACGGGATATGAATTATTGGTGTTTGAGGATATTGAGATTAGCGGGAATTGGGAAGCGTTAATTATGATTAACGGGTTAAGCGGAAAGTACCAATTTTGCCCTTGTGATGGTTTTAGAGGCTTTGGATGACACAAGGGTATTTTGTTCATTTTAGGGAGGATATATGTGACTTTAGGTGGCTGTTGGCTGTAGAAAGTGGTAGACTAGACAGGACAAAAACAGAGACTCTCATCTTCCTTTCCCGTACACAATTTCCTTCATTCTTCCTTTGAGGTTTTTGAGTTCTAGGTGGGGATTCAAGCTAGGGAAACTTAAAGGCTGGGTTAGTGGCTTGGATCATCTTGTAAGGGAGGTCCAAAACCGGTTTCAAGGTGAGTTTTAGCCTTTGGTTTCAGGTGTTGCTCTATTTTCGTTTTAGTTTTCAATTCATGGTTTTTGATGTGGGAAGTGTGAATCAAAGGGGGGTTTTTGTGCTGTTTTGATTGGGGTTTGATGAGGGTGAGCTATGGGTGTTATTTGGGGGTTTAATTGTGTGTTTGGAGGAGGTTTGGAGTTGGTTCGAAGGGTTATTTCCAAGGGAAAACGCAGGGGAGAGTTGGCTGGTGCGTGCTGGTTTCTTGGCTGGTTTGCGAAATGAGCCGCGGCCTGTCTATGGTGTGCCGCGGCCTGTGTTGGCTTAAAAGGTGAAAATGGCTCTGTCAGGAGGGTGAGCCGCGGCCCATCAGGGCAGATTTATCCAAAAAGATGTTTTTAGCTTGGGGATTCAAACCTAGGGCCTCGGGGTTGAACCTAGTACCTAGTTGAGTTATGTTTGATGTCCCGGAGGCTAGATCTTGGTTTGGGAACCCTCAGTTATCATCTTTATTGATGAATCCTATATTTTGGTTATGACCAGGTGACCGTCGAGGAATTTAAAGGTTGATCGTTCTCAGGGGTCGTTCATATAATAATTCTCACTCGAACTAGAGGTAAGAAAACAATGTATGATTACAGTTGCACCCTGTATAGGTATATGACATGCATGGTTTGATATTGAGGCATGTTGGTTGATATATGTGGACGTGGATTGCATACTAAATGCTTATGTACGCTGATTACCTGGTTTAAGACACTGACTAGTCAGGGACCGACTCTAAAGTCGAGAATCATGCATTGAATGGCTCTATGGCATTAATGATAGATCGACCCTAGGGTCGAAGGACTTATAAGCGCTTGCCTGGTCTACGACCAGATGACTATAGCCAAGGTATATGATCCTGGTGACCGTTTGTCACGTGGCTAGAGGACGTTGTCCATAGTTTCGACTCTAGAGTCGTGAGGAAGGTTATGCTGGTGACCAATCACCATGCACCTGTCCTGAACAAGCTTATGAAAGAATCACTTATCAGTTAAGCCCTGGTGACCCTATCGTCACATGGCTAGAGGGAGCGATGCTCATTATTGTGACTTTTGGCTATTGTCACCTATTTGTTGGACTGGTAGTCCTGAATGGTTATTGTGATCGTTGTTGACATTATATCATGCTATATTGTGTTTTCTTGCTGGGCCTTGGCTCATGGGTGCTTTGTGGTGCAGGTAAAGGGAAGGAAAAGCTTAACCAACCCTGAGTGGAGAGCTTGGGCGATGTGGTGTACATACTGGGCCGCTTGACCGCTACGGTCAAGGAGTTCTCAAAGGGACTAGGAGTTTACCCTATTTTTGCCGCTTAGGCCGGCGGGGATTGTATATTTGAAACTGTAGCGACTCTTTTGTATTATGGACATCTTGTAAACACTTTAAAAGGCTCATGAGCAGTTTGTTTACTTAATGAAATGTACCCTTTCCTTTTTACTGGTTTTCACCTTAACCTGATAATAGCACTTAGATCACGTTTTTAACCAAAGGACTCGGGTAGCGAGTCAAATTTCCGGTTCACTGTTCACCGTAACTGTTCTGGGGTAACCAGGGCGTTACATGTATGCTCTTTAGAGGATGGTATTATGCCATGCAAATAGTAAACAAACGTCCTAAGAGTGTCGAGGTTTACACTAGCGCAAAGGGCGCGACTCGACCATTGGTAGCTAAGGACAGCTTATTATGCACTGAGCTCGGTTTAAGCGGGCCGGAGTCAGTGGGGTAAATCGAGGGTGCGACCTAAGGTGTCGACCCTGATTAATATTTGATTTGATTGTTGATATTGGTTGGTGAATTAGTCGTATTGTATAGTTGAGTGTTGATTGACTAAATCTTTGATTGTATCTACGTGCTAGGTGATTAATGTGATATGTTAAGTATATGATCATGCATAAAAGGTTATTCAACTGTTATCATTGCTCGTTATATGATGTTATGTTTTCTTGCTAGGCCTTGGCTCACGGGTGCTTCGTGGTGCAGGTAAAGGCAAGGGCAAGATTGATCAGCCCTAACTCGGAGAGCTCTGAGAGCAGAATGTACATGGACAGCTGCTCAGCCGCCACAGTTGAGGGGAGATAGGGACAGGAGAGCCATAAACGTCTGTTTTGCCTTTAGAAAGGCTAGTGGTTGTCTGTACACTGGAAATTTTGTAAACAGACTTTTAATCGCTATTTCTTTTGGGATCCAATGTGTAAAATGTTTAATTATATGGAAAATATCTTTTGAGACAAAAACCTTTTAACCCTAGCACATTAATGACGTTAGTAAACACGTTTTTAACTGGTTGGCTTGATTAGCAAGTCCTGCACCTTTTAAAAAATAAATAGTGTAGCGGTCTTGGCTATCCAAGGCGTTACAAGTAGCCATCGGATCAGTAACTGGAACAAAAGTGTCCACCTCGCTAAGATGCTTATAACTGCTACCTGCAGGAGAAGGGTCGACACTGGTTGTGTCTTTTTTGTTTACACTAGGAGAAGGATCTGATATGACATTCTTCTTAACTGGAGTCACACATAAGACTATCTGTTCTTTCAAGCTTATTCCAAAGAATACACAAACTTGACGATCATTCCTCAATTGAACCAGTGCAAATGATTGGTCGCCGCATACGTATGGCACCTCGAGTTTCAATTCATGCACCTATCTATCCACCTGAAATGTCTCGTGCAGTATGTCAAGTAGCTGCAAGTAAGTGACATCATTCTCTATTGGTATCATTTCACCTTCAGCATCCTTAAAATACTATTTCCTATCATCTGTTTCCCAAACACCGTTGTAAGAAACAAATACGTAAACAGTAGAACCTGAAATGAAAAAACACAAATATAATTAGCTAAAAAACTAGAAAAAAAAATCAAAAAGCATGCGTCGAGGATGCCATCGAGTATGAATCGTGAGAATGCACATAACCATCGAACCATCATCGAGTAGGCATCGAATAACCATCGATCATGCATGAAATAGTGAGAATGCACATAGCCATCGAGCTTGCATCGAGTAGGTTGTTGGAAAAAGCTTATACAGGATCTTTATTTATTTTCATGTATATCTAATATTAAACAAATTAATACGAGATAGCCTAAAACATGTTTCTAAAATTGAATTCAAGAGAAACAAAGAATAGAATACTTACAGTATATGCAGCGGAATTAAAGAGTCCTTCCTTCAGTTTCTCTAACTCTTGTATCCTCTCTGTCACAGAGTATTATCAAGAAACTGAACCGATCTTCTATTTTCTTCACAATCTTCCAATGTATCCTTAGAACCACCTAGACTAGTGTGGGTAATTCTCAACACATGAGATAGATATAGAGAGAAGAAGAGAAAATAACAAAGTGGCTTAGAAAATGACTTGTGTTTAGAGAGAATATAAAACTATCAGAAAATCTGACTTGTGACTTATCTGCTGTCTCTCTAAAATCTTCTCTCTAAGCACTCCTTTTGTAGACTCAATTAGGCCATTTAATTTAATTAAAAAATCAATAAAATAACAGCCATTTTGAAGCCCTAGGTCGAAATTATCATGGGCTATAGGCCCGTGAAATTTCTCATTTGATTATAAGCCCATTGGACTTAAAATCAAGGCCTGTATTATTTTCTATTAATTTAATTAATTAAATAATTATTTAAATCCTTTATCAAATTAATTATTTATAATTTGAACCTTGATTTAAATTTATTTATTAATTTAGATACCAATTTATCTTAATTAATAAATCTGCCATAATTTCTCTTTTCTTCTCAAAATTACACAACTCTGTGAAACTATCCAAAATTGACCTGGTCAACTTTGATAATTCTAATTGATAATTAAATCAATTAATTGAGACTATCTAGATGATTTTATCCAAGGTACAATGGGGACCATGGGCCTATGAAATCAAGCTCCAATAAGTTATCATAAATCTAACAAATAAATTTACTAACTTATTAATTCCTCGTGACTCCACTATAGACTTAGAATTGCACTCTTGAATTCATAGAACGCTCTATAACAAATATAGATACGCTATTAATTATCCATTGTTACAACCATAATTGTCACTCAATCCTCTATAGACGGTCTACAATGAGATAGGACTAAAATACCGTTTTACCCCTCATTGTATTTTATCCTTAAAACACTTAGTTCCTTGTAAATGATATTTCAGTAAACTAATTTAATTACTGAAATGAGATCTCTATCATTTATCACCTTGAACCAAACTAAAAGGAAACCATCGTTTCACTTCTTCATCAGAAGCTATAGATGTTCATATCTATGATTAACACTCCCACTCAATTATACTACCGAGTTCCCAAGATGTAAGTATGGGCTAGTCCGTAGGGTAAGCTGGTAACGAACAAGTCAAAGAACTCAAATAATACAATCAGTTAGAATACTAACCACTCAGAATTGAGATTGAATTGACCTATGGTCAACTATATGATATGACTAGAATAGATAATAACGATATGTTTACTTATCTTAACAACTGTCAATATCGGTCTTGTCCGATGTAACAAATACATCCGATCTTATCTACTTTGCTAATGTTCTGGAAAGAACATAACACTGTAATGTGTAAGTAGATCATATCGTAGATTGGCAAGTCAGTGTAAATCCGGTGCACTGACTAATCTTAGGACTAACTTATTTTGAACATATAATCATATTTATATTCCACTGTGATTACGTCACTATAAATAAGATTAGCTATATGCTCGGGATTTAATAGAAGTTTATATTAAACAAATAATCATGAAAATAAAACATGTGAGCAAAGTGATTGACCAAGTCAAAAAATGATTTCTATTCTTTTATTGATAATAAAATGAGATTACAAATAATTTGAGTTTTAATTAGGGCATAAAACCCCAACAAACTCCCACTTGCACTAATTGAAACTAATGTCTTAATTCTACTAATCACATCTCCTTGATATGCTTATCAAATGTAGCTTCTGGTAGTGTCTTTGTAAACGAATTTGCAAGATTGTCTTCAGTTGCAATCTTCATAACCTTCACATCTCCCCTGGCCACATATTCTCGAATAATGTGATACTTCCTTTCTATATGCTTACTCCTCTTGTGACTACGAGGTTCTTTCGAGTTGGCTATCGCTCCTGTATTGTCACAAAACAACACAAGCGGTTTATCCATTTCTGGAATAACACCAAGATCCGAATAGAACTTCTTTAGCCAGACTATTTTCTTAGCTACTTCTGACGCGGCTATGTACTCAGCCTCCATGGTGGAATCTGAGATTGCAGACTACTTTACGCTTCTCCAAATCACAACTCCACCCCCAAGAGTAAACACCATTCCAGAAGTAGACTTTCTGTCATCGACATCAGTCTGAAAATCTGAATCGGTGTAGCCTACAGGGTTCAGAACACCACCCTTGTAGACTAACATATAATCCCTAGTCCGTCTCAAATACTTCAGGATATGCTTAATTGTTATCCATTGTTCCCGTCCTGGGTTTGACTGATACCTGCTCACTACTCCCACTGCATAACAGATATTTGGTCTAGTACACAACATGGCATACATCAGACTTCCAACTGCAGATGCGTAAGTTTCTCATTGCATCTTCCTCTTCAGGAGTCTGGGGAGACTGCTTCTTTGAAAGATGAATTCCATGGCGGGACGGTAGACGCCCTTTCTTGGAATTTTTCATTGAGAAACGTTCAAGCACTTTATCAATGTAAGCTACTTGAGATAGAGCTAAAAGTTTGTTCTTTCTATCCCTGACGATCTGGATACTTAGAACATAACTTGCTTCACCCAAATCCTTCATCTGGAATTGAGTGCTCAGCCAATTCTTCACATCTGATAATTTCTTAACATTGTTTCCAATGAGTAAGATATCATCTACATAAAGAACTAGGAATACCACTATTTGATTTGCCTTCAGTTGGTAAACACAGGGCTCATCAATATTTTGTTCAAAGCCATAGGTTTTGATTATTTCATCAAACCTAAGATTTCAGGAACGAGAAGCTTGCTTAAGTCCATAGATGGACCTATTTAACTTACAAACTTTTCCTTCTTGTCCAGATACTTTAAATCCTTCTAGCTGATCCATATAAATGACCTCGTCAAGCTTTCCATTAAGAAAAGCTGTCTTGACGTCCATTTTCCAAATCTCATAGTCGAGAGCGGCTGCTATGGATAGGAGGATGCGAATGGATTTGAGCATGGCTACCGGACTAAAAGTTTCCTCATAGTCCACGCCTTCTCTTTGGGTATAACCCTTCGCCACTAATCGAGCTTTATAAGTCTCGATATTTCCATCAACACCTCGTTTCTTCTTGTAGATCCACTTGCACCCAATGGCCCTAAAGTCACTAGGTGCTTCCACAAAATCCCAGACGGAATTTGAGTACATAGACTCTATTTCCTGTTTCATGGCTTCGAGCCAAAATTCCTTTTCAGGGCTAGCCATTGCCTGTTTGAAAGACAATGGATCATCATCACTAGTGTCACCAACAACCATATTGGTTTCACCATCCAAACCATAGCGAACTGGGTTTCTAGAAACCCTCCCACTACGACGAGGCTCCGTGACTGTTTGCTCAGGAACAGTGGTACTTTCTTCATTTAGATCGACTTGCGTTGGTTGTACATGAAGAGTGGGAATTTCATCATCAACACGCGTTGATGACGATGGAACATTGGTTGGAGTCAATTCTTTAACCATCTCCTCTAAAACTACTTTGCTGCGAGGTTTAAAGTTCTGGACATAGTCATTTTCCAGAAAAGTAGCATTTGTAGAAGTAAACACTTTCTTTTCTGAATGACTATAGAAAAGTCCACCCCGAGTACCTTTAGGATAGCCAACAAACATGCAAACTTCAGTTCGCCGTTCTAGCTTTCCCTCCTTTTTCCTCAGGACGTGAGCGGGACACCCCTAGATTCTATAATGGCGTAAACTAGGTTCACGACCATTCCAGCGTTCTGAAGGTGTTTTGGGGATTTATTTTGACGGCACGACATTGAGAATGTCATTTGCGGTTTCAATTGCATGTCCCCAGAACGAAGTTGGTAGAGTTGAGTAACTAAGCATGCATCTAACCATTTCCAATAAAGTTCTGTTTCGGCGTTCCGCTACACCATTTTGTTGCGGAGTACCTGGGGCAGTAAGTTGTGATAAAATCCCAAGTTCAGTTAAATGATCTTGGAACTGCATATCCAAATATTCTCCACCCCTATCAGATCGCAAGATCTTTAACCTTTTACCTAATTGGTTCTGAGCCATTGCTAGGAATTCCTGAAACTTTGAAAATGTTTCTGATTTCCTATGCATTAGGTAAAGACATGAGTATCTAGATTAATCATCAATGAAAGTGACGAAATACTCAAAACCACCCCTGGCTTGTACATTCAAAAGTCCACAAACATCTGAATGCACAAGACCAAGTTGTTCTTTGGCCCTATCACCCTTTGCAGAGAATGGACGCTTGGTCAGTTTGCCTTCTAGACAAGATTCACAGACAGGTAATTCACCTAAGGTGAGTTCCCTCAAAGGCCCGTCCATTGTAAGTCTTTGAATCCTATCATAGCCAATGTGACCTAGTCTCAAGTGCCATAAATACGTCATATTATTGTAATCGGTCTTTTGAAGTTTATTGGTCCTAGGTTTAGCTACTTTGAATAAATCATTATTAAGAGCGAGGGGTTCGTTAGGTCGCAGAATATAAAGCCCGTCTTCCAAACATGCAATACACAATTGTGATCCATTGAAAGAAATAGATATATTAAAACTTGTGAAAGTCATAACAAATCGTTCTAATTGCAACATGGAAACTTAAATTAAATTTCTACTAAAATCCGGAATAAAACATACATCTTTTAAAATTAAGTATTTATTTCCGAATTTCAGACGAGCTATTCCTCTAGCTTGGACCTTAACGAACGCTCTGTTCCCAACTCTAAGCTTTAAGTCGCCTTCGTTCACTTCCTCCCACATTTCAAGAAGCTGTAAAGAGTTACAAACATGGTTGGTAGATCCATAATCAATAATCCAAACAGATTTATCATTCTCTAAAACACATGTTTTCAAGATAAATGAACTATAATCATTACCTTTGTTTTTCGCTGCTAGAAACTTAGGGCAATCTCGTTTCCAATGCCCCTTCTCTTTGCAGTGAAAGCACTTATCTTTACCTTTCTTATTTTTCATGTTCTTCCCCTTAGGCGTCTGTGCACGTGGTTGTGCACTCGTCTTTGCAGCCTTTGTAGGCTTGGGGTTGTTGTTTTGTCCACCTTTCCTTTTCTAGCTTGCGAAGACGAAGCTGGGTTAGCTTCAGCCTTAGCTAGATGAGCAACAACATCAGTAGTCTTATTTTCACCTCCTTTACTAGGTCCACCCATGATAGGATCAATAATCTGAAGCTCGTTCATGAGCTGCGTCAGACCATAGTTGAGTTGAGCACGAACGTGCAGACACGGTGCCATCCGAGAATTTACGGTGCCATCACGAACGTGCAGAGATGGTGCTATCCAAGCATTTACGGTACCATCACGAGCATTGACGGTGCCATCACTAACGTGCGGACACGATGCTCGTTCTAGGGATTCCTCAATCATGACGAACTCGGAGTTGTCACCAATCAACTTTATGTTGATATTCTGCTTCCAATTAAGGAAGTTTTTTCTAGTGAGTTTCTCCATCGAAAGTTGAGAAAGGATGGGAGTAGACACAGCCATAACTCAAAACTACAAAGTACCAATAAAATAGAAATCAATCACATTTGCTCAATAAAACTTCTATTCACACAAATTTCAAGAAATAGCACAACATATACCAAAAATATGTAAGATATGAGAAAAAATACCAAAAACAATCATATCTCTATTTCTTTAGGTTTTTAACTAATCTATGATATCCTTGTCCCGGTTGGCGAGAGTAAAAAATACCACTAGTTAAATAGAGTTGTAAACTCATTTAATAATGGACACCATTATTAACAACCTACTATTCGATCAAAATAAGAAAACAAAATCTCTTATTTTATGAGCTAGACCCACGGTTTCAATAATCATAGATTTAGTCCTAGTAGTCACCGTAGGAGTGAGTCTAGTAGAATTTGACCTATAATTATCTATCTTTCGAAATCTAACCTTGTCAAAATAACTAATGAACACCTTCCGTAGGGGGACGAATCAAAGCGCCTCGAGGCCCCATTAAGCTATTGACTATGTTAAACCAACGGTGGAGATCGAATAAAATTCTTAAAATAAGCTCATTATAAAATTAAAATTAGTATTTTTATTATTTATTTTTAGAAAATTAATGACTATGGTTTTCCAAAAAAAAATTAAACAGATTAAATTTTTTAAAACCAAAGTCCTATAATTTCTTATTAATTCTAAAGTGTCACATTGAAACAAATTCAATTAATTTAGAATTAATTTGTTGCTAATCAATATTTAGGTTTAACTAATATAATGAACCTATACAATTAAGTCCAACTCAGGTAAATGGGCCTTAACAATTGGGCTTGTATGGAGGAGGGCTGGGTCCAGTATGTCGTTCCCACTACAAAGGCCCCATATCTTTCATACAAGGTCCAAAAGACAGGAATTTAAACCTTCGTTTTATTAATTGTTATTAATTGATTAGGCCCACTATAGTCATGCAAAGCAAATGGGCATTCACAAGTGGAATCACCCACAAGAGAGGAATTTAAACTTTACATTTTCTAATGGGGCTCAAATAAAACCTATCATTTTATGAATATTTTATTTGGCAAAATACCATATATCTAACAAACATATGGGCCACTATATGCATCTAAGCCCAATTGCAAAAATACTACATATAGTGCAAACAGACATGTTATAATTGGATGAGCCTAATCATGTTACTATATGAGTAATTCTATGAATTTATGCAAAAATACCACAATTTATTTCATTTGCAAAAATACCACAATTAATTATCTAGAATTTATCAAAAAAAATTCAAATTAATTAAATTTTTACAAAAAATAAGTCAATTTAAATGAAATTTATCAACAATTAACAATAGTTAATTTAAATTTCATTTATCAACAATCAACTTGGTTTTAGGTTAATTTGAAAAAAAAAATACTAATTTAATTTAAATAGGATTTATCAACAATTAACCAAAGTTAATTTAAATCTTATTTATTAAAATATATATTTTATTAATTGGCTGAAAAAAAAATGATATTTTTCAAAATTTAACCAATTTTAAATTTTAAAATCAATATCTAAACTATTTTCAAAAAATATCTTGTGTTGTTACAACTATTATCTAATATTTTAACATTTAAAAATAATAAAATACAAATAGTTATAACAACCCTAAAAAATCTCAAATAGTTAAACAAATTCAAATATCCATAAAAATATCTAACTAACAATATTAAATTTCAAATAATTTAAATATTAAAAACTATAGAATAAAAAGATATTTATATTTTCAAATAAAGATTTAATAAAAATATCAAGAATTTAAATGAAAATATCTTAAATATCTGATATCATAATTCTAATATTTTAATACATTAAAATATTTAAAATTAAGTTGTTAGTCTAATTTTAAATTTGAATTTGAATCTTTGTAGAAAATATCTAATTATTTAAATCTCAACTAACAAAAATATCTTATTTTTTAAAAAAAAAATTAAATGATAAAACAAAAAAGATATTTTTAGTTTTGATTATAAATAATTTATTTCCACAAAATTTTAAATTTTTTTTTTTTAATTTTCAAAAAAAAGAAATTTATTGGATGAATAGTACCCGCGGTATTGTTCACGCGTGCATGCGCGCGGGCGTGCGCGCAGGTGGCGCGCGGGCGTGTGCACGGGTGCGCGCGCGCATGGGCAGCCAGGCCAAAAAATTTCCAAAATTTTTTTTGAGCAATTTTTCAAACAAAAACCATTTTCTAATTAATTTTTACCATGTTTTACACAAAATAAAACATATATAAAAATTAATAGCATAGAAAATACAACAAAATAACCTAAAAATTGCTAAAATTCACATAAAATCAATATGTTCATAAAAACATGAAAAACCATCCAATTATTCAAACATATCATATTATCCAATTTTAAACACGTTCATGCATGAAAATAAAGATTACCAAAGGCTCTGAGGCCAGTTGTTGGAAAAAGCTTATACAGGATCTTTATTTATTTTCATGTATATCTAATATTAAACAAATTAATACGAGATAGCCTAAAACATGTTTCTAAAATTGAATTCAAGAGAAACAAAGAATAAAATACTTACAGTATACGCAGCGGAATTAAAGAGTCATTCCTTCAGTTTCTCTAGCTCTTGTATCCTCTCTGTCGCAGAGTATTATCAAGAAACTGAACCGATCTTCTATTTTCTTCACGATCTTCCAATGTATCCTTAGAACCACCTAGACTAGTGTGGGTAATTCTCAACACATGAGATAGATATAGAGAGAAGAAGAGAAAATAACAAAGTGGCTTAGAAAAGGACTTGTGTTTAGAGAGAATATAAAACTATCAGAAAATCTGACTTGTGACTTATCTGCCGTCTCTCTAAAATCTTCTCTCTAAGCACTCCTTTTATAGACTCAATTAGGCCATTTAATTTAATTAAAAAATCAATAAAATAACAGCCATTTTGAAGCCCTAGGTCGAAATTATCATGGGCTATAGGCTCGTGAAATTTCCCATTTGATTATAAGCCCATTGGACTTAAAACCAATGCCTGTATTATTTTCTATTGATTTAATTAATTAAATAATTATTTAAATCCTTTATCAAATTAATTATTTATAATTTGAACCTTGATTTAAATTTATTTATTAATTTAGATACCAATTTATCTTAATTAATAAATCTGCCATAATTTCTCTTTTCTTCTCAAAATTACACAACTCTGTGAAACTATCCAAAATTGACCTGGTCAACTTTGATAATTCTAATTGATAATTAAATCAATTAATTGAGACTATCTAGATGATTTTATCCAAGGTACAATGGAGACCATGGGCCTATGAAATCAAGCTCCAATAAGTTATCATAAATCTAACAAATAAATTTACTAACTTATTAATTCATCGTGACTCCACTATAGACTTGGAATTGCACTCTTGAATTCATAGAACGCTCTATAACAAATATAGATACGATATTAATTATCCATTGTTACAACCATAATTGTCACTCAATCCTCTATAGATGGTCTACAATGAGATCGGACTAAAATACCGTTTTACCCCTCATTGTATTTTATCCTTAAAACACTTAGTTCCTTGTAAATGATATTTCAGTAAACTAATTTAATTACTGAAATGAGATCTCTATCATTTATCACCTTGAACCAAACTAAAAGGAAACCATCGTTTCACTTCTTCATCAGAAGCTATAGATGTTCATATCTATGATTAACACTCCCACTCAATTATACTACCGAGTTCCCAAGATGTAAGTATGGGCTAGTTCGTAGGGTAAGCTGGTAACGAACAAGTCAAAGAACTCAAATAATACAATCAGTTAGAATACTAACCACTCAGAATTGAGATTGAATTGACCTATGGTCAACTATATGATATGACTAGAATAGATAATAACGTATGCTTACTTATCTTAACAACTGTCAATATCGGTCCTGTCCGATGTAACAAATACATCCGATCTTATCTACTTTGCTAATGTTCTGGAAAGAACATAACACTGTAATGTGTAAGTAGATCATATCGTAGATTGGCAAGTCAGTGTAAATCTAGTGCACTGACTAATCTTAGGACTAACTTATTTTGAACATATAATCATATTTATATTCCACTGTGATTACGTCACTATAAATAAGATTAGCTATATGCTCGGGATTTAATAGAAGTTTATATTAAACAAATAATCATGAAAATAAAACATGTGAGCAAAGTGATTGACCAAGTCAAAGAATGATTTCTATTCTTTTATTGATAATAAAATGAGATTACAAAGAATTTGAGTTTTAATTAGGGCATAAAACCCCAACATAGGTATCGAGTAACCATCGAGCAAACATGCAACCGTAAAAAATGATGGGCCATCGAGCCTACATCGAGCCTCCATCGAGCATGCACGAAATAGTGAGAATGCACATTACCATCGAGCTTGCATCAAGCAGGTATCGAGTAACCATCGAGCAAGCATGCAACCATAAAAAATGATGTGCCATCGAGCCTGCATCGAGCATGCATGAAATAGTGAGAATGCACATTACCATCGAGCACCCATCGAGTAGGTATCGAGTAACCATCGAGCACAGCATGCAACCCTAAAAAATGATGTGACATTGAGCCTGCATCGAGCACAACTCAAACCCAGAAAAATTCCAAAAAATGCAGATCGACAAAAAACAAAAAACCAAAAATATGTGCAAATATTGTTCAGTTCTATTCGAAATGCCCAAAAATTTTAAAGGAAACATCACTAATCCAAGTATTTAAGAAAAATTGCTTACCCATAAGATTTTTCTCCAAGATTCCTCAACCCTTACTTTGGTCTTGATCTCTACAAATGGCTTCCTTTGTAGGGGGTTGCTCGACTTTTGGTAGTGCAGGGATCTCTACCGTGGTGCTCTTAGTGGCGGTGTGAGGTGAGTGAAAGAGAGTGAGGAAGAAACGAGAAGAAGGAAGAGAATAGGGGAGAGAAGAGAGAAGAGAAGAGGGAAGAGAAGAGAGAGTTGTGTCAGGGGTATTTTCGGTATGCTAAAAAGAATTGGCACCATTTTGAAATGATAAAAATGCCTAGCATTTTTTTGAATTACACCACCCATTAAGCATAAAAACTCAAATTTCCCCAGCACAATTAAAAACTTTTACCTACCACCAAAAGGTCCCGTTATAATAAAGCGGAAGTTTTTTTAACGGTTTTTTTTTTCTTCAGGGATGGTTGACCAAGGGTTATTATAGTAATTTACATAGACCCGACCCGATTCGGGGGAGGAACTGGTATGGTATAAATATTGAAACGACATGCATGACCTTGATTTGGGTTAGAGCTAGAGAGTGTTGAGTGTTATTTTGAGGTTGGATTGGAGGATCAAATATGCAGCAGCAACAGGTAGATCAAAATCTGAAATTCCGTTTTTAGTAATTACCAAATTAATTAAGCCAAGTAAATTAATTAAAGTGCGGAATGGTAATTAACTGTTTACACAGATTACAGTTCTGTCGGGACAGAAATCAAACTTGTCACGACAGAAACTGAACACAATAAAAAGACAGTGCAAAACAATAAAGAACACAGCGAATTTTTACAAGGTTCAGAAACCCTTTCGGATAACCTACTCCTTGGGGCCACGCCCAGAGAATAAAACCAATTAATAAAGAATCACAAGTACAAAAACATTGACTTAAACAAAACAAGACTCCCTCTTGAGATTTTCCGCAACTTGTTGTACTTCTCTTCACTAATCTGATCTTGATTGAAACGCTCAACCACTTGAACTCCCTTCAATGGCTAGCGAGTGCTTGCATCCTCCCGACGCAAGGCTTGTAAAAATCTTCTCCCGAAGACTATAAACGTTGTGTTCGAATTACAATGTGTATTCACTCATGAACATGGTATAAACTCACCACTAAAAAACTAACACACACATAATTCTACAAGATCACATGAATACTTATGATCTTGAATACAAAGAGGAACTCTCACAAATATTACAATAATGCTCACAAATAATGCACCAAAGAGTTCCCTTTTCTCACTGCTTTTAGAGCCCTATTTATAGAGTCTTTTTCGTGCTCACAAAGGCAGAGAAAGAGTTCTTCTAATAAAGGCAAGAATCACAGTAGTTAATCTTGATTGATGAAGAGTTGCCTTATTTAGAAGATGCTGATCCGACAGATTCGACATCGGTGGGGACAGCTCAGACCTGTGTCGGATCAAAACAAGCTCAAAAAGGAAACAATAATTAATGATATTAAAAACCAGTTTCCTGATTGCAATCCTTGAGCTGCACGAAAATATGACAGTAAATAATCCACAAAATAACTTTGGGTAAGTACCGAATATTTGCAATAACATTTGTTTCCTTTATAAACAAAAAGAGGCAATATATGCTAAATAAGGAAGCATTTTATTGACCAAAAATCACACAAAAGGAAAGAGAGATTCCGAAAAATGGAATAAAGGAAACCAAATATTTTTCCAATCAAATCCGAAAAATATAAGAAAGGAAAACAACTATTTCTGAAAATTATAATAAAAGGAAAACAAATATTTCCGAAAATTATAATAGAAGGAAACAATTAAATCAACCATTTTCCCTTTTAAGAAAAAAAGATATTTCTATAAAAATGCCAATTATAGGATTTACAAAATCAAAATAAAAAACCCTAAATATTTTGAATTAGTTAGGGAATGTTCTTATTGATTTGACAGTTATGACAATTATTGATTCGATGATTATAGAATAAACGAAAGAAACTTAAAATGAGACAAAATATGGTCTCATAAAATTAAATAGCAAACTTTATTAATTATAGATGATAAACTTTTTGGTGAAAATAAATGCAATACTTGTTTTTTTTTAACATTGGAAGTGGATTCGAATTTGGACCTATTTATGTGTGGAGATATAGCAACCTAAAACTTATTAAATAAGTAAAAATTATAATTTGAAGAAAAAGAAATTCTATAATGCACCCTCTCCTTAAAAAATCTGTACCCTTCGTGTCTTCATTATGTAATAGTTATATTATTAATTTTTTTATATAATGATGTACATTGTAGTTATTTAGGACATTTTACAAATTTTCATGAACAGTTGAATAATTTATAGTAACAAAAATAAGATTTAAATAGTTTGTTCTACGAGTACCCGTTTTTTTATATGTGTGTGAATCAAATTATTTAAACTTTATTTTCAACACTATAAATTATTTATAATTTCACAAAAAATTATGAAATATCCTAAATAACTCTAAAAAAAACTATAACATACTCTGTTATAAAAAAAATGAGATTATAAGTATCTACATTCCGAAAATATAGGGGTATACACTGTAGAATTTCCTATAAAAAAATAATTTATTTATGAGTGAAGAGATATAGTAACATAAAACTTGTTAAATAAATAAAAAAAATTATAATTTTAAGAAAATGAAATTTTATAGTGCACTTCCTAAAAAAAAGTGTACTAGTACACTCTTTTGTGTTCTTAACATGTGATGGTTATAATCCTAATTTTTTTTTATATGATAATGTATATTATAATTATTTAGGACATTTTATAAATTTTCATGAATAACTAAATAATTTACAGTATCAAAAATTAAGTTTAAACAGTTGTACGAGTGCTTGATTTTTCTTTTATACCTATTTGAACTTTATTTTTGATACTATAAATTATTTGAAATTTCATAAAAATTTACAAAATGACCTAAATAATTAGGGTTTATATCTTTTTGGACTTTATATTTTGTCTCATTACCTATTTGAACCCCGTGTTATGACAAATTCTTTTTTGGATCCTGTGTTTTGTAAGATAATTCAAATAGACTCCTAAACTCAATTTTGATGAAGAAAAAATTGAATATAACAACACAGTTGTAAGGCAAAATGATTTTGTTTTTGTTTTAAATTGTTAGTTTTTGTGAATTATTTGTAATTTTAGCTTAGAAAACTTTGACCAAAATCGAGTTTATGGTTCTATTTGAACAACTTTAAAATACAGGGTCTAAAAAATTATTTGTCAAAATACAATATCCAAACAGATAATTTGACAAAATAAGGGCCTAACAAAAGAAAAACCCAAATAACTATAGTGTATAACATTATATTAAAAAATTGAAATTATAACTATTATTCACGTCTCCAAAATAGAAAAGGTGCACCGCACAATTAAAAAAATAAATAAATAAAGCTAGGGATTCATATTTACGTTTAGAAACTTTTACCTGGAACCAAAAGGTCCCGTTATAATAAAGCGGAAGTATTTAACGGTTTTTTTTTTCTTCAGGGACAGTTGACCAAGGGTTATTATAGTAATATTACATAGGCCCGACCCGATTCGGGGGAGAAACTGGTATGGTATAAATATTGAAACGACATCCGTGACCTTGATTTGGGTTAGAGCTAGAGAGTGTTGAGTGATATTTTGAGGTTGGATTGGAGGATCATCAAATATGCAGCAGCAACAGGTAAATCAAAATCAAAATCAAAAACCCTAAATATTTTGAATTGGTTGGGGAATGTTCTTATAATTATGATCATTTATAATATAGGGTCAGAGTGGAGGATCTGAAACGGAGGTGACATGGGAGGACCAGCAGAACATTAACAAATTCGGAAGATTGAATAATCGACTTCACGAGCTTGAAGATGAGATCAAAATCGCCAAGGTACTACAACTACTACCACTACTACTATCACTGTTCATTCATTCCCTTTTAGTTTGTTTTATGATATGGGTGCTTCTTCTGATTTTATATTTCTCTGAAATGGGTTTCATATTCGTCTTTGATTCCATCTTCAGTCTTATGGGTGCCTCTCTTTCTGCTTTATATATGAGAAAGTTTATGCCTTTGCTTCGAGGGAACTGGAAGAAGAGAGATTGAAAATCAATATAAATATTAGAAATATTTTTATACAAGGATTATGAACCTCAGCAAGTAACTCTGACAACTTCTAGAGTTGGCTCAAAGTATATTATATGTTGGTGGTATTTATTTATTTAAAAAGAGTGGCATGTAGAGCTATTATATTTGGTAGGAAAAAAAGAGTACAACTTCCTACTTATATAAGTGTACAGAAAGAACGTAGTTGTTGGAAAGACTACTTGGGGGGAAAGTTAGTTTAAGGTCGAAAACTGATTCATTGTCCATATATTACGTCCTCACTGAGTCTTATTCTCAAATACTCACTAGTTGAGCTTACAGGTCAAATTGTATTGTAATACTGGAATCTAGGTGTTAGTTAGACCATCCTTCTTCTTTGTCTCTTTGATTTAAGCCTTTTTTGGTTCTCAAAAAATTTGATAGTATTCCAACTTACAATTTACCCATTGTTGAAAAAAAAATCTAATTTCTAAACAAAGCACAGGAGGAAAATAAACTAAACAAAGCAAAAAAAATAAAGGCGGTTCAGCAAAATTGCCTACGACTATAAAATTCTAGTAATTCTTATATGTAAGAATGGACTTGCAAGATATAAACTATAATTTATGTAGAAATCATATTCTCATTTCTCAAATTCTCAATAGTCCTATAGATCCTTGTATGTTATCTGACTCTCAGCCTCAAATCTCTACATAACCCATAATCGTCACATATCTCTCCTTTCACCAACTCACTCACATAAAATATTATGGAGAACAAATAGTACTAATGGCTTGAAACCTGTTTGGAAATGCTTTCTAAATTGTGATATTTTCACCATCTCACGTACTTGTGTGTTTGAATGGAAAAGTTTTTGGGATATGTCGAGCCTTTAACAATTTACACCAAGCTAAGAGGGAAAATTGTTGATTGATACAAGTATGAATTTGGATTAGCAAGAGTGTTTGAACTAGACAAAGTTGTAACTCTTGCGTTGGTTGTAACTCTTCTGAATTCTCAAACAAGTAAATTCTCTTGGCAGTTTACTTTTTCTGATAAATTGCACTCTTTGTGAAAAGTTGAAGGTTTCAGAGTTGGTGCTGCGGTGAGCAATGAGTCTCATTGCAACGACAAGTTTCGATGATCAAATTAGCACCAACTTGTACCTCAGTGTTACGGTGAGAAAGAATTCTCGCTGCTGCACCAGCCAACCTGTGGCTTGGCACTGTGGTACTATGACCTGCACATACATGTGTAAATCCGTAGCTCGGCACCGCAGCGCCCAGCAACAAAACATTTTTTTGTATATATATCTATATTGTATTTGGATGATTCTTCTCAACATGCCAACTACCAAATACAGGTGTATGCATGAGTTATATTTAACCAAATTCCAACCATCCTTGCGTATCTCTCCTCTCACCAACTCAATAATAGATAAAGCTCTAGCCTAAGCACACAAATAGAGAACATACATCAGGCTAATAAACTCGTCTTTTTTTTTAACACAAATCGATAGATAACCAGACTTATGTACACCTAGTTTATTTTAGAAAAGTGTGCCTGATTTCTAATAAGACTAGCTGATGTTGTTATGTTGACATAGTTGAACCTGATACTTGTGTGTTTCTTCTAATGATATTTAAGATCCTCAATCTTTCGGTGTCGTAACTGTTGTATATTTTAAAGCTTTGTCTCTCAACTGTTTTAAAGGCAGAGAGGTGTTACAAAATGGTGTCTTATTTTTCAGGAATCAAATGATAATTTGGAGGATGCAGGCAATGAGTTGATTCTTACAGATGAGGACGTTGTTCGATTCCAAATAGGGGAAGTTTTTGCTCATGTGCCAAAAGACGAGGTGGAGACCAGAATAGAGCAGATGAAAGAGGCCACTAGCCAAAATTTGGAGAAGCTTGAAGAAGAGAAGGAATCTATAATTGCCCAGATGGCCGAGTTGAAGAAAATTCTATATGGGAAGTTCAAGGATTCCATCAATCTAGAGGAGGAGTAACATTCTCATAGTTGGAACCCTTGTAATGTTTTGAGAAAAGAGATTGTGAAATATGAAGACAATGGCGTCATAGTGTGGCCATTGATTTGATTGGATATCGACAGTTGAATTAATTAAATACTTCAGGGTTGACACTTTTTTGTGTAGTGTTGGATGAGCATTCTAGTTCTTAAATCAAATTTCACTGAATTTATTTTGACATTATAGAATCAACTCATGTGTATTTTGGTCCACTAAACTAATCTCATGTTTCTGTGTATACAGTATCATACCAGATAACGTTATTGACTATAATGATAGAACATAAGAACGAGAATGAAACTCAATTGATTGAACCGAAAATTTTGAATTAACAGCAAACCGTTATGAACACAGATTCAAACACTCGTTGTCTCAATTGATTGAAATAATCTGGAAAAAACATTTATCATATAATACAACAAATCAAATCTGATCACCAAGCTCGAACTGTCAATACCCAAGATCTAATCTTCTTCTCTGAGATGGGTTTTGGATTGAATTATCTGATCTTCTACACTCAAATTTCGAAGCATACCGATATGGAAAGAGGAACTAATGAAAAGATTCAAATTGGAGCATAACTCGATCGCATCGGTTGGCTTCCGACGACCGATAACAACCCACCTTCGGCGGCGCTATCATCAGCGAGATACAAGTCGTTCGTGGCTCGAAACGCAGCGTGTAAACCAACTAAGACAACCCCAATAATCAACGACACCAATAGGTTCAGACCCACATGAGTGAGCACAAGTGCAAGAATCGTCACCACGCTCAGAAGAGTCAACACAATTTTGTCATCGATCGTCCGACCGTACACCACCACCGGACCGTCGTTGAAGAAGTAGAGAAAGAACCAGCCAACGAAGACTATCAAGAAGACGATCATGGAAACAGGGTGCCACAGGAGGCTGAGGAAGACGATTGCAAGCACGGCCATTGCGTAATTCATCCTGAAATAGCTGATATTCCATCTGACACGTTCCATGGCCGCGGCGTAGCTATCGGGACGAGAAAATGAGGAGAATTGGAAGAGCTCGTGCCAGGGACGGAGCGTGGCGATAACGGACTGAGTTGTCTGCTTCGCTCTGGCGATGAATGAGATGTCGCAGGAGGTCGATGATGATGAAGATGCTTGGCCGTGGCCGGTCTTGGTGGTGGGCATGGTGCCATAGCCACCGGAGAACGCTGTCGTCGACATTGTTGAATCTGGCTCTGTAGATCTCCCAAATCAGAGAGTAAAACCCTAACCCTAGAATCTTTTCTATTCTAGATCAATAGCATTTAGTATAATAATAATAATAAAAGAACCCGCCTTTTTCTATTCTTTTTCTCAAAAATGAATACCCATGACTTGCCAACCTGTGTCATTTGCCAATTTCGACCTGGATTTTTTTGGATTATAAAGATAAAATCTAAAAACCTTTTTTTTATTTCTTTTTTATTATTATTATGATCATGGAATTGGGATTATTTACAATAACATTAATCAGTCAATTAAGACAAAACTCTATTTTCTTTTTTTCTCCCTCTTAATTTAAAAGTAACATTGCAATATTTAGAACCACAGGGCACATTAATATTACTGGTTTCTGTTTATATCTAAACAATAACACCAATATTAGACTAAACTGAATATTTCTTTAATTGAAAAAAGTTTGTGTTATAATTAGGCTAAGAATGTTATTACAACTAAACCAAACAAAAGCATTACTAATAATAAAAGAATCACATAACATCTTTACTCCCAAAATTGTTTCTTACACACTCAACAATTTCATTTTACACTCATCTAAAAGTTTCACAGAAAAATCAGGATCAAGGGCTCCAATGCCTATAAAAATCCGAAAAGGGTCACTATGGTTTTTTCTTGTCAGTGCCATGGAATTTCCTCCCAGCTTCAATGGCCTCCCTGTTTAAGATGACAGTGAAAAAAAATCGTTAGAATACTTGGAACAAAGCTCCAACGTAAGCAAATAACTTATTCCAAATATGGTTCAGTTCACACTTCACTTCATCAAGCATAATTTTAATTTTACTTTTAAAACAAAACCAACCAAAAAGACCAAGAATTAGAAAAGAGAGCAAGAGCATGATGATGTTAACCTGAAAGCATCTACAAGCTCTCTACTTTCAGGATTAAGCTGCACGCCCTCATAGAAGGCATTGGCTGCTTCGTCAAATTTCTGAAATGATGACAGCAAAGAAAATTACATTAGAGACGATAAACAAATCGTGAATTTTTTTTTTCTCAGATGTTTGATTTTCTACTAAGAGGGAACACTAGGCATGCCTGCATTAAGCGCAGTGCTGCGCCTTCACGATAGCAAGCTTTTGGCCAATCTGGTCTTAATGCTCTGCATGTCTTTGCATCTGCTAAGGCTTGCTCAGCTTGACCAAGACGAAGCCAGCAAAGACTTCGATTAGAGAACAAAGTTCCGTCAGTAGGGTCTAGATCGATTGCCTGTAAATGTATGATCAAACAAATGAACTTTCATCAGAATGAAAAATATATAACAAGGAAAATTTTTAAAAAGAATTTAACAACATAAAAGCATGTACCTGGGTATAAGCATCTACTGCAATATCAAATTCCTTTCTTTTAAAAGCCTCCTCTCCTCTTGATTTTGCTTCTGCGGCTTTCTTCTTCGCTTCAGGTGTCACCTGAACAAGTTACTTCATATTCAGAAAAGTGATAAAATTTACCTAGGGCTGGACAACACTAAACCTTTTTGCACACATTACTTTACATGCATGTCCACAAAGTAGGTACTCGTGCCCTATCACTGACAAATATATCTAGATATGATCTGGAGACCCAGAGTAAGAGATAATGCTCCAAAATGCACATGAAGATTAACAGCAGAAGATGCAGATGACAAGTCTAAGTAGAAGTTGCACAGCACTAGCAAACTAAACCCATCTAGTATCTCATTACATACACATTAAAAAACACAAAGGAAATATCCAAAGACTAATGTATTGAGTAAAAATGGCACCTGAGGAAGATCTTGCTTTGGTAAGTCCTTTGGCATATTAGCTTCCTTCAAACTTCTTGATTCTTCCTGGGAGAGGGAGAGAGAGAGAGAGAACAAACCCAGTCAGCGACAAAGATTGGTGAGTATACCTTTACACGAAATATTTTGCTTATAGATTCCAACTCATATTCAGAGTTTAGTAAAAACTTAAAACAATTACCATACAGACAAGACACTAGTACATTGTGCTTCCCCAATATTAATTATGCCAAACTATATAAATCTATACATGTATTTAGTACCTCTTGTCTGCTCGCTTCAGAATGCATGTACTCAAGTATGCCGTCAACTGTCCATTTTGGGATACTGTCAATCTTTGACGTCAAGGGAAACAAAATCTCAACAGCCTCACGGTTGCTCCTTGAAGCTGCAACCAGTATTGGCTTGGTGCCATCCTGTGATGCCATACAAATAATTGGAAATTTGAAAATGAATAGATAAATAATCCAAATGTCCTCCTTTACACCAAATAAATAATAAACAATCCAAAAAATTTGAATAATTCACAAGTGAAAGTGTTGTGACTACCTCATCAGTCACATTGGGATCTGCTCCAGCTTTTAACAAACAGTTAATGATTTCTAGGTTCCCATGATCAGCAGCAATGAGCAAAGGTGTTGCTCCACCAGCACTAATATTTACTTTAGCACCTGCCTGTACAATAGATAATAATGCCAAAGTGAGTGTAACAAAGATATGTTTCAACGTTCAAACAATTCCCTAAAAAAAATGCTGACATAAGAGGTGTGCTTATAGGTATTAAACCATATGAACTAATCAATGCTTTAATGGCACCAACAATTCCCTTTCCCTTCTTTCCCCAGGCATGATGATGAAAAATAAAAATAGGGAAGGGACTTTACCAGCAAGATTCGGAGATCAGATAAAGAGTCTCAAGCATTAAGGAAATTTATATATGTAAAAAAATCCCCCTCCTATTTAACTTAGAAAGTTAAAAAAAACCATTTGTTATTACATGCGACTATCTCGACTATAGAAATAAATAGTGAAAAGAAATTTAAAAAATGGAAACCCTTTTTATTGGATGATCATGACACTTCCTAAAAGTCAAAATTCTATATAAGATCATATCTCCATTTCTACTCATAATCATTGCATAAATATCTGTATAAACAATTTGCATGACCAAAAATAACTTTAATTCACCATGCTACTCAAAAGGTTAAGGAAGATGAAAAACCTGAATTAGTAACTCCAGGCATGGAAGTGAGCCAGCTGCTACAGACGACAATAATGGAGTAATATCATCATCAGTTTCAGCATTAGGCTGCAGAGAATAATAAGAGGATGAAGATAACAGCAGCAAAACAAAGAATGGCTGTCACAAAACCTAAATTGCAAAATTACGAAACTAAAATCTTACATTAGCATGGTGTTCTAGCAAAAGTTTAACAGCTTCGGGTTGAGCATGACCAGCAGCCCAAATTAAAGGAGTGCCAGCATCACTTTGTGAATTGACATCCACACCTTTAGAAAGTATATGCCTCATCAACTCAATATCTCCTGCAAACAAGAAAAATAGAAATCGAAATTTGTTAGAAGTTCTACTAGTGTTGCCGATGTTTATTTCTGCCCCAGGAATACCACAAAAATTGTGATTCTAGCTATTAAATTCACCAGTTTCATAACCAAAAGATTCAGAATTAAACTTTTGGATGCAAACAATTGATTATTAATGTTCTTCAAAACTAGCAAGGGTTTTCTTTGTATTAAAATCAAATCGTAATCAATGTCACTTACAACTACGGAGAAAAAATTACCAACAACTAAGACCAGCAAGAGATATAATTCCTTCAATTCCAAAAAGTTTTAGAGAAGAGATGAAGACAGAAAGACTCACCTATGCCCGCAGAGTGATGGAGAGCTGTAGCCCCTAAATTACTGGCTATAGCAGGATCAGCACCATGTTCAAGAAGGAATTTAGCAGTATCAGTGTGCCCTTGCCTAGCAGCATGAATAAGAGGAGTCTCACCTGTAAATTTGAATGATGAGTTTCTAGTCATAACCACACATATAGTATCAACCATTGCAATAATTTTAGCAAGAGAACAATCCCAGTCAGCTCACATTAAGTGCAAAACAACACAAAGATAAACTAGAAGCAAAAACACCACCCAACAATGACAGAGCGCAAACTGCCCACCAAGGGATTCACATTACCTAAACTAGCTAAAACTTGACCCTGCCTCTTCTGAGATAACATATCAATCTAAACAAAATTAATGTGGGACTTCCTCAAAATAACATTGTCACAAAATCCTATTATCTACCAGTCGAAAAACGTCACCCAAATACTGACCATTCATTAGAGCTGACCATACTCAGCTCAAAGAATAACATTAGCATCCAATGAGAAAATCGCAAATTGGGTCTGAAGAAAATAATACCATCTTCGTCTCTAGTATCAACATCGAGTTTGAGTTCCTCCAACAAGTACTTGCAGACCTCAGTCTTGCCCTCTCTGGCCGCAAAGTGAAGTGCACCTCGCTTGTTGGCATCCTTAATATCAGATATTGTTTTCGCCAATCCCTTCCCATCATCAAGCTTCTCAGCCACCTCTACTCATAACCAAAAATCCAAATAAATTCAACCCCAATTTTTTAAAATTTAAACAAAACCCACTTCAATAATAAAACTCAAGATACTAATTTATACTGAAAAGGAAAAAAAAAAATGGAGAGAGAAAGGGAGGAGCAATAACATACTCTTCAAGAAATCAACATTCCCTGAGCAAGCGGCATTAAAAAATAGTTCAACTTTTTTCCTCTCTGCATATTGATATATACAATACACATGTAGATGTAAATACACAATTATATAAATATATATATATATATAAAATAAGCAATCATCTTTCATAGAGGGGGAAAGAGAGAGTGTGTGAGTAACAGAGAAAGATGGGTTACCTGCGAGAGCAGCAGAAGCATCAGAAGAGGCCATGACGACGGTAAAGATTGAATATTTAGCGAGCCCTACAGATTTGGAAAGAGTTGAGACTGAGTTGAGTTGAACTCGGTGGAATCGCCGGCACTAGGCAGAGGATTTGCCTCCGAGACAGCCAGCGATGAGATATAATAAGGGTTTAACTTTTCAAGGTTTATGTTTTTAGAGATGATCTGAACTGAAGAATGTGGACTATACTCCAATCCAAAAATTAATTTCTTTTTTATTAAATTAAAGTAACATATATATAAAAAATTATCTTAAAATTGGAACTCAAAAATTAATAAATAAATAAATACAATTTCCATTTAATGGATTATTTTAGAATATTTAATGGATTATTTTAGAATATTTAATGGATATTACAATAGAAGCAATGGCTATAATATTAAAATTGATTTCTTTTATTTTGCTAATGTAAAAAATAATTAATCAAACTTATGTTGAGGGTATAGTTTTATAGAGACAAAATCAATTCAACTAAAAGAAAAATCAACTAAAATCAATCAAAATAGAGACAAAAAAAAAAAAAAAACATATTCCTTTCTTCTTTATTCTTTTTTATTAATTTTTCTAATTATTTTCTATTCTCTCATTTTTCCCCCTAAAATCATTTTAAAAATTAAATATATATAAAATATTATAAATTTCAAATGTACTAATTTTAAAAAGAAGTGTATAAAACTTAATTAATTAAAAATATTGGGCAAAAATGAAAGAATAGAAAGTAATTAGAAAAATATGTCAAAAAAGAATAAAGAAGAATAAGGGAATATGTTTTTTTTTTTCATTTGTAACAATCTAGTTTTTTTTTTAAATATTTTCAAACTTAAATGTATTTAAAATGAATTTTAAATAATTTTAGTCTTTTATTGAATTTTTTTAATAATTTTTCTTTAATTTTGTAAGAACTAATAGAAAAATAAATTTTCAAATTAGGTTTATACATTTTTGGACCTTGTGTTTTTCCCAATTAACTATTTGGACCATGTGTTATAAAAAAATTTATTTTTGGACCCTGCATTTTGTAAAATAGTTCAAATAGACCCATAAACTTAATTTTGATGAAGAAAAAAATTGAATATAACAACACAGTTTTTAAGCAAAATGATTTTATTTTTGCTCTGAATTGTTACTTTGGTGAATTATTTGTGATTTTAGTTGAGAAAATTTTGGCCAAAATCGAGTTTAGGATTCTAATTGAACAATTTTACAAAACATATGATCTAAAAAGTAATTTGTCAAAACACATGGTTCAAATAGGTAATGGAACAAAATACAGGGTCTGAAAAGAAATAAGTCATTTTAAATTTTTATAATTAAAGGGGGCACAATTTAGTAGTTGTCAAAGTTCGGGGGGCAAAAATGTTAATTATTTTATGCAAATTGTAACAGAGGCACGATCTGATAGTATCAATAGTTAAGGGAGAAATTTTAACGGACCGTATATTTTACGGGGCGCAATCTAATAGTGTCAAAAATTCAGGGAGCAAAAATATTATTTATTCTTAATAAATTCTATAAATAAAACCAAACAAACGTGCATACGTTGCTTGTATCTAGTATATATATATGGTATTTCTTCTGTGCGGGCATACGGAACGCCCGTACAAATACGGTTTTATTTTATTTTTTAATGAACATCACATCACAACTTTTTGTCAGATTTATATATATATTTCTTAGCTTTTTGCCAGATTTATATATATATTTCTCAATACATTTTCGCTGCATTAATTAATTAGTGAGATAGAGTAGAGATATGATAGTTAGGTGTCTAATAGTAGTAAAACTGTTTTTGATCATGACATATTTTCAGACACGAATGAGTCAAAATGATTAAACTTTAAAAAATATTTTACTTAAAGAAAATAGAGTTCTGAAGAGATAGAGAGCAGAGTAGGGGATTGAGCGATAACAAGGGGCCTAATTTGGGTGGTGGGGTGTGCAAGTGTACGGTTTCTTTTTTTTTTTAATGAACATCACAGCTTTTTGTCATATTTATTTGTACTGTAATAATTTTTTTTTATTGAAAATCACAGCTTTTCCTTATTTATAATCACATCAGGATTTTTAATTCAAATGACAGCAAATGTAGATAGGGAAAAGAGGGTCTTATTACAGTTTTTAATCAAATTCTCTGTTAAAAATTTGTTGTGACTTATCCTCTCTTCCTTCTCAAATAACATCATCTTCCTTAGCAAGATAAGACATTCTGAGGAGAGAAATTTTCTGGGTTTCATTGAGGGAGGCGAAGACAAACGGAAAAGGTGGAAACCAACCTCGGCGAGGGAGAACAAGGGTGGAAACAAGATATCCCATGATTTTTTTGATTAATAGCAAATCAAATGCTGTGATTTTGATTTATATAACTCTCAGTTCTTACTCCGTCACCTTAATATTGTCTATGATTTTTTTCCCACTGCAAAGTATGGACCTTTTGTGTTATACATGCAAAATTTTCTTACTTTGCTATATGGGTTTGTTTTGTTCTTGGTTTATTTCTATTTGAGTTGAGTTTTCTTGCTTGCAAGTGTGTTAGTTACAGTTTAGCTTAGGTTTTGTGGAACTTATCAGGACAATTTATATATATATATAGAGAGAGAGAGAGAGAGCCTTATGGTACAGAAAAACAGAGATAGCCACAGAAAGAGTTTTCTTTTTAATTCCCCCACTCATTTTCTCAATGGGAATTTCTGCAATCTTATTAAGATTTTCTTTTGATTTTGGACTTGTGTTGCTTCTATGTGAAATACCAGAAAAGCCCTTGCTGACCTCTTCCCTCCATTCTTCCCAACCCACCCTAAAAAGTAATTTACCAAGAAGTGAGGACCACTGCAATGGAACAATGCTTTCTTCATTATTTAGACTCAATTAACTTGTGTTTGTTTGCCCAATGGTTCAACGTTTTGCATAATTAAGTTTCTGTTTTTGTACTTTTTTAAGGGACCATGTGTCTATTGAAGCTTTAATTATTATTAATATGATATCAAACTTTAGATCTTCGTTCTTTCCCATTTTCATTCATATCAGGACAATTTAATCTAAAAGCATTTTCTGTCATGTTTGTTACTATGTCAGTTTACCATTAACTTGTGTTTATTAATCTAATTTTTCTTGGGAAATTCATAGTTTTAGTGAAGGTGAGGGGCAGAGTTTTGGAGGTAAAACTGATATCGAATGTTTGAGATAGGAATTTATGAAAGTAGGGGTGAGCATTGGTCGGTTTGGGTGGTTTTTTCATAACATAAAATCCATAATTCGGTTTTCGGTCCGGATTGGTGCAATCCAAAAACCGACCGTCCAAACCAGTTAAAAGAAAAAACCGACCGTTTTGGACCGCGGTTTGGTCGGTTAAACCGACCAAACCGAATTTCTTATTTTTTTAATTTTTTTTTGAAAGTTTTAGTTAAAAAACTAAAATTTTTGGATTGTTGGAATCCATTTTTTTGCATTTTTAAAACATAAATATATAGAACATAATTTCATTTTTTTTTTTATTTAATAATTAATAATTATATAATATTATATTGTTCGGTCGGTTTCGGTTCCACCGGTCGGTCCGGACAAAATTTTCAAACCGACCGAACAGTGGCGGTTTGCGCCGTTGGCGGTTTTTTTGGTGTTCGGTTTAATCAATTTCGGTTTTTTCGGTGTTCGGAAGGTCGGTGTATACGGTTTTTTCAGTTTTTCGGATTTTATGCTTAGCCCTATATGAAAGTAGTGAATTCTTCCAATATGTTGTTTTTATCCCATTCATATTTATTGTATAATTCTCACCGTGTGAATTGGTCTGTATGGTTTTTTTACACATGGTTAGTTATTTTAAAAGTTATGGCCCACTTTCAAAATTAGTAGTGGTATGTAAATATTTCAATTGTTTTACTGTTTTGTGACTATAACGGTGGTTTTGATTGATAATTTAGTGTATAATTAGGGACTGTGAAGAGGATAGAAAATTGATTTAAAGTAGGCAGTGTAGTTTATTTGTTTGCCCAATGGTTGTGGTTTGTGAAATTAAGTTTGTGTTTTTGTTCATTTTAAGGGAGCATGTTTGATGTGAAATAAATTTGGAGGTAAGTAAAAAATTTCTTTATTGATGGTACCATGGTAGGTTGTTATGGATAAAAAGAAGTTAAGCAAAATATTATTGGCATTGATTCCACACGAGGCTGAAATAAAAGTATTTAAACATGAACTTGCTTCTATAAGGCATGATGTTTCAGAGTTACTTCATAATTCGTTACGAGACGTTGAAGATGAGATTATGTTAGACAAATTGGTTGAGGAAGCTATGCAGATAATGATGAAGTTGGAAAGTTGGAACGTGAGTTTAAAGAATCCTTTCTCTCAATCGAAGGTGAATGTTGCAGATAAATTATTGGGAAGCATTTCTTCCGATACTATGAATGTTTCGATTGGAGATCTGGATTTTCAGCTGAGTGGTGAAGGTGCTACTAATGTTGACAGTGCTGGAGTTGACTTGCATCCAGTTGGGTTTGTTCATAGAAACTTTGTGGAGGATGAGGGGTTGTTGCATAATATGGGTCCGGTTGATAATTTGGAAATAGAAGGATAGGATATTTGGTTAGTTTCGTTGAATGGGAAAAGCGGAGGGGATGACACGTAATTGAATAGTTCAGATGATGTTATATTGTCAAATGCATGTGCCAACATCGACTCAGGTGATTTGAAGCTGAAGCTTCACTCTGAGGATCAATACCATTTAAATATTTTGAAAGTTGATGAGGTAGATGTAAAAGAAAAGGTGAACGATGAATGTTACACAATGGTTACGCCAAGGAATTTGGTCGAGGTAGACGTTGCGGATGGAGATATTGATGTGGTAGGAGATTTGGTAGATGCGGTCGTGAATAATAATTTGGCTAAGACAATATTACAGGAGGAACAATTGGAAAAGTGTAGTCCTCATATGTGTATAGAAAACCGTATGTCTACTGAGGAAATATTTGATAGTAATTTAGTGAATACGGGTGCTGAATTAGGTGACTTTTGTAAGCATCTTGATGGAATCACGAATATGTTGACCTTCGGGAAGAGAAGATCCAACACTAGATTTTACAGTCTGGAGGATGAAATAAGATGGCACTTCAAAGATGAGATGGAGTTGGTCCTTCAATACTATAACGCCCCAATTCCTAGGACCGTTACAGTGTGCCTTGTAAACAGTGCTAAACTCGCTAACCGAGTCATTTGGCCAAAATCGTGAACTAAGTATGATTAGCGGTTTAGGGATTAAACATTTTGGTTAGGGTGTAACGTTTCACTAGAACGTTTAATATATACATTGGGATCCCGAAAATATAATTTCAGAGTTTATTACAGAAAGTATTTACAACAAGCCGTTCTAAGCGGCAAAACAGGGTTCAACCCTAGTTCCACTTTAAACCTCGGCCGTGACGGACGAGCAGCTGCATATGTACATCTCATCACCTAAGTTCTCCAACTCAAGGATTGTCCAGCTTCCTCTTGCCTTTACCTGCACCACGTATCACCCGTGAGCCGAAGCTCAGCAAGAAAACATAACACTATACATAAACATTATCAAATGATTATCATTATAATCACACTGAGCATAAAACTTTCAAACCAATGGGTGAGCATCACATGATTCAAGAGGGAGAGTGGCTGCTAGGTAAACCACTAGCCTCCAAGCACTTATTTCATTCATCGACCCTCAAGGTCGGTCTGGCATTAATGCTCTTTGAGTCATTCAATGCTGATGGTCGATTAGATCTAATCTCCGTTGGCTTGCGTGAACCACGCTAAGACCATTCTGACTAATAAGTCAGCGCTAAGTGACCAGTGTCCAGTATCACTGCCGAACTTGACTAATAAGTCACAGCTTCACAGCTGATACTAACACCTTTGCCAATTTCTGACTGACGAGTCAGTGCAACATGACCAGTACCCAGTACCACTGCCGAACCTGACTAATGAGTCACAGCTTCACAGTTGATACTAGCACCTTTGCCAAATCTGACTAATTAGTCAGTACCATGCACAAGTAAGCAATGCCATCAATATGTATCATATGTCAGTTATCCAAGAATAGGGCATACAACATGCTTACTAAACAGTTGCTAGCATAATCATGGTCATGCACAAACTCAGAGACTCAAGCTCTGCCCAATCTCATATTCATCATTCATGGCATGCCCTAATCACATGTTTCTCGTGCATCACATACATCACACCTAATCATCCAGCATGCCTTAGTAATAATCATATGCAAATAGGCAAGATCGCCAAGCATTCATTATGCTATCAATGTTAACATTTAAACATCCAACATGCATCAATCATAACCATGCATGTCACACACGGGGTGCAGTTTTCTTACCTCAGATTCGAGCTAGAACCAATATAAGAACGACCCTTGAGAACGATCAACCTTTAAGCCCTTAGCGGTCACCTAATCATAACCAAATATGAAACACCATCAACAACATGATAATCAAAGGTTCCACACCAATATCTAGCCCCCAAGAGATCAATCCAAACTAATCCAAGTAGTAGGGACACTCCCGAGGCCCATAGCTAAGTTCCCGGGGTCAAAACGAGCAAACGGGGTGAAAACAGGGCAAGGGCTGCGGCCCTAGCACCTTGGGCCGCGACCCCCAGGGTTCTCTGAGGCAAGGGCCGTGGTGCCCTCCATCAAGGGCCGCGGCGCCCAGCAAGGCCAATTTCCTGACACCTGCTTCTTCGAACTAGGGTCGCGGCGCTCAAGAACAGGGACGCGGCCCCCAACCCTGGGTCATTCCCAAACGTGTTTTAAGCACTCCAAATCCTCCAAAAACATACCCAAACATTTCCCCAATCATCAAATCAAAGTTCCCAAGCTTCCCAATACTCCAAAACCCTCAAAACCCAAGGTTCAAACTAACCCAAAACTCAACAATTCACAAAGTCCAATTCTAAGCTTAAAAACTTTAAAAACTCCAAACTTCAAACTTAGATTACCTTTGATTGGATTGTTTCCCATCAAATCCTTCGGTTAAGAAGCTTCTAATCTTTCCTAGGATCGCTATGCCTCGACCCTCGCTTGATTCCGATTCCTAGAACTCAAGTTTTCCTCAAAAATGCTCAAACGGTAAAACGGACCGTCAGAGAGAGAGCGAAAGGTTTTCTAACGTACGTTCTTATCTGGGAAGCTACTTCAAGCTTAAGTAACCTCAAATAAAACCTAGTACTCGGGGTCCCGAAAACACCCCCGGAGACACTATAGTCAAAACTTTCAGAATTTCATCCTGATCTCAAATACTCCCAATCTATCACCAAATAAACATTTCTATTACCCCGTTATGACAAAACCGCTAATCCATTATATATGACCGTCTCATGTCGAATAGCTCGAATATATCTCCATAATAATGAAATCTCATTCACATATTACAATATGCACCCAATTTTCAAATATGCCCTCAGCAGGCCAAATTACCAAAATGCCCTTATCATTATAAATACACCCATATGCATGCATCTATCATCATATAATAATATAATTCACATTAACACACATATGATCATTAAGTATCATAATAAACCAATTATGGCCCTCCCGGCCTCCTAATCAAGGTCTTAATCCTTATAAGGAAATTTGGGGCATTACAAATACGGTGGTTCTGGATTCGATTGTCATATGTTCGATGTGAGAGACAATGAAATTGGATTCTTTAATGCGTCAGTGAGTTTCTATTGATTGTACTTTGAATTTTATTAATTATGTTATTTTGTAGTAAAGTGAGTATTTTGATATTGTGCATATGTGAAGGGGGTGTTATGTTAATTATTTGTATGTTTTAACAGCCGCTTCTAGGTTCTTTATTCCTAGCAAGGATAATTAATCGTGGGGTGTGGGGAGATCTGGATGATTTACATGGCTGGGAGAAAGTTATTGTGAATTATGTTCTTGACCTAACTTTATATAGGTTTTACCCTCATTAGTAATGTTTTTATCGAACGTTATAATTGTTTTATAAATATTTTGTACAATGAGATTGTATTTCTTGGGAATAAAGTGATTGGGAGGAGGGCAGACTTTCTAACATTGAATGCACATTAACTGGTTAGCGCTAGAGTAAGTTTAATGGTGTGAATGTTATTTTTTAGTTAGTTATATTCCATTATTCTTTAGTAATGTATTAATTTTGGTGACCAATATTTGTTTCAGGTTGTAAATTGTTTAGTAGAGATTTTATCAGCAGAGGAGGTTCATGGACGTGGTAAGAAGAGAAGGTGTTGGTGGATTCCGACAGTGTTATCAGTGGGTTTTATTTGGTTTTAATAAGTAATATAATATAATGTTGTTGTCTTACTAGTGAGTTGTATTATGTGTGATGTTTTTAACAGTACCAAATAATAAATGTTTGAGTAATTTCAATTGTTTGTAGCGTGCTAATCTGAACAATTTTTCTACTAAGAGCGAAGGAAAAAAATGGGAAGAGTGGTGTGGAGAAGTTGGTGATTGTGAGAAGGTATTGATTAGGAGTAGGTTGAAATTTGGTATATTTTTTATTTTTTTATGTATGGTATTGGCATAATGGGTTGTTTCGTTGTCATAGGCATATGCTCCTGTGCTTGCAAAGAGACATTGGTTTCTGGCAATTTTGAAGTTCGAAAAGAATCTTGTTGAATTGTATGATAACCTCAAAATTCCTTCGACACCATTTGGTCTTGCTATAATTGAGAATATGGTAGGTGTTTACTAGTGTTTTATTTATGGTTTTTTAGCATGAATTTGATGAGGGAGATTGATTTTGAATGTACAAATTTGTTTGGAATAATTTCTTTTGTTTTAGTTGGGGTTAATGGACAATGCATTTAGTAAGACGTTGAAGGAGGTGCAAGGGAGTGATTTCCATTTCCGGGGTTTTCATATTGAGCAACTTGTATCTCACAGCAAGGAGTGTGTACAGTACGACTGCGGTGTGTATGTGATGAAGATGCTTCTACAAGAATATGTGCCTGAAGTTCTAAGTCGACGAACAGATGATAAAATAGATGATTTGGAACTTGGGAAATGTGTAAGGAGTGGACCAACTAATGTATGTAGTTATTTATTCAATATATTTTGCTAAAGTATCTTTTTGTTTTTTTACGACAATGTAACATTTGTATTAATTGTTCTGTTTGTGTCCTAGGTGGCGACCGAGTTGGATAGGCAACTTATTGCAGGTAGAATATTGACTTCCGGCATTAATAGAGTAAGAGATAATCTAATTGAAAAGGCATACAAATGGTAGTGAAAGGAGTAGGGATATATACGGTATGTGTGAAGTCTTGTAGAACAATATTATATTGATATTCCTCATCAGCCATTTCTTTTGATTGTATTCCCCGTAAATTCTAAGGTTTTATATTGCAATTGCCTTCAAATAACAAAATCAATTAATATAAATAAATAGCACTATGAAAGAAAGCAAATAATTGTAAGAACTTAAAAAATAAATAACAAGGGTGGCGTTTGGTTGCAAAACAAACATGGAATGAAAATTTTGATTATTTTGTTTGGTAGGGACATTGGAATGAGTTATGGAATAGAATGCACTTTATATCTTTTTGAGTAAAATACCATTACTTTACTTTTGTAAATAATTTTCAAATTATCATTATTTTTTTAATGTTAGTATTTATTATATACACCATTTTTTTAATATATTATACTATATTTTATGTATAATAAACACTTTTTTTACTACAAAATTCATAAAAAATATTTTATTTAGTTTTAATTAATTATATTTTAGATGCCTCAATATTGAAAAAATATATATAGTTCTTTTTAGATAATAGGACAATTTAATTTTAGAAAATAAATAAATGTTGTGTATATACCTATTGATATCCAATATAAGATATATTAAATAAATATATATATTTTTAGAGGAATACATTTTACTTGAGAGAACCAATATTTATTGAACATCTTACAAATAAAATAAAAATTCAAGCAAAGAGAAAATAAACAATTATTTAAGGAATATACTGGACATTCAATTTAATGTAGAGAGTGAAGAAAAAATCAGTATAAATAGGTTTATGAGTGGCATATAATAGATACAAATAAAGAAAAAAATAAGAGTAAAAATGAGATAAAAAAAATGAATCAATTTAGGAATGCATTTTCCATACATTTTTAAATGGAATAACAATTCTTCCATTTCAATGTTTAGTAATCCCTTTGGAAAAAGAATTCCTAGGCAAAATATGGAACCAAACAAAGGAATAGGAATCTATTCCATTCCATTCCAACAAATTTATACCAAGCAAACATTCCCTAGGGATTTTAATTTCATCAACTTTTCAGTTTATCATGTAAATGGTGATCAAGCATTCACAAGCAATAAGAACAGATCAAATAATTTGGAATATAAGTGAATAAAGAATCATGAATTCCTCATAGAAATTAACAAAGATCCAAGTGGTTACATTGTAAACCCTAGAAAATAAAATTAGGTCATGTTTATCATTAAAAAAATCCTTAAAAAAGAAACTAACATAAAGCAAAGATAAATAGAAAAGATAAGAACTCTATGCCGATCCAAGTTCCTCTCCAAAGTAATCCCAATGCTCTTATTCCAGTCTATGTTTGCAAAAAGTACCTCTTGTCTCTCAAAAATCGTGATTTAAACCAGATTAGGGTTTCTCCAAAACATGAAATGACCAAAACACCCTTCATTTAGTTGTATGTGATTTTCACATTTCTACGTAGCTCATACGGTCGCAAGAGGTCATTTTTTGTGGTCGCACGATTACAATATAAATGGCTATATTCTCTGGAATTGCGGCCGCATAATACTCTTCCTGTTGTCAAAAGAATACCTTGTAAATGCCTATGTTCTCTGGACTTGCGGCCGCAGAATCCTATTCCTGCGGTCGCAGGAATACCTTTTAAATGCCTATGTTCTCTAGACTTGCGGCCGCAGAATCCTATTCCTACGGTCGCAGGAATTACCTAGGAATGCCTTTCTTCTCTGGAATTGCGGCTGCAGAATACTCTTCCTGCGGTCGTAGAAATCAGCCATAGAAATGCTTATGTTCTCTGGACTTGCAGCCGCAGGAATTCCCTAGGAATGCTTTTCTTCACTGGAATTGCGGCCGCAACATCTTCTTCCTACGGTCGCAACAATTGCCCAGAAACACTGTTTTCCACCAACTTTTTTCTTTCTGTTGGTTTTTTCACCACGTATGCACACCTATGTCACCCAAGCCCTTATATACTTGAAAACATACATAAAGAAGCGTAAAATAGAACAAAAAACAATACTGTTCCTTAACCTAAAAACACACAGATTAACGAGCCTAAAACTCGTTTATCAACCTTCCCCGATTTTTTACTTTGGAATGGGACGATGGAGTAGTTAAATAAAAGGAATAAAGTTGCTAATTTTGGTTGATTTGGAGTTGAGGTTTATATGCCACCCAGTTAGAACAATTTAAACTTTAGAACTGACTGTAGAGGGGTGATAGAATATCAATTGATTGGCATTAACTTTTGCTGGAGTTAGGAATCCATGAACATCCTGGTGATTAATCAATTAGTGTACTTTAAAACAGGATTATAATTGCTTCTACATTTTCATATAACTAACCTCAATAAAATAAGTAAGTCATTAATTATAAAAAAAAACATAAAAAGTGTAATGCACATATGGTGGCTTGGTTAGGTAACTTGGTGATATGAGAGTCTGCCCACCAAAAATATATGATGATTTATACAAATAACACCATAGTCGGAAGATGAGCTAAATTGTTGGGAAACATGTTAACTCTTATGTTGTTAAGCAACCAACGTACTACAATGATTTGTTAATTAATAACCCTTGTCTGTGTTTATTTGGCCAATTAGTTGTAGCCTTATTAGGGCTATGATGTGAATACGCATCCCCATTATCACACAGAAATAATGAGAATAATAGATTTGTATAATATGTGAATTTTTTTTATGCAATATCAATGAAGTTATAATTCGTATCACTGGGCTTTAACGTTAACGCATTAAGAGAGCAGAGTGCATATATATATTTAAAATGAACATAAACGAATAGGAGGTTTAGAAGAATGTAAATGGGGTGAATGTTTATGAAAGTTATTACAGTAATTATTAACGAAAATTTTAGTATTAGTTCTGCCTCCTTTAGTAAATTGTACACTTGGCAATGTAAAATAGAAAAGGCCTAATAAGCGGATGGGATTATTTTTGGGAGCAAATGTTTGTAAATTTCTGTGTTGAAACATGTCAAAGGCGTACGTTATTCGACATTGATTCTCCTCCGTCATTATCAACTTCAACCCCTTTCGAGTTTATCTCCTAACATAAAAAGAAAATTGGTCAATTTTTTAGAATATGCCTATCGACTTTGATGGATGACAGTGATCAGAAAACTCATAAAATAAAGAGTTGTAGAATGGGATGTACTACCATTTCCTTTTGGATAGTTTGAAGGATTCCTTTGTATTCCTCCACAGCGTGGGCATTAGTTGTAATTTGGTGTATTAGTCTTTCACCAAAGCCCTCCTTATTGTTTAGGAGTTGTATTCGTCTTCCTCTTTTCGTCTAGGTCGCGCAGTATATATAATGAGATATATCTTACATTAAAAGGTTGAACCATATAAATGTAAATAATGTAAAAACGTATACCTCCAAACCACATTGCGGAAGAGGATTCTCCAAACTGGTTTTGAAGTTACTAGTGATTGTTGGATTTGTTTCCTGCGAAAGAAGTAAATAGTAGCAAAACATTTGGATCACTTTTTTGATATGTTAAATAACACAACTGGAGGTAATAATTAAACAATGTTTGGTTGTGCAAACAACTATTTTTTGTTGTTTGACCTTCATCTTATTGGTTGTGCTCAAAACTTGATTTCTATATTTATCCATATTCTTCACTGTTGTCTCCTCCAGGAAATGTTCTGCATTTTTTCCAGTCAAACACCACGGCTTCGTAATAATGACTAGCTTCTCCTTGCAGAGCATTGACTTTGGGGGGAGCTTTGGAATACACACACACTTGACACGAGTTGATTTCCTAGTGACTCGCTCTGCCAAATACCACTCTCCACAGTCTGGTCCAACTACTAGTATCCGACACGTATTCGCTTCATCACTTTGGGCTACATAGTAAGGGCAGATGTCATCTACTCCCCATGGACACCAATCAACCTAATCAACAATAGGTATGTTTGTTTGTTAGTTCCCAGTATTAAGTTGTATTTTGCGGTCCCCATCTTCCCCATCAAATATGATAAAGATATTTAGATCTTCGTTACCTCTTACAAAGTCAGGCGACTTAATTTTCCTCTATAGTACTTCAACAAAACATAAGGATCCATTGTCGGGGGTGGGCAATGACACCATAGTAGACTACGCGGGAAGACTTTTGACAATATTGATTGGGGTGTGACACAAAGACATGGGAGATACTCTCCTCCCCAAACCTGCCAGGTTGAAATAAAAAAAGAATTGGTTATGTGTTGTAATTCAATATACAAAACACATGTCAAAACTAGTTTAAAAATGAACTTGACATTTAATATTGAACTTGTATTTACCTCCCAAGTTTTCCAGAGTCCTCCTATGTAGTATGTATTATGTCTGCATAACTCATCCATTTGTTGGTATGTGAAAGCCAACCCAGCACCACCCCAATTGAAATTAGGTATGTCTGCAATACATTCCAAAGAAGGAATGTAGTATAGGTGGACTATGTTGTTACGACGTGCAAACAGAGTTGATCCCAATAGTGCTAATATGAACACCCTAGCAAGTCTATCACAATCTTTTTTAGTATTCAAAGGCATGTTCTTATAAACAGAGTACAGCCAACTAACTTCCACTCTACTTTTTTTGAGGAGTGCCAAAGGTTCTCCAACCAAGGTCCTTAACAAATTGGGGTTTCTATGCACCCTCTTGTTCATTTTCATAACTTTCCCTTACACCGGTAGGCCAGAAATTGCCCTAAAATATGTTGGAGTTAACGCCATCTCCCCGAAATCTTCAAAAATGAATGTGTGTGTTGTATCCCACCATTTTGATGCCAGCGCTTGAATGAGTGGAACGTCGATCTCAGACCGATTGATTCCATCAACTAGGGCATGCATACCAGCAACTCTAATTCGTTCTCTAACTAGTGACGGTAGGATATTATACCACTTCAACACAAGTAGAGAATTCCATACTCCTGTAACGTCCAGTAAATTTGTTTGGATCTATAACATATGTTAATGGGTTGATTGAATAACGTTAGTGGTTTTGAAACATTAAATATGCAACACTGTATCAATAAATGACAATAAACATTAAATTTCCCCCTCAATCACAAAAACCCAGTTGAAATTATCAATATTTACCTTTTGTGATATGTGGGAATCCTTATTCAATCATAAAAACCTAGTTGAAATTATCAATATTTACCTTTTGTGATATGTGGGAATCCTTATTCAATCGCACTGTGGTCAAAGAATTCTTAGAGGGTGATGTTTTTTGCCACCGAATACCATGTTGGCCTTGTCGAAGAGCTAATTCATGGCTGATGACTTTTCTTGTCATGTAGGAATCTATTTTCCTTTGGTTGGTTGAGGAGGTACTTACGACTTCCTCATTTGTTCCATACCAGACTTTGTTCATGTCCTTTTCATCTTCTGTTTCGCATAAGCTGTGTCTGCGCTTCATTTGGTCTGGTATTTGCACAATGCGACATCACAAATTAATAAAGCAGGGGTACAATAATACGTTTAACACCTACATTATAAAATTCTTCAGTCGTGTAATAATGATTAAGGCAAAGCAGGGGTTTTGATTCAAAAAATAAAGTTTAAAACAATTATTGTTATCATTAAAAAAATCTAGAACCACGATCATAAATAAAAAAAATAAAAAAAATCTTAAGAATACGTTTTACTTCATGAAACATTATAACACAAATTAAATAAAACCATACGGATGCTAACAAATGCATTCAGTGCTTACATGGTCCGGTGGTCGGTCAGGAGGAGGCCAGTGTGAATAATAGGCTGAAGTGCCTCTCCCAATGGAGACTTGCGAACCTTAATAAGGGACGGTAAATCCGTGTCTGTTTTGAAATGGGAGTAAATTTTTGTCGAATGTACCACGAAAAGTGGATGATGAAAATACTTCAGATATTAAATTCACGTGCCTACCTCACCCGTCGACCATGGCAAGCATTGATGAGGACTGTGCGAAGAGGGTCTCGATGTCTAGATGCTGAAGATGGAGAGGGTAGGTCATTGACAACTTATTTGGCCCATTTATGATTGGGCTTCTGCAATAACTGGTGAAAGACTTTAGTTTACAAACACACCTTTTGTTTAAAAAATTTATGGGCCTATTCTCTTTTAAATATTCAGTACCATGTTATGGGCCTGCTCCTATTTTCTATTTATTAACAGTTTTTTAACTTAAAACATGAAAACCAATTAATTAAACAGAAATAAAAATAAATAAAGTTTTTTTTCCCATTCTTTGTTACCTGTTCATTTCCAGGACTTTCCTTCTTCTTTCTTCTGCGCCTTCTTCTTCTTTTTCTTCATTACCAGCCACCCAGTTCAGCACATCTTGCTGGATAGATGTGCATGGCTGGGGGAGCAGCGGCGAGGATGGGCACGCAGCGACAAGATTAGACCACAGAGATATGATGATGTACAACGGTGAGGTTGGATGTGGCTGGGTCTAATTTATTTTCACCAAAACCCAGATCTAGCTTTATTGTTTTTTCCTGGTGAGCCTCTCTTCTTCTCATTCACTATTTCTCTTTCTCTAACATGTTTTTTTTCAACTACTATTTATGGCCTTCGACTTCGACTGCGATGGGGTTGGTTTTATGGGCTTCGATATCTCTGTTTTGCTAGTTTATTACTTTTTGTATATACTCTACTTGGTAGTGATTGATCTAGACAAGATAAACCATGTATTTATATTGGTTATGGCTATATAGGGTGATGGGTACAGAAATCTAAGTTAATTACTGTATCAATGAACAATGGATATAATTTAGGTTGAACTCTGTTATCTACTTGAGTGAGAGAGAACTCTACTATTGTCTTTCCCATCCTTTTTTAAACTATATATTAAGTGTATATAGGCTTGCTGCACTCTGTAGATCAAGTAGTGCACTAACCATGGTTATATCTGACTTTATTCTACTTAAGCTACTTTTAAAAGTTTGGACATAGTGAAAGGGGAAAAAGGTAGTTCTAGTATGGCCTAGTCTTGTATTTGAACTACTTTTATTTTTATTTTTCAAGACTTCTTTTATGAACTACTTTAATTTTTTAGCAAAGCCAAATTTTGGAAGAAGACACATTGAAGCAATTTGTGTTTTATGAACAAGGCATGAATCGACTAGCAGTGAAGGCTAGGTGGCTGTGGTGTTGGCTTCAATTTTATTTTTATTTTTTCATTTCAGATGTGATTAGTGTATTTTCTAGTATTCAGTATACTCCAGCATAATTATTGTAATTTTTGGATAAGATTTTGCCTATTTGATGTATTACATTCAGTTAAAATTTAATCTTTTTTATATGTAATTTTTGAATTTTTTATGACATTTCGAATGGAACAATGCCCGTTGCTATATGAACCTACGGAAACTGATATTTCCCGTATTTGTATCATAGAGCTATGGAATGCCCGTTCACGTAGAGTTCAGAGTATAAATAATAAAAATATGTTTACCTATTATAAGGTAAAGGCTATTTAATATCAGCATAAGTATAGTTGCAAAATATAAATAACATGCAACCATTAAAGAGCCTGAGACTCTATTTTTATCATTATAAGACCATGACAGACCTCCATATCGACAGAAATGCTGACCATGTATTCCCATATGAGTTCTGCTACACATTTATAACATAGTGTTCAATATTAACAACAATACAAAAACTTTCCTAATATCACTCAACCAAACATTTTGTAATTACGGTGTGAATCTAACCTTGAGAAATCCTATTACTCCACCGATTTGAACCGTAGTCATATGGTTCTTCATCTACCACGCAATATGGTCACCAATCACTAAGCTTTGAAGTCAAACTATCTTCTTTGACTGCCTCCCACTTCATCTTTTTCAAAATTGAATGTTTTGTTTTCTGGCCATTGATGACCGCCTTCTTCATGATTTGCATATTCGTCATCTTCTTCATTTTCGGAATCTTCAGAATAGACACACTGTTCCTTTCCCTTAAGTCTTTTAGGGCATGTTAACTTGTTGTGACCAGCCTTTTTGCATAAACTACATTTCCTACCGACACTATTTCTTGTTCCTGCTATTTTCCCAGTCCCCTTAGATTTGGTGAATTCTGGGTCTTACACAATGAACTGGGAAGCCCTATGCATAGGGAGGTTGGACGTGCAACTATCTCCACCAATCAATAAAGCTTCTTTCAATGTTGAACAAATTCTATCAATTTCGAGTGTAGCCATACGATGTGCATAGTCGGTCCTACTCGCGAGGAAGGCAACCTCATTCATTCGATTACTTATTTGTCCAAACTTAGCCTTTTGGAGCGTGGTTTTATCAATATGAATACAACTATCATTCCAGATTGAACTCTCTCCCGACCGAGCTTCAATTGTCCACTGCATCACAATAAGTGACTTTGGCATATGTCCCATGTCTAGGTGCTTCATTACGGCAAACATATGCCTACATGGTATCCCAAACGTAAGAAAATATTGGCATTCACAGACAAAAAAGTCATGAGCCAAAGTTGCATAGACTGCCTAGCTTGGTCCCCAACGAAACTTGTGGAGTTTCATCATTATAGCACCCTCCATGATGGTTTTTGTGAGTACAGTGTAGCTGCCTTCCTTTGACATTTGTCGTCTAACCTTAAAAAACATTTTCCTTGTATATATCCTTGAAAGTTCTTCCTCTATAACTGGTAAGTTTGTCACTCCTAATTGTGGTGATGTGTGCATTGACTCATAATCATCGGTTGCTTCGCGATGCCTAACCCATGAAAGGGCCATGTCAAGGGTCCTCACAAATTCATATAGCTTCAACTTTTGGTTCAATTTTTTCTTCAGAACGACATTAATACCTTCGTTACGTTGGGTGGTTGACATGCCACAGAAAAAGTTCCCTCTCAAGTAGGTCTCTGCCCATTTATGTCTTGTATTGTACAATTTAGCACCATACTTCTTTCCCTGCAACCCATACTGTATCATAACTTCACTGAATTTCTCCTCAAACTCGTCAACATCATAATACTTGAACACCAGCTTCGTTAGGCTTTCGCTGAAACTTGGGTCTTTCACCTTCTTAACAGCTTTGTTGTGCATATGCCAATAACAAAGGCGGCGGGTTGCATTTGGGATCAAAGCCTCTATTGCTGTTGCAATCGCCTCATCGCCATCGGTGTCAACAATTTTGGGTTGAGCCTCATCCATACATTCTAAAAAGGCTCGTGTAGCCCACATGTAGCTGCTTGCAGACTCATTTGCGAGAATTGCAAGGCCTAGTATGGTAGTCCTTAAATGGTTGTTGACTCCCACCCATATAAGTAACGGTTTGCCATAACTATTGGTATTATATGTTGAGTCAAATGTGATTGCATGTCCATACATCTCATAGTCAAATCTTGACTTCCCGTCCGCCCAAAACAAGTTCAAAAGTCGTCTTTTATTGTCGTACAAGAATATTCCATAAAATTTCAGGTCGTGATCAGCTTTATGCTCTAGATACCCAACAGCACGACCCACGTCCGATCCTGCAAACTGCACGTCTGTTGCAGCAGACATACGGTTGTACAGGTCTTTCACCGTGAACGACAACTTTTGATAACCCCCCACCTTTTCGGCCATGTACAACATTATGTGGCATGTTCTAACACCTGCATCCTTCATTGAATTCGCCTGTTGAAGATCACGAGGTGACACAAACCTATTGGACCGTAGAAACTGATTGTGGTCATCGATGGTGACTGGATGTGAGTGTTCTGTTAAGAACTCCTTGCAACTCCATTTACCACTACAATTAGATTAACCCGGAATGCAACCTTACAACGGACTCTGTTAATTTTCTCCGGTTCCCTTTTTTTATCTTGCCTATTTAAATCTGCCTCTAACCTAGACCCTTCCTTAGAGCACACCCACTCTCACTCGCGAATCTGGCCAGCACTATTCTTCCTCATGTGACCCTTTCGAATGCTAAATCAAATCACTCTTCCATATGCATATATAGATTCCTCTGCAAGGTCCAGTGTCTAAAAAACATGGCCTATTAGGGTGTTCTTACTCAATTCTAGTGGGTTTTCAAAGATTCTGTACTTTGAAAAAATTCCCTCTCCTTCCTCATCCAACACAGTTGGGTCCTCAGAATCTGCCAAATCCGGTCCTGGAAACATTCGCGGTTAAAAATTATTTTCTCCATATAGTTGTTCTATTTCTTCCATTTCACTGATCTGCAATTCCCCATCCACATTCTCTTCTCCATTGTAAAAAACCATTTCACTCCCCGCCCTATTAAATATAACCAAAATAAAGGATTTCAGTGTTAAAGAGTGTATAAATAAATCAACTCCCAGTATGAGTTTATCTGACGAGGTATAATTTCACATAGATATCAATATAAAACAATCGTATCACCTTTATTGATTACATATATTTTGTTTAATAATCTTGTAATATATATTTGCCTTATTGTTGTTGATTATAAACGAAGTAATTGCCTGTTGTTCCAATAAAGTAATTATAAGATGTTGGTTAATATTTTTCTATTTTCATTTTGTACCTATAGAAGTTGAGTTACATTAAGTTTCACTCTCGACATTAAAAATAACTACAACTATTTTCTGAACATTTACCTGACATATGAGAAATCCAAGCTATTCATGAATTTATAGTTGAAAACCATCTCTACACCCCAATTTGAATCCACATACAACTTATTTTTTTTCCCTTTGTTAATGGCAGACATAACCTATTAATAAAATTCTTGTTTTTAACTGTAGATTCAGCTACATTATAATTAGCAAGATCTATCATTTCTTTTCAACTAACTTCAGTCATATGCTAACATATTGTAACTCGTATAAACTTTACCAATTTTTAAATTTTATGTCTACCTTTGGTTAATGTGAAACGTTCAACAACTCTAGAGGATTCCATTTTTTAAAGAGAAATCATGCATTGTAATGTTCAATCAATTCCACAAAAAAATTGGTAATGAGGTTCAAAATTACTATGAATATCAACGTTTTTAATAATCTTGAAGAGTATATGGTGTCTGTAAAGGTTAACTACATTGCAATTTTATAAATAAGGTGGGAGGCATATAACATGCGATGGAATCCCTGGGAGCGATTTTCAAGGGCCCTCTTTTCACCGATTAACTCCACATTGATTCACAGAGGACTTGGGTTGAATCCATGCAAGATTGTTACAATTATAAAAATTTTGTGGTTTTTTTTTTCTGGTATGAGGAAGACAAACACGAATGAGTTGTGCCTTTGTTAATGTTTGGGTTAGAGTGTAGGATAAAAAAATTAATGAACAAGGAAAATATTTATAGTCATTATGACCTATTCTGTGAATACTGTCCAATGTATCCCAAAGAAGATCATAATTTTCAAGTGTATTAAACCAACGTCTGAACCTTTAATGTAAAAATAACTCAGATCCAGTAGCATCATCATCACCTGCCTAATTTTCCAATCCCAAATCATGTCTACCCAATAGTAATCCGCCACATCAATTAAAATTTTATTAATAGTGTAATTGTGTTTTTGATCCATTAATTTTTTCTTCTTCACTGGTGGTATATGTTTGAGTTGTGTGTTTCCACCTTCCCTTCTCTCTTAAGAAAGTTACTCACAATAATAAAAGATATTGTTAATGCTTTAATTTATTTTTCATCATATGAAAAAAAAATTCATGTTATTTACGTTTTACCCCATGTTTATCTTAGTGGTCACATCCAATGAAAGAGTAAAATAAAGGCAGAGTGGTCACTTCCAACAGAGAATCGGTTTCTATATTATTTGTCTGTTGTGGACTGCTCACATGTGATTTCCTATATGTTAAAATCTGGGCATACTAATAATTTAAGTTTACTAATTACATGTTTTGTCCACTAGTTTGTCCAAGTCTGGCCCGCTTTCCCAGCCTGGATTCCTGCAGACCCTCTGCTGGGCAGCTTTCGGCAGTGCACAGGTATCGAGAAGACCTTATTTAATGTTTTGGACATTGGACAGTGCAGATGCACATAATTGTTGTAATAATGTGTTCAGTTTTTTTATTATTGTATTAACCTTTATTTGACCATTCAAATCCCACGATAATAATAGAGTTTGCCTTCACCATATACCATACAAATTACTGGGACCCAAAGAGGACAGTGTCCATCCACCATCCCACTCACGCTTATTTATTCTATAAATAACTAGGATTTTCTACAATATTATCCCACTGTGATATGTTCAATGTCCACATGAAAATTAGAGAAAAGTTGGAGTGTACCTTATACCCCATCTACACACGTCACTTCGATATGTAAATGGATTATAAATAAGAGATGAAGGAGACGTGGGCGCCTGAAGAATTTCTTAAACAAAATGTTTCCGGCTTAACCATTTTCAAATTGGTAAAGTAAGATATCCAACTATGTTACAAATTTCTATTTCAATCCTAACGTCTGCTTTATACAGGCACACCAATCAACCTATAGTGGTGACTAACAATTATGAAGGTTATTCAAGTAGATTTACTTTCCCACATTTGTTTAACATCTAAACAAATAAACTTATATAAGGTGGCATCGGCCACACCGCTTCCCCAGCAGCACAAATATTCACCTACTCGGCAAGCCTATAAGAATTAGTAGGTGGTGGTATAGGTTGTGATGCTGATGAAAATGATGACCTCCATGAAGGTCGGGGAGTATCCGCAGCAACTACGTAATGTAATTTGAATAATATGTTTAATATGCGACCTTTGGTATCAACTAAGGTAATCCTTATATGTAGTATTTTATTTTATTTTTGTAGAAGTATTTCTATTAAGCATTACCTCCATGTATTATCATATGAGAATGCAAATTAATAGTTGTAGATGTTTTCTTATCTATGGATAAGAGGTATAAAATGTTTGTACAATGTAAACGTCTGTAATATTAAAAATTGCCAAAATAATGAATAAAAGTACATGGACAACAAGTTTTTTTAACTTTATATTAGGTACTTTAATTTGTTAGATTTTTTCCAAAACCTACAAGAGGTTCGCTACCCCTGTATATATAGGCTCTCAATAGTCAGTCAAATGTCAGATACCTTTTATATTTCTTAAGCACTTCCTTAGCCACACGATTGAAACATACACAAATACACAACTTGGATGATGGAATGACACAAGTCCTGCCTCCGTATCAGGCGGGACATCATCCAGGTGCTATAATTAACTGTAATTATTGGAATATTAGCCATAATTTTTTTTTAATTTCCAAACTAAAATCTTACATACTAACTTAACCAAAATATCTTTGTCTCACTTTATAATTAATCATATATTATAGATTGTTAAAGATATAAGTATGGATATAGAAACATGTTTAACTGCTCTCATGCACTGCTCATTAATAGTACGACAGTTTTCTGTACATGGGTGTACTTATTAATAAGTTATTTTATATTTGTTATTCTGGCCCATGTGTGGTTGAAACATGTGTAAAAAATAAAATCCATAGACCACCCCATCAGTACTACTAATATACTATACTTCCATTTAAGTATCACTACCTACATTATCTTCTAATAAACCACCGAATCCACATTTCCCACTTGTTGTTTAACTTCTCCTCATCATACTGTATGGAGTCGGACTCCTCCATCGATTCATGCAACAGGGAGGTGTTCCCAGAGGAACGAAGACTGCATCGGGGCTCGCCAGATCCAGAGGAGTTCAGACAAATGGACTTTAAAATTGCTCCTGATGATCTTGTGCAAAGTGTGAAGGACCTAATGCAGCAGCTCCGTGAAAAGGATTTGGAACTGACATTGGAGAGGACTATCCGCCGTAACCTGGAAAAAATCAACCTCAGTTTGAGGACAAAGATTGATGCTTTAGATAATAAGTTGCAGGAGAGGTCCTCCCACTTCAATCTTCATGCCGTTCAGGCCTCAACGGACTACAATGATGCCATATCCGATCAGGGGAAGGTATTCGAGTCATCCTTCCTGGATATAATGCATGACATGGGGGGCGTTAAAAATATTCGGCAAGGAAACGTTCCACGTACTGGGGATCGACTTGTTCCAAGGCAGTAATTTAACAATACTCCACAACTAACGTGATATTGTTGGATGGCAATAGTGCAGTCCCAGTCAGGTGTTGTATAAATGTAAAAAAAATAAACTGGTGGTAAGAAGTTATGGTCTTGTAAGTGGAACTATGATGTTTTTGATGCTTCTGTTCTTCATCCATGTAAACAGTATACTCGTTAATATAATAGTCCTTATATACAAGTCATTAGCTAGTGTGACAAGTATATAGTTGCGGTGCACCTATGTTTGTTTAAGGTAGCACTAATTTAATTAATATAAACGAAAGGCCTACCAAGTGCCTAAAGTGTAAATTCTGACTTACGAGATTTGGCCACCAAATAGAAAAAATTAATTAAGGTAATACCAAGCTCTGTAAACATACGACGGCATTTAAATGCAAACACAAAGTTTGTATACTTAACACGTTAAAATGATGTACAATTGAGTAATAAAATATATCAATTAAATGCATTGGTTTATCAAAAGATCACATTTAAATGCATTTATCATTGTAGTCTTAATCATAGTTATTAAGTTGGTATAGTTGAACCAACTGTAGATGTGCCGTAATGGAAGGGTCTTCAATTATGTACAAAGTTAAGGTCAAAAATGACATAATTTGGGCTAGACTAATTGGCACGGTTCATGCGGTCGTAGGAATAGTTTTATGCGGCCGTAGAACCAGAAGACTTGGGCATTTCCAGGACATTCCTGCGACCGCATGAACTAATTTCTGCGGTCGCAGATCCAGTGGGCTACAATAATTGGCGAGGTTAATGCGGTCACATGAATGGTTTTATGCGACCGCAACACCAGAACACTTGGGCATTTCTAGGACATTCCTGCAACTGCAGGAACCAATTTATGCAGTCGCAACTCCAGTGGGTTAGACAAATTGGCGAGGTTCATGCGGTCGCAGGAATGGTTTTATGCGGCTGCAGGATGGCGAAATTTTATATAAAAAAATGCATGTATTTAATTAAATAAAAAGTTCAGTTTATCATACTCTCTTTCTTATCACCCTCATTTTCTCACATTCCTCTCCTCTTCGTCACCTAATTTCATATATTCTCTCATTCTCCTTCTCTCTTCAAATTTTTTTTTTCAAGAGGCCCTATCACTCCAAGGTTTTGTAAGTATATTTCTCTTTTAATCTTTGCCAACTTTCTGTCCATCATCATCCACCATTGTAAGTCTCCCTTATCATTTTTTTCTTAAGTTCTACATTGTTTTCTTGAGAAAATTTTCATCATAAGCTAGTGAATCAGAAATTTCTATGTGGTGTTTCACAGATATCTGTTTAGTTTCTGGAGTTTTATGCTATCATTGAACCAGTTGTATTGAAGGATTATGTGGATTTGCATTTGTGTTGAGTTTGCTTGATTTTGAATTTGGGAAATTTTGACCTAGTTTTGGATAATATTTTTGTTTGATTATTTGGTGAAATTGAAGTGACATTGCTGAAATTATTGGGAAGTCTTGATGCTTATTTTTATGTCCAATTTCATTGGGTGATCACTTTATTTGGAGAGATTTTCCAATTCTAAGCCATAAATTTGGGGATTTTTAAATTTGAAGGTATTCATCATTGTTCTTGTGCTTCTTTTGATTGTGGAAAATTATAAATTGAACCTTGATTATAATTTTTGAAATTGGTGCTCTTTTGTGAATTGGTGACGGTGTGTGCATTATTTTGTGTAGTTTTGGTTATTGTGTAATAATGTCTATTAGTAGAAAAAGAACTAAAACTGGAAAAACGAAAAAAAAACAACAACCACCACCCCCACCCATTGAGAATGAAGAAGACCTAAATTTTGAGGATGTGCCTAGGTTTTCCAACCCAATAGCCAATTCTAGGTACATTCAAGATAAGGAGCGTAGCCTTATTAGGGAGAGAGGTTTTGCCACCAATTGGAAAGATGAGTTTATTGTTCCTGAAGAGTATAAGTCTGTGATTAGAGCCCATAAGTGGGAGGTTTTTCGTGCTCCTCCAATTGCTGCTATCATCCCTGTAGTTCGAGAATTTTATGCTAATGCTTTTCACCATGACTATACATGGGAAACCACTGTTAGGGGAAAAACTGTCAAATTTCACAGAAGTGATATCAACAATTTTTTTTCAAATTGCCTACCCTAGAAACTGATGAGTATAGGGAATTACAGGACCAACTACGCGAGGAGAGCACTTGGGACACTATCCTGCAAGCTTTAACCCCGCCTGGAACTAAATGGACCTTTAATGGCACTCATAGAGTTGGGTTTCCCTTCATTTTGTTGACGAAGGAGAAAAGAGTGTGGCTGTATTTTATTTGTTCAAATTTGACACCCATTGAAGCTTTTACCATTGTCACCCCTAGTAAGGCGGTAATGTTCTATGCTCTATGATGTAGGCAATATTATTGCTTCTAATTTGAATGAGTGTTGTGTCACTGGATATGTAGGCTGTATTTTCCCAGCCTTGTCATCAGTTTATGTCTGAAAGCAGGGGTCCCCATTAATGAACTAGAGGAGAAATTGCCCCCTCTAGTTTATGATTTGGTGAAGATTAATAATGTGAAAACTTTTTCAACTGTTTCTAGTGCAGGTACTTCCAGACAGTCCACTCGTCCACCGCAAAGAACTCAGAGCATAAGCCAAAGGATGGACACTTTGGTGTCTCAGTTCCAGCAGCACCACTTATGGAGTGTCAATGTGGCACATAACCAATATGCTTACAACCAAGCCTTTGCTACTCATTTTGGGATTGACACTAGTGGATTCCCACCATTTCCACAACAACCCAACTTTGGGTATCCTCCATCTGAGGGGGATGACGAGGCAGGTCCTTCATCATGAGTCGAGTCAGGTAAGTTTTGTTTCCTTAGCTTTTATTTAAACAGTGGGAACAATGTTTTTTGTAAGTTTGGGGAAGAGAGATTTATTTTAGTTATTTGTGTCAGGTTAGTTGAGTCAAGTTTCTGTTTAGTTTGTTGTTTTCTTATAAAGTGTTTGGTTCTGTTTGTTAATTGTGTTGTGTGTTAGAGTATCTGCAGAGTTTGTCGAATCAAGATAACAATGATTTAGTCCATGAGAATAAGTGAATGACTTGTAATATAAATCGAGAAAAATATATTTGATTTTATATATAAAAAAAAAAAATCTGTGTGCTTGGTTTGACCACTTCTTCGGATTACTTTATGAAACTGGTAAAACTGAATATTTGATCATGATTGGTAAATTCTTGCATTTAAATGTATGTACACTTGCTGAATTTTGAATGTGGAAAGAATGTATGAAAATTCGAGAACTTGCTTGCTATTTGAGGCGAAATCATAGACAATGCGTGTTTAGGAAAATGATTTAGGCAATTTTTTTTTTCAGAACATTTGAACCTTTCAAGCCAACCTTGATTAATTTATCCCTAGTTACCCTTTTTGAGCCTAAAAGAATATATTTTTATTGTTAAACACTTATTTTGAGCCTAATTGAACACTTTATTATTTTCCATTCCCATGATTTATACCATAAGCATATATACATATATATATATATATAAATGGGGATTGATTTGTAATGGGTGTTATTTTGTGATTTGGTTGTGACAATAGAAAAAGATTGAGAGAAAAATTCAAAAAAATAAAATAAAAATTAAACTACACTTCTTATGTATGCTCTCATTGAAAAACATAAGTTTGGGGAAGTGTAGTTAAAAAAAAAAAAAAAAAAGAATTATGGAGTGTCAGTTTTTTCTCAATCTTGGAAAATGAAGAGAAATTTTGGGTTGTATTGGACTATCATGTGAATATCAAGGGTGGTTTGGTTGGGGTTGTATGCTTACAGTATAAATGAGCCTAAATGACCATCTTATCCACCGTTACCCAAGCCTTTCAATACAAGCTTTAAAAGACCTTTTGATTCTTGAACATGCATTGATTTATATTAGTGGAGAATAATAAGTTAGCAAGCATATGGAAATATGAGATTTGATAGATTGATGGTGAGAATTCAGCATGTGTAAATTATTTTAAATATGTGTTATTTACTGCTCATGAGTGAGTAGACAGAAATTATCAATTAGTTAGGGTAAATTGAAGAAGTGGTTGTATTGAAAATCTGGATTAATTGTCAGTTATTTTTCGACGATTTTATATGCTTCTCATTTATTAATTTTTAAGGTTTAAAAATTGTGGTTATCTTGATTCATTTGTTTGGTGTATGTATTTATTTGTTTAGTTTGTCTTCAGTCTTGTTTTCTCTGCACGAGGGTGAGCAAATGTTAAGTGAGTTTTACACTCATTTATCTATAAGTTTTCAGGTTAAGTGTTAGGGGTTTAGTTTTGTTTTGTTCTATTTTACGCTTGTTTTTATGTGTTTCAGGCGTCGAAGGGCTTAGGTGACTTAGGTGTAGAAGCATGATGGAAATAACGACAAAAGAACAAAAGTTGGGGGAAAACGATGTTTCGGGCCACTTTCTCCGACCGCAGGAAAAGGATTTTGCGGCCTAGACTGAGAGAAAAGGAGGCACTTTTGCAGACCTAGATTGAGAGAAGAGGAGTGGGATCATATTTTGGAGAAGAATTGGGATCAACATAGAGTTATTTTCTCTTCTTCTTATATTTACTTTATGATTAATTTTTTTTTATGGATTTCTTAATGATGAACAACTACTTTCTGTATTAGGGATTTTAATTGAATCACTGGAAATTATTTTACGAATTAAAGCAAAGTTTTATTTTATTTATTCCTCTATTGACATCTTCTCAGTTTATGTTTATTGTTTGAGAATTGATTGACCATCAATTTTCATCATAACCTACACGATTTTGGATCAAAACTTGAAAAGTGAGATTTGGATATGCGATAATTGACTGGACATAAAATTGATCATTGAACTTTCCGTATATGATTATTTATGTGGTTCTTCAGTTATTGTTCTTATTGCCTCCTAATGTTGACTTTCTCATAGAAATATAGAAAATGATTCTTGAAGTTGAGTTTTATATTTCGTAACTTGAATATAAACAAATTTTGTTAACTTGCCATCTTAATAAGAATAAAGAATGTAACACAAGCATTGATGAATATTAGAGTGGATAGTCGATGAGATTGAATTCCCTAATTTATTTTTCTATTAAATTAATTTCTTGAAGTCTTTGTGTTTATGTTTTGAATTTATGGTTTTAAGTTTCACTTGTAATTATTTTGTTCATGCATTAAATTTTACATTTTAAAAATCAAACATTCCATTAACCAAATAGAAATTATAAATTAATTTTCTGGTAATTGATAAATCAGTCTCTGTGGATGATACCCGAATTTACCGATTTTATTACGAATTGTGATTATGTATACTTATGTAACACAAAAATCTCGCAACATTTTCATTTTGTGCATATTCCCTTTCAAACAAAGATTTAATAGGATAGGTGTGATATTTCCCACAGGAACCAAATTGAGGTCATTTTCTATGTTCTCCATTCAAGTTGGACAACTAACATTAAGAATTTGTTAGGGACAACATGCACACAAGTTAAAATCTCTACAAATGTTAATTTGTACAACTATAAAATATCTTAACATGACTGGCCACTATCCATATATTGTGTTATGTGTTAGAAAGAAATAGTCAACTGACTTTTAAAAATTTGAAGTAGATAAAGAGCAAAATGGCCCTGTATCGGTCCTAAAAGATGAAGTACTTCTGCAACCAATTCCATCCTATACAGGCGGTCCCAAAAAATAACAACTGTCAAACACTCCCCTGTAAATGCACTTAAAATAACTTCCTATTTAATCGCCCCCTCATTCCCTGGTTCTTCATCTTCTTCCACACATCGAAAGCAAGCTAAACATTACCCCAAATTTTGTTGTGCATAGAAGTCACCAGCTCAAGAGCAATGCAAATCCTCTCATTCGCAGAATTAAACTAAAATGAAAATCAATCAATACATATTATAACTAAGTACATCCACATTAAGAAAACTTTTGTAATTAAGGACAAACAAGATTAAAAAGTTATTTAACATACCCCTCTTCGACATATATAAAAGACACTTACAACGGAGTGTTTGAAATAGACCTCGTGACAACCCTCAAACCGGTTAATGACATGGATGCCACAGTCATATCCATTTGATTGTTGAAGAACTCCAACATTTGTCTGAACCTGAAAACAGGTGAATGAAAAAGAAGCCCCCATTTTCTCGGCTATTTGGTCAGCAAGAAGATCAATAAACAAAATCATCAACTTCTAAATTCATGAATATATTACACTCCCACCTTAACCAGTTCTCTTCCAAATTTAACAATAAAACATTTCATTAAAATACCATTCTTATTTTGTAAGTATTAACTTAATCCCACACCAAAATCTAAGTTACACTTACCACCATTTTCACAAGACCACTTCCAGTTGACAACCCATGTTTGTCCAGCATCGAGTCACATATTTCTACAATACCATCACCCATGTGTACTATAAAAAACAACCAGTGTTCTATTTTGTCATTGTGGATTGGAATAAAAATCTGCAAGTCAGAAACATAACATTACTAATATTTAATATTAGTGTACAAGAGAACAGTACAAAGTTTGTAAGGGGAACATACATGCAAACATTTCTTCAAATCACCAAAGTAAAACTTCCGCGCAGAATCATCACGACCATTGTCTGGAAATAAATTGTCAATGCTAATTCTAGATACCTGTGTTGTGATATAGTCGAATTTAGTATTTATCGGGCCCAAACAACCAAACTACCCAATGGATAGACCAACCTACTGTCAATCTTGTATTCAAATACCAAGCTCTTTCGTCTTCTGCTGACACTAGCAGAGCTGCACGTGTGTTCACCTCGCAAACAACATTCAACACCTACATAAGTAAAGGAATATCAAAATAAAATATTAAACCAAAAAACATAACATACTTGAATTAAACATTCATGTGCTCCAACTGTTTCTCAAATCTAATTCTCTACTACTAAATGTATATTCAATTTTATGCATAAACCCGATTTTATACAAACAGAGGCAAAATGAGTTTATTATAATATTTCAACAAATTAAAAAGGTTAAGTGTTAAACCTCACCTCACCCATCACCTTCTTACCCGGACCCAAGCTTCTAATCAAATCTTTATTGAGGAAATTAAAATCTGTCTCCACTAATCTTTCACTGCATACAATCAAATTATTTGCTACTTACAATAATTTAGATATATAAACTGTCACTTATTCTCCATAATTATATAAATTTGACTCAAACGAACTTACTCAGGCATAACTGGGTCAAAAATAAATTCAACCAATGACGCAATATCAGGATCGTCAAGTATCGGGGCACTTGCATTAAACGGACCAATCATTTTCATCTGAACATCACCCTTCAATAGTGCAGAGCTAAGTGGCAATGACTGAGAACTACTCTCACCCTACATATACGTAATATTCAGTACTAAAGACAATAATATTGAATAATTAAAAAAAATCATATCATCATTACCTTTCCAATATGGGAACTACCACCTAATGCACTGGCCCGACGATGGCTTGTTCCCTTAACGTCTGTAAATAATGTCATCGGCTTTATCGTGCCTACTCTAGCCTTCTGCATTATCCACAATCAAATATAAATATGTCTTCAAAATAATGCTTATGTATATACAACAAAAATATGAGAACATTCAAATTCAAATTACTTACTTTCATCGACATCTCACGCTCCAGTAGAGTTTCTCCAAATTGGGATGACATCTTAAAAACTTTATCGTCAAATTTTTCCCTCTTCATTCCCCCACAACTACCCTCCGTCTTACGTATAACCTTTTCATTTTTCTTACATAAATTAGTAGAACTTCCATAACCAAATTTAATACCACTCAAACCAGAAGAAGAAGTGGGGTGATTCAACTCCCTGGATTGACTTTTACGCTTCGGTACTTCACCACCATGGATATCTCCAAACTTAGTTTCATACTTATTACCCCCTTCGACGAAACGAACTCGCTGGATCTCCAAATCAACCCATTTCCCTTCATCATTGATCATTTGGTTCACGAGTTTCGCATCATCACAATTGCTGGCAAATCTTGTAACCATTTCACATTCATACATTCTTCGCTCATCATCTCTACATTTCCTAAGATCAATTAATGTCTGCAAATCACCCATTATAATCCGTACACTATCCTTCACCTCTTGATACTCATTCCGTAGGCTTTCCACAGAGTTTAATATGCGATTAAGAAATAACTCTTCCATACTAAGTCTCCTGAAATTTATCAACTTTATTTTTAACTTTCCTTTATCAATTATGTCATCAAAGCATAACAAAATCAATAACAACTAATATATAACATTTTATAGTTTTAGACTGCACAAAGAACAACATCTATACCATTCTAAGTTTTACCTCCAAAACTCTGCCCCTCACCTTCACTAAAACTGTGAATTTCCCAAGAAAAATTAGAATTAAAATCCATTATTTACTGAATGTTAATTACATCTAACAAACACATGTCTATCAACTTTACATATCTTCAAATACATTTTCAATTTAATGAATGCTTTTTCTTTTCAGCTACATAGACAAACTAAACAGATATAAAATAAATCACATTTTCTATCCTTATTTCCTTCCATCACTGCATTAAGAAATTAACATCCCCAACACTGAAACCCACCAGCTTCATAAAGGAAGAAACTAACATCCCTACTACATTGTACATATTAAAAATAAAAGTTGATGGATATATATGGAATGGCTTCAGAGATTAATGGTGTGCAGACTTTAATTTATTGTCCAAGTGGAGTCTATAAAAAGAAAAAATATAAAGCCATTGAACTACTGGAAAACTGACACAGTAACAAACATGACAGAAAATGCTTTTAGATTAAATTGTCCTCATATGAATGAAAATGGGAAAGAACGAAGATCTAAAGTTTGACCTCATATTAATAATAATTAAAACTGCAATAGATGGTCCCTTAAAAATGAACAAAAATAGAAACTTAATTATGCAAGACGTTGAACCATTGGGCAAACAAACACAAGTTAATTGAGTCTAAATAATGAAGAAAGCCTTGTTCCATTGCGGTGGTCCTCACTTCTAGGTAAATTACTTTTTAGGGTGGGTTGGGAAGAATGGAGGGAAGAGGTCAGCAGGGCTTTTCTGGTATTTCACATAGAAGCAACAAGTCCAAAATCGAAAGATAATCTTAATAAGATTGCAGAAATTCCCATTGAGAAAATGAGTGGGGGAATTAAAAAGAAAACTCTTTCTGTGGCTATCTCTATTTTTCTGTACCATAAGGCTCTCTCTCTCTATATATATATATATAAATTGTCCTGATAAGTTCCACAAAACCTAAGCTAAACTATAACTAACACACTTGCAAGCAAGAAAACTCAACTCAAATAGAAATAAACCAAGAGAAAAACAAACCCATATAGCAAAATAAGAAAATTTTGCATGTATAACACAACAGGTCTATACTTTGCAGTGGGAAAAAATCATAGACAACATTAAGGTGACGGAGTAAGAACTGAGAGTAATATAAATCAAAATCACAGCATTTGATTTGCTATAAATCAAAAAAATAATAGGATACCTTGTTTCCACCCTTGTTCTCCCCTGTTGAGGTTGGTTTCCACCTTTTCCGTTTGTCTTCGCTTCCCTCAATGAAACCCAGAAAATTTCTCTCTTCAGAATGTCTTCTCTTGCTGAGGAAGATGATGTTATTTGAGAAGGAAGAGAGGATAAGGCACAACCAATTTTTAACAGAGATTTTGATTAAAAACCGTAATATGACCCTCTTTTCCCTATCTATATTTGCTGTCATTTGAATTAAAAATCCTGATGTGATTATAAATAAGGAAAAGTTGTGATTTTCAATAAAAAAAATATTATTACAGTACACATAAATCAGACAAAAAGCTGTGATGTTCATTAAAAAAAAAAAAAAAACCGTACACTTGCACATCCCACCACCCAAATTAGGCCCCTTGTTATCGCTCAATCCCCTACTCTGCACTCTATCTCTTCATAACTCTATTTTTTTTCACTGATTAATTAATGCAGTGAGAATGTATTGAGAAATATATATATAAATCTGACAAAAAGTTGTAATGTGATGTTCATTAAAACAAAAACAAAAAATTAAAACCGTATATGTGCGGGGCACAGAAGAAATACCTTATATATATACATATATTTGTGATTTAATTTCTTGCCTCGAGTATTTGGGTCTTGTAGTTGTAATTAATTTCATTTAGAATTGGATCATGTTTCAATGTTTTCTAGTATACTATTCTAATCAGTTGCAATGAAGATGAGGGTACGTGTCTTTCAAGACTAATTATATGTTTGACTAAATATATATATATATATATAATATTATGCAATACTATTATAAAAAATAAAACTTTTGCTTCGACATCAATAAGCTTTTTCAATAAATTGGAGTTGTGATTGAAATATGGCATCTTAGCTTAGCTCAATAAAGTAGCATCAATGTAATCTGCTGCCTGTTGTGAAATAGCTTTTCCAACAAAGATTAAAAAGTAACATAGCAGCAATTAAGAAAATGTAACATGTTACTTATAGAGAAATATCTTATTAAACAAAGATTAAAAAGTAACTCAGTAGGCTAGTGCTTTATATTTTTTGCTAAATAAAGTAAATTGGTACTAAAACAAAAAAATAATATAAGTAAAATATATAATTTAAGGTATCAGGTTACTAAATTTGAAATAACAAAAAATAAAATAAGTAAAAACAACAATAAAAATTAACATAAAACTTTTTTAACACCAATAAAGTAATTGGAGCAACTACGACCATAACAATAACAACAACAGAAGATAACATAGTACTTTGTCATCGATAAAATAAACAAAAATAACAACAAAAAGTAACCTAATACTTTTTCAACACTATAAATGTAATTGCGAACAATTAAAAGCGTAATAAAGGCAACAACAAAAAATAATCTAGTACTTTTCAACCTGTAAAAGTAACAAATAACAAAAAGTAACATAGTATTTTTTAGACATCAGAAAAATAATTTAGAACAATAACAAATGTAACAAATACAACAACAAAACCTGGTAAAAAATATATATATCCATTACAAATGAAAAACAAAATCTGGTTTAGTCTTATTAAAATTTGAATGTAGAAAATCAATTTCCTTGTAAGAAGAGAAGTGAAGAAACATTCAACTAACGTAATCTCATTATCAGTATATGTAACGCCCTGGTTACCCCAGAACAGTTACGGTGAACGGTAAACCGGAAATTTGACTCGCTACCCGAGTCATTTGGTTAAAAACGTGTTCTAAGTGTTATTAATAAGCTAAGGTGAAAAATCAATCAAAAGGAAATGATATATTTTATTAAATACATAAAGTTGTTCATGGGCTCACAAGAACATTTACAAGTTATTTACAACTCAAAATGATCATTACTGTTTCAAATTTACAAACTCACCGACCTAAGCGGCAAGAATAGGGTAAACCCCCTAGTTCCTCTGAGAACTCCTTGGCCGTGGTGGTCAAGCAGCCACATATGTACACATCACCACCTAAGCTCTCCACTCAAGGCTGGATGAGCTTTTCTTTCCCTTCACCTGCACCACATTGCACCCATGAGCCAATGCCCAGCAAGAAAACACAATATAACATGAATATAATATCAACAATGATCATAATAATCATTCAGGACTTTCAATCCAAATAGAAGAGTGACAATTGAAAAGTCACTAAGGTGGATTCCATTTCCAATAACCCTGCGACGATAGGGTCATCAGGGCATAACAGATAAGTGAACCTTTCACTAGCTTAAACAGGATAAGTGCATGATGACTAGTCACCAACATAACCTTCCTCATGACCATAGAGTCACAACCATGGAACATTGTTCCCTAGCCATGTGACAAGCAGTCACCTAGGCCTTAGGCCCTCGCTCTAAGTAACTAGTCCTAGACTAGCCAAGCGCTTATAAGTTTCATCGACCTTAGGGTCGGTCCAGCATTAATTCCTTAGAGTCATTCAACGCTAATATCGATTTGATCTAATCTTCATTCGGCCCTGCGTTCAGGACGCTTATGCCGTTTCTGACTCTTAGGTCAGTGATACGCGACCAGTGCCGTCCCTGACTAATCAGTGTCATACACAAGTAAACAACATTCGCTAGCATTTAATATGCAATCAATGTCCACATTTATCAACCAACATGCCTCAACAACAATCATGCATGTCATATACACAGGGTGCAGTTTTCTTACCTTCGGTTCGAGCGGGAAATATAATAAGAGCGACTCCTGAGAACGATCAACCTTCTGGTTCCTTAGCGGTTACCTAATCATAACCAATTATAACCTCCATTAGAGAAATTCTACAATGAAAGGGTCTTGACCTAAATCCCACTCTCGAGACCTCGAAACATGCCCACACAGTGAGTAGATTCGATCCCGGGCCTTAAGGATTGAAACCCCGAGCCAAAAACCCTTAAAAACACTCAAAACGGGATTCTGGAGGAACAGAGTAGCGCTACAGCGCTACTCCCTAGTGCCCCAACACTATACTCAGAACCCCCAACCGCCCAGAAAACATCCTGTGTAGTGCTATAGCGCCCTTTGATAGGCGCTGTAGTGCTACCCCCAGACTGATGCTCCCCTGAAACCTCCTTCAATTCTAACCCAATTCCAATGCTTCCAAACCTCATTTTTGGTGCCAAATGAACCCAAAAACCATCCTCACATACCCCAAGCATCACAACCACAAGAACCCTATCCAAAACTCCCAAAAAAACCAATCATCCAACCTAGAAATCCCAACTGAAAACCAGAACTAAAACAGAGTAAACCAGGGATTTTAATGGCTAGAAACTTACCTCAAGCTCAGATTATGATGCTCTTCAATGGTGGAACACACTCCCAAACTCTCAAGGCTTACTTCCCTAGCTTGAATCCTAAAAAATGGCTAAAAAATCATAAAGAAAACAGAAGGAGAAAAGGTACGGGAGAAGCTTCAAACTATACTCTGTTTTCACTACCTTTCTACAGCCTTAATGGCTTAAGTCTATCCTAGGGGTAAAAAGACCAAAATACCCCTAGGTCAAATAAGGGTTTCTAAAGGCTCCCAAGGGAAAAATTGGTATTTCCCACCTATCTCGTTAATCATAATTAACGCTCTCCGATTCCCGCTATTCTCGATATTCTCAAACACCAATAACTCACATCCCGTTACCCTTTAATTCCTGGCAACGTTCTAATCATTAAAATCACCCCGAGACTCATCCTTAGCCTCGAACTTAAACATGTTATGACTAAACCGCTAATTAATATTTCAAGATAGTCTCATGCCAAATAGCTCAAAAAAACCCACATTATAATGTGGTTTCAACAATATATCACCGACATGCATACAAATATACAATTACGCCATCAACAGCCAAATTACCAAAACTCCCCTATTATCAAATGTGGACCCACATGTATGCATTTAACATCATATTATAATATAATTCACATAAACATGCATGTAATCATTTAATGGCATAATTAAACAGTTATGGCCCTCCTAGCCTACTAATCCAGCCATTAAACCACATTAAGGATTTCGGGGCATTACAACTATCCCCTCCTTACAAAAATTTTGTCCTCAAAATTTACCTGAACAGTTCGAGATACTGATTCTGCATATCTGACTCCAGCTCCCAGGTCGCTTCCTCGACCTTGCTGTTCCTCCACAATACCTTAACCAAATGTATCGTCTTATTCCCGAGGACTTTATCCTTTCTGTCAAGAATCTGGACTGGCTGCTCCTCAAAGGAGATATGTGCCTCAAGCTCCAAATCTTCATAGCTCAAAATATGATTAACATCAGACACATACCTTCGAAGAGTTGAAACATGAAATACATTATGCACAGCTGACAATGTCGGAGGCAAAGCCAATTTGTAAGCCACTTGACCAACCCTCTCCAGGATCTCAAATGGACCTACAAATCTAAGGCTCAGCTTGCCCTTCTTCCCAAACCTTCTCACCCCTTTCCATGGCGAGACTCTGAATTCCTCCTCAGCAAAGCCACATGGGCCCGATCCTTTCAGCCAGGCCCAATGCCTCACCCAACCAGCCACATGGGCCTACGAACCACCCCAGGCCCGAGCCCAAATAGCCACCTGCCACCAGCAGCCACAAGCTGCCTTTTTCCCATTTTGAGCCCAACAATTACATTTTTGTACCTTTGTCCCCTATGTCTAAAATGTCAATTTTTTACCCACAATTTTCTATACATTTTCTCTCAAAATCATCATTACACCCTAAAATTTACCCATATTTGCCATATTATTATTAATTTAATTAATTTAATCAATTTAAATTGATTAATTTAATACTCTCATTTTGCCTATAAATAGGGATTTTTCAAGACCATTTAGGACTGCTTATTTTGGGAGAGGTTACACTACACAAGTTCTACACTTTCAAGGCCTCTCTATTCTCTTCATCTTCTTCTTCTTTTTGGTTAATTTTCTATGTGTTTTTAGAGGAAAAATTTGGGGGTTTCTCCTCCAAATTTTTCTATTTATGTTTGTATTTGCTATTTTAGTTATAAGTTTCTGTAAAATCTTTTATTGGCATTTTTGATAATAAAGACAAAATTAATTAAAAGGGTATTTTCGAAATTAGTAGTTTCCTCTTTTGTAATATTTTGTGGTTAATTTCGAAAATGGGTAGTTTCTTGTTTTGGTGAAATATGTCTTTCTATATTCAGATTTTTATTTATGTGTTAATAAAATAAATATATATATTTTCCTATAAAAGAATATCTTTTTCTTGAATTGGAAATTATTAGTATTTATTTTATTTATCTGATTTGGTTGCCCAGAAATCGTGTAGAGCTTGCAATCATAAAGGATATATTGTTTCCTTATTTATTTAAGGAAACTGGGTTGAAAAACTGTCCAGGTTCAATGAATCTGTTTGAACGGATGGCCAGTCTGTTTGAACAGATTCTGACTTTCCTGTTTTGGAAGATTTTCCATTTATTGGCTGTTTGATTTCTGATTTGTTTTCCACGACCTAAAGGGATTCTAAAATGTATATAATCATCCTTAGGTCGCTGGTTTCTGATTATCTCTCTTGGGTATTATTTTCCAAATATTTTTCAAGTTTTAGAGAGACTTTTTATTATGTGAAGAACTTGAGTCCAGCAAGTTCTTAGTGGTTTATTACAGTGTACTTCTGTATTGTTTTCCTTTGTGTTAATTGTGCAGGTTGAACACACTTGGACATTGGTCATCAAGCTTCGGGAGAAGTCTTGTTCGTGAGTTACTTTTCGGGAGGAAAAGTGCAAGTGTTATGATTTGAAGGGAGTTCAAGATCTTAGCACTTCAGAAATTTGATTAGAAGTTTAGATTACAACAGTTGCGACAAATTCAAGAGGGAGTCTTTATTTGTATAAGTCAATTTGGTTTTGTAATCATTTAGATATTCTTCTAATAAATTTCATTATCTGGGCGTGGCCTCGTGGACTAGTAGCAATCTGCAAAGATTGCTGATACCACGTAAAAATTCGTGTGTTCTTTACTTTATGTTCATTTTTATCTCCTGGTCACAAACTGTTTAAACATATCTGGTTTCTGTTCAAACAGTCTTCGTATCTGTTTAAACATTTATGTAACAGTTTAACAATTAATTATTTAATTTAAATAATTAAGTTGGTAATCATAAAAAACGGAATTTCAATTGGTATCAGAGCGGTTCACTAAACTCTTAGTGAGATCTTGTGGTTATTTTCCGTTTGATTTGTTTTGTGTGAAATGTCTTTCTTTGCAGAAGGTAGTTCGGTGTCTCGACCTCCATTGCTAAATGACTCAAACTATCCATACTGGAAAGTTAGGATGAGAGCTTTCATAAAAGCTCAAGATGAGAAAGCATGGAGAGCAATTTTGTCTGGATGGTCACCTCCTACTGAAAAAGGTGAAGATGGAAGCACAATTGTAAAATCTGAACTTGTTTGGGACACAGAAGAAGAAAAATTATCCAGCTATAATAATAAAGCTCTTCACGCCATATTTAATGGTGTTGGAGAAAGTTTTATAAAACTTGTTTCCACATGTGTCTCGGCTAAAGATGCTTGGACAATTCTTCAAACTCAGTTTGAAGGAACTGTAGATGTTAAAAGGTCTAGATTTATCATGTTACAAACCAGGTTTGATGACCTTAGAATGTCTGATTCTGAAACACTATCTGAATTTTATGAGAGATTATCTGATATTTCTAATGAGTATTTTGCACTTGGTGAAAAACTTGATGATTCTGTTCTTGTTAGAAAAATCATTCGAGTTCTTCCTGACAGGTTCAATGTTAAGCTCACTGCTATGGAAGAGGCAAAAAATTTCAGTACTATGAAGGTAGAAGAATTGATGGGGTCACTTCGTACCTTTGAGTTAAATCAAAAGATTCGTCAAAAAGACAAGCCAAGCTCTTCCAAAGAAAAGAAGAAAACCATAGCTTTCAAGAGCACTGAAAAGGAAGTCTCAGATGATGAAGATGGTGATAATGAAATGGCAATGCTTGCAAAGAATTTTCGAAAATATATGAATAAAATAGGAAACAAAAAATTCAATGGCAAGATGTCAAAAGGTAACCCTTCTTCTCTTAAACCTTTTCAAACTAATAAAAAGGGTATTCAGTGCAGGGAATGTGAGGGATTTGGTCACATCCAGTCTGAATGTGCAAATACTTTGAAAAAGAACAAAAAAGGTATGATTGCTACTTGGAGTGATAATGACTCTGAAAGTAGTGAAGATGAGGAAGGTAATGTCGCTCTCACTTCTATTTTACCTGGTTCTAAATCTGAAAATGAAAAAATTGTTTGCTTGAATAATGTTTCAAAAGATGAAGAAAATTCTGATAGTGATGAATCTGAATTGAATGATGAGTCTTTGAGTGAATCTTACAAAAAAATGTATGGTTCATGGGTGAAAGTGTGTTCTGAAAATCGGTCATTGGTAAGCAAAAATAAAGATTTATCCCTTGAAATTAAACAACTTACTGATTTGAATGAAAATTTGGAAAAAGAAATAATTTCAAAAAATGTTGAAATTAATAAGTTGTCTAAAGATTTGGATACTCTTGAGAAAAATGTTAGAATGCTTAACCCCGGTTCAACTATTTTTGAGAATATACAGAATTCAGGTCAAAGAAGTCATGTGGGACTAGGTGCTTCAAGTTCTCAAAAATCAAAGAAAACTGTCTTTATCTCGGCTGGGATGTTATCGTCTGATGTTCCTGTTGCATCCTCAGTAAAATCTGTTGTATCCGGTACTCGGTTTGTTCCAACAGAAAGGACACAGTCAGCAGGTAAATCCAATGGTAAATTCGAAAAATTCATTCCAATCTGCCATTTTTGTGGTAGGAAGGGTCATATTCGTCCTAAATGTTTTACTCTTATGAATTTTGCTAAAAATGAATATTTTGAAAAATTCAATTATTTTGATGATTTCAGAAGAGTAAAAAAGGAAAATGTTCAATCAAAGAAAATATGGATCAAAAAGAATAACTGTTTTGCTGGTTTTACTAGTGAATATGATAGATCTGCTTCTTCATTTTTTTGTATTTTGACAGTGGTTGTTCAAGACATATGACAGGTGACAAGTCTATTCTTACAGACATAAAACCTATGCATTGTGGGTCTGTTACTTTTGGCAATGGAATTGAAGGTAATGTTCTTGGTATGGGTACTCTTAACTTTGAAGGGTTGCCTAGAATCAAAAGAGTGTTACTTGTGGAAGGTCTTAAAGCTAATCTTCTAAGCATAAGTCAAATTTGTGATCAAGGTTATACTGTTAACTTTGATAAAGAGAATTGTTTTGTGTTAAACAAGAATGGTGAGAATGTTCTTGAAGGTTATAGATCTAATGACAATTGCTACACTCTTCTGCCATCTATTATGTATCAATCTGTTGTGAGTAATAACACTGATATGTGGCATGCTAAACTTGGTCACATAAATTTCAAAACCTTGAAAAAATTGTCACATGCAGGGAGTGTTCGTGGTTTACCTAAGCTAGGTAAAGAATCTGATGGTAAGTGTAAGAGTTGTCAACTTGGTAAGCAATTGAAAATTACACATAAAAGTGTTTCTGACATAAACACTTCGAAAGTTTTAGAATTGCTTCACATGGATCTTATGGGTCCAATTCAAATTGAGAGTTTAAATGGCAAAAGGTATATTTTTGTTTGTGTGGATGATTTTTCTAGATATACTTGGGTGGATTTCTTGAAAGAAAAATCTGACACTTTTAATGCCTTTAAAACTCTTTGCTTGAAATTAAAAGTTGAAAAAGATTGCAACATTGGAAAAATTGTTCGTATAAGAAGTGATCATGGTAAAGAATTTGAGAATTCTGTCTATGATGATTTTTGTAAGTCTGCAGGTATCTCTCATGAGTTTTCAGCTCCCAAAACTCTTCAACAAAATGGAGTTGTAGAAAGGAAAAACCGCACTCTTCAAGAAATGGCTAGAGTGATGCTAAATAGCAAAAAATTGACTAAACGGTTATGGGCAGAAGCAATTAACACTGCTTGCTATATCATAAATCGTGTTTTTCTTCGTCCAGGTACATCTAAAACATCTTATGAAATTTGGAAAGGTAAGAAACCAAGTGTGGCTTACTTTCATGTTTTTGGATGTGTTTGTTACATTTTGAGAGACAGAGAAAATCTTGGTAAATTTGATGCTAAAAGTGATGAAGGTGTTTTTATTGGATACTCCACTAACAGTAGGGCCTATCGTGTGTATAACATGAGAACCCAAACTATAATGGAGTCAGCTAAGGTTGTTATTGATGATTCCAGGGATTTTTCTGAGTTTTCTACTGAGGAAGAAATTGAAAGGTTTATTGATGAACCTACTGAAAAACATGAAGAAGCTTGTGTCAGTGATACTACTGTTGAAACGTCTGGTCCATCTATTCCAACAAATCTCGAATCCGATGAAACAGATTCTGGACAGACAGAAAAGAAATTTCCATATATTATTTTGGATGAAGTCCAAAAGGAGCCATCAACCAGAGTTAAGTTAAATCATTCAGCAGATTTAATACTTGGAAATCCAAAAGACAGTATGGTAACACGAAGAAAGTTTAGTAATGTTGTTCAATTTGTTTGTTTCTTATCTTTAATTGAGCCTAAAAATGTGAAAGAAGCTTTAACTGATGAAAATTGGATTAAAGCTATGCAGGAGGAATTGGAACAATTTTTTAGAAACAAAGTGTGGATCTTTGTGCCAAGACCGTTGCATACCAATATTATTGGCACAAAATGGATTTTCAAAAATAAATCTGATGAATTTGGTACAATCGTGCGAAATAAAGCAAGATTAGTGGCACAAGGGTACACACAAGTGGAAGGAATAAACTTTGATGAAACATTTGCACCTGTTGCAAGACTTGAATCAATTAGATTATTATTGTCTATTGCTTGTTTTATTGGTTTCAGGTTGTTCCAAATGGATGTCAAATCCGCATTTCTCAATGGGATCTTGAATGAAGAGGTATATGTTGAACAACCCAAAGGATTTGAAGATCCTCATGCACCTGATCATGTTTACAAATTGGAGAAAGCTCTTTATGGTTTGAAGCAAGCCCCTCGGGCTTGGTATGAGAAACTTACTCAATTTCTTGTTTCTCATAGATACAAAAGGGGTGGAGTAGATAAAACTTTATTTATCAAAAATATTAAATCTAACATAATTATTGCTCAGATTTATGTTGATGATATTGTGTTTGGTTCTACTTCTGACAATGAGGTGCAGGTATTTGTGAAACAAATGAAAGAGGAATTTGAAATGAGCATGGTGGGAGAATTGACTTATTTCTTAGGTTTACAAGTCAAGCAGTTAGATGAAGGCACATTTGTTTCTCAAAGCAAATATGCTAAGAACCTGGTCAAAAAGTTTGGACTTGAAAGTTCAAAGATTGCCAAAACACCAATGGGAACAACTGTAAAGCTATCCAAAGATGAAAATGGTGTCAAAGTGGATCCTACACTGTATAGGAGCATGATTGGTAGTCTTCTTTATCTCACTGCTAGTCGACATGATTTGAGTTATAGTGTTGGTGTGTGTGCCAGGTACCAAGGAAATCCCCTGGAGTCTCATGTTGCAGCTGTCAAAAGAATCATTCGATATGTTCATGGGACTGCTGATTATGGTATTTGGTATTCAAAAGAAACTAACCCTAATCTAGTGTGTTTTAGTGATGCTGATTGGGCAGGTAACACTGATGACAGAAAAAGCACTAGTGGAGGATGTTTCTTCTTGGGAAATAATCTTGTTTCTTGGCACAGCAAGAAACAGAATTCTATTTCTCTCTCAACAGCTGAGGCTGAATACATTGCAGCAGGAAGTTGTTGTGCACAACTTTTGTGGATGAAGCAAATGATGATGGATTATGGGTTTGATCTTGACATTTTAACTATTTTTTGTGATAATACAAGTGCAATCAATATTTCAAAAAATCCTGTGCAACATTCTCGTACTAAACATATTGATATTTGTCATCATTTCATAAGAGAATTAGTTGAAAATAAAGTTCTTGTCTTGGAATATATTGAAACACATAAACAAATTGTAGATATTTTCACTAAAGCTCTTGATTCGGTTCGCTTTGATTTCCTCCGAAAATCTTTGGGGGTTTGTTCTCTTTAAATTCTCTCGTTATGTTGTCCGCTTGATCTAATGTGTGTTATTTTTTGTTAAGAAAATTGTCAATCAATTTGAAAATTTTGTTGTGTGTCAAGCTGGATAATCTGTCTTGTATTTATGAATCTTTGGTTGTATATTCTTGAGAGAAAATTAATCAATTCCTCCTAGGCATATTCGAGTAAATTAATCAATGTTTAATGTTTGAGCTTCCTTTTGTGTAGCATTGTTTCAAGCTCCTGTGCAAGAATAGAGCTACCTGCATCAGTGTGTGAAAGCCGTCTTTTGAGTAAGTTGGAACTTTGTAATTCAGAGTTATGAAGAGGATACACTACCATAGAAAAGGGCTACCACTGGTGTAGTGTGACAGCGTCTTCATGGGTTAAAATTATTTTAATTTCGAAAAAGACTTATTTGTCATTGGGCAATGTTCCCTTGCATACACTATCACACACTTATGCTTGAAACAATGTAATAAAAATTGTACACAGTTTAAAAAAAAAAAAATGTGTGTAAGACTCATACATGTTGATTGATTCACTTAAGAATATGTGCTTGTGACTGAATTGTGCTTTATTTCTCTCGAATATTCTTTCTAATTTTTCATTTTCACAAGTGTTCTTATCTTTGGTTTACACTAACACTTATTTTCATTTGCTTGATTTTATTCTTATCAGGTTGACTCTCTTTGATCAAAGCATTTTTTTTTGGGTTGAGTTTTTTTATTTTTGTGCATATATATATAAAATTAAAAAAAAAATGATAATCAAGGAAATACATGGTGGACCGAATCATTGTGGTGATTATGAGAAATTATGCATTTAATTGTGTGGTTTAATATATTCTTTGTCTCCAAGGAATTTATTTTTGTCTTCTTTCTCATTTTGGAATATCATGATTTGTGTCTTTATTATCTTGTACTTTATTTAGGATATTTTTTTAAAAAAAAAAAGGAGAAAAAGTCAATAAGGAGATCGTGTGGGGTATTTTTTTGGTTACCTTTTTTGGTTTGGGTTTTTATGAATAAACTGAAATTTAAAAAAAAAAAAAGGGTAAGTTGTTTGAAGATCGTGTGTCTTCAAGATTGTTTCCTTTTCTTGTTTAAATTAAAACATTTTTTTAATAAAAAAGGGAAACCTCTTTTTGTCGTGGGTATTCATTTTGGGTAAGTAATATATTTAAAAAGGCATGCCATTACCCTATTTCCTCTCACCCACGATTTCATTCAGTTATCTCTTCTCCTTCTAAGTTTTTCTCTCATTCTCTTGTAAGTGCTTTCTGTTTTTCAGAGAAAAAATGGTGAGAACTCGTGGTGCCTCCTCCAAGAAGATCCCTGTTTCTCAATCCCGAAAGGTGCCATCTCCTTCGCCTCCTCCGTCTGTGTCAACGACGCCTCTTTCTGTTCCAACAGCTCCCACATCTGTTGGAAAGTCCTGCAAATCCAAGGCTCGCAAGAAGGTGTTTTCGCTCTCTCATGAACATCCTATAGTGTTTCTAGATATCTCTGCTGACATTGTTGCACCACAATTTGAAGTGGTGGTGCCCTCTCGAGCCAAGGACCTTTCTCCTCTTCCGTTTGATTCGTCTTTGGAGGCTAGGGCAAAATCGAAATCTGTTTCCTCCTCTTCCAAAGCTGCTGCTGCTGGGTTGCTCAAATTGCCCTTGAAGCCGAGTCAGTCCAAGAAAAATTATGTGACTCCCAAAAGGAAATTGGGGTTGGACGCGTCTCTTTCTCCCTTGTCTGCTGCCAAGAAAAAATTGAAGGCTCATCCCCCTTCACTGTCCTCCTCCGAATCTAATCCTGAGGAAGATAAGTCTGAATCTGAAGCAACTCATGATACCACATTGTCTGATGAAACGGTTCCTGACATTTCCGAATCAGAGGCTGAGTCTGATGAACCAGAAAAAGAAGACACTATCCCCTCTGAACAAGAAGCCGAATCTGACTCAGACCACATTGCATCTCCTTTTCCATCCAAAACTAAAGGGAAGAAACCTATTTCTGGTTCTACACCTTCACCAAAACATTCAGGTGTAAATTTCAAACCTTATTCTTCCATTTTTTGCTATAATGATAATGCACGTGATATTTCTATATGCTCAACGAAAATTTATCATTGAAAGAAATTATGTCTTGAGTGATCATCGTCCTTTTGGTGTGCTAACACTGCTTCAAAGATCGACAATGGACAGGTTCTTTGGTTAAATTTTCTGGTTTTGTGGATAGAATAGTCAAGGAATTCTATGCCAATCTTACTAATGAAATTATTGAACCTTCATCTCCTCTGTATAATAAAGTGTTTGTTAGGGGCCATTGGTTCTCTTTTTCTCCTCAAGACATTGCTCTTGCTTTGCATCTTCCCCTTGATGTCGAGGATGATGTTGATGGTGCTTCTCTTGACAAGGACATGGTTATCACTGAGTTGGTTGGTCAAAAAATGGTATGGCCATCTAATACAGTCATCTCAGTCTCCAATCTCACCTACACTTATGCTGTTCTTCATAAGTTTGCCACAACAAATTGAAAGCCCACTTCTTACACCGCCACTATTTCTTTTGATATGGCCTCTTTTTTGTACAAAGTGGGGACCGGTCTTGGTATAAATTTGGCTTTGGTTATTCATGATCAAATCATTGGGTTTCGCAAAGGTAACAGGAAAAACTTGAATCTTCCTTTCCTTCATGTTATTTATAAAGTGCTGAGTATGCAGAAAAAAGATCTCCAACGAGATCAAGAAGACTTGGTGGCACCCACTACTGCCGCTGCCTACAAGGCCTCTGCCCCTCCTACTGAAGCCACTGCTGCTCCTTCCTCCAAGAAATTCAAGCCCCAATCTTTGAAGATCGCCTCGGATGACATCCCTCATGCCTCCTCCTCTGTTGCCACAGATTCCGGACTTGTTGCAACAGAAATAGCTGTTGTTCGAGCCTCTGTTGATTCTTTGACTGCTCGAGTGATGTCAATTGAAAGTCTGCAATGTTCTGTGTTGGAGGTTGTTCAATCTCTGTCCAAAGCTCCAATTGTTTAGTTTTATTTTTCGTTTTTTTCCATTAAACATTGCTACTCTTGTGTTTAGTTTTATGGTTCTTTGGCTACTTTGAAAGACACAAAGGGGGAGAGTAGATTTCCAAAACCTGTTTGATTGTTTGTTTGTTTAACTCTGGACCTTCTTATGCCAATAAGTTCAAATATGCCATGTAAATAAACTAGACTTAACTCCCCCTCAAAATAAGAAGGTCCAGAGTTAAACAAACAAACAATCAAACAGGTTTTGGAAATCTACTCTCCCCCTTTGTGTCTTTCAAAGTAGCCAAAGAACCATAAAACTAAAACAAGAGTAGCAATGTTTAATGGAAAAAAACGAAAATAAAACTAAACAATTGGAGCTTTGGAGCTTTGTAAAATCTTTTATTGGCATTTTTTATAATAAAGACAAAATTAATTAAAAGGGTATTTTCGAAATTAGTAGTTTCCTCTTTTGTAATATTTTGTGGTTAATTTCGAAAATGGGTAGTTTCTTGTTTTGGTGAAATATGTCTTTCTATATTCAGATTTTTATTTATGTGTTAATAAAATAAATATATATATTTTCCTATAAAAGAATATCTTTTTCTTGAATTGGAAATTATTAGTATTTATTTTATTTATCTGATTTGGTTGCCCAGAAATCGTGTAGAGCTTGCAATCATAAAGGATATATTGTTTCCTTATTTATTTAAGGAAACTGGGTTGAAAAACTGTCCAGGTTCAATGAATCTGTTTGAACGGATGGCCAGTCTGTTTGAACAGATTCTGACTTTCCTGTTTTGGAAGATTTTCCATTTATTGGCTGTTTGATTTCTGATTTGTTTTCCACGACCTAAAGGGATTCTAAAATGTATATAATCATCCTTAGGTCGCTGGTTTCTGATTATCTCTCTTGGGTATTATTTTCCAAATATTTTTCAAGTTTTAGAGAGACTTTTTATTATGTGAAGAACTTGAGTCCAGCAAGTTCTTAGTGGTTTATTACAGTGTACTTCTGTATTGTTTTCCTTTGTGTTAATTGTGCAGGTTGAACACACTTGGACATTGGTCATCAAGCTTCGGGAGAAGTCTTGTTCGTGAGTTACTTTTCGGGAGGAAAAGTGCAAGTGTTATGATTTGAAGGGAGTTCAAGATCTTAGCACTTCAGAAATTTGATTAGAAGTTTAGATTACAACAGTTGCGACAAATTCAAGAGGGAGTCTTTATTTGTATAAGTCAATTTGGTTTTGTAATCATTTAGATATTCTTCTAATAAATTTCATTCTCTGGGCGTGGCCTCGTGGACTAGTAGCAATCTGCAAAGATTGCTGATACCACGTAAAAATTCGTGTGTTCTTTACTTTATGTTCGTTTTTATCTTCTGGTCACAAACTGTTTAAACATATCTGGTTTCTGTTCAAACAGTCTTGGTATCTGTTTAAACATTTCTGTAACAGTTTAACAATTAATTATTTAATTTAAATAATTAAGTTGGTAATCATAAAAAACGGAATTTCAGTTTCTAATCTTTTTAAGATTATTAAGGTGATGATGAAACAATATGTAACTAGATAGTATTTATTTTGTATGTTGATTTCCCATTTTGTGCAACAAAGTTTATGGATTTTTCTTTTTCAAATATCTTCTTTCATCTTAAATATCATGTATTTTTCATTGTTAGCACATATTTACACTTTGTTCTTCATTAGTGCAAAAACATAATATTCTTTGTGTAAGATGTGTCATTAAATTGTACACATCCAATGCTTAGAACAAAAATATTATGTTTTGCCTTATAAATAATGTTCATTGATTTATTTGTTATTTCATTAGATTGATTTACACTAAATGCTTTGAAATTATAATTTTAAAAAAGTGAAGATAGATCTTATATTTTTATAAAAACGTGTGGTTAAATAGAATATCTAATTTGAATTAGTGATGGTTTGATTAATTTCTACTATTACTAAAACTTGGAAACCAATGTACTTTTAAATATTATTGAACTTATATTTTGTAGATTCTATTATCTTAATAATCTTTTTTTACCATCTTGATTTCTATTAATTTATGTTTATATATTGTCTTTAATTTCTTTATTATTATCTTTTATTTTTTTTATTATACAAAAATCTCATCTATCTTTGGAACTAGATTATAATTTATTAATTTTGATTTAAAATAATTTTTTTTTTATTTTAGACAACTCCTTTGGGTTCGATCTCGTGCTTACACGAACACTATATTTCATATATGATTCATGCGCTTGCGAATATAAATATTTAAAACATACTCGTTTTGGGTTCATCATTATTTTATTTTAAAATTATTTAAATATTGTAGATAATATGTGCTTAGAACTCATAACTTAGTTGCGCACATGCTTTTATAGTGGATGGAAAACTTATATAGCTAGAGAATTTTATTTTTCTTATTTGGATGTATTACATTCTCAAAGTATTCATTATTGCAATATATGCATATCTCTTCTATATAAAAAAGTATTTAGATCACGAAAATTATTGGTTTCAATGGTTTTTTTTTTTTTTGTTAATTTTAACAGAATATTACAAATATTTAACGTAATATATTTTTAAAAGTTATTAAAAATAGATATTTATTAATTATATTAATATAAATTCAAATATTATAAAATATCGTTAATATAATAATATTTAATAATTATATTATTATAAATTCAAATATTATAATCATATATAATACATAATTTTAGTTTTTATTAAAAAACTATTATTATATTTATAAAGAAAACATGTTTTTTTTATTAGTTAATGTAACTCAACTAAATATACATTCATATTAAATAACAACAAACATTATAAATACATTATATATAGGTGTTGTGTGCATAAATAATATAACTGTGTAATTACATAAGAAATTGGAATAACATTTATCTTCACAAATAAACAAGTTTCTTCTCCAATTATAAATATATGATTTGAATAATATTATAAATATTTTGTATATTAAATAATGTATTTATATTGGTTGGTTGATGTACACACAACACATATATATATATATAATATATTTTATAAAATTTGAATTTATCATAATATAATTAATAAATATCTATTTTTAATAGATTTTAAATATATACTCCATTAAATTTTAGTAATGTTTCGTTAAAACTAAAAAGACCTATTAAAACCAACAATTTATTTTATCTACGCATTTTTTAGGTAGAAGAGATATGATGTGTGTGCATGCGCTCTTAGAAGAAGGAGAAATGAATAAAGAAAATTTATGAAATGACAATGACGATTCATGAAGGGACCATAAAACAATACCGAAAATCTAAAAAAACAACAAAAATTCTCCCAATTATTAAATATAATATAATATAATATTGTGAAATGAAAATTTTCATAAAAGCCTCATAAATCTCTGACATGCTTAAGTAACAATCTATATCCATGAATTTCATTATATGAAAATGAGATGAAACAATATCTTTGTAAATGAGATTTCTCAATTTCTAATGGCAAATGTTAACATTAACATCAAGAAACAAAAGTCTTTTCTTTTCTTTTTCTTGTTTTCATTAAAAAAAATTCTTTCTTCAAAAATGAAATATATTTCATTATATTATTTTAATGATTAGAACACTTATAATTTACATACTCTCATTACAATTAAAAATAATGTGTTCTCCTTTAAATTAAATAAACACCATAATGTCAAACAAACAAAAAAAAGAAAGGAAAAATAAAGCGTGGTCACATCCTCTCGCTCTCCATGGCGAGAAGCAAGAAATCTATGCATAAGCTTGCTAGAGTGATTGATCTGGAGCTCCCTTCATCCAATGCTCAGAGTGTAGAGGAAGAAAGAACGGGATTGGAGGTAGAAGTGACTGAGGTGAAGAGTGAGAATCCACTGCTCCTGGATCCAGTGCCTCACGATGACATTGCTGAGAAATCTCGTTCTGCCTCCTGGGCAGCTGAAGTAGAAGGGCAGTCTTTCCAAGATTCGGCTAAAGAAAACTGGTCTAAGTTTAAGGAATCCCTTCTTAATTTTGGATATACGAAGCTTCATTTTCAGGACCCGATCCAACGAGATGGTAAGTTGGTGGCTCAATTGGATATCGATGATGTAATGCCCTACTTCCTTAGAGTCGTTACTAAGTGAGTTTAAAATGTGCATTCAACTCGCTAATCGAGAGTTTAGGTCAAAAAGTGTAATTAAGCTATAAACAAAGTTATAAACCTTGAAAATAATTCCATATACTGAAAATCATAAAGTGTTTGACACTTGGGATCCCAAAATACTGTTTAGAAATATTTACAACATATAAGTACAAACCAAGTCGACTAGACGACAAAATCTAGGTTTTAATACAATCATCTCTCAAAACCACTGGCTGAGGCAACCAGGCAGGCAAAACATGTACGCGTTGCTTCACGCTCTCCGTACTCATGGTTGGTCGACCCTTTCCTTGCCCTTACTTGCACCACAGAGCACCCGTAAGCCGAAGCCCAGCAAGAAAACCCTCACAAGCAGTAAAGATATGCATAACAAACACATAGCATATAAACAGGCCATCGATAGGCTAAACACATACGGCCAAGCCGTCCCAGGCGCTTTACCAGGCTCTGGGTTAGCGGTCCACACCGTGAGCATATCCTAGGTATCCTTTAGGGTCTCACCCTGGCAACTCGCACTCCACATGCTCAACGCTGCACCCGGCCCCTTGCCGTACTCGGCCTTGCACTCAACGTGCCCAACGCCGTTCCCGGCCCTTGCCGGCCTCGGCCTGCGCCGTTCCCGGCTCCTGCCAAACATTTACACATTAGCATTCATAGCATAGTAAACATATATTGAACACTAACAAATTCAATCAAAGGGCTACGCTCTGCAATTCAAACATATTGGGGCTTAGCCCTGCATACAAACTCTATGGGAACAGTGGTTTTCTTACCTGCGTCCCGAGCTTTCCGAGCACCGATATCCCGAGCACAGTCCCCTAACTTGAGCCTCGCCGAAACCCTAGTCACAATGCATTAACAATATTCATCCATCAAGTTCTAATCCATTAAATAACTTTGATCCATAACCTTAATCTCTGGGACCTTGAATTCTATCAATCCGGGTGATAAAATCCATCCCGAGCCTTAACCTTTGAGTTCCCAAGCCTAAACACACTTAAAGACACAAAATGGCACTAAGAGTCGCGGCCCTACCCCACAAGCGCCGCGGCTAGCCTCAAAACAGAGGCTAACACCTCACTGAAACACGCACGGGTCACGGCGCGCCTTGAATATCTTGGCCTCCCAAGGCCCTGCATGCACAAGGGTCGCGGCCTACCCCTCCTAGGACCACGGCCCTCGCCTCCAAACCCAGAAATCTCCATCCTTTCCTGGGTTTTCTTCAAACCATCTCATCCAAAATCAAACTAACAATTCCAGATAATCATCACAAAGGTTCTAGCCCAGTTTCAACATCAAAACCTATCAAAAACCTGCTCCATAAACTCAGCTAAACACCCTTGAACAAATCAAATCCTACTCACATGCATTTCCTAAGAAAACAATAGAAATCAACCATAATTCTCAAAGTTAGAGCTTACCCTTGCTGAGTTATGATTCAGAGTTGATCCCCTAAATTCCCAACTTCAATTCTCAAGCTCCAAGCCCTGGTTTTCTGGTTAGAGTCTCCCAAGCTCTGCTCCAATTCTTAGTTCTTGACTGTTTTCTTTCCCTTGCTTGTTTCCTTGAGTTGTCCTAGAGAGTAAAGATGAGAGAGAATAGAAACTATCTTTAGCTGAGAAGGGAGAGTGAATGTCGGTTTCTAAGTTTCTAAACACTTCCTAAGCTTTGTTTTATTTAACTTAAGCTTTAAGGTTACCTCAAGGCTTGGGGTGCCAAAAACGTCCCCGAGGGCAAAATGGTAAATTTCCCCAATATCCCCTCCTAGACATTCTAACCTCAAATATATCTCCAAATATTTATTTCCATAACCCAATAACCCCATAATACATCTAATACCCAAAATACCCCTCGATTCGCCCTGAGTCGGATTCTCAACCCCGTTTTGACTTTCTAGCTAACTGCTCTCTAGAACTGTCTCGGATCGTGCTACACAAATATACATCACACACATATCATATTTATCACATTTATGCCCATAGCGGCCAAAATCACAGACATACCCCTAATATCCAAACGGGGCCCACATGCATATTTAACTTAACTAAACATGCATCTCTATCACATATTCACATAAATTCACATATTATATCCATAATTCACCTATTGCCCTCCAGGCACGCTAATGAAGGCCTCTAAGCCTTATTAGCAAATTTGGGTCGTTACAGATTAGATTAAAGCGGAGGCGTCATTCTGGAAATCTGCCTTGATTTGCATGGTTATTGGGGCAAATCCACCTCTGGTTGTATTTGAAGGGTTTATCAGAAGAATTTGGGGTAACCTTGGCATTGATTGTGTGGCCCAGATGAATTCAGGATTCACAATGGTTCAGTTTCGAGATGAGGCAACTAGGGATATGGTGCTTGAATCTGGAGTGATTCATTTTGACAAGAAGCCAGTAATACTTAGGCCTTGGTCATCAAATGTTGAGTCTATAAGGTCAATAAAATCTGTCCTTGTTTGGATTCAATTACTTGGTCTTGGGCTGCAATATTGGGGTGTTAATTGTTTGAGTGCTCTAGTTAGCACGATTGGCACTCCTATTATGGTGGATAAGGTCACAAAAGCAAGGACTATGATCAAATTTGCTAGAATCTTAGTTGAAATGGAAATTGCATAACATCTCCCAATGCATATCCACTATCTAAATGAGAGATGTCAGATTATGGAGCAACCCATTGAGTATGAGTGGTTACCTACTAAGTGTTCTAGTTGTAAGAAGTTGGGTCATTCTGCTGCTGTCTGTAAGCATGCCCCAACTGCTATAAAGAAGAACACAGAGACTTCAAACCAGGCTAATCCAGTTGATAAGACAGCAAGTGAATTTGCTGCTGACATTCAAAATAACAGCTCCCAGAATAAGCAAGAACCTCTTGAGGTGCCTAAGCAGGATGAAGTTCTAACAGTACCTAGTGGATTTAAATGGGTTACCCCTCGAAAGGCTGGGATGAAGAAATTTGTTGATAAACCACAACCTGATATGCATAAGAACACTTTCAATATTTTACAGGCAAACCAGTAGCAAGCAGCTGATATACCCCTTCCCGTTGAACTGAATGGACAGCAACAACATATTGAGTTGGAACGTTAGGGGTTTAAATAGTAAGAATAAACAACAAGCAGTTCTTGATGTTTGCAGGAAGAATAAGGTTTGGTCTTGGAGCTCTGATTGAAACAAAATTAAAAGGGGACAGAATAAGGGATCTTATGAATTCATCATTTGCTGGTTGGAAGTTTTATAGTAGTTCTATGGTGGAGGGGCGTATTTTGCTCATCTGGAAAGCCCACATGATGAAGATAGAAATTATTCAGGAAACTACTCAGTTGATACATTGTAGAGTTACTTTGATTGGTGTGAACTTGGCTTATTGCCTATCGGTTGTCTATGGTTCTAGTCAACTGGAGACAAGGAAATTTTTATGGTCTGACTTAGCTAATGTTCAGAGACTGGTTACCCCTTAGATTATTATGGGAGACTTTAATGATGTCTTCCATGTTGATGATCGTCTTGGTGGAAGGTCTATTGCTGTTAAAGAGATGGAGGATGCTCGTCAATGGTTGGCTTTAGGAGAGACAACAGAAATGAAGACTTTGGGCCCTAAATACACATGGACTAATAAACAAGATAGAGGAGCTCGGATTTTTTCCAAATTGGATAGAGTTTTCACCAATGAAAGCTGGATTGATAGCTTCCCATTAGCTGTAACATATGCTCAATGGGATGTGGTTTCTGACCATTGCTATTTGTTGATTAAACAGGGGGATTTCCGTAGTATGGGAGTGAAGCCATTTCGGTTTTTCAATATGTGGGTAGTTCGTGACAAATTCAGGGAAATTGAACTTCATAACTGGCCTATTCCTTTTGAGGGGCAAGGATTGTTTCGCCTTGTTGGAAAACTCACAAGACTTAAGCATGTTCTCAAAAAGTTTAATTGGAGAACTATGTGCGATGTTGCTTGTAATTACGAGGAGAGCAAATCTAAATACCAGCAAGCCTAAAGTGCTCTCTGTTCTGATCCTTTAAATATCGATTTACTGTCAAAAGAAAAAGATGCACAGCAGATTTACTTCAGGCATGAGAAGATTTATACTAGTTTTCTTCGTCAAAAAAGCAAGATAACTTGGCTCAGGTTTGGTGATGAAAATTCATCGTTTTTTCATGCTATTTTGAAACAGAGGCAGTTATCTAATCGCATTATTTCTTATATTGATGATAATGGCTGTTTTGTGGATAATTATGCTAAGGTTGTTGATCATTATTTTCACCACTTTAAGAATCATTTGGGCAATGCTAGCAGGGCTACAAGTCAGATTGATCATGACTGTATTAAACATGGCCCTGTTCTGAGTTTGGATGACCAGCTACACTTAATAAAACCTTTTTCTTACCAAGAAGTTCGCTCAGCCATGTTTAGTATCAATTCAGTCAAAAGTCCTAGCCCGGATGGTTATGGAGCGGGATTCTTCAAAGTTCTTTCGAAGGATATAGGCAAGGAAATTTCTGTGGCTATTTTAGATTTCTTCACCTCAGGCAGAATTCCTCCGTTACTCAATGACATTATCCTATCACTCATCCCGAAAGTAGACCAGCCATCAAACGCAACTGAATACAGACCTATTGCTTGTTGCAATACTGTTTACAAATGCATTTCGAAAATGCTTTGCAACCGGCTAGCAGCGGTTCTTCCTTCTCTGATTAATCTTAATCAGGGAGCATTTATCAAACAGAGATCCTTGGCTTACAATGCCCTCATCTTACAAAATCTGATTAAAGGATACAATAGGAAGAATAGCTCGCCTCGTTGCGCTATGAAGTTAGATTTGAGCAAGGCTTATGATACTATTGATTCGGATTTCTTGGAAAATTTACTCAATATGTTTTGTTTTCCAAGTCGGTTCATCTATTGGATTATGGTTTGCTTGAGGGGATCATCTTATTCTCTGGTTCTAAATGGAAGGATTCAAGGGAAATTCAAGGGTGGAAAGGGGCTTCGACAGGGAGACCCCATCTCTCCTTTATTATTTGTCATAGTGATGGAGTATCTTACTCACATTCTGATCAAGGCTTCCAAGGACAATCGGTTCAGGTTTCATCCTATGTGCAAGTCTTTTAATCTCATTAATCTCTATTTTGCTGACGACCTCATTATCTTTGCAAAGGAACTATTTCCTCTGTTCAAGTTCTTATTGAGGCGTTTGCTGAGTTTGGTGACTCCTCAGGTCTAAAGATTAATTATTCCAAATCTCATATATACTTTGGATGTGTTTCAGCTGAGGTTAAATTGAGAATATTGGATTATTCGCAGCTTGTTGAGGGTACTTTCCCTTTGAAGTATCTTGGGGTTCCCCTTCGACCAACCAAATGGAAATCAGCAGATTGCGATGTTATTTTTAAAAAGATTCAGATGCGGCTCAATGTATGGTCCAGCCGCCATCTTTCTTATGCTGGTAGATTCCAACTTATTCATTCGATTCTAATGGGTATTCGGAATTATTGGATGAGTATATTCGTGCTTCCTCAAAGTGTTGTGAAGGATATTGATAAAGTTTGTCGTCAATTTCTTTGGGGTGAGAGTGGTTCCCGAAGTAAATTTCACTTCACTTCTTGGGAGCAAGTTTGTCGGCCTAAGCCTTTTGGAGGTTTAGGATTTCGTGAGGGGGCTATATGGAATAAACTGAAACTTGCCAAGTATATTTGGGCAATTGAATCTAAACAAGATCAACTTTGGGTTAAGTGGGTGAACTGTGTTTATCTGAAAGGAGTTAGTATCTGGGGTTATAATCCTAAGGCTGATTCCAGCTGGTACTGGAGGAAAATGATGTCCTTCTGTCAATCCATTTCGAGATCTAAATTGCAGGCTGCAGTGATCAAAGGAAAGTTACAGTTGGGTTCTTTTTATTCTCAGCGTCTGTTGAATGAGCGAGTCGCATATGCAAGACCTGTTTGGTGTAAGCTCTCAGTGCCTAAACACAGATTTATTCTGTGGCAGGCTATTAACCAGCATTTTCTCACTCGAGACTTATTACTTGCTGCTTTTCACATCCCAGTAGCAAATTTAAGATGTCCCGTTCGTGATCTTGTTGAGGAAAGCCATGACCATCTTTTCTTTGATTGCATCTTCTCTAGAAAGGTCTTACTGCTGGTTTCTTGTTGGCTTGGAGGGGTTACTTGGCCTGGAAAATTTGAGGACTGGATCACTTGGCTGTCCAGCTGGAAGTCGGACTGGATTCATTTTATAGTGGCTGCTTCTCTTGCTGCTTGTACTTATTTTATCTGGTTTAATAGAAATGCCTGCTGTTTTAGTGATAGTTGTTTAACTGATTTTAAAGTTGTACGCCCTGATTTTCCCACGGGCTGATTAGCAAGCTGAGCTGCAGCCTAATCATGATTATCTCGTGGACATCCCCAAGACCGGAGCTTCCGTCATAAGGTCGTACCTCCTTAGCTCGAGGAAACCCAAGGGTTCGCCAAGATTGCCCAAGACTTGAGCCTGGACTCTGAAGGCCGAGGGTCGAGTTAAGTATCCAGCTCGTGGTACGAACTGAATATGGAGGCTATGACCCTTTGTAAAGTCAACACATGCAAGGTAAACGTGCATATATCAGACATCACGTGTCTGATATGCCCCTGACTTCTCGGACACGCAGCAGGAACGTGCGTATTCAGACACCCACGACTGGGTTGGGCCGTGCGGCCCATTATCTCCTTACCTATCGATTTGACCACACTTATGTGTCAGGTTTATGAATTAATCATGAATGTCACAGAGTTGATATGATAGGTAAGAAGGTCACGGGATGACCTTCTTACCAACTCCCAGGTGTCTTCTCCTATAAATATGGAGACCCTGGGAGTTGATGGGGGTTGATTATCTCTTGTAAGAAATATCCTGTAATCATATACCCAGAGTAGAAATAATATTGACTAGTGGAGTAGAAGGATTTTAACCTTTGAATCACTTAAAAACCGTGTCTTGAGTCACCTTTCCATTTCCTAAGATCATATATCTGTTTCGATTCATTATTAGCACTAATCCATTTTTCTTCCTTTCTTAAATTACTTGTAGGCGAAAAACCGCGTCAACAAAAGTAGATCATCTGATTAGGCAAGCAGTCAAAGCTAGAGTTCTTAATGTAAATTCTAGGCACCTATCTATTAGAGAAAGGCAAATGATTGAGTTTGTAAAATCTTTGTAAGTTCCGAGGGTTGACAACTTCTCCCTTTTGTATGATTCTGTTTGTTTGATCAATGAATATCTTTTCTTTTGATAAAAAAATAATAATAATAAACATCATAATGTTGGTATAAAATGTGTGTAGCAATAATGTATTTTATGCACTTATTAGATTGAGATGAGATTTCACTTATTCTCGGCTTGATTTAATTTACTTTTAGGCTTCCAATAATTATAATCGTTAGATTAATCATTGATCTGATGGTTGTAGGATGAACGAATACTTATTTTAATAACAAGACAAAAATTAGAACTAAAAAAAGACAATGAAAATAATAAAAAGAAAACATTTATTTTGTTAAATTCCTTTGTCTTACAAACAACATTATTAATGATGAATTTGTTTCCTTGTCTAGTTTAGCTTATAATTCTTTAACATGCATGCAATACAAATTACATATTGCAAATATATATATATATAAACATAAAAACATTAATTTCAAAATGGGATTTTTCAACTTCTAACAGCACGAGACTTGCTTATTTAACAAAATGCTTTCGCAAATGGTTAACATAAACATACAAAAAAATTAATATAGCTAATATTTTTAACTAACCTAAGAATAAGACTTCTAATAATTACCATTACAACTCTAGTTAAACGAGTTCTTTTCTTTTTTTTTTCTGTGAGACTAACCAACAGTACACTAATCCCTCATTTCGATCGTTTTTACATAAAAAGTAGGCTTGATGAGTACAAAAAGTACTATATAATTAACAACTAAAAATGAGGGGAATTTCATATATATATCTCCACAGAAACTTTGGTTACATATAAAAACATGCATAATGTGCTGTGTGCCCAAATTATTATCAAATCGGATACTGAACTAGAGTACACATATATATAATTTGGGAAAAAGAAAAATGAAAAGAAGAAAAAGATAGAAGAGAACATATTAATTAATTTCCTGTAACCAAAGCTGGGATTAATCCCCAATTAACTATCCTTTGGCCCCATAATTATGATTAACATTCATAAAGAAACTTATAAGCCCCACCATTTGTGTTGGTTATAAAGAGTAACGTACGTAGCTGTGTAAAAAAATCTCCTAATTAATCCATGCATGGATTTATAGTTTGACCAACCTGCTTGCTCACTCTCTCTCTCTCTCTTTTTCTTTTCTTGTTTGAATGTTTTTTTAGTGTTTCTTTTGCTATGCTTTAATTAGGCCATGATATAAATATATATATATATATATCCCATCAATGTATATTGCTCAAGATGACGATTGCATCACCGAACAAGCAACGGCTTGAGCCCAATGCCTTAACTTCGTTTTAACTTGTTGAGGATTATCACCTGCATTTATATAAAAAGAACAAGATTAATTAATAATTAATATGTATTAGCCAGGTTGGACATGAATGATCATATAAATAATGGATGGTCACTAATTCTTAGTACACTTACAAATTACTCACAAAAAATATGTACTTGTACAATTAAAAATAACGGGTCTCGCATAAAAAATAGTCGATAATAATACATTATTATGTAAATATTATTTTTAATATAAATATAAAATCTATATAAACTTTTATGTAAAATCCTTAGACATTTATAGTGATGAGTACGAATGTAGAGTGCTGACATTTTAATATATCCAATACCTCATAATACCTCATGATATGGTAGGTTTGTTAGCAATATTTTAGAATATATATTAAATTAAAATGTGTAAGGCACGATATTAAATTACATCAATAATGATATTCTACATGTTTGCTTGTGATTGTGCACTTACAAGATATACCGTTATTTGTACAATCTAATATCGGTCTCAGACAACTCATGTGACGGTGGGCACCTCACATCGTCGGATAGCAACACTCAATAGTATCATTTCTAATGAAATTAATAAGATTTATCCTAATCACAAAGACACAAATTATCACTTAATTAATTTTGTTCACCTTAATCTTAATCTTAATTAATGTGAAAAAAGTAGGAACTTATATGCATGCAATTATATGTAAGGTGTGGAATATGGCCGGTGTGATATTATACATATATATATAATTACCGGGGCTGCAGATTTTCCATGAGTCGGATTCGCTCCTAGGGCTTCCAAACGACGGCGACTGTCCGACGGAAGAAGACGACGTGGAGGCCCGACTCTGCGGCGTCGACACCGGACTCAGAGACCGGTTAACGGCGAAGTAAAGATCAAGAGCCGGTAAAGTGCCACAAAGCTTCTGACCCTCTTCCTCTTTGAATCCAAACCCAAGCTCTATACACCCTTTGAGTTCGTTAAGATCCTCGTCGGTCAAATCATCGCCGGCCGATTCAACGACGCTCATATTCTTCCTCTGCTCTTGCTCCAGAATCTGGCGCCGCCGTCTCTCCCACGCAACGTCGCGTGGAGTCTCGCACATGGAGAGCTGCTTCGACAGACGCTTACGGCTCTTCTGCTTCGGCGGCGTCAGCGCCATGTGGCGGAGCTCCTCCTCCGACGAGAAGCTGGAGTCGCTGCTGCATGTTGGCCGGAGCTTTTTGGGTTCCGGTCCGAATTCAATACTCATTATATAAATATATAAATATATATTGTCGTTTCAAGGCAAAAAAAGGGTATGGGAATTGTCGTTTGAGGATAGATAAAGGTATTACAATTATAAGCCGCCCCACACACAAGCCCAGCGGGAGAGTCCGACGGGGGTGTGGGACGGAGCAGGGCGGCGCGTGGATGAACAGAGAGAGAAGATTTTTTTGTATATTATGTCACGTACAATAATATTATATATATTTATATATATATAAATTATAGAAGGTATTATGTGACCATTTGTAACAGAGGTCGGTGAAAGAAGGTGAGAAGAGCATAGAGAAGGCTTTAATGGAGGAGCAACAAAAAAGGGAGGGGCTGCTGCTGGAGGCGGTTGTCACGGCTGTCTTTTGGGAGCTTCCATTGATGTTCCACCATTCATTTCTAACTGTCCCTACCAACTAATCTCATGTTAATTTTGGAGGGTTTTCTTAACTAATTATTATTAGCTTTCATTTTTTAATTGTTAATTTTAATTAATACAATGCAATAAATTGTTGTTATTATTAGAACCTTCATTTGGTAACTATTTATCATTAACAGGGGATTTATTAGTTTAATTACTACTTACTAGCTACAGTGCTTAAATACTTTTATACTTTAATTACGGTTTCATGGCAAATTTTGTAGCCAAATTACTGAGACTACACCTCAGTCTTTTGGGTTTTTTACTTTAACAAATTTGGTTTTGAGAATTATAAGTGTGATATATTAGTTTGTTTGGCAGTTGTATTTGTATACTATTTGGCATCTTAATTTGTTGGGTACTGTTAATTAAAAATAAATCATGCAAGCCACAAACAATGATTTTTTATTAATTTACCTACAAATATACATATATATTAATAATTTAACTTTCCTTTAAAAAAAACAAAAGTGTAAGTAGTACTCAAAAAATATATATTAAATCATATAAAATAATAATTATTATTATTATAGATTATTTCTTTTCTTAACAAATTCTAAACTTATTATTTTACTTATTAATAATCAGTAATTTAATGTCATGTTATTTCTTTTTAATGTATATATATATATGAAGAAAAAAAACCATTAAACAATAATAATTATGAATTTCTTATTAACCTAGTATTATAACATTTTGACAATGAAATAATAAAAATATTAAATTAATTACGGAAATTTGAATTAAATAACAAAAAAATATCAAAGCAGTCATGTTTCAATACTTCTCTATCACTGTTATTGATAGAAAAAGTTGGGTCTATAGCTATTAGCACCTCATTTTTTTTCCCTCTCTTTTAATTAATTAATTATTGATAAATATATACCATAATTTAAATTGACATTAATATTATGACAAGCGACGACCATTTCAATGGAGCTGAAGCTCTGCAGAGAAGAACCATATATAGCTGAGTTGAGGAGAGAGAGAGAGAGAGAGGGGTTTTAGTGTGGTTTGGATGGGTTTTAATAGTAAGAACTTTAAGTGTTACCTAACATCACATTACGTAAATTGTCTACTCACAATTAATACTTATCAAATTTAAATTATACTAATAGAGTTTGGGTATTAATTATCATTTGATGTTATCCTCTTTTTTTATTTTATTAATTGTAATTGCTTTTTCATTGGACAATGTACAAGGTGTCATTTATTTTTTTTTTTAAATGTGTCGTACCCAATTTCTTATTATTTTTGTGTCTCAACAATTAATTTAAGACACCTTATTTATTTATTTAATATATATTTAAATTATTTATAATTTTTTATTTTCCTAATTATATTAACACTATAAATAAATTAGACGTCTTAATATAATTGAAATGACAGAAAATTGGAAAAATCTTTTTTTTCATTTTTTCATTTATGGAAGAAAAAAAAGGCAATAAATCTGTGTTTTTGAGTAATGACGTGTTATAAACAGAGAAAAGCAGAGGAGCGGCTTTTGTAATATAAATTATATAAAGTTAAAAAAAATAAAAAATCCTTTTTATCAATATTTTTATACTTATATGCTACTGAAAAAGTCTGGGAAAATCAGATCAGTTGAGTTTTTTTTCTTTTTTTTCTCTAGCTTGGGCCATGTGGGTATGAAATCTTTGATTTGCATAACTATGTATATGTAATGCAGTAGTTACATAAGTCAACGGCAACGACGAGATTTTTACCCCGTTAGGGTTGACGGGGGTAACAAATAAAACTGCCTTTTTTTTTTTCTGAAGAAAAGAGTGTGCCAGCATGACAGCCAATATTAAATTACCCAGCTTTATAATTGTTATTTTCTATTATGGAAAGCGTGGTTATTAAAAACGACACTTTTATTTTTATTTTAAAAAAAAATCCGACAACTTCCTTAAACAAACGACAATAAGACGATAACATTCATAATAAACGACACGTTTATTGAAAAACGACATATTTTTCTGATAACTTCTTGAAAAACGACAACATTATCAATAAACGACTCCTTTATTGAAAACGACATCTTTTGTAAAACGACAGTATTCTTGGAAAACGACGGTTTTATTTTGATCGACAATATTCTTGATGAAACGGCTTTTTACTAGATCTGAGTTAATATCAACGGTTACTCTAATGAAATCCCAAGCCAATATCTAAAACTACTTGAAATCAAATCAGATATACAGCATAGCATTAATTTTTCAAATATATACAACTTTGAAAGAAGACAGTTAAAACTATATCACTTTAAGGGTATGAGAGATTTAAATTAAGTTCCATTTCATAGCTTTATATAAAGCATGAAATAATGGTCTGAAAATTTCAGACTACTTATCTAATACAACTTAAAATATATTTTGCTCACAATGAATCATCTTTATATCAATCACAAAAACAAAGAATCAAATCAAGCTTTGAAATATTGGAACAAAAGAAAATGGAATTGGTAGTGAATCATGGATAGCTCTCCAACCAAAAATACTCACTTTCGATAGCAAAAATTCTTATTTCATCTTTTTTTTTTTTCTTCAAATGATTTTATTCTGATTTAATTTAATTTATATATAAATTTTAAAAAGTAAAACGACATTTTTATGCTCTTTTCTTTTGGCAGTTTTTTGCAATTAATTTAATTGTAACTGAAAAATAAGTAGTTTTAAAAAAAGAAATAATTAGCACTGCATTGTTTTTTTGTATACGTACCCTTAATTTTTTTTTTTTTTTTGACAAATATACGTACCCTTAATTTTATATAACATTTTTGTTTGAAAAAATTTGTGACTGCATTCTAGTTTTTTTTTAAAGAGAATTTTTAAAAATAAAAAATCAAATTAACATAAATGCAGTTATAATATATAAACTTATCTCTTCAGTTACAACAAATTAATAATAAAAAACTGCAAAATAATAAAAATAATTTCATATGGGATTTGGATCCGAATTTTATTCCACAGACTCTCCTGCCGGCTTAAATGTGTCATTAAAAGATGCAAAAATACATGCAATAAATAACGGTTGGAAACCAAAGCTAAAGTTAGTCAGTTATAGTTTTTAGACATGTTACAACCTATCAAAAAAAAAAATTCCACCTATTCTTTCTCACCATCATCTGTTTTTAACGACTTCTTTCGATCTTAGAACCAATAATGGAAAATCCAAAGACAAATCATGCAAAACAAAGATAACCCTTCATACAAAAACGTGACAATTTACAAGTTTTCTCCTCTCTTTCTTGCCTGGTCTGGTCTCTCGATCCAGGTAAGGCTCTGTAAATGAAAGCTCGAGTTACTTTCAATGGCGGACTAGAGATGAACTTGGTTATCATCCCCCCATAATAAAGGATCATATATAGAGAAAAAAGAGACAAACAAAACTAAAAAGTCAATATAGAGGCGTACAGGGAAACTTTCTCACCGATCACTATCTTTTTTTCTTTATCAGTGCATTTCGTTTTCCTGTACGCCATTCTCATGGTCGACCTCGGTTTATGTCTTCTTCATTCATTCCGTTTAGCCATGAATATGAAAACCCACAAATTGTTTTTCCTTGTTTTTCTTTCTGTTCTCTTCAACTCCTTCCATGGCTCCATGTCTGACTCGGATTCATTGATATTGGGATGTGGCACTGAAAATGCCGCCAAAGATGCAGACGGGAGGAACTGGGAGCCTGACACCAAGTTCATCAATGGAGAAAACTCAGTTTCCGTTAGAGCACAATACCAAGACCCTTCTCTTATTTCTGAAACTCCATACATGACAGCAAGAATCTTCACCTCCAAGGTAACTTACAAGTTCCCTGTCAAACCCAACAAGAGGTATTGGCTTAGACTCCATTTTTACCCCTCAGTTTACGGTAGCAACAATGCTGAGGAGTCTTATTTCAATGTCATTGTCAATGATTTAACTCTCTTGAAAAACTTCAGCGCTTCTCTCAATTGTAAGGCCCTGACACAAGCTTACATTATGAGAGAATACACCTTGGCTCCCTCTACTTCTGATTCTCTCAGCCTCACCTTTGAGCCAGCAGTAGGTTTTGCCTTTGTCAATGGTATTGAGTTGATTCAGGTACCGGAACTGTTCGACACGGTATCGGTCATGGGGTTTTCAGACCAGACCATAGATGCCAAGACCACAAATATGCAGACTATGTATAGATTGAATGTTGGTGGTCAATATATTTCTCCAACCAATGACTCTGGTTTGACCAGGACATGGTATGATGATTACCCTTATTTGTATGGAGCTCAGTCTGGGGTTTCAATTGAGGCCAGCCCAAATGTAAAGATTAATTACAAAGAAGTGCCTACCTATGCAGCCCCAGCTGATGTTTACAGGACAGCTAGATCAATGGGAGGCACAAAAGAAATAAACCTGAATTACAATCTCACATGGGTTTTCCAGCAAATTGATCCAAATTATATGTATCTTGTGAGGTTACACTTCTGTGATTTTAAGTACTTTAAACCTAATGAGATTGTTTTTAATATCTTTGTAAACAACCAAACAGCTCAATCTGGAGCAGATGTGGTTGCTTGGTCAGGAGGAAAGGCTGTGCCTACTTATAAAGATTATGTTGTGTATGTCACTGATGGGAAAGGAGATGAGGAGCTTTGGTTGGCAGTGAACCCTGCAACTGAAACAAAGCCTGAGTATTACGATGCAATAGTTAATGGCATTGAGATATTCAAGATGGAAGCTAAGAAAAACTTGGCGGGTCCAAACCCAAAGCCTTCAGAGATGATGGCCAAGGATGAGCAACGGCAGAAGACCTTTCAAAGCAAGACAAATCATGCCCAAGTCATTGGTGGGGCTGCTGGAGGAGCTGCAGCCATTGGCATAGTTGCTGCATTGTGCATTGCAGTCTACCAAAGAAAGAAGAGGTTCATTGGTACAGATTCACACACTTCAAGTTGGCTTCCTATTTATGGAAACTCTCATACCACTGCCAGCAAATCAGCAATCTCTGGCAAGAGCACTGCCAGCAGCCACCTCTCGGCGACTGCTCAAGGCCGTTGCAGGCGTTTCTCTTTCATGGAAATGAAGAAAGCCACCAAGAGTTTTGATGAGTCTAATGTCATTGGTGTCGGAGGGTTTGGAAAGGTCTACAAGGGAATTATAGATGCAGGGACCAAAGTGGCCATTAAGAGATCAAATCCATCTTCAGAGCAAGGAGTTAACGAATTCCAGACCGAAATTGAGATGCTTTCAGAGTTGAGACACAAGCATTTAGTTTCTCTGATTGGTTTCTGTGAGGAAGACAATGAAATGTGCTTGGTTTATGACTACATGGCTCTTGGCACTCTTAGGGAACATCTGTACAAGAGCAACAAACCTCACCTTTCATGGAAGCGTAGGCTTGAACTTTGCATTGGAGCAGCAAAAGGTCTTCACTACCTTCACACAGGAGCCAAATGGACCATCATTCATAGGGATGTTAAAACGACAAACATTCTCTTGGATGAGCATTGGGTTGCTAAGGTTTCTGATTTTGGGCTCTCCAAAACAGGACCAGATATGAGCACTGGCCATGTTAGCACGGTGGTAAAGGGAAGTTTTGGATACTTGGATCCTGAATATTTTCGAAGACAACAACTGACTGAAAAGTCTGATGTTTACTCATTTGGGGTTGTCCTGTTTGAGGTGTTATGTGCAAGACCAGCTTTGAATCCAAGCTTACCAAAGGAACAAGTCAGTCTTGCTGATTGGGCTCTACACTGCCAAAGGAAAGGGACTCTGGAAGACATTGTTGATCCTACTTTGAAGGGAAAAATCCACCCTGAAAGTATGAAGAAATTTGCAGATACAGCTGAGAAGTGCTTGTCGGACCATGGAATGGACCGTCCCACTTTAAACGACATACTGTGGAACCTCGAATTTGCTCTTCAGTTGCAGGAAAACATGGACGGTTCAAGCCATTCTTCTAGGCGTGGCAGCGAGACCAGCTCTGAGGAAGGTAGTCTAAGACACCAGAACATGGCAATGCATTACAGCAACCTGAGCCTTGGAAGCGATAGCGAGCTGGGAAGTGATGACACTTCTGGGCAGAATTCCACCGCGGTCTTCTCTCAGATTGTTAATCCAAGAGGACGATAGAGTGAGTTGTTGATGGTGATTGCTATGCTACCAGAGAAGGATTTAATCAAAGAAAATAAAAGACCAGATTCATAGATTACTTTATGCTTTGTTCATTGTTTGTAATATTTCTTTTGGTTTTCTCCACTTTCTTTTTTGGTATTTGTCATTTATTCTGTTTTAGTATCATACATTGGACAGGATAACATAAATTCATAGTACGGATTCATGTTTGTTCTGCCTGGAGTTTCTATATGATCAAACTAATATTTATATACATATGTATGTCAACCTTCCAATATCTGTTTTTTTGACATCACATTAGGTTATGGTAGATTCTTAAAGAATTGTAATCTTAGTGAAGAGGCAAGACTTCACGCTGAGGATACATAATATTTTGCTATTAATGTGTGTGCACTGTGAGCATTTGTACTTCTCAGGTAAAATAAATCTCCAACACTAATGTTCAAAAAGATCATGCAATGAAATGATAAACTAAATTTCACTTTAAATAAATTGTCTATCAAATCTGAATAACTTGTTAACCAGCACAGCATCCTACTTTTGCTCCATCAAAACTTTGAAACTAAAACAGGTCCACAATGACCAAAACACATTTAGGTGGGAAAACTAAAATGAATACTCATCATCACCATCAAACATCTGGTTCTTGCAAAACCTGGTACCAACTAAGTAACAGAAGAACAAGTAGAATCTTCACTTGAGGGGGATGAACCTGGAGGAGTGAGTGGCACCAATACCAGGCCTTCCATGCTTCACAGGCTTGTAAGAAATTGAGAACTCAGCAAGATAATGGCCAATCATTTCAGGCTTGATCTCAACCTGATTGAAAGTCTTACCATTGTACACACCAATGATGCTCCCAATCATTTCAGGTACAATAATCATGTTCCTGAGGTGGGTTCTAACTGGCTCGGGCTTCTCACCAGCTGGTGCCTCTCTTTTCTGTTACAAGGGGCCAGGAAAACAAAATTAACACCGGCTCAAAGTTTAGAACATAAAAAACATCACAAAAAACAAGCAATAATGCAACTACAAGCAACTATATGGAAGCTAACTCTTGAAAACATGACATCAGAATCACTACTGACTGGAACAACAATCAAATCATGTTCCAAATATATAAAATTCACATATGAGTTACAATTTCAAATCTTGTGCAGATCATTTCATGAATAAAATGTAACGAATTAACCAACCAACAAAACTACTTGTACAAATTACATCTTTTTGTTGCATAGAAACATATAAATGTAATTAACATGACTAAATACACATTGAATAAGATAGATTATTCGGTTTTAAATAGAATTATGCTTCAAAATCTCAAGCCCGTGGGGAAAAATAGACCAACTAGATAGTAAAATCATCCCTCTATAACCAAAAATTTACTAACTTGAAATGATTAAAACCTAGATGATACAATCTTCCCTCTAATAACTCCATACCCCTAACACGAAATAATCATAAATCTATATGGAAATTTGGACAGACGCTCCAAAAACAGATAATCAAACTTAAGGCAACCAAATTTGGCGAATTCATATCTTAATCGACCAATCAATCATTATCAATAAACTCATGAAAAAAGCCAAAATATACACACACAAAAAGAAAATACAGAAAACTCACAGCCTTGCGCAGCTTCTTGATCAAAGCCATTGGCTTTCTCTTCAAACCTCTCTGAAACCTAAATAATTCATCAACCCAACAAAAATTTTCAGCAATTAAAACAAAACCCCCCCCATTATCGAAAATCCATCGAACACAAAAAGAGACCATCCATTATGTAACGAGACTTAAACTGAACTAACCTTCTACGAGCCCTGGCAGTGAAGAGCTTGACGAGCTCATCAGTAGACATATCAAGGAGAGCATCCAAATCAACGCCTCTGAAGCTGAACTTCTTGAATGTCCTCTTCTTGGGGACTCCGGCAACCGCCACTTCCGGCTCTGTATCCGCCTGAAAATTAAAAAAAAAAAAAAACAGAGAATACTTCATAACAAGAATAAACTCATAAAAATCAAAAGAAGAAGATGTAGAAGCCAGAGAAAACCCAACTCACCATTTTCAGTGAAAGAGAAGGAGAATCCTAAATCGGCGGCTGATAGAGATATTAGAGCGTAACAGCAGAAGCTTGGGAAATTAGGGCTTTTGGGGGTTGTACTTGAAGATTGGTTTATATATCTTGGATATACCGAAAGGGTGCATTTTTCTACGTCTTTATAAAAATGTGATATTTTTGTAATTTAATGGTTCTTTTTGTGAAACTAATGCAATTATCTAAAAATTTGGTATATTTGAATTTGTCTAATTTCTTGTATGTTTAAGTGATTTTTTTTTTAAATATAGTATCAAATATATATCAATTATTTACTGAAATTCATAATAGAGAATATATCATTTTTTATATTTTGTGTTTAACAAAAACAATACAAAAAAATACCTTAAACTAAATATATTTTTAAAAGTTATTATGCTTCAAAATGATATTGTAATTGTTGATCATCTTGACAAAACGGACATAAATGAAAGAACATGGATATTAAAAATATATTTGACTAACTTAAGTCTAAGCTATTGTTTTGTAAAATACAATGAATCAAACTAGTAAATTTTTCATGTTCTAACTTGCTGTGATCATTTGTATATTCTGGGCTTAAGGAGTAATAGCTCATTGTTATAGCATCTTTAAACGAGCACTTTAGTTAAATTATGGAGACTTTTTCTGAAGTTTTTTTTATGTATATTCAATAAAATCAAAAAGAACATAATTACAAAATAATATACAACATATATACTAAAATAAAAGATATATAATGTTATTCACACAACAAATCAAGGAACTTTATATATATATATATATATAAAAAAGATAATTATCAGGGTTTTACTTTAACCCTTACTAGTGGGGCTCTCAGTGTTCTCGACCTTTGAACAATTTTTGACGCGATTTTTTTTTATGATTATGTATATTGTAGCTATTTAGAGCATCAGCGCTATTTTTAGAAAATTCTGAATAGTTTACAGTACCGAAAATTAGGTTCAAACATGTTGTTGCACGCGTGACTAATTTTTTTTTATGCGCGTAGAAAGTAACATGTTTGAAACTAGTTTTCGGTACTGTAAATTATTCAGAATTTTCTAAAAATTTGCAAGATGCTCTAAATAGCTACAATATATACAGTCATAAAAAAAATCGTGTCGAAAACTGTTCACGAGTCGATAATACTTAGAGCTCCACCGATAATATTTAAAGTAAAGCCCCTATAAAAAAATTCTCATATATATATAATAATAATATCAAATAGTTAAAAATAAGGAAAATGAACTCATATACAATTTTTTTTACATTATTTTTTCATTTTTACGTTATTAATTAAATTATTTCATTTTTATTCATGTATCATTTCATTTATACGGTAATCTAGTTTTTATATATTCAATTTTACAATTTGTACGTAGTAAATGACTAAACATGAGTCATTTCTGGGTAGTTGTGAGTTTCAATTAAGATTTTGAGGATATTTATTCTCTTCATCCAAATGTTAATTTTCTCAAATTTAAATAGTTTTAAAATCATTAAGTCTTTAAAAATTTAAAACTCTGTTATATCCAAATTATCATGACTTCTCTACAATATTACTATTGATTGATTTTATCACTATTTTCACAAAACACAATTTATATATAATTACATAAAAGTGTACTTGAATTTTCTTATTCAACAATTAAAATAATATGAATATTGATGTATATAACCGAGCAGCTAAGAAAGAATAATAATAACCACTAAAAAAGTTCAATTTTGATAAAATGTCTTAATGTTTGGAGTACTTGAACTTAATACACCAAAGTCTTATCTATATCAAAAGAAAAAGAAAAAAAACTATCTACTCAACATACTTATAAGGATCGGAATGCCTTCTAAAAACACATAAGATAAATGTTTTTTTCTAAAAAAAAAATAATAAATTTTCTACACCATAAACAAAATTGAAAAATATTTTCGACTTTTTCTTTTACTATTGTCTTTCTCTTCTTTGCTGGAGCCTTGTGAAGGGCAACAAAATGATATGAATACTCAAGACTCACTCTCATATTCATAAACTTCATTTGCATTTGTACATGAAAAAAACAAAATGTCTATTTCTATGAGCATATGACTACAACCCCATGTTCCCATGACAACATAAAAACTCATATTCTAATTTCATTCTTATGCAATTCATGCAACCCACTATAATCTCAAATGTCACTCACTTCAACCCCATGCAACTTAAAGTAACACATGGCACCACGTGCAACCCTAATACTATTTCAAATGCAACTCAATGCAACCAAAATGCAATTTTAAATGCAACCTAAATCAACATTACATGCAAGGTCAATGCAGGCTAAAGCATCCTGAAAGAACCCACTGCAACCTCAAATACAAGTCTGTGCAACCCACTACAACGTTATGTAACACATGGCAACATAAAATCTCATAGTCTAATTTCATTCTTATGCAACTCATTGTAATGCAACCCACTGTAGCCTAAAATGCAATATACTACAACCCACATGCAACCTGAAGCAACATATGGCAAGCCCATCCAACTCCATGCAACCCAATACCATCTAAAACAACCAGATGTAATTTTAAATGCAACCCACTGCAACCTCAAATGCTAGTCCAATGCAAGCCCATTTTTAAAGGTTGTAGATGTTGCAACAGAGGTTGCCAAAAATGTTGCACCTAATATTCTGAAGGTTGCAGACTTTGCAACAAAGATTGCATCTCAAGTTTCATAGGTTTTTCAAATGTTGTAAAAGAGGTTGCAGAAGTTGCAAGAGAAGTTGTTGATGTTTCAATAATGGTTGCAACTGAAGTTGAAGAGGTTATATACATTTCAACAAAGCCCATGCAACCCTATGTAAACCATTATTCCCAATCTGAAAACTCATATGCAACCTCATGTAACTTAATACAACTCATGTCAATTTAAAAAAAAACTCATATGCTAATTTTGTCTTATGCAACTCAATCAACGCACTAAAACCTCAAATGAAAACCTAATGCAACTCCATGCAACCTAAAGTAACTTTAATAATTTCATTTGAAAATTTCATCATTATGCAACTAATAATGCAACATCAAATGCAAGCCCAATATGCAACCTAAAGCAACCCACTACAATCTCAAATGCAACTTAAAGCAGCCTAAAACAACTTTAAAAAACTCATTTGCAAATTTCAAATGCAACACCATGCAACCCAATACAATTTTGCAGATGTTGCAACAGAAGTTGTAGAGGTTGCAACAGAGGTTGAATAGGTTGTATACATTGATAAAATGTTGCATCTCATATGCAACCTCAAATACAAGCCGAATGCAGCCTAAAGTAACTCATTGCAACCTCAAATGCAAGTCCAATGCAACCTAGAGCAACCCACTGCAACCTCAAATGCATGCCCATGCAACCCAATATAACACAATGCAATCTCCATTGTAAGTCTATGAAACCCAACGTAGCTCCAAGCAACCCATGACAATTTAATAAATTATAGGCCTTTCTAGATTCAAGTTTTGCTTCTAAGCTTCTTAATAGTATTCAGGAACATTCAGAACTGAATTTTAAAAATTTCTATAAGATGATTATAATTGAACAACTAATAGTTCTATCAATTTATACAGCAGTTTCTATCAATATATATGTATACACATGAGAATAATCGAAACATAAATTGTCTTTTGATAAAGGATTAAAACCATTGCAATACTCGGAATTTGGGAGCAAAAAATGAACAATTTTTTGGAAATGCCCAACTTAAAATACATTCCGTCTGTTATGCCATTAAACAAGCTGAACAACACAAATGAAATTTTAACTTTGACAGCCAAAAAGATTCACATCAAATTGAGAAAATATTTATTTTGCTATCTACTCCAAGTTATCTAACAGTGACATTTACACACACATTCACATATATAATATAAATATATATTCAAAATGAAACAAGTCTAAAGATTCAAAAGTTGAAGAAAAAAAAAACTACAAGCTCATATATTAAAAAAATTCAAAGATATTTTCAATGAGTGAGTAGTAGGATACCTTGGCTGGTGGCAGCGAAAACAAGAAGGAGAGGGAGTCTCGGAGGTGGAGTGGGCTGGGATACTGTCGATGGAGACTAACGACGAAGACTCAACAACAAAAGGCAATGCCATGGCTGAGACTGGTACTGATGAATATCGAAATCGAGTGGACTAGGGTGGGTTGCAGAGGTTGCAGCTATTTGCAGAGGTCACCAATTGGAATGATTGGTTCATGAAAATAGTTATTGATCAGAATGGTTGGTTCATGAAAATAATTTATTCCAATGTGGTTTTCATTCTCAAATTTTACTTGTCTTTTGGAATTTTAATATGATTTTGGTTACTTTCATGATTTGAATTTGGCAGGATTAATTTTCATTTGAAGATTGAAAACTACATTGTCGTTGTCAATGGTTGTTGCCAAGTGAGGAAAATACTCTAATTTTGAATAAAATAACTTTTATTTATGTAGTTTTGATTTAATTATTCATTCCCTCCATAAGTGAATTATAAATTATATATATAATCAATATCACTAATATTAATTATCAAATATTTACAAAATAATTTATTAAAAAAATGTTTTGGGAGTATTACAATAAATCACCCCACGATCATGTAAGATTAATGTGTTCTCTAAAAGAAAAAAAAAGTTACTGACTGTAGCTAAGTAAACAAAATTGTTTATTTTCTTAGTCTGTTGATTATGATGATACACCGAATAACAAACATTGCCTATAAACATTTTTGTGAATATTTTTTTCCTAAAAAAATGTTCACATGTTAACAGATATAATACAAACAAAAACTAATTTGTTTATTAAAATTCACAACCTCCTAAATAAAAGTAATGTTTTATTAATAAAGTTTACAAATTTGTTTACTATATTAATGCACATAAAAAAAGTATTTATGTTTTTAATAAATTACAGGAAAAAAACTCTGATAAATCAACAACTAAATAAAATATATAAAAAAAATTAATATATAAAAAAAATACTAAAATTTGTAACGCCTACAATAATGTTCATTTTTTATAGGGGTATTTGCGGTATAAATACATAATATTTCACACTTGTTATACTTTAATACTTAATATTTTATTTTTTACGGCAAAAATACACAATGTTCAATATATGTTAAAGATAAATACTTAATTTTTTTTGCGACAAAAATACTTATAGTTGCTAAAATATTACTTCTGTAAGTATCTCCTGAGAGTCGTTACTAAGTGAGTATAAAAACGTGCTTTTAACTCGCTAATCGAGGTTTTAGGCCAAACAGTGTAATTAAGCCGTAAACAAAGGAAAAACATTAGAGAAAGTAATCTTTCATAGTAAATCGTAAAAGTTTGACACCTGGGATCCCAAAATACAGTTTAGAAATATTTACAACATAAAAATTGTACTAAGTCGGCTAAACGACAAAACTCAAGTTCATCTGCAAGCATCTCCCAAAAACCTCTGGCTGTGGCAGCCAGGCTGGCCAAACATATACACGCCACCTCACGCCTGCTATACTCAAGGTTGGTTGATCTTCTCCTTACCCTTACCTGCACCACAGAGCATCCGTGAGCCGAAGCCCAGCAAGAAAACCCACAAACAGATAACATATGCAACACATAAGCCAGGCATAAAAACAGGCCATCAATGGCTAAACACATACGGCCTAGCCGACCCAAGCGTTTACCAAGCCCTGGGTTTGCGGATCATGCCGTAAGGATATCCCAGATATCCTTCTAGTGGGAATGGAGCTACGTCTTCATTGTAGATAAGGAAAAAATTGAGATGGTAGTGGGAATGGAGCTACGTCTTCATTGTGTCGGAGGGACCATCGATTTACCAACGCATTGAGCTGGTCCACGTGAGCGATTTGATACTCACTTTGCTGCGCCAAATACTGTTGCATATGCTGATTTTGAGCAATCTGATAATTGTTCTGTTGAACCAAATAGTGGAATTGATTCTGTATCATCTGCATATATGGATCAAAAGTACCAGCTTCAGGTTGAACATGTGGTTTTACAACTGGTACCTCATGCCTAGGCTCCTCAAGAAGAGTACCCTCTAAGTCTGCTTCATTATCCTCATCTTCTACATCAATAATTCGTTGTCTTTTATCAGTGGCATGCGGTCGAGGTGGTGGTGCTTCTAAGGAAGGTGGTTCATAATTAAGCACCCTATTTTTAGAAATTGCCAACATAGGTTTCCGAACTACGTCACTTCCAAACATAACAACTCCATATGTACGACATAAATCAGTGATTAACGAGCCATGTCCTAATCATGTCGTAGTAGTCAACATGCTAATATCTTTCATACTTTTCCTAATAATGCAGGCCATATCACATCCCAGTCATAATGGCATACACCAATAACAACCTCTCCTTATTGATATCCGACATGTGAGTAGTTGGCATTAGTCGTGCACTCACAAAATGCACCCAAGCCCGAGCCACATGATTCAATTGATAACGCCAAAGATATTTTGGAACAGCACCAACAACAGTAAAACGAGCTCCTGGTATACTCAAAGTTTCAGCCACCTCTATCCAATTAATATCATCCCCATGGGCCCATTGATGATACTCATCATCCTCTTGTTCATACGTTGGCATGTTGTACAACACAACAATAGTATCTATACTGACAGGAACTTGGACACCTCTCACAAATACTTCCGTATTTTTCTTCTCAACATAATTCACTTAAAATTCTAAAACCACCAAAAATTTTGCATGACTTACATCCTCCGCAACAAACATAGCCCAACCCCTTCGTTGAATTTCTCCACGAATATCTTCATAAGTAGAAATTTCACATGGTGTTTCAGTATACTCAAAACCTCTCTCACTTATCACCTCCCTCTTACGTATCCTTTTGTACCAATCAAAAGCTGCCTTACTCACAAATTTTGTAGCATCATATTCTGGTGGTTGTTCAGGTTCCTTAGAAGAAGATGGCCTATTTGTGTTCCTAGAGGATGATGCCCTAGAAGGATTTCTTTTAGGTCCCATAATATCCCACTAAAAATTTGACAGCACCTTCCCTATATTTTCAATATTCCCCAAACTTCACAATGGATTTTCAAATAGATCAAAAACTCACTACAATGCTTCTCAATCCACACAATAATCTTAAAACAATAATCCCTTCACAATGTCTTCAATATAAGGAAATCACCAAAAAAAAATTCAAATATTTGTAGAAACACTTACTTGACTGTGATAGACTCCTCTTGAACCCTTCAATTGCACCAAGTAACCATTAAATCACCAATTGAACTCCAATGGATAGAATTTGAAAAATAAGGGTTTGAAGGTTTTAGGAATTAGGGATGTCTATAGCAGAATAGGGAATTGGAAGGAAAAACAAATGTTTGGAGGATAATATTTATGGATTCAAGGTGTAATAGGGAATTGGAGAGAAAATTTATGGGTTAAAAGAGAGAAAAGTTAGAGAGAAAATTGAGAGAAAAATCTTGGAATTTTTCAAAATGGAGAGAAGTGACAAAAATGGAAGAGGGGAAACCCTCTTAAAGCCTCGGATCCCACAAGCGCTGCGGCGCGCTCCCTCAAGCGCCGCGGCCCGTGTCAATTTTTTTTTTATAAAATATTTTTAATTATTATTTTTTCTGAGAACCCGATGAGGCACCGCGACCCTTGCTCCATCCGCCACAGCCCTGTCTTCAGGCTTCAACATTTTCATCTTTTTTCCAATAGTTTTCACGATTTCCACGGTTCTTTTACATTAAAAAATACTTAAAAATAAAAACTAAAAGAAAATAATATGTCAAAACAAAACTAAAAAAAATAAAACTAAAATTGTTCATAAACTTTAAAACTTAAAACAAATGAAAATTAGAAATAATGAGATGCCTCTCAACTACGTTGACGTTAACGCCATTTAGCCGGATGCTTCTTTATCTTCAGATCAAATTGGTTCCAACATCACTACAAACTTGCATTTTTCCACCGGACCCTCCAAGTAATGCTTCAACCTCTGACCATTCACCTTAAAATGTCCCGTCTTATCACTATGAACTTGCACTGCTCCATAAGGAAGTGACACAACTACCGTGTACGGTCCTGACCATCACGACTTCAATTTACTAGGAAAAAGTTGAAGTATGGAATTAAATAGCAGGACTTTATCTCCTGGTTGAAAACCCTTCCTCAATATTCGCTTATCATGAAAGGCCTTCGACTTCTCCTTATAGATCTTCACATTCTCATAAGCTCCATTACAGAATTCTTCAAGCTCATTCAATTCTATAAGCCTATTCTGTCCCGCCATAAATAGATCAATATTTAACTTTTTCACAGCCCAATAAGCTCTATGCTCCAGTTCCACCGGTAAATGACAAGCCTTCGAAACACCAATCGATATGGTGACATACCAATCAGAGTTTTGAATGCAGTGCGATAAGCCCAAAGTGAATCATTGAGCTTCTTCGACCAATCCTTCCTCGAAGTATTTATTGTCTTTTCCAAGATACCTTTTATTTCCCTATTCGACACTTCAGCTTGGCCATTTGCAATTGGATGATAGAATAACGACTTTCGATGAAGAACACCATAGCGAGCATAAAGAGCAGTGAACCACTTATTGCAAAAATGACTTCCCCGATCACTAATAATTGCTCTGGGGGTGCCGAATCGAGTAAAGATATTTTTATGAAGAAATTTAAGTACCTCTTTCCCATCATAAGTAGGAGTTGCTTCGACTTCTACCCATTTAAAAACATAATCCACCGCAAGCAAAATATACTTATTATTATACGATGATGGAAAAGATCTCATAAAATATATTCCCCATATGTCAAACAACTCAACTTCCAAAATACCAGTCATTGACATTTGATCTCTTCTTGATATATTCCCAGTCCGTTGACAACGATCACAACTTTTGACAAAGTCATTAGCATCTTTAAATAATGTAGGCCAGTAAAACCCACTTTGCAAAACCTTCACTGTTGTTCTTGTTCCTCCAAAATGACCGCCGCAATGCAAACTATGACAGTGAGTTAAGATTGACAACATCTGCTCTTCGGGCACACATCTCCTAATAACTTGATCAGGGCAATGTTTATCAAAATAGGCTCCTCCCAATAATAATGCTTCACCTCTTAATAGAATTTATTTAGTTGTGCCTTGTCATCTCAGGAGGTATAACCTTAGCAGCCAAATAATTAACATAGTCTGCAAACCATGGAACATCCTTGCAAACACTTACTTTGAACAGCTGCTCATCAGGAAAAGCATCATTAATCTGAACTTCTTTATCAAGAGAATCTTCATCAACCTCCAACCTAGACAAATGATCAGTCACCAAATTCTCGGTACCTTTCTTATCCTTAATTTCCACATCAAATTCTTGTAACAACAAAATCCACCGAATAAGACGAGGCTTGGAATCTTTCTTGGTCATAAGGTACTTTATCACCAAATGATCCGTGTAAACAACCACCTTATTCCCAATCAAGTATGGCCTAAATTTATCAAAAGCAAACACTATGGCCAATAGCTCTTTTTCTGTAGTTGCGTAATTTATTTGAGCATCATTCAAGGTCCGAATTGCATAATAAATCGTTCCGAATACCTTGTCAACTCTTTGTCCCAACATTGCCCCAACCGCAAAATCATTGGCATCACACATCAGTTCAAATGGTAAATCCCACAGAGGTGCAGCAACTATAGGTGCCAAAATCAATTTCTCTTTAAGTATTCTAAAAGCTTGTTGACACTTCTCATCAAAATTGAACATAACCCCATTCATTAACAAAGTGAACAGTGGCTTCGAAACTTTGGAGAAATCTTTGATAAACCTCCTATAAAATCCTACATGACCTAAGAAACTCCGCACTCCTTTTACTGAAACCGGTGGTGGGAAATTCTCTATCGTAGAAAGTTTTGCCCTATCCACTTCAATGCCTTTCTTAGAAATCTTGTGCCCCAATACAATTCCTTCATTTACCATAAAGTGGCACTTTTCCCAATTAAGCACCAAATGCGACTCTTTACACCTCCTCAAAACCAACTCCAAATTAGTCAAAAACGTGTCAAAAGAGGACCCATAAATCAAAAAATCATCCATAAAAATTTCAATCCCCTTCTCAACCATGTCAGAAAATATTGCCATCATACACCGTTGAAACGTGACTGGTGCATTACATAACCTGAATGGCATCCTTCTAAAAGCAAAAGTCTCATAAGGACATGTAAACGTTGTCTTTTCTTGATCCTCCGGTGCAATTACAATCTGATGATAGCCTGAGTACCCATCTCAAAAACAATAGTAGTTATGCCCCGCCAACCTATCCAACATCTGGTCAATAAAAGGCAAAGGAAAAGATATTTCCTAGTTGCCTTATTCAACTTCCGATAATCTATACATATCCTCCAACCCGTTACAGTCCTTGTTGGAATGAGTTCATTACTTTCATTCTTCACCACAGTTATACCACCCTTTTTAGGTACTACTTGCACTGGACTCACCCAAGCACTATTAGAGATAGGGTAAATCACTCCAGCATCTAACCATTTCAAAATCTCTTTCCTCACCACTTCTTTCATTGTCGGATTAAGTCTTCGTTGAGCATCAATAGTCGGTCTCGCCTCATCTTCCATGAGAATTCTATGCATAACTGTCGATGGGCTAATTCCTCTTATATCAGCCAGAGTCCACCCTATAGCAATTTTATGAGCTCTTAACACCCTCAACAACTTCTCCTCCTTTACTTCTGAAAGAAATGATGAAACTATAACTGGAAGAGTCTCTTTTTCCCCAAGATAAGCAGGTAAAACTTTCAATTCTAAAACAGGTGGCTTCAGAATCAATGGTAATGGTCTTTCTGGTCCTTCACCCAATTCTTCAAACTTCTTATGCTTCCATAACTATCTCCATGAGTTTGATCTCTTTAAAATTAACACGCAAGTATACGTAGTCAAATCAAGTAATATACGATAAGTAAAGTGTCGATCCCACGAAGACTGATATTAATTACCAATAATTAACTTCTAATTCTAATTGATTTAAATAATAATTTCAGAATTATGAGTAAAATAATTATTACTAAAATTAAGGAAACTATTAAGCACTAGAGAAATTCAGAGATAAAAATATGATTTAATTCAATGGATGTAAAAGTTAGGGCTTTAGTTTCATCAACCATCCACTTATGATTTCTAACCAATTCTCAATATTTCTTAATTCTATTGTGATAGCAGATTACAACTATATATTATAGTCTTGCTAGGATCTATAATTCTCTACAACATATTATTTCCCACATCTCTGTGGTAAATCAACATATTGCAGGCTTTAAACACGTAATTCCTAAACTACACAATTCATAGAAGTATTTTCGTCTAGTATAAAATTGTGATTATCCACCTATAGCATAATTAGCCTTCTCTTTTCAGAGCACAGGTTAAATCATATAAACATGTAAATGGTGATCAATCATTCACAAGCATTAAGCATAAGATAAATAATTCACAGTAGGAGAAAGAAATTCAGAAAAATTGCATTAAGAAATCAAAAGCTTCAAGAAGAATCCATTAACACCCTAATAACAAGATTAGTTCAAAACAAACATAATGGAATCAATCAAATTAAATATAAACATAAACTCAAGAATAGAGAAATAAAGAAGAGATCAAGAAATCAAACTCTCAGATCTTCAATGTTCTCCCAAGTCTCTAGTAATTTCTCCACATCAAAATTAATGAATAATTCCTAATTAACTCTTAAAAACGTATTTTAAATGGAAATCCTAAAACTATTTTTCAAAATAAATGACGATTTCGCCCTTCTGATAGCCACAAAAAAATACATGCGCCGCGGCCCTGGCATTTAAGCGCCGCGGCGCGCCTCTCTGAATTTGCGAAAACACGGTCTTTGACTCCAGCAAGCGCCGCGACCCTTCACCCATGCGCCGTGGCCCTTGAAAATTCCAGTTTATGGCTCTCTCCATTTTTCCCTTGCGCTGCAGCTCTTCATGTAAGCGTCGCAGCCCTTCATATTGACCCAAAAACTTATTCCAATGCTTCAAAATGAACACGTTTCTCTACATATGAATCCTCAACTGTCTTCTTGTCAACTTTTAGCATAAATTTCCCAAATTGTTATGATTTTTCATTCATTTCCCCAACTCCACATTTCCTTATTCTATTTCTTGCAAACATACCAAAACAAGCATAATACCGCATATTATTCCACCAAAATGACTCAAACTTACCCTAAACACAGGTTAAAAACTATGCTAAAAACTGACTCGTCAAAGTTTCCAAATAATCCTAGCTTGAACCAATAACCAAGAAAACTAAACTACTATAGCACAAGTTGCTACTACTATCTAACTAAGTAAAATTCCAAGACTCTACAAAAAGCTTGTGTTCTGTCTCATTTTGGCTTCAAGGAAGCTCAGGCCATACTTCCAATCCCATTCTATTCACGTTTGAGCCGACCAACCTTTAAGGCAGGTTTTGCAAAAACCTGAAACGTTGAGACGTCTATTAAAATGGGCCATCAAACTTAGCCAGTTCGAGGTAATATATATGCAACGAATGATAATCAAGAGCCAAGCCCTTGTTGATTTTGTGGCTGAGTGCGCAGGTTTTCAGAACGAGCTGATAAGGGCGTCGGTGCAGGAATTATGGAAAATCTTCGTTGATAGATCGTCTAACAAAAACAGATCGGGAGCTGGGATAATATTATTCTCACCTGAAGGACATCAGTTCCATTCAGCTCTCAGGTTTGGGTTTAAAGTATCCAACAACGAAGAGGAATATGAGGCCCTACTTGCAGGGCTTAGGGTGGTGAAAGAGCTAAAGGCAAAAGCCATCCAATGTTATAGTGATTCTTAGCTCATGCTCAATCAGATATTAGGGGAATACCAAGCTCGAGGCATCAAGATGGCGGCCTGTTTGGCTAAGGTAAAGGGCGAGTTGTCTGAGTTAGAGTTTAGCTCTGTCGAACAAGTACCCCGCGAACAGAATTCCAACACTGATTATTTGGCTCGACTTGCTACCACCAAAGAGGCAGATACATTAAATGTAGTTCCAGTGGAATTCTTGGAAAGTCCGAGTATAGCAGCAGAGACGGTTGAGGTCGGAGTGATTGACATAAAACCGACCTAGATGACCCCCATAATGGAATACCTCACAACCGAAAAGCTACCTGACAATTGAAAGGACGCAAGAAAGGTGTTGTACCAAGCTCCATGGTATGTTATGGTTGAAGATATCCTATACCGACGGGGGCATGTGTTGCCTCTTGCGATGTGTTCTGCCCGAGGAAGCATACTATTTTTCAAGAAATATACGAAGACTTCTGTGGAGATCACGTTGGGGGGGGGGGGGGGGCAAAACCTAACTCTAAAGGAATTGAGATAGGGATATTTTTGGCCCACGGTGACAAAGGACCCGATCTTGTATGTGCATAAGAGTGAGAAATGCCAACGCTTCGCCATAGTTGCTCGAGCTGCTCCCATTGAGTTAACCATGATCTCATTTCCTTGGCCATTTGTGGCATGGGGAATTAACTTAATTGGTTATCTGCCAACAGGAAAAGGAGGAGCTCGGTATGCGGCAGTGACCATCAATTATTTCACGAAGTGGGTAGAGGTTGAACCTTAGGATTCCTAACAGGTACAATGCTACAAAACAAATTGAAAAACCCTGGATATAACCAGGTCCGAGGCCTGATTCCTAACAGGTATAAAGCTACTAAGCCTATTAAAACCCCTGGGTATAACTAGGTCTGAGACCTAATTCCTAAAAGTTATGATGCAATTAAGCAAGCAAAATCTTGGATACAACCAAGATATCGATAAAATTTATCCCGATCTAAGTTAACCCCTAAGATTTCGAATGTACAAGCACCTAAGGATTCATAATCATAAGAAAACAATAGATTGGGAGAAATACAAATAGATTAAAAGTTAGATGTATGTTCAAAAATATATTGTCATCTCGAGGAGAGAAAAACCTCAACCTCAACCCGAAGGCAATTGTTTTGGTCCCAATGGACTTAATTACAGAAGCTAAAAATAAAAATAAAAATAATGAGCCACTGAGGTCTGTCAGCTCACTCCAGTGTAGGGGTGGCAATTCGTGTTATCGTGTCATAATCGTGTCGACACGATTATGACACGACACGATTAGAGTAAACTCGTACACGACACGATTGTTATTCGTGTCAGAAATCCAAACCCGTACACGACACGATTATCTTAGCGGGTCACACGTGTCGACACGATAACACGTTTAATAAATTTGTCATTTGACACAAATCTAAAACTGACACGATTAATACACAATTAAACGTATAATGACATGACACGAAATTGACACGACACGAAATTGACACGATTAACATAATATAAATAAATTAAAATGTTTATATAATCTTAAACGTGTCTTAAGCGTGTCATTTTCGGGTTAAGCGGGTTGACCCGAAAATGACACGTTTAATAAACGTGTTAAACGTGTCGACACGATTATGACACGAAAATTAAATGTGTCACCCAAACCCATTTATTTCGTGTCGTTTTCGAGTCGTGTCATCGTGTCGTATCGAAAATTTCCAGCCCTACTCCAGTAAAGTCATCTCCTCCCCATCTCCCTCAACAGCTTCAGAAGCTTCGGCGGTCTCCAAGGGTTCCTGTGAGAACCGAATCTTGAACCTGGTAAGATATGGTTCCCATAGCTTGAGCTGCATAAAGGTGAAGTTCCCGTCCTGATTGAAAGCCTAGCAACAGTAAAGCATCTCCTCCATTTGAGTAGATGACTCCACAGCTTCCTCCTTGGCCTTGGCCTCAACCTCGATCAACTTCTTCTTGAGTTCTTCATTCTCTGCCGGAAGCTGGTCCACGCGATGGCTCACCTCCATGACCTGATTCTGGGAGGCAGACATGGCGGCTTTTGCAGACCGCTAACTCTCCTGGGAAGAAACCAAGGCGACTTTGGTAGTCTATTCGCCCTCCTAAGCTGCGCTCAGGGCAGCTCGGAGCTCCTCGTCCCTGGCCTTAACCCGTGCAATTCCTCGAAATTGAGCCAGGACAGACTATGAAAGAATAAGGCAAGTCAAGAATAGTTTATAAAAAAAACCTAAGGAAAAAAGAAAAAGGAAAAGAGTGAGAAGGACTCACGATGATGTTCATCCCCATGGCAGATTCGAGGACGTCCTTAGGAGTACGCTCTTCTATAGCCCTTAAGTCTCTGGCGTGGGCTCTATAGGCATGCCCAACCATATGGCTTACCACTTTGTACACAGTACTTTGAAAAGCCTCAAGGATCTTGTCCAGGGTAGATTGCTTGACTGGGATCTGGACGGAGGGAGCCTCGCCTTGGATCACTTGAGGATTTGAGGAAGGTACGTGTCGAGGAGGAGTAGGAGGAGCTTGGTGAACCGTGATTGTTGTTACCGGAGCTTAGGGGAGTTTCTTTTGTGGCTGCTCTTGGGTGGAGCTGGCACCTTTGTCTTTAGCTGGAGGCTCGGTGGTACCCCCAGTCTTTGGAACTATTTTCTGTCACTCTAGCCCTCTTCACCATGGGACCAACCCTAGCCCCACCAACCTTAAAGGCACCCCTCAAACCTGAGGCTTCTGGCAGCTCCATCTCTTCACCTGAAAAAGAGCGAACGAAGGATTCAGATTAAACAAGTAATTATTCAAAGTATTATAAACACAAGAGAAAAAGTAACAACCCTACCCTCTGGGCTAGGGGAGGAATCTATTACAATTAGCTCAGGGTTATTAACCGGGCTAGGCACAACCTCTAACTCTTGGATTAACGAAGGTGGGGGAGAATATAAAATTATGACCTCCTGGGTCCTAAGGGGTTCAGGTGTTGGGGTTTTATGCCCTAATTAAAACCCAATTTCTTTGTAATCTCATTTTATTATCAATAAAAGAATAGAAATAAATTTTTGACTTGGTCAATCACTTTGCTCACATGTTTTATTTTCATGATTATTTGTTTAATATAAACTTCTATTAAATCCCGAGTATATAGCTAAGATTAGTCAGTGCACATGATTTACACTGACTCGCCAATCTACGATGTGATCTACTTACACATTGCATTGTTATGTTCTTTCCAGAACATTAGCAAAGTAGATAAGATTGGATGTGTTTGTTACATAAGACTGGACTGATATTGACAGTAGATAGGATAAGTAAACATACAGTTATTATCTATTCAAGTCATATCATATAGTTGACCATATGTCAATTCAATCTCAATTATGAGTGGTTAGTATTCTAACCGATTGTATTATTTGAGTTCTTTGACTTGTTCGTTACCAGCTTACCCTACGGACTAGCCCATACTTACATCTTGGGAACTCAGAAGTATAATTGAGTGGGAGTGTTAATCATAGATATGAACATCTATGGCTTCTGATGAAGAAGTGAAACGATGGTTTCCTTTTAGTTTGGTTCAAGGTGCTAAATGATAGATATATCATTTCAGTAATTAATATTAATTTACTGAAATATCATTTACAAGGAATTGAGTGTTTGAAGGATAAAATACAATGAGCAGTAAAACAATATTTTAGTCCCATCTCATTGTAGACCATCTATAGAGGAATGAGTGACAAATTATGGTTGTAACAATGAATAATCAATAACATATCTATATTTGTTATAGAGTGTTCTATGAATTCAAGAGTGCAATTCTGAGTTTTTAGTGGAGTCACGAGGAATTAATAAGTTAGTAAATTTATTTGTTAAATTTATGATAACTTATTGGAGCTTGGGTTCATAGGCCCATGGTCCTCATTGTACCTTGGATAAAATCATCTAGACTGTAACGCCCTACTTCCTTAGAGCTGTTACTAAGTGAGTTTAAAACGTGCTTTTAACTCGCTAATCGAGGTTTTAAAGCAAACGTGTAATCAAACCATAAACAGAGTCATAAACTTTGAAAATAATTCTATTTACTGAAAAACATAAAATGTTTAACATTTGGGATTCCAAAATACTGTTTATAAATACTTACAACTCAAAACATACTTAAAGTCGACTATACGACAAAATAGGGTTCTTTACAAGAAACTTCCAAAAATACCCCTGGCCGTGGCAGCCAGGCAGACCAGACATGTACGCGCCGCTTCACGCTCTCCATACTCATGGTCGGTTGACTTTCTCCTCGCCCTTACCTACACCACAGACCACCCGTGAGCCGAAGCCCAGCAAGAAAACTCCACATAAATAGATAACATACGCATATGAACCATTTAGCATATAACCAATTCACCAACAAGCTAAACACATACGACCATGCCGTCCCAGGCGCTTTACTAGGCCCTGAGTTGCGGTCTACACTGTAAGGATATCCCAGGTATCCTTTAAGGTCTTACCCTAGCAACTCGCACTCCGCGTGCTAAACGCTGCCCCCAGCCCCTTGCCGTTGTCGGCCTTCGCTATTCCCGACCCTTGTCGATCATTCACATATATCCATACATAACATAATTAAAACATAACTCAAACATATACAAACATAATCAATGGGCTACACCCAACACATAATCATATAGGGTCGTGCCCTGCAACATAACTATGGGGCCTCGCCCTGCTCTATGGGTACAATAGCTTTCTTACCTGTGTCTCGAGCTTCTTGAGCACTAAACCCTCGAGCACTGTCCTCTAATCCGAGCCTCACCGAGAACCTAGTCACAACACATAAATAGCACTCCCATTACCAACCAATTCAAAAGCATCTCCCGGAACCAATCCCGAGCCCTCGGAACCTCCCGGATCCCCACACAAAGTGGCGGAAGCGTCCCCCGAGCCCCCTGGGCAAAAGCCTAAAAAATGAAATTTGGCCCTGCCCAGAAATGGCCTAGCACCGCGACACTAGCCCTTAAGGGCCGTGGCGCCGAGCGTGGCTCCCTTCCCCTGATGCAGCCTAGCGCCGCAGCGCAGAAGAAGAGGGCCGCGGCGCCCCTTCGCAAACCTAGAAATCTGGGTTTTTCCCCAACATTTTCCCGAGCCAAAACACTCCCAAATCAATACCAATGCATACCTAAGTCCCAAATTCAATCCAAAACCCCGTATAAACCATCTAACAACTCAAAAACATCAACAACAAGCCTAGACACACAATCAAACCCAATATTCACAAATTAGTTCAAAACTTTATAAAACTTAAATCATAAACCAGAAACTTAAACCACAGCAGCTCATACATAAAAGAGATGCATGAAACCTTTACCTTAAGTAGAAATTCATCCTTGAGCCTCCTCCAAATCCAACTCCAAGCTAATCCCTCTTATTCCCAAACTGAATCTAGCCACAAACCAACTTTCAGCTTCCATTATCAATCTCTCAAAATCAAGCTTAGAAACTCAAAGAAAATAGAGATGAACTCCTTACCTCTGACCTTAGCACACCTTTGAGCTAACTTTCCTAGCCACAACAGTCAAATTCCTTCAATTCACTAGCCCAAAATCCTCAAAACTCAGCAAGTTCTCAATCACCAAGGAGAGGAAGAAGAAAATCGCATGGGAGAGAGAGAGAGCTGAGAAGTTCTATTTTTTTTCCCTTTCCTTTGCTTTTCTAAACCGTTCTAAAATTTCCTCAATCCCTATCTCAACATAACCAGCTGCCAAAAGACCCAATTACCCCTTAAATTACCCCAAGTCCTTATATGCCACCAAGGGCAGTTTAGTCTTTTAACACATCCCGCTAAATCCTCAAATGTGCCTAAAAATCCCCATTTTAATCCCGACATGTCTAAACTATTGCTATTGCTAACCGCTACTCAATAATTCCTGATCACTTAATAATATTCCCAAAATACCCCTAGGCTCCTCCCGAGCTGAGTATTAGACCCCGTTGTGACTTTCTAGCTAAACAACTCCCTAGGACCGTCTCGGAACGTGCATCACAAATATATCACCATTATATCACATTTATGCCCTCAACGGGCTAGAATTACAAATATGCCCCTGACAACCAAATGGGGTCCACATGCATATTTAATCACCTAAACATGCATTCTAACCACATATTCATTAAATTCACATATATTATCACAGTATAACAATTATTGCCCTCCGGACACACTAATCAAGGCTCAGAGCCTTATTAGCAAACTTGGGTCGCTACATAGACAGTCTCATTTAATTGATTTAATTATCAATTAGAATTATCAAAGTTGACCAGGTCAATTTTGGATAGTTTCATAGAGTTATGTAATTTAGAGAAGAAAAGAGAAATTAGGACAGATTTATTAATTAAGATAAATTGGTGTCGAAATTAATAAATAAGTTTAAATCAAGATTCAAATTATAAATAATTAATATGATAAATGATTTAAATAATTATTTAATTAATTAAATCAATAGAAAATAATATAGGCCTTGATTTTAAGTCCAACGAGCTTATAATTAAATGAGAAATTTCATGGGCCTAAAGCCCATGATAATTTTGACCATTAGGCTGATATTATCTATTATTTTATTGATTTTTAATTTAAATAAATGACATAATTGAGCCTATAAAAAATTACTAAGTGAGAGTTGAAAATATATGTTTTTTAGAAGATCAGAAGATCTAGTCTTGATGCTCTAGTTTTTAGATTCTTTCTACAACATAAGTCATTTTCTAAGCCTCAATTTTTCTCTTATATTTTTCTTCTCTTTGTATCTATCGTATGTGTTGAGAATTGCCCACTCTAGTCTAGGTGATTCTAAGGATACTTTGGAAGGCTGTGAAGAAAATTGAAGAATGGTTTAGTTTCTTGGTGAGACCCTGCGACACAAAAGATACAAGGGTTAGAGAAACTGAAGGAAGGACTCAATCATTCCGTTGCATAGTAATGTAAGTGTTTTTATCATTATCTTTGTATGAATTCCATTTCAGAAACATGTTATAGGTTTTCTTATATTAATATGTTTAATATAAGATTTACATGAAAATAAACAAGATCATGTATAAGTTTTCCCAACATTAGGTCCTTCCTCGAGGCTGGACTCTTCTACGTACTGCCTAAAACCAAGGGCATATACACCCTGACATAAGGAAGGCCAAGTCCTACGGTTTGTACCATACTCTTCAAAAATGGTGGACCTAAAATTGAGAGTGTTGTCAACCACGATGGTACCTTTGGAGTAGTTGTGGTCATAGCATACCACCAAATGGTCCACACACTAGAGAAGGGTTGTGTTTAGGTCAGGATCAGTATAATGACGGCTAACGAGCTGGTTAGGATTGAATCGAATTAGTCTATAACTGGCAGCAGCCCGATCTAACTCTCTGTATGGGTATGGGTTACCTTGGCTGGAGGGGCCAGCTGCTGCCCCGGACATAGCTCGTTCTAAGTCAGGCCTTGATTATCTTCAGGAGCTCCCCTTTTTTGCACCAGCAGTGCTACATCTTCCTCATTTTCGATGTCTTAATTGGCTGGCAAGGCTTCTTGAGGAGGAGGGAGCTCGGGGATGACAGGAAGAGGAACTTGGGTCTTGAGAGCCAACGTCTGGACCTTGCTGATCAGCTTGCAGGCCACCATGGTGGCGTCATTCACAACCTGACAATAGTCTTTCTCTGTCGGAGGAAGACTATACAAGGTCTCATATTAACCCTCGTGGGTCTCAGATTGCTCTGTCCTCACAAATATAGATGCACAAGGAAAGAACTCAGTCAAAATAAAAAAATGTGTGAAAGTGATAAAAAGTTCACGTGCTGAATTCATAAAGATAGAAGACTTGCGAGGACAATTGAAGTATCGATGTTCGCAATTATTCAACCCATTTGACATAAAGAACAAGTCTGTATAGTCATTTAGGTGGCTGGGGAGGTCGATGACGGATGCTGAGTTGGGAAAACGAGTGAGGTAGTAAAAATCGTCACCTCGCCCCTTCTGGTCGGGACTGGCCTTGAAGCTAAAGAAGTACATAATGTTTGCCAGAGTGGGGACCTCCCACTCGTGCCTCAAAAACAAATATTTTAACCCCGCCAAAAGTTTGTATGAGTTTGGTGGGAGCTGGAATGAAGCCAGTTTGACATAGTTCAGGAAGTCTACAAAATACGGGTCCAAGGGGAGGAAGGCACCTGCCTTCAAGTGCTCATCACTCCAAGCTCCGTAGTCTTCTTGGAAAGGGGCGCAGCTCCGCTCTCCTTCCAGTGCAGGTTAGGCATGGAGGCCATCAGCTCCCATCTCAATCCCATGACTAAGTAGGATCTTGTTAACTTTCCCCTAAGTTGTGATCCAGGATATTATGTGCTCAGGCTCGAAGAATGTGTTAGGGTCGACCACGATTTCCCTCTCTACCACAGGGCCAAAATGAGGGATGGGAGAGTCAGAGGTGACCTGCTTGCCTTTGTCTTTGGTTTGAGTAGAGGAGTTCATGGTGTTTTTCTTTACGGGGGCCATAATTTAGATCGCCTGACGACAAAGCGGCCTATTAGTGGCGACCTAAGATGATTACTAGCTACAGTTGTTGAGGTACGGAAATCTGAGGGTTTAAGTGGTTTGCTTTCAGGATTTGAAAATTTATACGAGCTAAGTTGTGTCCTAGCCTCAACGCATGGTAGGACCACGTGCGTTGATGTAGAGTCCAAGAACTTTACTTAGCTAATTATTTAGTAGTATTATAGTACGTATAGTATTGTCTTTGTTACTGTGGATTTTTGGTTCAGACCGGGAATTATTTGGACACTCATAGTAGTACTTATAGATTTTCTAAGTTTAACCTATAGTTTAAGAATATTAAGTATAACCTAAGGTTTGATTATGTGACTGATATTAAAGATTATATCTATTATACTATAAGGTTTAGATATTAACCAATAGGATTTTAAGCACATGTTATGAATGGGTAATTAAGGATTAAGTATTTTTGAGGATTAAATTAAATAAGGGTAAAGTTTGAATGTTATAGGGTCAGTCAGCAGCTTTGAATACGTTGAAGGCTTAGTCAAGGCTGTTTACTCCATTCAAACTTAGCTAAAAATGTGTAATTTCGTGTTTAAATATTCAGCGTGTGCCGATATATCGCAGCTATAGGGGGCGATATATCGCAGCACGTAGATACAGAAAACACGAGACGATGCACGGTCACCTCGGGCATACTGGCCCAGGCGATATATCGCCTACAGGGGGCGATATATCGCCTCCTCCAGCATAAATTCAAACACTTTTGAATTCTTTTCCTTTCAGCCATTCAAACTCCTCCATAAGTCCAGCATCTTTTGAACGAGTCTTCAGCCTCTGCTGAACGATTATTCAAATGATTTTCACCTAAAAAGCCATTATTTTTATTCAAGTAAAATCAAGATACTTTCATTCCCAAACTCTATAAATAGGACCTAGTACCCAGCCATTATTCACCTTTTGCTCTAAGTTCAGAAGCTGCTAGTGTTAAGTGAGTGTGAGAGTGTAAACACCTGGTTTGGGAAATCATAAGCTTAAACATCATAAGCTTATCAAACACTTTGGGAAGTGAGGTTCTATAGTATTTCGGTTGAGGAGTAGATTGGTCTTTCAAGTCTTTGAGGTAACCAAAACTCTAGTTCATTTCTGTATTATGTTATTTTCTTTCTCATAGTCTTCTACTCAATCTCTAACCTTAATCTTCATTTTGGTTAGGGAATCCAAGTTCTTAAGCACATAAGTTGTGGTAAGCATATTTCTCAATGATTTAGTCTTCCTATTCATTTTCATTTCTTCTTCTTCATAAGACTCACTCTTTCTCATATGGTTTTAGGAGTATTCCAAAAGTCCCAACTCAGTCCATCATATCCCGGTAACTTTGGTAAGGAAAATAGGATAGAATCTATATGTTTATTGCTTATGTTATCTTATGTGTTATGTTATGAAATATGATACGTTATGAATATGTTATGAATGTGTATGTTTGTAGGCTTGGGCTTATGCCCTATTTGACTAACAAGACCCCAAAAAGATTATGGGCATGTGCCTACTTAGCTAGTAGGACCCCACTAATCTCATGGGCATAAGCTTGTTTAGTCTATGGGACCCCAAGTAATAATGGCCATTATAATAAGTGTATGTATTATGTGTTATGATATGTCTTTACGTTTATTATGAAGTTTATGTTTATGACTATGTGTTAGATTTTCCTTGCTGGGCATTAGGCTCATTCCTTTCTGTTTTATGTGCAGGAAAATAGCTTTAGAGGCGGTAAGATTCGTGACGCTTAGAGGATGTGTATCGATGGTGAATGGAGTCAAGGGGCCGAGCGTTATTCGATTCGAGGATGTAGTCTTGTTTTACTTTTTATGGTTTTACATGTATTTTCCGCATTTTCTATGTAACTCTTTTCACTTTAAGTTATTTTGTTTTAAAGACAATGGATACCCATATCCTACTTATTTTTATGAAAGTAACCTTTGTTTCTACAAGTTTATAATAAATTATGGTATTTTCGCAAATGTATGTTTTAGTAAGAATTTATATGTATAGTTTGATAATGGTCCAAGAGTCTAGATTAGTGGGTCATTACAGTTGATTTCTTAAAATTCCCTAATACTTCGGGATTCGTGTGTTAGACTCGTCAGACCCACTACTTTTCTCTTGAAAGTAGTTTAATGCAAAACTGCTTAAGGAATCATAACTTTTGAGCTACCCAGGACCAAACCTAAAATCCCTTCGGCTTCTACACCCCAAATAGGTATTCAAATCAATTTACCAGTAAAGTTTTCTTTGAAAAACCCTAAAAAATTGTCCAAATTTTATGAAATCCTTATTTCTAAATAAACCTGTTATCGTTCATTTAACCTAAACCGAACCCTATTTCCTATTTATACTCAGACGTAGCCTAAACGACATTGAGCAAAAGACGTTTCTCACAGTAAAAAAAACTCATTGGAAATCAAAGAATTGAAAGATTCAAACTAGGTGAGGAAACACTTACAATTTATATGATTGGCTTAAAGAAAGTGTCGATACGTCCACAGGGAATTCCTTGAAAGCTTCTGAAACTCTAAAAGACGATGAAGGATTTTTGAAGAGTTTTTGAGAAGGAAATTTTTTGAATGCAAGTGTGGTGATGTTTCATGTCTGATCACCCTATTTATACGTAAACTATAGGAATTAATTCGCGCCATCCAATTGGGTTAGTTCGAGATCAAAAGTCCAAGATTAAATGAACCATACGACACAAAAAAGTTGACAGGACAGTTGTCACAGTCCTCGAAACTCGAACGGACACCGATTACAAACAATCACGTGTCCAGTACTCGAGTAGTGGGCATGCATGATTTTACATGGTAGAAGCTTAAAAGCCCCTACTGTGCATGTCAGAAAGTGACGACATCAAGCACGAGTAGTGTAACACCCTAAACTCCAGGGACCATTACGGTGCGCATATTAAACAGTGCTAAACTCGCTAATCGAGATATTTGGCCATAATCGTGTAACTAAGTATGATTAGTAGTTTAGGGATTAAAAATTTTGGTTAAGATATAACGTTTCACTAGAACGTTTACTGTATACATTGGGTCCCAAAAATTTAATTTAAAGGTCTATTACAAAAAAAATATTTACAACTAGTCGATCTAAGCGGCAAAATAGGGTTTAACCCTAGTTCCTCTTTCAACCCTCGGCTGTGGCGGTCGAGCAGCCGCATATGTACACATCATCACCTAAGCTCTCCAACTTAAGGATGGTCTAACGTTCTTTTTTCCTTTACCTGCACCACATCCCCGTGAGCCGAAGCCCAGCAAGAAAACTCATTTTGCTCATGATCAATCATATCATGTCGTCAAATCATATATGGCATGCCTAGCAAATATAGCATTATTCAAGCATGCAAATAAATTCAGATAATGCTGGGGAATCTAGGATAAGAAATCTTGTCCTACTGATTGGATGACTATCAAGTCAATCCTAATCAAATGAGTGATTTAACACTGGAGGTTTTGGTAAACCGTACTGAGTGACTGACAAGCAAGTCACCACGGGGCTTAGCACCCAAAGCCATGCAAATGATGATCAGAATGATCATACAGAGCTTATAGCCCTGAATAGATGAATAAATATCACTTTGAGGTTCTGTTAAACCATAATGAGTGACTGATAAGTAAGTCACTATGGGGCTCGACACCCATAGCCGTGTGACGGAACCCTCACTTGGGCTTTCCTGTAATGGCTTTAATCAGATGAGTGATTTAACACTTGAGGTTCTGGTAAACCATATTGAGTGACTGACAAGCAAGTCACTATGGGGCTTAGCACCCATAGCCATGTGACTAAACAGTCACCGGGGCTCGCTGGCCCTGGCTCTAAATGACTGGCCTTTGACTAAACAAGCGCTTTTAGTTTTCATCGAACTTGAGGTCGGTCCGGCATTAATGCTCATTTAAGTCATTCAATGCAGATATCGATTAGATCTAATCTTTTATCGGCTTGCGTTAAACATTCTAAGGTCATCCTTGACTTATTAGTCAATACCAGGTGACCAGTGCTCAGTACTACTGTGAACTTTGACAAGTAGGTCACAGCGTCACAACTAATACTGATACTATTGCCAATTATGACTAGTTAGTCAGAGCCACACACAAGTAAGCAATGCTACCAGGCATATATCATATGTCAAATATCCAAAAGTAGAGCATTCAACATGCTTACTTAATAATTGCTAGCACAATTATGGTCATGCACAAACACATTGACTCAAGCTCTGATCAGTCTCATATTCAATATTCATGGCATGGCCTAAACACATGTTTCTCATGCATCACATTTAAACACCCGACATGCCTCAATAATAACCATACACAAGTGAGCAAGATTACTAAGCATTCTATATGCTACCAATGTTCACATTTAAACATCCAACATGCATCAAGAATAACCATGCATGTCACATATGGGGTGCAGTTTTCTTACCTCAGGTTCGAGAAAGAATTAGTAAAAGAACGACCCTTGAGAATGATCAATCCTTTGATCCTTTAGCGGTCATCTAGTCATAACCAAATATGGGATCCCATCAATAAAATAAATCATAAAAAGGTTTATAATCTAAAACCTCACTCCCAGGATCCATCCCGCACTCTCGGGACTCCCAATCACCCAAACGGGATAGTGGAACCATCCTCCAAACCCCCAAAATCATCCAAAACCCCAAAAATAGGTTTGCTTGACAGTGCACTAGTGTTGGGGCGCTGCCCCAAGTCAGAGAGGCCCAGCTCCCTGCCCTGCCTAGTGCTGGGGCTCTAGGAATGGCGCTGGGACTCCACTTGCAGACCATAATTTTTTCTGGTCTTCTCCCCTGCGATTTCCCTTGAAAACCAAACCTCCAAACTAATCCCAAAAATCATCAAAACATCAAATTCAACCCCAAAACTTCATATATATCACACCTTCATCAAAACCCAAGCAAACTTTCCCCAAAAACCTCCATGAATTCTCAACCTATCACTTCACAATTCTCAACTGAAAACTAAATGAAAAACAGAGTATAACCAAAATTCATGGCTGAATCCTTACCTCAAGCATGATTTAGATCCTCTTCAATGGTTGAACCAAGGTCCTAAGCCCTCAAACCCTGCTCTCCTAGCTTGGATCCTCAAGTAGGGTTCAAAAATTAGAAAGGAAGAAGAAGAGAAGAATATGTACGGGAGAGAGATGAGATAGGATGATGATGATGCTCTGTTTTTCTTATACTTTCTACAGCCTTTGAATGATATATATCCTTTTCCAAATGACCATATTGCCCCTAGGTTATTTAAAGTCCTCTTAAGGCCACCAAGGGTAAAACCGTCCTTTCACGCCTATCTCGTTAATCATAATTAACACCCTCCAATTCCCATTATTCTCAAATTTCTCAAATACCAATAAATCATATCTTGCTATCCTTTAATTCCTGGCAACGTTCTAATCATCAAATTACCCCGAGACTCACTCCGAGTCCCAAAACTAACCCCGTTATGACTAGACCGATAACTTGCATTCCATGATCCTCTCATGTCGAATGGCTCGAACAAATCCACATATCATGTGGTCTTATTTTTAATTCACCCATATGCATGAGAATACACAATTACGCCCTCAACGGGCCAAATTACCAAAATACCCTTATAATTAAAAATGGACCCATATGCATGCATTTATCATCATATTATAATATAATTCACATAGACATGCATATCACCATTTAATAACATAATAAATCAATTATGGCCCTCCCGGCCTCCCAGTGAAGGTCCTAAACCTTATTAGAAAATTTGGGGCATTATAAGTAGGAGCTTGGGGGACAAATGTTGTACCCTAAAAATTAGCACGAGTTTGATTACGCAGCTAGGGGACAACATACAGAGGAATATGCAGAAAAATAACCAAGTAGAACATCTAGTTAACAATGATGTGAGCAGCTCAAGACTCAATCCAGTTCGTACACGACGTATAGGTTGTTATCAAACAACCTCTTAGGATTACAATCCAGTTCGAGACTTATAGTGGCCAAAACCACATTTGGGCGCTCTGAGCTTAATACGAACTAAAGTTCAGATAGTCTTTCAACACTAGCTCGGGTGAGATATCTAGCTCGTGGAAACCTGGTCAAAATGCATACTAAAGGATCCCAAGAGATTTGGAGGCTCCTTATACGCTCATTAATGCCCAGACTGTATTGCATATCTATCATTTATTATCCGAGATAACAGAAATATATTCTATTCTGTTATCAAATCATATATCAATGTAAGTGGGAATAATTTGTATTAAATGTATACCTTATTTATTCACGCGGTTACCCAAACCTATCCAGGAAATTCCCCTATAAATATCAGGGATAATAGACAAGGAAGGGGACGACATTTTTGTATTACTGAAACTCTACAGAAATTGTGAGAGAAAAACAATAATACTGTCTCGTGGACTAGGTGGATTTTAACCACTAAACCACGTAAAAGTTGTGTGTGTACGAAATAGTTCTTATTTGTCATTACGGTTTACAATTTAGCACTAATATCCTTATTAGATTTCTTAATTTACCGTTGGCGAAAAACCGCGTCAACAAGAAGATTAATTTTGTATGTAATGATTATATCAATGGACACTTTATTCTTAAATAAAGTATTCCAACACAACAATTACAAAGAGGGTACAAACAACCTAAACAAATTAATTACAGACTCTTAACAGAGAGTCAACCCAAATAATATCTACCCTATTGAGCTTACTTAAATTCATATTCTTAAGTCTCAATTTCAAACAATGAATTATATTTCTAACAATAACATTAATGGAGAAAAACTTTTGGTCCCAAACCATACTATTCCTACTGTGCCAAATGAAATAAACCACAGTCGAAATAATACTGTAAACTATCTTCCTTCTGCCTTGAGAGAGCTTCTTTTTCCCAATCCACTTCAAAAGGTTCTTGAGGTCATAAACATGATAAGGAAGATCACTCCACTGAAGAGTTTCAACCAGAATTTTAGCACTCACACTACAGGAGAAAAACAAATGAGCATGCCATTCAACAAACTTTCCACACAGCACACAACTAACACTCTGAAGCGATTTGAATCTCTGTATCCTGTCAAATGTTGGCAATCTTTCAAGAAGGGCAAGCCAAGTGATATATCTATGTTTGGGAATAGAAAATCTATCCCAAACCATATTAAACTTCCATCTGCCAACAATCAAATGCAATTTAGAAACCATCCCTGCTATAGTATAATTGAACTTTTGAAATTTAATAAAAGAATACATAGCTTTGATTCTATTTTTCACTTGCACTATCCTCTTCCAGTACCAGCTAGCATCAATAGGAGCTTCATGATCCCACCAATCACCTTGCTTGATATAGATAGCATTTACCCACTTCACGCATAAATTGTCCTTCTTAGAAGCAATGTCCCAAACATGTTTGCCCATAGCACAAAAATTCCATAACTCAATGTCTTTAAAACCCAAACCACCCTCTGTTTTAGAGCGACAAACATCAGACCAAGAAACATAGCCCGGGCCACTAATCCTGTCAACTCATTTCCAGATAAAAGCTCTACACACTTGGACAATACTGTGCAAAACTAATTTTGGTAAGATTACCAATTGAGACCAGTAGGAATTAATAGTAAGGAGAACTGAATTAATTAAGACAATTCTACCCACATAAGACAGATTTCTACTACTCCAAATCCTAATCCTGTTAACCATTTTCTCCACCAAACAAACACAATCAGATTTAGATAATCTTTTGGCACAAATTGTCATACCAAGATACTTAAAAGGCAAGCTACATTTCGGAAAACCAGATAATTCCATCAGCCGATCAATAGAATTAGTATCCATACATGCCCCATAAACCGCTGACTTACTTATATTCGCTTGGAGCCCTAATGAATTAGAAAACAGCTTAAAACCCGTAAGCAACAATGTAGCTGCTTTGTAATCTCCTTTACAGAACAAAAGAAGGTCATCTGCAAAACAAAGATGGGTGAGTTGTAAACTCTTGCATCTTGGGTGAAACTTAAAGTCAGCCTCCTTAGACACCTTGGACAAGATTCTAGACAAGTATTCCATGCCAATCACAAAAAGGAGCGGTGATATAGGATCACCTTGACGTAAACCTCTATGAGCTTGAATGTATCCATGAAAAGCACCATTAATGAAAAAGGAAAACCGAGGAGTGGTAACACAATCCATAATAAGATCAACAAATTTCTGAGGAAATTTTAAAGCTTCAATCATTTCTCTAAGAAAATCCCAGTCTAGAGAATCATAAGCTTTTTGGAGATCAATTTTGAATAAACAAGCAGATTTTTCACTTCTTCTGTCATAGCCCTGAACCATGTCTTGACAGAGCATAATATTATAAGCAATGCGACGACCTTTAACAAAACCACTTTGATTTTTTGAAATGATAACAGGAAGAACCTCTCTTAACCTCTTACAAATCATTTTTGCTGCTATTTTATAGACCACACTGCAGCAAGCAATTGGTCTATAATCACTCACAGATTTAGGAAAAATCACTTTCGGAACCAAAGTCACAGTAGTAGCAATTATCTGCTTCAACAATCTTCCAAAGTTCAAGAAAGATAAAATAGCTTCTGTCAAACCAGCCCTTGTTATTTCCCAAGTGTCTTTAAAAAATGCACTACTATATCCGTCCGGCCCCGAAGCTTTATCATCAGGGATAGAGTAAAGAGCATCTTTCACCTCCTCTTTAGAATAATCCCGCACTAACCATGCTGCCTGTAATTGAGAAACCACAGGCCCTTCTTGCACCAGCCTCCTGTGAATTCTAGATCTATTAGGAAGAGAAGTTCCCAAAAGAGACTGATAAAAATTCAGAAAAGCATCAACAACCCCCTCCTAATTATCTATCCATCTCCCAGCCTGATCTTGTATGGAATAAATTGTATTTTGCTGCCTTCTCTTCTTCATGCTAGAATGAAAAATTTTTGTATTCTCATCTCCACTTTTTAACCAATCAAGCTTGACTTTTTGGCTAAGAAAAGCCAGATAATTCCTATGAGCCTCTTTATACAACTGTCGTGCCTTGCTCTCCTCCTCAATCAGCTGGATATTAGTAGGCTGTTGCTGTAAAATTTGCTGAAGCTGGATCATATTTTGATAGGTCTCATGGTCTCTAGCCTCTACATTTCCTCTACCTTGACTATTCAACTCCTTTAACCCATTTTTGAGATACTTCAGGCGAGAAATCAAACAGAACATAGGAGTACCAGCTATTTTAATCAACCACACCAGCTTCACTAACTCAGTAAAACCTCTTAAGTATTTCCAAAAGTTAAAATACCTAAAAGGTTTTTTGATATTCTGCATATTAGGATAAATGGTGAGAATACCATGTAATGACCCACTACTCTAGACTATTTGGACCATTAACGAAACTATACATAAAACTTACATTTTTACGAAAATACCATAATTTATTGAGTAACTTGCAAAATGAGAGTTATTTACAAACAAACAGAATACTAAGAAGGATTATGGGATCCCATTGTTTTTAAAACAAAAGATGATTTAAAAATAAAAGACATTACATATTTGGTGCGGAAAATACACATAAAATCATAAAAATTTAAAAGGAGACTACATCCTCGAATCGAATAACGCTCGGCCCCTTGACTCCATTCACCATCGATACACATCCTCCAAGCGTCACGAATCTTTCCACCACTAAAGCTTATTTCCTGCACATAAACAGAAAGGAATGAGCCTAATGCCCAGCAAGGAAAAATCTAACACATAGTCATAAACATAAACATAATTTCATAATAACGTAAAGACATATCATAACACATAATTCACTTATTATAATGGCCATTATTACTTGGGGTCCCATAGACTAAACAAGCTTATGCCCATGAGATTAGTGGGGTCCTACCAGCTAAATAGGCTTATGCCCACAATCTTTTTGGGGTCTTGTTAGTCAAATAGGGCATATGCCCAAGCCTACAACATACACATCAATAACATATTCATAACATATGAAAACATAACACATAAAATAGCATAAACATAAACATATAGATTCTAGCCTATTTTCCTTACCAAAGTTACCGGGATAAAATGGACTGAGTTGGGACTTTTTGGAACACTCCTAAAACCATAATGAACAAGAGTGAGTCTTAAAGAAAGGAGACGAAATGAAAGAGAATAGGAAGACTAAACCATTAAAAGAAAATATGCTTACCACAACTTAAGTGCTTAAGAACTTGGATTCCCTAACCAAAATAAGAATGAGGTTAGGAAATTGAGTAGAAGACTAAGAGAAAGGAAACATAATACAGAAAGGAACTAAAGTTTTGGTTACCTCAAAGATTTGCAAGATCAATCTAACCTCCACCGAAATACTATAAAACTCACTTCCCAAAGTGTTTGATAAGCTTATGATGTTTAAGCTTATAGTTTTTCCCCAAACCAGGTGTTTACACTCTCACACTCACTTAACACTAGCAGCTTCTGAACTTAGAGCAAATGGTGAATAATGGCTGGGTACTAGGTCCTATTTATAGAGTTTGGGAATGAAAGTATCTTGATTTTACTTGAATAAAAATAATGGCTTTTTAGGTGAAAATCATTTGAATAATCGTTCAGCAGAGGCTGAAGACTCGTTCAGAAGATGCTGGACTTATGGAGGAGTTTGAATGGCTGAAAGGAAAAGAATTCAAAAGTATTTGAAAACATGTTGGAGGAGGCGATATATCGCCCCCTATAGGCAATATATCGCCTGGACCATTGTTCCCGAGGCGACCGTGCATCGATTCGTGTTTTCCGTATCTACGTGCTGCGATATATCGCCCCCTATAGCTGCGATATATCGGCACATGCTGAATATTTAAACACGAAATTACACATTTTTAGCTAAGTTTGAATGTATTAAACAGCCTTGACTAAGCCCTCAACGTACTCAAAGCTGCTGACTGACCCTATAACATTCAAACTTTACTCCTTATTAAATTAAATCCTCAAAAATCTTTAATCCTTAATCACCATTCATAACATGTGCTTAAAATCCTATTGGTTGATGTCTAAACCTTATAATATAATAAATATAACCCTTAATTATCAGTCATATAATCAAACCTTAGGTTATGCTTAATATTCTTAAACTATAGATTAAACTTAGAAAATCTATAAGTACTACTATGAGTGTCCAAATAGTTCCCGGTCTGAACCAAAAATCCATAGTAACAAAGATAACACTAAACATACTATAATACTACTAAACAATTAGCTAAGTAAGGTTCTTGGACTCTACATACCAGGAGAGTGATCAAAATCTCCGGTCAGGAAGAAACGTCACCTCAGCTGAAACATATTTATCCCTCCAAATCCGATTAGCTAAGAATCTGTCTAACTTTGCGAACACCCTATCTTTGCCTTCTTGTTTATTGTTCCAAGTGAAGTAATTTCCATTGTATTTGATGTCTTCTAGATCACAATCTGCTACGCATTGCTGGAAAGGAATCATCTCTTTAGTATTACCCCTGTAATCAAGTCTATCTTCAGCACTCAGAACTGCATTAAAATCTCCTCCAACAAGCCACGATAGATGTATTCCACTCGCTAACTGAACAAGATACTGCCACAATTGCTCCCTTCCTTTACTATCATTGACAACATAAACAACAGTTAAAGCAAACCAATCTCCACCTTTTGGTTTTAACTCACAATGCATAAACTGACTAGAACTCCCTTTAATATTAACCTCAAAACTCAAAGGGTTCCAAGTAATAATAATTCTCCCATTATAATGATGCGCCAGATTATGAGACAAACACCAACCTCGAAACATTTTAAGGTATAAGGCTCCTAACTTACTAGCCTTAACCTTAGTCTCCAGGAGCCCAACAAAACCTATCTGCTTATTATGAATCATTTTCATGACATCCAATAATTTAGAAGGTTTGTTGATGCCCTTGACATTCCAAATGAATATTCTATCCATCTATTGGTGGAGGGTCACCCCCTCCATCAATAATGGACCTCATCTCACAAAGAACCTCTCCCACCTGCACCTCTTTAATAGTGGCATTTTCTAACACCTCAAAGGCATTTTTAATATTCACTTAAGATGGACTAGCTATCATCACTCTCTTTCCTTTAACCTGTTGAAACACTTGGTTATCCTCTACATCAGCTGAAGTATCCAAATTAATGCGATTCCCTGTTGTTTCTTTAGGTTGCCAAACTTTCTTAAGTTGCTCCATCATCTTCCCTTTCTTGCACAAAGAACTTGTATGGCCTATTCCTTTACATATGTCACATTTCTCAGGCTTCCATTCATAAAAAACCTCAAGATAGACCAATTGCCCTTTTTCATCTTCAAAGCTTATCTGAGTAGGGAACCCTGTTGTAACTTCCATTTCGACTAACACCCTGGCATATTGAAGTTTATCTCTATTCAGAGTCGCCTGGTCTTGTTTGAGCATTTTCCCTAAATAACTGACAATTTTTTCCATTGATCTTTCTCCCCAATACTTCAACTCAAGATTACGTAACTGAATCCAAACAGGAACTTTCCAAACATCCTCCTTGGTAAATTTCACATCAGGATCCCAAGCCTTCAAGATTAAAGGCTTCTTATCAAAGAACATATATCCCCCTTTGAGAATTCTATCTCTATCCTCTATCGAATGAAACCGAACCAAGAAAATACCATGAGTAAGCAAACTCACCCTATCCAAATTTTGATTCTTCCAAATTCTCCTCAGAAATCCCTCAATCACATGAATTGGAGGATTAGCTCCTAAAACATAGCAAACAAGAACCGAATTCCAAAACTGTACCTCATCCATTATGTCTTCTGCATTAATTTTAGCACAACCCCCGACTTCTCCCATTACCTCCTTTTCAAAACTCAGAACAGGGGATTTCACGATATTACCTGTTTGTCTCTTCTCTGATCGAGCTCCCATAACTGATGCAAAGGTCTTTCGAATTTCTGATTGCTTCTTCAATTCCAGTTCTGTTGAGCGAGGAGATACAATGATCCCTTCATCAACCGCCTGCTTTGATTTCGTGACAATTCGAGGAATATCAGTGTTAGTTTCAACCTCTTGCTCCGAATCAGAGCATCGAAACTCTTCGACGCCCAAAACCTCGTCCATCGATTTCGTTTTCTTGACCGAATCCGATGAGCTCGGACCTGATTTTTTCTTCTTCGTCGCCTTAGTCGCATTCTTCCGAAGTTTATGTCTCCCCGCCATAGCATAGCCATAGCACAGCTAGGAGAAACTTTCAACCTTAAAAAAAAAAAAAGTATTCCTTAAATATATGTCTATAATTATCAAGCGTTCAATCTCATATTTATGGTAGAGTAATCATGAGATTAATAAATATGATTATTTAAACAAAGAACTTTGATTAATAATCTAATATTTATTGGAGCTTGATATTATAGGTCCATAATTCCCTAGGGTGGCTCTATCAACACCACACCAAGGTAAGAGTTGATACAATGTTAACTGTAATTTGAGAGTTTGAGAATAATTTTATTCTTTTGGTCAAGTATATAATTATACGATAATTGAGGTTGAATAATTAATCTGGAATTAATTATTAATGTTCGAAAATATATTTATTAATTAATTATTTATTTTATTTGAGTGGGAGAAAATAAAATTGGCAAGTCAAAAATAGTTTTTTGATTTATTGAATTTTAAAAGATGACGATAATGATGATCATCAATTTAAATTTTGAATTTTGAATTTAAAATTTAAATTTTGAAATATGGTTGTCATATTTTCCTTAAAAAAATTAACACCTTATTTTGTAGAAGAATGATTTTAATTAAATAAACAAATAAAAGAAAAATATAATATCCTTGAAAATGGATATAACAGTACACGCATGGCACAGTCCAAGGACTGTGCCATGCATGTATCAATATACTGATATTGTATAAGTATTGTTTTTATTATATTTATTTAATTAATTAATAATTTGAAAATAATTTTTTTCAAATTTGGTAAGTTAGATATTTACCTAAATCAAATCCTATCATCATTATAATATTATTATTGTATTACTATTATTATTATTCAGAATAATAAGGTAATAGAAATATCTCTCTATATATGATATAGAATAAAGAGAAGGTAGACAATACACACAATAGAGAGAAAAACATAAGTCATAGAGAATTTAAGAATTTTTGTCAGACAAAAAGAGTCTTTCTTCTTCTTTATTCTACTCATTCTCAGACCATAATCCAAGTTCTCATGTGTTGAGAAATACTTGTGATTCCTAAAATTGCAAACTCATGTTCTATATGTGTCCACACACATCTTGAGGTGTAGAGAACACTCCGGAAGATCGTGGTTTAAGTGCTTAAAGCTTTGAATAGGAAAATCGATAAATATACGAAAAGACTCAAGGACACTTGATAGGCTTCAAGAGGTAAAAGTTAATGTTCTTGTATGTTTATATGTTATTTATAAATATATTGTATATTTATATATATGTTGCATGATTAATAATAGTTTATGTTAATGTTTCTGTCTGGATGTTTTCTTGTTCATATAAACTTTTTATACGAGTAATGAAATTATTTTTGTTGTACCAAATGGGCCCACCACGCTCATTCCCCTACGTGCTCTGGATGTTTTTCCAACATATTAAGCATGCATGTGGGCCCGTTTCTTATTAGAAAATGCATTTTCGTAATTTTGGCCTGTTGAGGGCATATTTGTATATATATGTGCATATTGATTGAGACCACATTATTATGTAGATATGTTTGAGTTGTTCGGCATGAGGCAATCCTAGCAAGCAAGGTAGCGGTTTAGTCATAATGGGGTCAAATACCTGACTCGGGGTGAGCTCACGGGTATTTTGGTGTAGAGTCCAAGAACTTTACTTAGCTAAATGTTTAGTAGTATTATAGTATGTTTAGTGTTATCTTTGTTACCATGGATTTTTGGTTCAGACCGGAAATTATTTGGACACTCATAGTAGTACTTATAGATTTTCTAAGTTTAATCTATAGTTTAAGAATATTAAGTATAACCTAAGGTTTGATTAATGTGACTGATATTAAGGATTATATTTATTATATTATAAGGTTTAGACATCAACCAATAGGATTTTAAGCACATGTTATGAATGGTGATTAAGGATTAAAGATTTTTGAGGATTAAATTAAATAAGGGTAAAGTTTGAATGATATAGGGTCAGTCAGCAGCTTTGAATACGTTGAAGGCTTAGTCAAGGCTGTTTACTCCATTCAAGCTTAGCTAAAAATGTGTAATTTCGTGTTTAAATATTCAGCGTGTGCCGATATATCGCAGCACGTAGATACGAAAAATACGAGATGATGCACGGTCGCCTCAGGCATACTGGCCCAGGCGATATATCGCCTACAGGGGGCGATATATCGCCTCCTTCAGCATGAATTCAAACTCTTTTGAATTCATTTCCTTTCAGCCATTCAAACTCCTTCAACAGTCCAGCATCTTTTGAACGAGTCTTCAGCCTCTGCTGAACGATTATTCAAATGATTTTCACCTAAAAAGCCATTATTTTTATTCAAGTAAAATCAAGATATTTTCATTCCCAAACTCTATAAATAGGACCTAGTACCCAGCCATTATTCACCATTTGCTCTAAGTTCAGAAGCTGCTAGTGTTAAGTGAGAGTGAGAGTGTAAACACCTGGTTTGGGGAAAAACTATAAGCTTAAACATCATAAGCTTATCAAACACTTTGGGAAGGGAGTTCTATAGTATTTCGGTGGAGGTTAGATTGATCTTGCAAATCTTTGAGGTAAACCCGAAACTCTACTTCATTTATTTCATGTTATTTCCTTTCTCAAAACCTTCTACTCAGTCCCCTAACCTCATTCTTATTTTGGTTAGGGAATCCAAGTTCTTAAGCATATAAGTCGGTAAGTATGTTTTTATGGTTTAGTCTTTCCATCTCTTTCATTTCATCTCCTTTCTTTAGACTCACTCTTTCTTATGGTTTTAGGAGTGTTCCAAAAAGTCCCAACTCAGTCCATTATATCCCGGTAACTTTGGTAAGGAAAATAGGCTAGAATCAATATGTTATGTGCTTATGTTATCTATATGTTTTATGTTATTAATGTGTTATGATATGTATGTATGTTTGTAGGCTTGGGCATATGACCCATATGACTAACAAGACCCCAAATGGGTTATGGGCATATGACCTACTTAGCTAGTAGGACCCCACTAATCCCATGGGCATATGCTTGTTTAGTCTATGGGACCCCAAGTAATAATGGCCATTATAATAAGTGTATGTTATGTGCATTATGTTAAGTCTTTATGTTTCTTATGAAATTATGTGTATGACTATGTGTTAGATTTTCCTTGCTGGGCATTAGGCTCACTCCTTTCTGTTTATGTGCAGGAAAATAAGCTTTAGAGGCGGTAAGATTCGTGACGCTTGGAGGATGTGTATCGATGGTGAATGGAGTCAAGGGGCCGAGCGTTATTCGATTTGAGGATGTAGTTTCGGTTTTATGTCTTTTTACATGTATTTTCCGCACTAATTATGTAATGTCTTATTATTTTAAATTATGTTTTTGTTTTAAAGACAATGGGATCCCATATCCGTTTTGGTATTTACTTTGTAAAGTAACTCTTATTTTTATAAGTTGCTTAATAAATTATGGTATTTTCGCAAATGTAAGTTCTTTTAAGGATTTTATGTATAGTTTCGTTAATGGTCCAATTAGTCTAGAGTAGTGGGTCATTACATTTGGTAATTTAGTACATTATCGGGTATTATCGGGTAATGAGAATTTATTTGGTGATTATTTTGGGATATTAGAATTAATAGAGAAATTATGAGGTAATTTGAAGATTAGTGAGAAATGGTGGCAAAAGACTATTTTGCCCTTGAGGGCATTAAAGGACTTAAGTTTGAGGAAGGGTAGTTTGGTCTATTATGAGTTTTAAGGTAACTTAACTGAGTGGAAACTCTTAGAAATTGGTAGAAAACACCAATAGCAGCTCTCTCTCTCTCTATCTCTGTGTGTCATTCCTCCCTTTCTCTCTTGAACACTTGGGGAGTTTTTGTTTTTGGAGGAGATTTGCTTGGGAATTGGAGGCTTGAAGTTGAGGATTTAGTTGGGAGCAGCTTAGGGGTTGAATTACTCAGCCGAGATAAGAATTCTACTTTGATTTTCTGAAGTTTTCTTGAGTTTTTCCTAGTGTTATGGTGTTCTTAGGGAAGATTGAAGTGTGATTTGATGGTTAGAATTCTTGAGGTCTAGGAAGTTTAATTTGATGTTTTGAGGTTGTTAACTTGTTTGAATTGGTTTGGGAGGTTTGGTTGTAGCTGGGGGTTTGTGTTCTATGGTTTAAATTTCAGATTTTGAAGAGGAGTTGAGTTCTTGGAACTCAAAGGGTGAGTTTCAAAGTGTTTTTGGTTGAATCTTTGGTGTTTTTATGTGCTTGGGGTGTGTTATTGTGATTTTGGGACTCATTTCTAGTTGGGGTTGGCACTTAGGGTGAGTTTCGATGAGTAGAGCTTGGAGAGAATGCAGGTGGAAACCCAAAAATTATGGGTTTGCAAGGCGGCGCCCCTGCCTTGAGTTTGGGCGCCCCTGCGCTATGCATGAGAGGGCTTTGGGGGATCTTTGTTTGGCTTGGACGCCCCTGCGCAATGCATGGGAGATTTTTAGAGCTTGAGAAGAACTTGGGTGCTAGGGGGATGATTCCACCACCATGTTGGGTGGGATTGGAAGTCCCGAGAGCACGAGATTGGTCCAGGAGTTTGTTTTTAGGATTGAATCTTAATGAGAATATTATTTATGGTTGTGACTAGGTTACTGCTAGGGCTCGGGAGAGGATCGTGCTCGAGGGTTGTTTTTATCTATCATGTGCTTGGACCAAAGGTAAGAAAAATGCACCCAATACGTGATATATGTGATTAGGGCTTGACCTAGTTGTTAAATATATATATGATTAGGGCTTGGGCCCCTGTGTATGAGCATGATTATGATTATGCATGTGATTATTTGATTAAGCATGCTTGAATGCTTTGTATTTGGATAATTTTTAAATGATGTATGCTTATTTGCATTATCTGATTGAAAAACATTGACTTATAAGTCAAGGACAGCATTAGCGCGTTGAGCACTGGTCGAAAGCATTGACTAATAAGTCAAGGGCGACAATAGCGTGCTGAGCGAGAGCTAGTCAATATGGTTAGGCCTAATCAAAAGCGTGACATACGCTTGACCGACCCAATGGTCGTTGGAAAATTAAAGCGTCAGGTACGCTGGGCCAGCTCCAAGGCTGGTTAGGGATAGGGCAATGGGCCCCGGGGTGACTCCATAGTCCCATATCCTAGGGCGCTGGGCCTTGGTATGACTTATTAGTCATTTAATTAGAGCAACGAGCCCTAGTGTGACGCTACAGTCACTTATTTCGATAGAATGCATGCATTAGTAGGATTATTACTGCTAGACATGCTTATTATGACTCTATTATATGTCATTAACTATTTATGAGCATGTTAAGTTTTCTTGTTGAGCCTCGGCTCACGGGTGCTTTGTGGTGAAGGTAAGGGGAAAGGGAAGCTGGACCAACCATGAGTTTGAGAGCTTCGGTGGCGACGTGTACATATGCGCCTGCTCGACCACCACGGTCGGGGTTTCTCAAAGGAACTAGGGTCAAACTCTATTTTGCCGCTTAGGTCGGCTGGTTGTAACTTTTGAATTGTAATTAGCCATTTTAAACGTTATTTTGGGATCCCATGTATGAACGTAAACATCTTAATGAAATGGTTATTCCTTTTGACCAAATTTTTTAACCCTAAACTGTTAATCATGTTTAGTTACACGTTTATGGCCAAGAGACTCGTTTAGAGAGTCTAACACTATTTAAAACACACAATGTAAGAGTCTTGGCTATCTATGACGTTACATTAGGACTTTATACTTGTTCCCAAGCATAGACTACTCGGGTTTAAACCTTTTATTCTTTTAGAAACCGGGAACTCGTTACCAATCCTCGGGAGATGGTCGAGTTCTCCGCCCGTAGTTTAGACAATTGGATTGGATTGGATTTGAATAGTTGGATTATAATTGGATTGAATCGGATGGAGGATGATATTGTCAAAATCCGATCAAATCTAATTACATATAATATATATTCAAAATATTTAATTATTTATATTTATTTACATCTATTATCCTCCCTCTCTCATTTTCATTTTAGATTTTTTAAAATGAGTGAGACAGAGTCAATTGTAAAAACCTCTACTTGGCTTAATACAACTCATTTTCAATACTACATAACTTTAATCTAATTAGTTCATTTAGCTTCAATACTATTTCAAGTTTTTAGTTGTTTTAAAGTTAATATTAAAAATTAGGTTTTAACTCGAAATCTAATTAAAAGCCCGAACCAATCCAATTAGTGAGCTTAATTGGAATTGATTGAATTAGTACAAAAATATTGAATTGGATCGGATGCCCACCCCTACTCGAGAGAATAATTGAATTAGGGTTATTGACTCACATATTAAAAAAATTAATTAGAAATAGTGAGAAACTAAGATTCATAGTGGAAATATGAGAGAAATCATCAAGGTTCTACTTGTTGGATATGGTAGATTGATTAGTAATCACGAGAAAAGGTCAAACCAAATCAATGGCAAGCAAAAGGGAAACCTCAAAGAGAAGAAACTCTCTTAAAACTCTATTTCAATATATAATCCTTAGTAAAACTAACAACACAATAAAATAATAATAATACATATCAAATTATACTAAAAGACTATTCTAGAGTATTAAAGATAGTATTTGTCCTATATCATAATGTAGCTTGAATAATTATTAGGATTTCAATAGTGAATAATGTATGGCGGAAGTTTTTTAAAAGAGAACATGAAAACATTCGAAATTAGAGAAGATAAAGAAAAAAAACCCAACTATAATTGTACATCACTTTTAATAAACATAGTAGAAAAGTATATAAAAACAAATAAATTGAATATTTTTAAAATTAAAATGTAGAATATGTTAAAAAAGTGTACAAATCCATTTGATGTATTATGAATCTACAATGCAAGTAATGCATGTATACATAGAGAAAGAGTTATGCACATTTTATAAAATGAATAGTGTATTCTTACAAGTGTATGATACTAAAAGTAGCACTATTAGCTAAATCCATGTGTAACAAAGTTTTATATTTAAGATCAATGTAACACATATATAAATGATAACAAGAATGTAAAGATGAGAAAAATATCTAGTTAGTTATTCAATATTTTGATTAAGAAGTTCTATACAATTATTGAATGTGTTAAGCTTGAATGATTCCATATCTTATTTCATGACTAGCATGCTAAAGTGATTCATAAATAGACCCACACAAAAAATTTCAAGTTTCTAATTTACAAGATGACATTAATAAGATTATAAACTAAGAATACAATTGATAAACTAACAATGCAATTTGTTTCCAACTTATGAGTTATACAATGTTTCAACTAAGACATACAACTTTATACATGTTGAAATATTTGATTGTAAGAAAATGATCTAAACCATTTTGACCAAGTAACAACATGTTAAACACATTTATTAATTTATGAAAGAATGATTATTTGACAATTAAGAGCATAAATTGTGACCTACATTATGAATTAGCATTAGCACCACATAAGCCATTTGAGTTGTTCAACTTCAATCATATTCAAAATGAATTTTCTATGCTAAATTCTTATTCAAAATTTATGATTTTTAGATCAATACCTTCCATTACAACCCTAGAATCATAAAATGTCAAGAAACATGAATATTTCCCAAAGGATTATCTTAAAACGAATTAAACACTCAACAAACTCACATCAAACCCTAGTTTTGACCACTCTTGCTTTGACACCAAATTTCTCCCAAACCCCACAACCAAATTCCCCAAAAAAATATTCATTAGAAAGCTTACGTCCTAATCTAAAACATATCCAAACCCCATAAAAAAATTCAAACAAAATCCCATGTTATACCGATTAGAAATCAAGTTAAAAACACACCCAAATAGCTTTTTCCCATCTCTAGCATTACTTCAACCCTTATCCGCACCTTCCCACAAGATACCCTTTCGGGCCGTCGATAAGCGACAGATCCAAAGGCCCACATTTAAACTCACGGCATATAGCCGATCCGTGTCAAATTAATATCAACCAATCACAGCTCACCATTCCAGTCACCTTTTCATTATATAAGTCATCCTCATTAACCGTCGCTTTACGTACCGATATCTCTCTTCTTGTATCTCAACATTTTATCGAAAGTCCTTTCTCTAAATATCTCGTTCGAGTTTCCCGAGTTGACCCGCTGAGTTAATCATGACTTCCGTTGAAGCAGTTCTCGATATTGTCCCGTCGGTGCCGGACGTGACTACGGATGCCAAGGCCAAGAAGGCGACTAAAGCCTCGAAACCTAAGAAAGCTTCCGCGGCGAAGAAAACAAAATCTGTGCCGTCTCATCCTCCTTTCGTTGAGGTATTGAATTCGAATGTCGTCTTTTGTCTTCGTTTAATTTCTTTGTTGTTTATTGTTTTAGATCTATAATGACTCGAGTTATTTTTTTCTGGTCCAGATGATTACGGAAGCGATTGTGTCTCTAAAGGAAAGAACTGGTTCGAGCCAGTATGCTATCACCAAGTTTATCGAGGAGAAACACAGCCAATTGCCTCAGAGCTTCAAGAAGCTTGTCCTCGCCAACCTGAAGAAGCTTGTTGCCGCGGATAAGCTCGTGAAGGTCAAGGGTTCCTTCAAGGTTCCATCAACCCGCTCTGCTGCACCGAAGGCTGCTGCACCGGCGAAGAAGGCCGCTGCACCAAAGAAGGCTGCCAAGCCTGCCAAGGCGCTGGCGAAGCCCAAGGCTAAAGCTGCTGCCGCTAAGCCAAAGGCCAAAGTCGCTGCCAAGCCGAAAGCAGCCGTTAAAGCCAAGGTTGTCGCCAAGCCCAAGGCGCTTGCAAAACCAAAAGCTGCTGCGAAACCCAAGCCAAAGGCCAAAGCCAAGCCCGCCGCTAAGCCTGTGAAAGCCGGAGCTCGCTCATCGACTAGATCGACACCGTCGAAGGCAGCGAAGCCGGTTGCCAAGGCAAAGAAGGCCGTCCCAGTGAAGAAGCCAAAGAGCGTGAAGAAGTCCCCTGCGAAGAAGGCAAAGAAGTGAGAATGGTCGTTAATGGTGGACTGTATGGAATTGAATTATTCTATAAATGATTTGGGGTTGTGGTAGTTTGTAAATTAGTTTTATTCGAGGTAGTTGTTTTTGTGTTATATTTAGTATTTTTTTCCTTTTGATACACGAGTTCTATCTCGCTCTCTCTTTGTTTTTATTCTAGTTTTTATTTTTTATTGTTTTCCTTAATTGTAGCTGTGTAACTTGAAATAGTATTTGGAAGTATAAACTAATCCGGTTTAACGCTTCACCATTATGTTCAATTTTCTCATCGAGTTTCGTTATTTAACTTTTGACATTATAATAATAATATATTGAAAACAATTGCAGAAGCGAAAAGTTCTCAACCAAATTAGAATAATTGGATCAGATATGATGTTACATTTTTCTGGTCAATTCTTTTTTAATGTTTTTGGTGATCTTGTTTTACGATTAATATTGCCTAGTTTGTTTGTTCATGTCCTACAGGAAAAAATGAAAGTAAGTGGAGGTATGAATATATTTTTGATATTATCTTCGGTTTATATATTTTTTGATTGCCTTGTTTAAAATTTGAATATAACAGTAAGGTTTAAAAAATTTAATTTTTGTTTTGTTAATTTGGTAAATTATTTATAATTTTAGTTGAAAAAATAGTAATTAAAATTAAGTTTAGAGTTTTATTTTAATAATTTTACAAAAGATAGTCTAAAAAATAATTTATTAAAATACATGGCTAACTTATTAAACCCTGATAACTTATTAAATGGGTAATTAAGTGAAATAGTTTTGAAGGACAAAAAAAAAGTTTGGAAGTGAACAAACAGACCGACTAATCTGACATCGTGTGGGAGTTGGGTAATGGTGTGGTCTTGAACAGTGCTTTACGAAATTCTTGGCGTGTATACGGTTTTATTTCTCCTGTAAAAAAATTAAAATAAATAAACTTGTTGTTTTTATTAGTTTTTTCTTTTTGATTTGTTTTTTTCTATATATTTGTCGTGTTAAAGTAAGTCATAAGGAGTACGTTACTTTTGATTAAGTATATGGAACTTGGGTTTCTTCAAAAGTAAGACTTTTTGACTGGGAATTTTCAAAAGGCTTGTTTGCTACTGTTGTAAATTTGTAAAAAGTAGAGACATTCTCTTTCTCGTTTGAAAATTAAATTAATTGCTTCAGTTAATGCTTTTCAATATTTGTTTACTCTAAAAGATTTCGACGTAATTTAATTTTCCTACTGTATATACAAAACAACAAAAGAAGAAGCAAAAGGAAAAGAAAAAAAAGAATATATTTGTTTGTAATGCTTTGATGGGACACTTTTATTTGGTAAGTTGATACTCCTTGACTTGGTTGCTTTGCTTTTTGGATTCCATCCCTGGAAATTGTCCAATATCATGTCCCTCCAGTGGTTGAAACTCGGTGTGTAACCCAACAGCAAATTCATCAGGGACTCCAGGGTTCTGAAAATAGTCTGCAATCTGCATTTTCATTAAGATTTGAAATCAATGGTTCATCATCCATGTTTGTGGTCTCAACTAGTTAATCCACTATTGCATCAACAGTTCAACACCATAAATAATCATATATCTTCTTGGCTCATGGTTAAACTATTCTGTATTAGGAGACAAGTTACTGTTCCAACCAGGCTTAAATAGTGGGAAAGAAAGAATTGGGCTTACATGATTGGCTAGAGCCATTCCACTTAAGGCTGCTGACTCCATACTTGAGCCAAGAAGCCAATCACCACATATGCCGGCTCTTCCAAGAGGATCAAAGATGCAGGGTATACCAGGTGTATTAGTTGGGAGAGCCGCACCCCTGCAGACAGACATACAGACAACAACATGTAAGGAATCCGATTTGTAGAAAAGCACTGAAAAAATGAAAATAACTTGATCTTTGAGAGTTCATGTATTAGGTCTGTGTCTAATCTATGGAATGGCAAAATGTAGCCACTTTAAAAATACCATTTGAATTTCATACGACCGCAATTACCAATACCCTCGTGCATTTTCATTATAGTTTGAAAATATGCAGAAGCCAAGTCCCAATTATGTCATAATGATAGCAATGGATAATTATAATGAATTATCCAACTATACTCTTAGTTGTTTTGTTTCTTACCATAATTGCAGTCGTGTATAGGATGGTTTTTGAAGTGAGCCTCTGGCTAATCCTAGAGCAACTTCAACACCCTCAAGCATTCCTGCCTTTACCCTCTCTGCAGTAGCATTTGGTATATTTTCCTGATATCAAAACAATCCTAGCACAATATTATCATCTGAAGTTGATTTTGTTGAAAGTATAATCCTACCTATGTGAGTTTTGTATTATTATTGAGTTCAAGTTGCTATATATGTTGGCATCAATAGGAGAATGTACTCAAGTAAATTAAAACCTGTGGAACTTTGTTATGCTTTCCATAAGCTGCAGTACTTAAGAAAGTCCAACAGTCAGGGCCATCACTGCTAGAACCTAGAAGTTTCTTTGTATTATTTGCCATCCACGAGACAGAATCAACGCCCTTTACAAATGCGCCTTCAAAAGATAATCCATCCCTTTCAGGGACAAGAAGAGGATCATCGAATGCTGCTAGGAGTGCCCATATAGAACTCAATTCCAACCTCTGCCAACATTTTGAACAACCCATCAACAAAGAAAAGAATAAAAATAGAATAGGGTAAAAGATTTTCTTTTTCTTTTTCCAAAACCATGGCGAAAAGCAAGAATCAAGATGTATATATTTTGTACCAGAAGAACTCAACTTTTCGGCCTACCTTCATTTGCTTTGCAATCAGTGGTAAACCTGATAATGCAAGCAAGCGATTTGCACATTTGCCTGTCAATAACACAAAGGAAGTAATGATTCAAATGAAACTGAAATGGTAAGTCTGAGAAACTGAAATGAATCCACAAGCAGAACAGTTTACATTACCATTATGCGCAATAACAATTGCATCAAACTTCCCCATTGGCTTTCCATTCTCGCTCAAGTACCACATCCCGTTGTACGGTTCAAGTTTACTAATCCAGCAAGGTCTCATCACATCAACCATGCTCGTCTGAACCAAGTACTGACATGTTAATTGGCTACAAAAGTTGTGATTTGTAATCATTAACAAGAACAGAGCTAGATTTAATTCCACTTCACCTGTGACAATATTGAGTCAGCAAGGAAACGCATGCCATTGGTGGCTACATATCTCGGAGGAGAAGAAGGAAGTGGAAGAAATTGACCTCCAGCTTCAAGCTCCCCCACTGTACCCTGCCATTGTTGAACCAGACCTCCATCTGACCAACCTTGTACAAGCTCAGCAAACCGAGGATCGTTCACAGTGAAGAATTGAGCCGCATGGTCAAAAATTAGTGGCTGAGGATCAATAACTCTGGTTCCCATTCTTCCTCCTAGACCATGAACCCCCTAGATACCAGACAAGTACGAGAAATTCTGATGAAAATCCAATCACCAAGCCCATAAAAACTGTGAGCAATAGAGCTTCATACACTATAATCAATTATATATATAACTAATACTAATCCTCCTTAATAAGATTTTAGTTACACGAGCAGATAAATAATAAAAATCATAAGAAAATGAAAACAAGATGTAGACTTTCAAGTTTGAACAACATTGGCTTCAAACTAGGAACTTGAAGTTCTGGTATAGTACACTCTAGGATGTTGCATAAACATAAATTCACAGCCTCAAAAGACCCTAAGACTCCATAACCTACAATCATCCTTAAACCAAAAACCAGAACCAGAAAATCCCCAAAATGAGAAAATTCATAGAACACACAATAAGACACTAGCAAATGGAAAAGAGAGTAGCCAACCGTGTCGAATACAGTGGAGCGTACACCACGTTTCTCCAAATTGAGAGCACAAAGGAGACCGGCCATACCTCCACCAATGATTCCAACAACTGGGTCGTCGGGAACCGGAGTACTAAAGGTGACCTGCTCTTGCCTGAGTGTCTTCTTGAGAATAGACCTTCTGGAGGTACCGTAGGAAGATTTTTTTCGGAATTTGGAGGTGGGCTTTTTGCCATCCATGGGGGGTGGCTTTCTGGGTTTGGGTTCGGATTCGGGTGGGGAAGCACATGTCGTAATTGGAGAGGTTCTACGAAGCGTAGGAATGAAGGTGGGTTTTGAGAGTTTTGCAGGGTTTAAGGGTTGGAGGAAGAGAGTGGAGGTAAGATTGAAGTGAGAAGAAGAAAGCATATTATCTTTTTGAACTTCTGAGCTGAGAGAGAGAACAAAGATGGCTTCGGTTCAGTTCAGCTTCAGAAATTTGAGACTAAAGCTCAAAAGTTCAGCAGTCTTCCTCGATGTTCTTACTACTCACTTCAAGTTTACGTACTGTGAATGGATAGAACATGCTCTTTCTTGGTTTTAAATAATTATTCCATTGAAGTTAATCAACAGTGCCAAGATTTTGGGAAGATTATATATTAAACCCTTTAATATAAAATATGGGAAAACTAACATGTAGGTAGCTTTTTTTCTTTTTAACCCTAAAACATTTGTAAGGCAACTCCAACCATAAATCCTAAATTTGGTGTTAAACCAATACAAAAATGATGTCCATCTTATTTTTCTATTCTAATCACAACATTAAAACTAACACAAAAAAATATATTCTTTTTATTTTATTTAATTATAACAATTATTATATTATATAAATATTATTAGTCAAATAATAATAGTACATTAAATAATTATAATTATAATTATAATTATATAAAAATATATTATATGGTTGTTTACCGTCGTCATTAAATATGCTGGAGAATTGTAGACCAATGCAAATTTAATGTTGTAACTTTTTTGTGGAATTTTAACACTAAATTTAGTGTTATGCAGTCGGATTGAATTTGTCCTAATCCATTTATATTGCAATGTTTAAAGTGGGTCAAAAATATAACATATATTAACATTTTTTTGAGAACAAATTTGACACATTAGAAAACAATTATGTTAAATATAGCACTAAATTTAACAAACAATAAATACAATATATTTTTAGTAGATGCTCTAACTCTTTATTCTATTTATTGAATATTATTAATTTTTATCGTTTTTACTTCTAAATAGCATTAGATATAATATATGTGCTAAACATAACTAAATTTTGTGTCATTTACAATATTTAGTAACTTGCTACAAATTTCGCATTGGCTTATCATTTTCATTAGAGATAGCAAGTTACTTATTTTTAAATCTTGACCCTCATCCAAGTTAAATTGAGGGAATTGATGAGAGTCCAAACTTATTCTAATGAATTGTAAAATGGAATTTGATTAAATTTATCAACTACATATAGTAATTTTTTGTATGGTATTTTGAATTTTGCAAACCATCCTATAAGTGAGATATTAGTATTCAAACTACTATTTTATCTTACATCAAACACAAGGTAAATAATATATAAGCAAAAAGTGCACAAAAAGTAATTCTGTCATTCTTCCAAAATTTTCTTAAAACTGAAATGAGGTCACATGTCATATATAGTATACAAAATTGTTTTATGACATTTTGTCATGGAATAAATAAAGAATTAGAAACAGGACAAACCGCAAAAATACCACATGAATTATAATAAGTAATATTCAATTAAATAAATTACTATATTTTTATACAAAACTCTCTCACACTTTCTCTTCCTCTCATCTCTCTCACATTTGTTTCTTTATTTTCTCATTCTCAATCTCTCATTCCTTACTTGGTTCTTTCTTCTCAGCCCTCCACTGGAGACACCACTCCCGCCTCGATTTTTTTTTTCTTCTATACTCAAACGTAATTCTCTCATGCTATTTATATACATATTACGTAAAATTGACATTTTATATATGGTTTAGAATATTTTTAATTCTATATAGACTAGAAAGAATTATAAATATTGTAAAATATGTTTTATATAATTCATCCTTATTCTTGTATTTATTTTGTAAATTTTAAAATAAAACAAACAAAATATAATATTTGATGGTGTAGTTGATACCAAGTGTAAAATATAAATATTACAATAAAAAATAATATTTAGGCGTAGAGAAAATTCTAAAATTATAATTTAATATTTAAAAAAAAAAAGTTAAATGGGGTGGGGCAGACCTGCCCCGCTCCAAGAAACTAATCGGGGTGGGGAAAAATGTTTGCGGGGCGGAAGCGGGGTGGGGCAGACCCGCCCCATTTACATGCCTAGCCGGAAACGCAACCCCCCACCCCCACCCCCCGATGATGATGCAACTCCACTGTCCATTGATTTTTCTTCTTCTGCTCGTTTTAATGTTATTATTTTGGTTGTCCTTGTTGCTCTTCTTCTTTTTCACATTTGATTTTGTATTTTAAATCTGATTTCACACTTTAGATATGGTTTTTTTCTTCGAGCTCTAACTGTAACAAGTTACTATCACGATTTGTTTAGGTTTTTTTTTATTCAAATTTGATTTTTTTTCAGACCTATTTAAGTAACTAGGTACTATGATGACTAATTCTTTTTATTCATATTTGATTTTTTTTTCAAACTTAGTTGTAGCTAGTCACAGTAACGATCAATTTAGATTTTTTTTTTGTTTCACATCTAATTTTTTTTTTCAATCCTAGCTATAACCAGTTATGATTATGATCATTTTAGATTTTTTGATTGGATCCTATTTGTTTTTAGGTCTTGCTAGGTAACTAGTTACCATCGCAACTATTTTTTTTTTCAAACCTAAATGTAACCAGTTACCTTCACGATCAATTTAGTTTACTTTTTTCATATCAATTTTTTTCTCCAAATCTCACTAAGTAACTAGTTACAATTCAGCTGGTATTTTGATAATAATACATTACTAAAAAATAAAAATTATTTTTATAGTTGCAACTAGTAACTACAACACCACTTAAAAATAAAACTGGTTTTATAGATATAACCAGTTACCACGCATCACCAAAAAATTTGACAGTAGCAAATGATCACTACCATAAAAAAAAAAAAATCAAAATTGTTTTGATAGTTGTAACTGGTTACAGCGGAGAAAATGTTGATTGAAGAAAATAAAAAAATAGAAGAAAAGAAGAAAACAAAACGTTTTTCAATGTCTGAACAAAAAAGTAAATTAAAAATAATACCTATAATTACTGAAATATCCTCACAAAAATTCAAAATTAGCCAAAATAATCTTATATAATTAAATATGGTAAAGCTGATAAATTATTACATAAATATGAGAAAATAAATCCCATAAAAAATTAAGAAAACATAAAATACCATATAAAATACACACACAAAAATTGCCATATTTATTAAAGTTTAGAATTTTTTTTTATATTTCATGTAAATTCCTCTAGATTTTACAATAATATAACAGGCTTTTTTTAATCTATATACAATATTAGTAAAGATACAACTATAATAATACCACATATTATATTTATATTATAGTATAATAGGGATTACTTGATAAATACACAATTTTAGGATTAGTTAACTAAAATCAGCTATTAAATAAATTCAGTTAAATTTTACCCATTATTATAATGACATTTCTCATAGTACCCTTACTTATACACATATAACTTATGTATGACTTAATGATATAATTGGTAGATTCAAATAAATATTGGGTATAATTTTTTTTTTTTTTAAAAGTAACTAAAAATTAAATTACATCTCTAAAACTGGACACACCGTGTAATTTGTACCTACTACAATAATATAACTTTTTTTTATAAAATAATCCATAGTGATAAATACCGATGACCATTATACTTTTCATTTCCGTTTTTATTTTTTTAATGCCTCTTTCCATTTATGTAATGATTTAAGATTTTAATGACTATTTTATTAAATATGAAATTCAATAAAATAATAAACAAATTCAAACCACAAATACTCATTTCAAATGGAAGATATTTAAAAAAAACACGTTAAAAAAGGGATCTAATGGAGACGTATGATTCTACAAATTTATGCAATTACAATAAACAATATTGTTTATTATGTTATGGAGTATCACGAAAAATAAACATAAATATTTTTAAATTATACTGTAAACACAACAAACAAATTTATATCAAAATGTTTATGTTTACATTTTTATTAAAATATAAACATAAAATTCTTGTTTACATTGACATTGTTTACCGGATTTTTCGGAAACTATAAATATATTAAGAAATAAGAGCTAGAAAGAAAAGATCAAAGATAAACAAATATAGTTTTTACGTGAGTGTGACGTTAATGAACCTTACTCCACGAGTCTATTATATTAGATTTTAGAGAGCATTTGACAATGGAGTTTTCTGCAAGTTTTAGCAGAATAATTGCTGACAAGCAAAAATCAGGGATCTCCGCTACAGTGCACAACTCATCCTATTTATAGGCAGTTAGGTGCAATGGGCTTGGGTTGGACTAATCCGGGCCCAGTAGGGATGTAATCATGGCTTGCTCGCTAATGAAGGCTTAATATAAATGATATTGCTAAATAATACATATTAATCAAGGCCCATTGGGCCGACTTGGGCATGGCCAAGCCTTACAACTGTCAATCGTACATAACCTCAGAATGGTCCGTGTGGGCATCTAAGGGGATCTTAGGGACAGGATTTGTCAGAGTAGCGGTAGTACTGTTTCCTAGTAGTAGCGTACATTCCGTATGTAACCTCTTCTGCAGGTCAGTTGAGGAGACCAACTTACGTGTTTCTTGGGGATATGTCAAGGTCAGGGAAGATCAATCTTGCCTTATCCGGACATCTGGTCCGGGTTCCTATACTAATATCCCGGTTCATTTGCCAGAGTCCTGGTTCGCTCACCAGGACGGGTTCATCCGCGGCATGGTCTATCCACAGACTAGCGAGTCGGCCACTTATATTGGCATCCAGGAGGATACAGACAGATTGGGACTGGGAAGAAGAGTTGGGCCTGCATCTTGGTCCTGGTTCCCTTGTCATGGTCGCGCCTATCAAATGTTGTTGGGCTTACAAATGAATGGGCCTTTAGAACTTTCTACTTCCTTGTTCATCGGGCTCAGGATGGTCCCGAATCTCTTCAAGGGAGCCCATGGGCCCATTACGTCGCGCCACGTGTCCAGGGGGAAAACAGGGATAACATTTACCCCCCAAGTCTTCATCTGTGTTTACATGGTTGAGACTTGCCTCACTCTCCCGGATCAAATCCAAATATCCCAGTTTGTTTCCTAGAAGACAGGTTCATCTACTTGGGGGCCGCTTGTGCAATTTTGCATGGTGGAGACTGTTGGGGTTTTATGCCCAAATTAAAACCCACATTCTTTGTATCTCATTTTATTATCAGTAAAAGAATAGAAATCATTTTTTGACTTGGTCAATCACTTTGCTCACATGTTTTATTTTCATGATTATTTGTTTAATATAAACTTCTATTAAATCCCGAGCATATAGCTAATCTTATTTATAGTGACGTAATCACAGTGGAATATAAATATGATTATATGTTCAAAAATAAGTTAGTTCTAAGATTAGTCAGTGCACCGGATTTACACTGACTTGCCAATCTACGATATGATCTACTTACACATTACAGTGTTATGTTCTTTCCAGAACATTAGCAAAGTAGATAAGATCAACCGTATTTGTTACATCAGACAGGACCGATATTGACAGTTGATAAGATAAGTAAACATACCGTTATTATCTATTCTAGTCATATCATATAGTTGACCATAGGTCAATTCAATCTCAATTCTGAGTGGTTAGTATTCTAACTGATTGTATTATTTGAGTTCTTTGACTTGTTCGTTACCAGCTTACCCTACGGACTAGCCCATACTTACATCTTGGGAACTCGTTAATATAATTGAGTGGGAGTGTTAATCATAGATATGAGCATCTATAGCTTCTGATGAAGAAGTGAAACGATGGTTTCCTTTTAGTTTGGTTCAAGGTGATAAATGATAGAGATCTCATTTCAGTAATTAAATTAGTTTACTGAAATATCATTTACAAGGAACTAAGTGTTTTAAGGATAAAATACAATGAGGGGTAAAATGGTATTTTAGTCCTATCTCATTGTAGACCGTCTATAGAGGATTGAGTGACAATTATGGTTGTAACAATGGATAATTAATAGCGTATCTATATTTGTTATAGAGCGTTCTATGAATTCAATAGTGCAATTCCGAGTCTATAGTAGAGTCACGAGGAATTAATAAGTTAGTAAATTTATTTGTTAGATTTATGATAACTTATAGGAGCTTGATTTCATAGGCCCATGGTCCCCATTGTACCTTGGATAAAATCATCTAGATAGTCTCAATTAATTGATTTAATTATCAATTAGAATTATTAAAGTTGACCAGGTCAATTTTGTATAGTTTCACAGAGTTGTGTAATTTTGAGAAGAAAAGAGAAATTATGTCAGATTTATTAATTAAGATAAATTGGTATCTAAATTAATAAATAAATTTAAATCAAGGTTCAAATTATAAATAATTAATTTGATAAAGGATTTAAATAAATATTTAATTAATTAAATCAATAGAAAATAATACAGGCCTTGATTTTAAGTCCAATGGGCTTATAATCAAATGGGAAATTTCACGGGCCTATAGCCCATGATAATTTCAACCTAGGGCTTCAAAATGGCTGTTATTTTATTGATTTTTTAATTAAATTAAATGACCTAATTGAGTCTATAAAAGGAGTGCTTAGAGAGAAGATTTCAGAGACGGCAGATAAGTCACAAGTCAGATTTTCTGATAGTTTTATATTCTCTCTAAATACAAGTCCTTTTCTAAGCCACTTTGTTATTTTCTCTTCTTCTCTCTATATCTATCTCATGTGTTGAGAATTGCCCACACTAGTCTAGGTGGTTCTAAGTATACATTGGAAGATCGTGAAGAAAATAGAAAATCGGTTCAGTTTCTTGATAATACTCTGCGACAGAGAGGATACAAGAGTTAGAGAAACTGAAGGAAGGACTCTTAATTCCGTTGCGTATACTGTAAGTATTATATTATTTGTTTCTCTTTGAATTCAATTTTAGAAACATGTTTTAGGCTATCTCGTATTAATTTGTTTAATATTAGATATACATGAAAATAAATAAAGATCCTGTATAATTTTTTTCCAACAGAGACTTGCCTCACTCTCCCGGATCAAATCCAAATATCCCAGTTCATTTCCTAGAAGACGGGTTTACTTGGGGGCCACTTAGGTGATTGTTGCGATATTTTTTTGCTATGCAAGTGCACACAGTCGCAATTCGTAATAAAATGGTAAAACCAAGTATCGTCCTCAAGGACTGATTTATCAATTACCAGTCAATTAATTTCTTGTTCTATTTGATGAATTGAAATTCTTGATTTTTTTGTAAGTGCAGCAAGAGAAACTATAAAGTGGAGAAACAATAATTGAAATTTGAATGGAATAACAACTAATAGAAAAACTTTTAATTTAATCACTGAGAAACAATTAGGATATTCAATCTCATCAACTATCCTCCCTATTATTCCCTATGCAAAGTGTGAATTCTTCTTCTTTTTACCTAATTCAATTAACAAGTTGATACAGCAGCCTATAATCATACTATGAATTATAAACTCAACCTAGGTGACAATTTCCTATATTTCTATGGTAAATTGAACCACAAAGGTAGCATTAATCTCGACAACTTAATAACAGTTACACAATTAATTCAGATACTTTCGTTCTAAATTAGAATTATGTCCAATATAACCACAGCAGAATTAAATCTCACTTCTCAGATTTTGACTTAAAAACATATGTATATGACTAAAGATGGCCAATCAATAATCAATCTATAAAAACAGGTTATATGGAATTGAAGAAGATTGAAGAAGAAGAATATTAAAATTGCATTAGTTCATAACAGGGATTCAAGTGATTCAATTAAACATCCTAAACAGAAAATTAGTTCATAGTCATAATGCTAATCACAACAAAAATTAAAGATAACATCAAGAAGAAGAAGAAAAACATGTAGAAAATACTCTAAGCCTGAGCCTTCAAACCAGCACTTCTCCCTCGTCCGTACGTATATGTTTTTTTCCTCTATTTCGCCAAAATAAAACCTAGGACTTCAAATTTTAAAGAGGCGGGCCGCAGCTCTACATACACTAAGCCGCGGCCCGTGTCCAATTTCCTGGGCAAAAGGCCTTGTCCATGCCGCGGCATTAGTCAGCCATGCCGCGGCCCGCGTTGACGAGTCCTGGGCAAAATGCCCATCTATGTCGCGGCTCTCTCTAGCCATGCCGCGGCCCGAGGATTTCCTTAAAAACAAAGGTTCTGTTTCCCACCTAGTCGCGGCTCCACTTTGCTCATGCCGTGGCTCTTAAGGGATTTCTCAATTCTTCAAGTTTTCATCCCAAAAATTCACCAACACTTCCAAATTATGTTGAGAACCATTCTTTATCGAAATATGATGAAAAACTTGGTTATTTCTTCCCTTTCTTTGGCATTTTCTTCCACGTGCTCAATTCTTCCTGATATTCACAAAGACAGACAAACAAAGCATAAATCCGCACTAAATGAAAGAAAAACGAAACAAAAGACTACTAAAAACAACACCAAAACATGATAAAAACTAGACTCAACGAATCCCCCCAAACTTAACCTTTACTCGCCCTCGAGTAAAGACCAAGTTAAACTAACAAAAAGAAACAAACACAAAACAAACAAGCTAAACCATCATTACCATCTACACTGCTTTGCCAAAACTCATGAAATCTCAATTGCAATATTTATAACCAGAATTTCAGCTCAATTGCCTTAAAGTCCAATTTGTAAAGCTCAATTAGGGAAATCAATAGTATATCACAAAAATCACTACAACACTTGGACTCTATCATATGTGCTCAACTCATTCCAGAAAATTCCACAAACCAATTTTTCAATATGCTTGCATTACTTGACATTTTCCACTAATGTCAATAACAAGTGTTTTGAAATCAAAAGGACTTTCACAGGTTATAGCATTAAACTTAGGCAAGGGTAGATGAAATTTGTCATTTAGGCTCAATCGTTACCATAAGCATAAAACCTTGAAACCAGCCAAATTTTCTCTTCACCACACCAAAAATCACCCTTTTATACAATTAGAGAGAGAGATTACAACACTTTCATCATTTTCTTCTGTTCTTTTCATATCATTTTTTTTTTCAAATCACACTCCCCCAAACTTAATATTTTCTATATAAATACAATCAAGGAGTGTGACAAATTAATTTTTTTTTTCATAATCTAAAGACTTCTCTCTCTCTTCTTTTTGTACAATCATACTACATTCAAATCATACCAATACCTCACTATTTTTCGTTCTTCCTTCCCACAGATTATATGCTTATGATAACAAAGGAAAAGGGAAAAAAAAAAAATAATGAAGTTAGGAAATTTAGGCTCAAATAGTACAATCAAGAACAAAAACCAAGTTTAAGGCTCAAAAAGGGTAACTAAGGATAATTAAATCAAGGTTGGCTTGAAAGGCACAATCGATCCAATAAATTGCCTAAATCACTTTTCTAAACACATGTCATCAAGGATTTCGCCTTAAAGGCCAAATAACGCAAGTTCTATCAAATTCAAATTGTCATTCCACCAACCCTAGTCACACACATATAATAAAATCCAAAATGTTGCATTTTCAAGACATATTAAAAATTCCCCACAAAACTTTTAAATTAAACTCTAAAACAATTGAACCAAGCACACAGTTGAATTCAATTTCCTTTTCACGAGCAAAGACAAAGCAACAACAGACACGAATGATGGTTTAACAATTACACTCAACAACACAGAAAATAACACAACAGACTAAAAACTAAACTAAGCAACGCACAAAACAAAAATAAAATAAAATAAGCTCCCCCCCAACCTTAAGATGCACATTGTCCCCAATGTGATAAAGAAAAGGACAAGGGAAGAGAACTCACCTGACGCCACATCAGTATGGCGGAGGAGGTGGTGGAGGCGGCCACTGGTATGGAGAGTACTGTGGCAGAGGAGTGAAGTAATTCTTATCAGCAGAGCTCATAGTCCACCTTGTTACTAAAGCATTCAACTCCTCAATGTGAACCCACCCATACTCATTTTGTTGGACCATGAAGTCATTATAGTGTTGATTCTGCGCATGATGCGATTGGATTAAGTATTGATTTTGCTGAATAAGGTAATCCAATCGAGCATGCGTGCGCTGCGTGTGCTCATCAATCGGTCCACCAATAGCCAAATTCGAAGGCGGGTTACTGGGACCTGCTTCATCTGCTTCTTCCTCCTCAGCTTGATCAATGTCCACTGTGTCATCAGCCCGGCTGCGCTTATTTTGCTGGCTAGAGGCAGGCGGCGTAAGAGAAGCCGAAGGGAAAGCCGTAAACATAGTCTGATTGATTGCCCCCATTGGCCTCCGGACTAGATCGCTTGGGTAGACTGGTACCTCATAAGTGTTGCATAGGGTCGAGAGAAAGGTACCATGGGCGACACCAGCTGTAGTATTGAATCTGCTGATGTTGCGAATGCTATAGCAAATTATTCGGCCCACATCAACTTTCATTTGGGTCATGATAGCATACACCAACAAGCAGCGCTCTCTATCAATAGAAGACAGACGAGAGGTCGGCAATAAACGTGAACTTACAAAATAAACCCACGCCTTCGCAATTGGATTGAACTGCCACCTGTACAACTCTTTGGGCTTTCCATTATGATACTTGAAACGTGCACCTTCCACACTCAGAACTGCAGCCACAGCATCATAGTCTGACTCATCAAAATGGGCCAACTGCCAACGTTCATCCTCTTGTGCAGACAATGAAGGGAGGCCCAGTAATTGGTTAAATGAATAAGATGTTGTAGGCACCAATTTACCCCTGATAAAATTGTTCTGTTTTGCATCAAGATATGAGAAGTTGGAAAAGAATTCATATATCTGAGAGCAGTTGGCTGATCCCACATAGGTAGAGTCGCAAAAGAAACCCCAATTACGTCGCACTATTTCAGCTTTGATGATATCATAGGCAGGGTTTTGTACAACAGTGGCCTCATGAAGCTTAAATCCCCTTTCCCTTACCACAGATCTCTTATGAATCTTTTTAAACAATTCAACTGTTTCCTTATTGACAAATAGTTTCGTATCATAATTAGCCAGGGCAGGTGGTGTTGGTGGTGGTTGAGTGCGGGATGAGGAGGCTTTCTTTGAGGAGGTACCTTTAGGGGGATTTCTCTTAGGACCCATAGTGTCTTTCAAAACAAGAACAAACTAAACCCCCAAATTGGTTTTCAAGAACTTGAGTACAATTTCCCTTTGGTGTCACTCCCCCAAAACTTTCTGATTAACAAAACCAACAGCCCAACCACTAATTCCCAGAAAAACAATTGGCAAACCCTTTAAACGTCTCACAAGAACAGCATAGAACAATCCACAATACCACAATGAAATCTATTCTCCAATCAAAAGCACTAGAATAGATAGGAGACACTTACTTGAATGGCCCAAAAGTTCTTCTTTTTGTCTCTTTGGCTGATGGAAGTCTCAAGAATTAGAGAGAAAAGGAGGTTTGAGTGTGATGGTAGATTGTGAAAGTGAAAGTGAATGAGTATATGGCTGATTTAGGGCTTTTTACCCCAGATTTCGTACACGGGCCGCGGCATTACTTTGACCATGCCGCGACCCGCATCAATTTTTCAGCCTATAATGCCGCGACATCATAGTATCTATGCCGCGGCCCGCCTCGATTTCCTGGGAAAAACTAGGTTTCAATTCCGCGGCCCTCCTCATCCATGCCGCGGCACGCCCCTAGACTTCCAAATTCGTGGGCCTCTGGAACCCCCAATGCCGCGGAATTATATGGCTATGCCGCGGCCCTTAAGGATTCTCTATTTTTTTGATTTTTTTGAGATTTTTTTTGATTTTTCACGTTTTTCACGATTCAAACAGTCCAAAGATAAACCAAAAATCCATTGTTTACAAATACAAAAGTAAAATAAATAACAAGTAAAACATAGGGTGCCTCCTACAAGCGCTGTCGTTAACATCATTTAGCCGGACGCTGAACCCCTCTTCAGAGAGGCTTCAGAAGGAGGATAGACTTCGCTTGATCAAAACTACCACCCAAGTATGGCTTCAATCTCTGACCATTGACTTTAAAGGAATCACCTGAGTTGCCCCGAACTTCTACAAAACCATATGGAAAAACTTGAACAACAGTGAATGGCCCTGACCATCTTGACTTCAATTTGCCAGGAAACAGTCGCAGTCTTGAATTGAAAAGAAGTACCTGCTGCCCTGGTTGGAACTCTTTTCTGATTAAGTTCTTGTCATGCCAAGCCTTTGTTCTTTCTTTATAAATCTTGGCATTCTCATAAGCCTCATTTCTGAACTCGTAAAGTTCATTCAGTTGCAACAGCCTTCGTTCACTAGCGACACTCCAATCAAAATTCAACTTTTTCATAGCCCAGAATGCCCTATGTTCCAATTCAAATGGTAGATGACATGCTTTACCAAACACCAACGTGTAAGGAAACATGCCTATTGGTGTTTTGAATGCAGTTCTGTAAGCCCAAATCGCATCATCTAACTTTTTCGACCAATTTTTCCTTGAACTGTCAATGGTCTTCTCAAGGATGCTTTTGATTTCTCTGTTTGAAACTTCAGCTTGCCCATTTGATTGAGGATGGTAAGGCAAAGATTTTCGGTGATAAACTCCATAACGAGCCAGCAATGCATCCAGTTGCTTATTCACAAAGTCTTTCCCTTCATCACTAATCAGAGCTCGGGGAGTGCCAAATCTAGTAAAAATATGTTTATGCAGAAAATTAAGCACAGTTTTACCGTCATTGGCTCTAGTTGCTGCAGCCTCCACCCATTTGGATACATAATCCACTGCCAATAGAATATATTCATTGTTGTAAGATGGTGGAAAAGGCCCCATGAAATCGATGCCCCATACATCAAACAGTTCCACTTCAAGAATCCCCTGTAGAGGCATTTCATTTCTCCTCGAGATATTACCAGTTCGCTGACATCTATCACAAGCCTTGACAAAAACATTGGCATCCTTGAATAATGAAGGCCAATAAAAACCACTTTGTAATACCTTAGCCGCCGTTCTTGATGCTCCAAAGTGCCCTCCACATTGTTGAGTATGACAGTGATTAAGAATGGACTGCATCTCTTCTTCAGGAACACACCTTCTGATAATCTGGTCAACACAGTGCCTATAGAGAATAGTTTCCTCCCAATAGTAGTGTTTCACCTCAGAAAAGAATTTCTTTAATTGCTGCTTTGACATCTCAGGAGGCACAATCTTGGCAACCAAGAAATTCACTATGTCAGCAAACCAAGGGACAGCTAAAGTCTCATTTACCCCAAACAACTGCTCATCAGGAAAGTGATCATTGTTTTGCACTGCTTTCTTATTTTCAGTCTCCCCCACCTCAAGTCTAGAGAGATGATCAGCTACCACATTCTCGCTGCCCTTCTTGTCACGAATCTCCATGTCAAATTCTTGAAGCAAAAGAATCCATCTAATCAGGCGAGGCATCACATCTTTCTTTGACATCAAGTATTTGATGGCAGAGTGATCAGTGTAGACAATCACTTTGTTACCAATCAGATATGGTCTGAATTTATCACAAGCAAACACAATAGCTAGCAACTCTTTTTCTGTAGTGGCATAATTCAGCTGAGCATCATTTAGAGTCCGACTAGCATAGTAAATAGACCTGAATACCTTGTCAATCCGCTGTCCCAGAACTACCCCCACTGCGTAGTCACTGGCATCACACATCAACTCAAAAGGCAATTCCCAATTCGGAGCTATCACAATTGGAGCAGAAATAAGCTTTTCTTTCAAGAAATTGAAAGCCCTCAAACATTCATCATTAAAATCAAAGACAACTCCGTTCATAAGCAAATTTGAAAGGGGCTTGGATACTTTAGAGAAATCTTTTATGAATCTCCGATAGCACCCAGCGTGACCAAGAAAACTTCTAACTCCTTTGACTGAAACTGGTGGAGGCAGCTTTTCAATGGTAGAAATTTTTGCTCTATCTACCTCAACTCCCTCACTTGAAATTTTATGGCCAAGAACAATCCCTTCTTTCACCATAAAATGGCATTTCTCCCAATTCAGCACCATATTTTCCATCTCACAACGACGCAGCACGTTCTCCAAGTTACCCAAACAGAGGTCGAATGATGAGCCAAAAACAGAGAAATCATCCATGAATATCTCAATACACCGGTCTACCATGTCTGAAAATATGGCCATCATGCACCGTTGAAATGTTGCAGGGGCATTGCATAGTCCAAATGGCATTCTCCTGAAAGCAAATGTGCCATAAGGACATGTGAAGGTTGTTTTCTCTTGATCCTCTGGTGCAATAGCGATCTGATGATACCGAGAATACCCATCCAAGAAATAGTAGTAGCTATGGCCTGCCAATCTGTCAAGCATCTGATCAAGGAAAGGCAAAGGAAAATGATCCTTCCTTGTTGCCTTATTGAGCTTGCGGTAGTCTATACAAATCTGCCACCCTGTTACAGTCCTTGTTGGAATGAGTTCATTGTTCTCATTTTTCACCACCGTCATTCCACCCTTCTTTGGTACCACTTGCACAGGGCTCACCCATGCGCTATCAGAAATTGGGTAGATTACCCCAACATCCAACCATTTAAGAATTTGCTCCAATACTACTTCCTTCATAGCTGGATTGAGTCTTCTCTGGGCCTCTATGGATGGCTTGCTATTCTCCTCCAATAAAATTTTATGCATCACTGTCGATGGGCTGATTCCTCTAATATCTGCCAAGGTCCACCCAATAACCAATTTATGCTCCCTTAGAACCCTCAACAATTTCTCCAATTCTACCTTTGACAGGTCAGCTGACACAATGACAGGTAAAGTTTCATTCTCTCCTAAATAAGCAAAGCGCAAGAGATCTGGGAGGACCTTTAATTCCAATGACGGTGGCTGCTGAATGGAGGTTAGCGGTTTATCAGTCGCATCTGCTAATTCTTGAAACTTCTTCCAATATGGTAAGAAAGAGTTTATCCAGTTTACACATTCTCTGATCTCAGCATCATCATCATCATCACCCTCATCACCCAATAATACTGCCTCTAAGGCATCACTGCTCATCCTTCTCTTGGAGACTGCCTTTTCTATCACATCCACACTAAAGCAACTGTCACTAGTCACCGGATACTTCATAGACTTGAAGACATTAAAGACCACCTCATCTCCTTGAACTCTAAGCTTAAGCTCTCCTTTGTGAACATCAATAAGAGCTTGGCCTGTGGCCAGAAATGGCCTACCGAGAATAATCGGGACATCTGTGTCCTCCTCCATGTCCAGAACAATAAAGTCAGCTGGAAATATGAACTTATCCGCCTTCACAAGAACATCCTCAATAATACCTCGTGGATGTGTTAACGATCGGTCTGCGAGCTGTAAAGTGACAGTTGTTGGTTTTGCCTCCCCCAAACCAAGTCTTTTAAACACAGATAAGGGCATCAGATTGATACTTGCCCCCAGATCACATAAGGCGTGCTTACATTCAAACTTGCCAATGGTGCAAGGTATGGTGAAACTCCCCGGATCTCTCAGCTTTTGGGGTAACTTCCTTTGTAAAATCGCGCTGCACTCTTCAGTGAGTGCTACAGTCTCATAGTCCTCCATCCTCCTTTTCTTTGACAGAATCTCCTTCATGAATTTAACATAGCTGGGCATCTGCTCCAAGGCCTCAACAAAAGGAATGTTTATGTGTAGCTTTTTAAACACCTCTAGAAACTTAGAAAACTGTTTATTAAGTGTAGTCTTTCTAAGCCTCTGAGGGTATGGAACTCGAACTGGCTGCTCAATAACAACTAGCGGACTCTGTTCTGACTGCTGATGGTCTTCAGTAACCCTTTCTGAATCAGACTGTTCACCCATCTCTTTATTCTGAACCACTGCCTGTGGAGGTCTAGGCTGCTCAGTTTGTTTCCCACTCCTCAGAGTAATTGCCTGAACTTGCTCCTTGGTGTTGACTTCAGTATTGCTGGGCAAATTTCCCTGGGGTCTGTTATTGAGCATATTGGCCAACTACCCAACTTGTGTCTCAAGGTTTCGAATAAAGGATCTGGTCTCAGTCATAAATTGAGTCTGAGTATTAGTGAGAGTCAACAAGGCAGCTTGCAGTTCATTAGGCCTCTCAGGTTGAGGCATTGATTGTTGAGGCCTAGGCTGTTGTGATGATGAAACTTGATGCATAGGTGGCTGAGGCATGTTATTCTGAAATTGGCCCTGAAACTGAGGTTGTTGGCCTTGATTATTCTTCCACGAAAAATTTGGATTTGTAAGTATTGGAGAATGGGTTATTGAGTGGCCTTTGTAAATTTCCCACTGCTTGAACTTGAGCATGATCCATTGGGGTGTTATTATTCATACAGATAGGGCACTGATCGATAGAATGAGCACCACCACGCATTTCACACCTCACTGCCATCTGAACCGCATTAGCAGATACACTGCTCTGTTGTAACTGCTTTGTCAAAGAGGCTACTTGCGCTGTTAGAGCAGTGATTGCATCCAACTCATGCACCCTAGCTACCTTTCTGACTCTTGATGATCTTTCCTCAGACCACTGATGATTGTTTGTGTCCATGTCCTCTAGCAGCTCATAAGCACCAGTTGCACTCTTGCTCATAAAAGTGCCACCTGCTACAACATCAATAATGGTTCTGGTTGTAGGACATAAACCATTGTAGAAATTCTGTACTAGCATCCACTGTTCAATGCCATGATGAGGACATCTTCTCAGGAGTTCTTTAAACCGTTCCCAAGCTTCATACAGTGATTCTCCGTCATTCTGGCAAAAGTTATTGATCTCTCCCCTCAATTTAGCAGCTTTGGACGGAGGGAAGAATTTAGACAAAAATTTCTGAGCTAGATCTTGCCAGGTGACAATAGAATTTGGCTGCAGCGAGTTCAGCCAACTTTTGGCTCTGTCCCTCAGAGAAAATGGGAAAAGCCTCAGCTTAATTGCATCGTCACTCACCCCATTATATCTGAAGGTTCCACACAACTCCAGAAAATTGGACAAATGGGTGTGAGGATCTTCAGAAGGTAACCCATTGAATTGCACAGAGGACTGCACCATTTGTAGAATAGCGGGCTTGATTTCAAAGTTGTTGGCCTCTACAGTTGGTGGGCGTATACTATTTTGTACTCCCGTCAGAGTGGGCAGTACATAATCCCTCAGGCTCCTCTCAGCATTGTTCTGAGCCTGACCCCCTTGTACAATTCCAGGAATTAGAACATTCCTGCCATCCCCTTCATTTTGTGCCATCTTCACAGATTTCTGGGCCTCCCTCTTGTTCTTTCTGACTTGCTTGCAAGACTTTTCAATCTCAGGATTCAGAGGAACAAGTGTGTCTTTTCCTCTTCTGCCACGCATATACCAAAATTCACCTGAGATAGACAAATTAAGCTACTAAACAGATTAGAAACAAGAGAAATTAAAATCAAATTAGAATAAAAATTAATTAGACTGATATTGATAATTATTTTCAGTCCCCGACAACGGCGCCAAAAACTTGTTGCGATATTTTTTTGCTATGCAAGTGCACACAGTCGCAATTCGTAATAAAATGGTAAAACCAAGTATCGTCCTCAAGGTCTGATTTATCAATTACCAGTCAATTAATTTCTTGTTCTATTTGATGAATTGAAATTCTTGATTTTTTTGTAAGTGCAGCAAGAGAAACTATAAAGTGCAGAAAAAATAATTGAAATTTGAATGGAATAACAACTAATAGAAATTTTTTTAATTTAATCACTGAGAAACAATTAGGATATTCAATCTCATCAACTATCCTCCCTATTATTCCCTATGCAAAGTGTGAATTCTTCTTCTTTTTACCTAATTCAATTAACAAGTTGATACAGCAGCCTATAATCATACTATGAATTATAAACTCAACCTAGGTGACAATTTCCTATATTTATATGGTAAATTGAACCACAAAGGTAGCATTAATCTCGACAACTTAATAACAGTTACACAATTAATTCAGATACTTTCGTTATAAATTAGAATTATGTCCAATATAACCACAGCAGAATTAAATCTCACTTCTCAGATTTTGACTTAAAAACATATGTATATGACTAAAGATGGCCAATCAATAATCAATCTATAAAAACAGGTTATATGGAATTGAAGAAGATTGAAGAAGAAGAATATTAAAATTGCATTAGTTCATAACAGGGATTCAAGTGATTCAATTAAACATCCTAAACAGAAAATTAGTTCATAGTCATAATGCTAATCACAACAAAAATTAAAGATAACATCAAGAAGAAGAAGAAAAACATGTAGAAAATACTCTAAGCCTGAGCCTTCAAACCAGCACTTCTCCCTCGTCCGTAAGTATATGTTTTTTTCCTCTATTTCGCCAAAATAAAACCTAGGACTTCAAATTTTAAAGAGGCGGGCCGCAGCTTTACATACACTAAGCCGCGGTCCGTGTCCAATTTCCTGGGCAAAAGGCCCTCTCCATGCCGTGGCTCGCGTCGACGAGTTCTGGGAAAAATGCCCATCTATGTCGCGGCTCTCTCTAGCCATGCCGCGGCCCGAGGATTTCCTTAAAAACAAAGGTTCTGTTTCCCACCTAGCCGTGGCTCCACTTTGCTCATGCCGTGGCTCTTAAGGGATTTCTCAATTCTTCAAGTTTTCATCCCAAAAATTCACCAACACTTCCAAATTATGTTGAGAACCATTCTTTATCGAAATATGATGAAAAACTTGGTTATTTCTTCCCTTTCTTTGGCATTTTCTTCCACGTGCTCAATTCTTCCTGATATTCACAAAGACAGACAAACAAAGCATAAATCCGCACTAAATGAAAGAAAAACGAAACAAAAGACTACTAAAAACAACACCAAAACATGATAAAACTAGACTCAACAGTGATCCCCGTCCTTTCAAATTCACCACGTTTTACACATGTGTCTTCCATTAATTGGTGAGTCTGTATCACTCGTGCCTTTCAGATCTGGAAAGAATCTTTTGATCGTCACAATGACCGATGGGTGTCAACGTAATTTCGGAGGTGTCCCGTCTGTATGAGTGAATTTGATAGGGTACTCGAGTCGGCTGTTTAATGCCACTTCACCATCTAGGACCATTGGATGGGGATAACCTTGAAAATTTTAATGTAGACTGTTGGATCAGGTAGGCGTGGATCATGGATTGAGGAATCCACGATCTGGTGCTCGATTGGGCTAATTAAAGCCTCTGCGTTTTCCAGGACCGTTGGATGGGGATAGTCTTGAGATCCCTATTATGAACCGTTGGATCAAACAATGGATTTTTGCCCTATAAATACCTTGACAATTTCATTTCCAATTTTACACATTTTTCATATTCAGAGCCAAAACAAAAGCTTTTTATGTCCCAATTTGCCGACGAACTTCTCCGGCGATTAGTTCATTTCCGTACCTGTTTGTTTCCGACCTGGCCTCTTTTCGTTCAACCATCAGACGATTTTGTCCCGGTTCAACCACTAGATGACTTGCTGCACCACATTCTCAGATCTAAGGCTGAGATTCTGCCGACCCTGTTGCCGGAGACTTTACAAATTTCAAACACAACACCTCTCAGTAAGTTTTCTGGTCATTTTGTTCTCTGTTTATTTTTTTTTTCTTTTTTGACTGTAATGTTATTCCTGCGACCATAAAACTGTTAGGGTCGTGACCACCGTGTAGGGTGGTTCTAGGTAGGATGGTGTACGTTTGCACTGTAGGTTTTCTAGGTGATAATTCGTCTAGTTGTCCCGGATCACTTCGGATGTTCTAAGATCGATTCGGGGGAGTTAGAGAAAACCTCTAATTTTTAGTTCTCGACAAAAGTTCTTGGAATCTTCATTGATCCCGAACATGGGTCCGGAGGGGACTTCTCCAAGCAGTTTTAGGAGAACCTTCGTACCTTACTAATTTTTTTGATTTTTGTGCTGACTGCTTGGTTTTTGTTTCCTTTGCTGCTTCCAGGTCCCTGATCATGAGTCGTGGTGTCACCCTTCATCTGGAAGACTTCATTCATTCGGGCCCCATAGTCTTGGAAGGGCACAAACATCCCACAGGCAATACATGGGAAATGGACGGGGAGAGAAAGGAGTACCAGAACTATCGAATGTTGGATGCTCTAGAGAAACACCTGGGAGTGAAATCGACTCCAGGACTCTTCTACAACCGACTAGCCTGGAAGGAAGGGAAGGCCCATACTGGCGTAGGAGAGTTCGGGGCTTGGAGCATAGGCCATATCAGTGCGGGAGCTATGCTCCCGCTTCATAACTATTTCGCGCGATTCCTCAAGTTCGTGGGGATCACGTCGTTCCAACTTCTACCCCAAGCATACAAGATGCTCGCAGGATGGCGCATCTTTTGCACGTCAAAGGAGGTCCCGGTGCCTACCCCCGCGAAGGTGTTATATTTTTACAAGCTGGAGTCGTAGCTTAACGCTAAAGATAAGACCTAGGATGGATTTTACAGATTGAAACCCCGTGGTAACTATCCGGCTCCATTTAGCACCTGGAAGCACCCCCGGATGTCAGATATTATTGGTTTATAACATCCGGGTTCCTCCTGGAGAAGAACCCCACATTGGTACTGGACTTTCAGCGCGTGGGTGAGTCGCTTTTCTTCCTTGTTTGCTCAACTTTTTATTTTTATTTATGTATGCTTCCCACTCATGTTCCTAGAAAACAGGACCGTACGCCCAGACCCTCCTCACCAAATCCATCCTCGACCGTAAGAAGTACTATGCCACCCTTAGCACCGAGGAGCTGGACATGGGGGGCTTCGTGACCACAGACAATCTTCGACTGGTTAGGATGCTTGCCGCCAACTAGACGATAGATGCCCATAGCTTTCGGGGGCTGCAATGTTAGAGGGATCCCACCCTGAGGGAGAAGTTGGCCCTCGTTCACATCGAGGCATGGAGGCCGTGACCAGGGTGGACGCGGAGAAGAAGAAGAAAGAGCACGCTTGTCAAGCGGAGAGGGTCGCGTTCGAACAACTAGAAGCCCTTCTCGAGGGGACTCAGCCAAACACTGGAGCTCTTGGAGCTAGCATTTTAGGGCAAGGTAACTTGCCTCTGATTTTTACTTATGCTCCATATTTTGAGGACTTAGTTAGGGATAGGCTACGATACCGGGATTACTTGACCGAGGCCATTAGAGAAGTGGGGCTTCCTTGCCCCATTGTTATAGATACATTAACCTTCATGTATTCGTTCGGGTTCTTACAATACAATAAATTTTTGGACCTGGATGACATGGGGGACATAATTCACTTTTTTTCCCTAGGGGAATTGAGTCATGCCAGTTCTTTAGATAAGGGTTCGTCTCGGAGGACTTTTGTAATGCACCAAAATCCCTAATGAGGTTTAATGGTCAAATTAGTAGGCTGGGAAGGCCATAATTGATTTATTATGTCATTAAACTATCATGTGCATGTTTATGTGAATTATATTATTATATGATGATAAATGCATGCATGTGGGTCCACATTTCATTATAGGGGCATTTTGGTAATTTGGTCTGTTGAGGGCATATTTGTATACTTTCATGCATGTTGGTGAACTATTGTTGATGCCATATTATAATGTGGATTTGTTCAAGCTATTTGGCATGAGACGATCTTTGAATACCAGTTATTGGTTTGGTCATAACTGGGTTGAATTCGGGGCTCGGGGTGAGTCTCGGGGTGATTTGATGATTAGAGCATTACCGGGAATTAAAGGGTAATAAAATATGAATTTATAAGTATTTGAGAATAATGGAAATTGGAGGGCGTTAATTATGATTAATGAGATAAGCGGGAAAAGATGGTATTGCCCTTGGGGGTTGTTAAGAGATGAATTAAGCATGGGGGGTATTTGGTCATTTGACCTAGGCTATATATAAGTTGAAGGCTGTGGAAGGTTAGCCAAAACAGAGCCTTGTCTTTCCTCCCTCACGATCATCATTTTTTCCCTTTTCTTTTCCTTTGAATCTTGAAGCAAGTTTAGGGATTCAAACTTGGAGATTGAAGCTTGAGGTCTTGGCTAGTGTTTAGCCATTGAGGAGGTTTCAATTCAAGCTTAAGATAAGGTTTTAGTTCAAGTTTATGGTTCCTTGCTCTGTTTTTATGATAGTTTTGAGATTGGAGTTTTGATCATTGAAATGGGAATTTGATGAGGTTTTGATTGGTTTAAGGCTTAGGTTTTGTTGGTTATATGGTGGATAAGTTGTGGTAATAGTTGGTAACTTTGCTTTGTGATATTGGGAGTGTTTTAATGAGGTTTTGAAATGAGTTCGAAGGGGAAAAATAGGGGTTTTTGGCTGAGTTTCGGGTGGGGTTGCGACTTTGTTCTAGAGCGTCGCTGCCCAAGCTTGTTGAAGAGGAAGGGTGGAGCTGAAGGGTCGTTGGGCCGCGACATGGTGAAGGAGGGCCGCGACCCGTGTTGGGGATTGAAGGGTGGCCGCTTCTGTTTGAGGAGGCGGGCCGCAGAATGGTGGTGTAGGGCTGCGAGCCTTAGTGGCATTTTGGCTAAAATTGAGTTTTTGGCTTGGGAAATCAAACCTTAGGCCTCGGGATCATTCCTACTACCCGGTTTAGTAGGATTCGATGTCCCAGAGGCTAGGTCTTGGTCTGGGAACCTTTTGTGATTCATTTTATTGATGGAATCCCATAATTGGTTATGACCAGGTGACCGTCAAGGAACTAAAAGGTTGATCGTTCTCAAGGGTCATTCTTTTACTAATTCTCGCTTGAACCAGAGGTAAGAAAATTGTACCCCATATGTGACATGCACGATTATTAATGTGGCATGTTGGGTGTTTAAATGTGGTCATTGATTGCATATCAAATGCTTAGCAAATCTTGCTTACTTGTGAATGGCACTGACTTATTAGTCAGAATTGGCAATGGTGTCAGAACTGACTGTGAAGTTGTGACTTACTAGTCAAGTTCGACAGTAGTACTAAGCATTGGTCGTATGTTATTGACCTATGAGATATGAACGACATTGTAACGCCCTGGATAACCAAGACCGTTACACTGTGTGTTTAAAATAATGCAAGACTTGCTAACCAAGTCATTTAGATAAAAATGTGAATCTAAGTCATAAACAGGTTAGGTTTAAAAGATTTTCGTCATAAACAAATAATTTTCATTAAAATAAATGTTTGGTACATGGGATCCCAAATCAAGGTTTAAATGACATGTTTACAAGATTTCCAAAAGTTATAAATAATCAAGGCCACTCTAATGGAAAAATACACATTTTAGGTTTCCATCCCTGAACAATCCCTCGACCATGGCGGCCGAGTAGCTGACAATGTATACCTCGCCCCCAGAGCTCTCCAACCCATGGTTGATTCATCTTACCCTTGCCTTTACCTGCACCACGAAGCACTTGTGAGCCGAGGCCTAGCAAGAAAACTATAACATCATAGAACAATAAATATCGATAACCAAATAATTCACAAAGCATAACCAAATGATTTACAAGACATTAATCAATTATCCAGCAATGCATTGCATTCACCTAATCAGTGATAACAATCGATAAATCAACAATCTAACATCTAGATATTCAGTAAATCATATTCATCAAGTTAACATCAATACACATATCATGTATGACTAGGGTCAACGCCCTTAGTCCGTACCCTCTGTTAAACCCACTGTCTTTGGCTCACTTAGGCCAAGCCCAGTGTTCAACCCACTAACTCTAGTCCGCTTAAACTGAGCTCAGTGATTATTAAGTTGTCCTCAGGTACCAGTGGCTAAGCCGCGTCCTGTGCGCCAATATTAATTCCGGCACTCTTAGGCCGTTTATTTCATGTTCACATGGCATAATACCATCATACAATATTGCATACAAATATAGGGAACCCTTAGTCCGAACATAGTCACACAACCGAGTGCAGTTTTCTTACCTTTAATTCCGAGTTCTTTGATTAAGAAAGAAGACCCTCAAACATGATCCTTCCCCGAGCCCTAGCGTACGCCTAGTCACAACCATGATAAAGGATTCCATCAATAATAAGTGATCAAAGGTTTCCAGACCAAGTTCTAGCCTTCGAGACATCAAATTCCACCAATCACGATAGTGGAATCGATCCCAAGCATCCTAGGTTAAGTTCTCGCAACTTAAACCTCCTCAAGGCCAAAAATGTCTTTAAGAGCCGCGGCCCTATGCCCTCCGTGCCGCGACTTGCCTCCACCCCAACCAAAGGTCCAGCCTTCCAAAACAGCACACACAGGCCGCGACCCTAAGCTTCCCATGTCGTGGCCCACCCTCCTTCCTGGCACAAATATTCTTTAGAGGGTCGCGACACACCAAGAGCAGAGTTGCGGCTCGACCCCTTTGAACCCAGAAAAAATCCCCATTTTCAACAACCAAACCTCACTACATTCAACCCAAAACCATCCCAATAACATATTTTAATTGTCACAGTAGTTCTAATATATTCCCAGCAGCAAAACCCATAGGAAAACTAGCCTAAAGACTCATCAAAATCACACTTCAATCCTTGAAACCCAAAAGCTCATAAACCTCCTAAAACAACCAGAAATTCATAGAATTCAAGTGCTAAACCATAATTAAAAGCTTACAACAAATCCACCTAGTAGTTGTTTAGCTAATCCCCAAGTCCTTAGCCTCAATTCAAGTGATTCCTAGCCTAAGATTCCACCTTAGCTTCAAAGGTTAGCTTGAGAGAGAGTGTTTCTAGAGGAAGCAAGAGTGAGAAAGAGAATAGTCGGTTCTGGCCAAATTCTATCTGTTTCTTGGTTTTGTTTTATCTAACTTAAGTTAATCCCAAAGCTCGGGGTACCAAAAACGTCCCCGATGGCAGAATGATAAATTTCCCCAATCTTTCCTCCTAAACTCTCTAACTTCAAATATATCTCTGATTATTTATTTTCATAACCCAATAACCCAAATAAATGTCTATTACCCAAAATACCCCTTGACTCACCCCGAGTCGGGTACCGGGTCCCGTTGTGACTTTCCCGCTAGCTTGCTCCCTAGGATCGCCTCGTGTCGTATGCTGCAAATATATCCACATAATAATGTGGTCTCAATAGTTTATCACAAATAATTACATTTATGCCCTTAACACGCCAAAATTACAATTATGCCCTTACAAGCTAAACAGGACCCACATGCTTATCTAATACTCATAAACATGCATTTCACATATCCATATAGTCATAGGATCATGCATATCACATAATCATGCATCTTATCAGTAATTCACATAACTACCAATTATGCCATCTCGGCACACTAATCAAGGCCCTTAAGCCTTACTAGTAATTTTGGGTCGTTACAGGCATAAGCGTCATGAACGCAGAGCCGAAAAGATTAGATCTAATCGACATCAGCATTGAATGACTCATCATGAGCCTTAATGCCGGATCAACCCCAAGTTCGATGAAAACTAAAACCGCTTGTCTAGTTCCATGACTAGTCACTCAAAGCCAGGGCCAGAAGGCCCAGGTGACTCCATTGTCACATGGCTAAGGGTATGGAACCAACGGTAGTGATTCCATGATCACTCATTTGGTTTACATTAGTGAATTGCTCATCAGTCACTCACCTAGTTTAAGCTAGTGACTCGATCACTCATTTGTAAAGGGTGCGGAACCCACATTAGTGACTTTTACATCTGTCACTCATCTGTTTAGGGCTATAAGTCCTGGATGATTATCATGATCATCATTTGATATTATATACATGCAGTAATGAGTTTTCTTGTTGGGCTTTGGCTCACGGATGCTATGTGGTGCATGTAAAGGGAAAGAAAAGCTCATCCAGCCTTGAGTGGAGAGCTTAGGTGGCGATGTGTACATATGCGGCCGCTTGACCACCACGGCCAAGGAGTTCTCAGAGGAACTAGGGGGATAACCCTATTTTTGCCGCTTAGGTTGGCGGGTTGTAAATTTTACACTGTAATGACCATTTTGGATTGAAAATAACTTGTAAACGTTTTTTATGGGCCCACGAACAGTTTTATGTTTTAAATAAAATATATCCTTTCCTTTTTTATTGTTTTTTTTTACCTTAACCTATTAATAACACCTAGATGCACGTTTATAACCAAAGAACTTGATTAGCGAGTTAAGCACAATTCAAATTTCACAGTAACGGTCTTGGAGTAACCAAGGCGTTACAACTTTAGACCTTAATGTTTCCCTTAATTTTTGGTTTCCATCCCCATTCGTATATTTTGCTGACTAGTTTATGTTTGTCTATTTCAGGTGATCTAGAAATGTCTAACCCCGTGGCCAAGATAAAGAAAATGAGTGAGGCCAGGGAGGCCGCAACCAAGGCATCGGCAAAGAGGGCCACCAAGGGTCAGGCCAAGAAAAAGTGATAGAGTTGATACTCGGGGATTCGAGGCCAGACTCTAAAGTTTTTTAGAGGGCTCCAGCTGCAAGTATCCTCCCGGTGGCGCGCATCAAAACGTTCGCGTCCCCGTTCGCTCCTCTCCAAGTTATCAATTTGGATCAGGAGCCTTCCGGAGGAGGAGAGACGATCAAGAGGAAAGCCGACCCTGTTGTGGCCTAGTCCCCAAAGCGGACCAGGAGGCCCAAGACCAAGGACCTTCCCTTGGTCGAGGAACACTCCTCATGGGAGAGCGTGATCATCACGTCCCAGATTTCGGATGCGCCGAGGCTTCTTGTCATTCCTTAGGGCTTCCTCCCTGCCTTTCTTTTTGTAATTGTACTAATTTTATGGACGCGGATGCATCCTAGACAGTGTTCATCATACGTATTGTTATATATTGACTTTATTTTTCGCACAATGATTTCCCTTTTACATTCATCTGTTTTTCCTCGAAATTCACTAAGTGTTTTATCACTCTGCATGAATTTGGCACGAATGTTGGGTCTTAGTTCCAACGGCCGGGACCACTAGGGAAATGTAAAAGATATTTAGCTTGTCCTGAGACCCATGTTCGGGTCTTGACGGCCTGGACCGTTTTGGACTTGTCAATATAACTTAACTGATTTACCCTGACTTTATAGTTCAAGCTCCAAAGACTTGGACAGTTAGAAATTTCTTTTAGATATGATTTAATTAGCTAACTAATTCTGAACCTGATGTTTAGGTCCCAAATGCCTGGACCATTAAGGAGTTAATAACAGTCGTCTGATTTATTTGTCCTGACTCTGGTGTTCAGGTTCCAACGTTCTGGACCATCGGAAATTAGTTGATTAGCTTATTTCGAACCTAAGGTTCAGGTTCCAATGGCCTGGGCCATTTATAAGACTAATTTTAAACAACTTAAAACTAAAACTCATGTTCCAATGTTTCTGGGCCATTATAAAGGAATCATGAATAAAGATTTGGTTATCCGGGATGACGTTAGGTCTGGACCAAGTTTTAGGTGTTTGGTTTCGAACCCCCCCGGACGATGTATGTCCGGGTTCGGACTCGGCTATGAGCCTTACGTCCTATTGGGTTTCGAACCCTCCGAACCATGTATGTCCGGGTTCGGACTAGGCTTTAGCCTTGCGCCATATTGGGTTTTGAACCCTCTGGACCATGTATGTCCGGGTTTGGAATGGGCTTTGAGCCTTACGTCTTATTAGGTTTGAATCCCCCGACCATGTATGTCCGGGTTCAGACTGGGCTTTTAGCCTTGCGCTCTATTGGGTTTTGATCCCCCCGGATCATGTATGTCCGGTTTTGGACTGGGCTTTGAGCCTTACATCCTATTGGGTTTTTAACCCCTCAGACCATGTATGTCCGAGTTAGGACTGGGCTTTGAGCCTTGCATCCTATTGGGTTTTGAACCCACGACCATGTATGTCCGGGTTTGGACTGAACTTTGAGCCTTGCATCCTATTGGGTTTCAAACCCCCTAGACCATGTATATCCGGGTTAGGACTGGGCTTTAAGCTTTATGCATCCTATTGGGTTTTGAACCCCCCGGACCATGTATGTCCGGGTTAGGACTGGGCTTTGAGCCTTGCGTCCTATTGGGTTTTGAACCCCTCGTACCATGTATGTCTGGATTAGGACTGGGCTTTCAGCCTTTCGTCCTATTTTGTTGGGAGTTGGGTTTGGCACCCCGTCTATACGTGTAATGCCCCAGATTCCCTATTGTGGTTTAGCGGCTAGATTTGTAGGCCGGGAGGGCCATAATTGCTTAATTACGCTATTAAATGTGTTTATGCATATTTATGAGAATTATATTATAATATAATGTTACTTGTATGCATATCGATGTTATGCGTTGAGACCACATTATGATGTGGGTTTGCTCGAGCTATTTGACATGAGACGATCGTAGATTATTGATTAGCGGTTTAGTCACAACAGGTTTAAGTGTCGGGACTTGGGTTGAGTCTCGGGGTGATTTTGATGATTAGAGCGTTACCGGGAGATAAAAGGTAAGGGGATGTGAATTATTGGTGTTTATGATTTTCGAGAATAACGGGAATTGGAGAGCGTTAATTATGATTAACAAGTTAGGAGGAAAGTACCAAAAATGCCCTTAGGAGCCTTTAGAAAGTATTAATTGACCTAGGGGTAAAATGGACATTTCACCCCTAGGATAGATATAACACTTGTTGGCTGAAGAAAATAATGAAAACAGAGTATGGAAAAAGGAGTTCTCCCGTACCTTCTTTTCTTCATTTTTCTTTGTGGTTTTTGAGTCAACTTTGAGGATTCTAGCTTGGGAAGCAAGCCTTGGGAGTTTGGGAGTGTGTTCCACTATTGAAGAGCTTCATAAGCCAAGCTTTGGGTAAGTTTCTAACCATAGTTTCTCTGGTTTGCTCTGTTTTGGTTTTGTTTTGCAGCTGAAATGTTTAGGGTGAATTCATGGGTTTTGTTGGGAGTTTTGGCTAGGGTTCCCATGCTTGTGATGTTTGGGGTGTGTTGGGATGGTTTTTGGGTTCATTTGGCATCAAGAATAGGCTTTGGAAGCTTGGAGATCGAGTTAGAAACGAAGGAGATGAAGAAGGTCGGTTCAGGGATGTTTTGGGCTGGAGGTAGCGCTACAGTGCCCACCCTAGGGCGCTATAGCGCTCCTCAGGAGGGTTTTTGGCCTTTGGGAGGTTCTGAGTAGAGCGCTGTGGCGCTAGGGGTTGAGCGCTGTAGCGCTACCCTGTTCCTTCTAAACCCCGTTTTGAGTGTTTTTAAGGGTTTTTGACTTGGGGTTTCAATCCTTAAGGCCCGGGATCGATTCTACCCACCGTGTGGGCATGTTTCGAGGTCCCGAGGATGGTGCTTAGGTTAAGACCCTATTATTGTGGATTCTCATTAATGGAGGTTATAATTGGTTGTGATTAGGTAACCGCTAAGGAACTAAAAGGTCGATCGTTCTCAGGGGTCGTCTTTATCATATTTCTTGCTCGAACTTGAGGTAAGATAACAGTGTATGGATACAGTTGCACCCTGTACAGGTATACGACATGCATGGTTTGATATTGAGGCATGTTGGTTGATATATGTGAACGTGGATTGCATATTAAATGTTAATGAATACTGATTACCTGTTCGAGACACTGACTAGTCAGGGACCGACTCTAAAGTCGATGATCACGCATTGAATGGCTCTACGGCATTAATGCGGGACCGGCCCTAAGGTCGATGAACTTATAAGCGCTTGCCTGGTCTACGACCAGATGACTATAGCCAAGGTATATGACCCTGGTGACCGTTTGTCACGTGGCTAAGGGACGTTGTCCATAGTTTCGACCTTAGAGTCGTGAGGAAGGTTATGTTGGTGACCAATCACCATGCACCTGTTCTGAACATGCTTATGAAAGAAATCACCTATCAGTTAAGCCCTGGTGACCCTATCGTCGCATGGCTAGAGGGAGCGATGCTCATTAATGTGACTTTTGGCTAATGTCACCTATTTGTTGGACTGATAGTCCCGAACGGTTATTATGATCGTTGTTGATATTATATCATGTTTTATTATGTTTTCTTGCTGGGCCTTGGCTCATGGGTGCTATGTGGTGCAGGTAAAGGAAAGGAAAAGCTTGGCCAGCCTTGAGTGGAGAGCTTGGGCCGATGTGATGTACATACAGGGCCGCTTGACCGCCACGGTCAAGGAGTTCTCAGAGGGACTAGGGGTTTACCCTATTTTTGCCGCTTAGGCCAGCGGAGTTTGTAAATATTGGAACTGTAGTGACTCTTTTGTATTACGAACTACTTGTAACTATTTTGAAAGGCTCATGAGCAGTTTATTTATTTAACGAAAAGTACCCTTTCCTTTTTGCTGGTTTTTCACCTTAACCTGATATTAACACTTAGATCACGTTTTTAACCAAAGGACTCGGGTAGCGGGTCAAATTTCCGGTTCACCGTAACTGTTCTGGGGTAACCAAGGCGTTACAATACGAATCTGGATCACGACTAAGCTCTGAACTTTGCATCCTGTTTTGTTTTTATTCCTAGACTTACTTGTATAGATGGTAATAGCCCCCCAAGTGATCGAAGAGTGTAGTCTTAGGTCACTTGTTTGTGTAAAATATTAAGACGGACGTGAAATTTTTCTTTCCTTATAATATTTCTTATGATGTTTTGCATACACCATTTTCATTAAATAAGAAATCACCCCGGGGCATACATTGTAAAAAAAAAAGATTTAGACAGGAAACTGAATCTTATCCTCCCAAATACTGATAGTACTGGCGGAGGTGTTCTCCATTCTAGGCCCTTGGGGCCTCCGTCCCGTCTAGTCGCCTCAAGCGATACATTCCCTGACATATTTCGTTTGTTCCTTCCCAGTTTGGTCTCTGAACCCCCACTCCTGGATCTTGAGTTGTAGGGAAGACTCTTAACTAGATCGCCGGTTTCGAACCTCCAACTCTTAACTTTAGAGTTAAAGTGCCTGGCAATCTTTCCTTGGTACATCTTCAGTTGCACTTGTGATTCTTCCCGGATCTCTTCAATGAGGTCTAAGGATTCTTGGAGTAAGGTGTGGTTCTGGATGGGATCATATGTGTCCCGTCCGTAGGATGGGACCGCCATTTCTACTGGGATGACCGCTTTGTATCCATACACCATAGAATAGGGAGTATGTCCAGTTGATGTTCTTTTTATGGTCCGGGAGGAAGGTGACTTGGATCCATGTTTTCCTCTTCAAGAGGCTCCTCACGGACCATGAAGATTGCTTGGGCAGAGATGTGATAGCACTTCCGGGTACTCTTCTGATCTTCTTGTACAGTCCTCACTCCTCCATTATCGCATGGGAATTTCATGTAGAGGTGGCACATGAAGGTTATGACGGTGAAATCGACCAATGCGGACGATCAAAAATAATGTTGTAAGCGGCAGGGCAGTCCACCACTAAGAACGTACAAAATTTGAACAAGCCCTAAATCTCGTCCCCAACATCACGAGTAGTTGAATATTACCCATCGAGAGCAATGAATCCCCGTTGATGCCGTAGATCTGTGTTGGGCACGAAGGAGAATCTACCTCGGTCAAACCAATTGCGGTGAAGGCCGACTTGAACAATACATTGACAGAGCTTCCGTCATCCACCAACACTCGAGATACCTTTTTGTTGGCTATTTGGGAATCACTGACCAATGGGTCATGATGCAGGAAATGGACGTTCCGAGCACCCTCTTCCGTGAACGTGATGGGCAGGTTCATTAACTTCAGGCGTTGGGCCGGAGTCTGGACCAAGACGCATCCTCGTGGTCGTGACCGTGATCGAGTTCACTGAGGTATCACTTTTTATCATTCCGGAATGGTCCTCCCAGATGCGGGCCTCCTGATATGGTGGCTACGTGGCCTTCTACCTGTGGAGGCGCGGTTCCAGGAGCATACGACATTCCGGGCCCATGTGTTTGCACTATTGGGGCCCCCTGGGGGGCCTGTGCTCCCGAACTTGGAGTGCACCTTCCGTGAGGAGGTTGGTATGACACAAGTGCACCTGGGGCCATAGGTTGTCTGGGAGTGACTAGCAGTCCCAGAACTCCTGTCTGCATCCTTATCCATTGGTTGAGATTCCCCAATTTGATCAGGTTTTTGATTTCGTCCTTCAACTGACAACATTCTTCGGTCGAATGAGCCACGTCCTTGTGGTAAGCGCACATTTTTCTGGTGTCCCTTGAATTCTTTCCCCCCTTTGAACATGGGGGTTGGCTTATGGTAATGGACTACGTTGCCCGTTGCCAGGTAGATATTTTCCCGGGTGTCCACTAGGTTTGTATACTCCGTGTACTGAGGCTCGTACCCCTTTTTTGCCTTTTTTTTAAAAAACTCGGATTGGTTCTGACCTTTGGCTGATCTCTTTCCCAGGGAGGGATTCATGCTTGTCTCAATTCCTCCGGCTTGAGGAGGTTGGGCTCCACTGGGAGCGGCATTGTACCCCACATGTGCCACTACATACTCAGAAAATGTGGCTGACGGAGCCGGAGCATACCCCGTTGAAGTGGTCCCATAGACCGTCGAGGTCATGAATGACATCTCATGGGTCCTCGCAGATCCGAACACCGCTGGGGGTGTCGGATAAAGATTTGCCAGCCACTGCGTTTCGTCTTCGGGGAAGGTTTGGGCAGTCGACTAGATTGTCGGCTGCCACCCAAAGGCTTAGATTCGGGCCTCCTCCCAGTTGATGAAATTGTGTGCCCTCCTGATGAACTCTTGAAAGGTGGCCGCCTTGCTACGCTGCATGTTGTCCCAAAGAGGGGATCCAGCTCTGATCCCAGATTGGAGAGCCACCGAGCGATGTCTGTCATCCACTTTAGTTTTTGAGGCTTCCTCCGTGAAGCGCTGGATGTATGCCCTAAGGGTCTCCGTAGGATGTTGTTTGACATTGGCCAGTGCACTGATTTGCATGTCCATCTTCATGGCGGCCACGACTGTGGGTCCAACTAGAGTGATCGAGAAACATAATCATTTGTCGTTGTCATAAACGTGAGCCACGATCATCAGGCGGTTGTAGTGGGACAATTGATCCCTGGGGTCCGCTTTCCCGGTATAGTTGGGTTGGTTCGGCATCTTGAACCCCTTTGGTAGCATAACTTCCAGTATGTGCTTGGCGCATGGCTCATTTTTTTCTTCTTTGGAATGAGAACCTCCACCTTCTTGTTTTCGGACCAAGCGATCCATGAATTTTTTAAGAGTGGCCAACTGTTCAATGAACTGTTTGGCCATTCCATCGTCCAAGGGGACTCTCTCGTTCCTCCTGTCGTTAAGGTTATTCCTCAAGTCGCCTTTGCGGGAGCGAATCTTTTCCTTCCGGGCATTAAGGCCATCGCACAAGTCTATCCGGAAAGTATCGTCTCCCGAACTGATGGCTTCTGGCTCTTCCTCGCACTTGTGTCCTCCGTGATCTTTGTTCACGGAAGAACTGGGACAGAAGCACTGTTCCCGTTCGTTCTGTCTAGGGTCATTTCGGGGCCTGACACTAGGGGTGGAAATTTGGGTCACGACACGATACGAAAATAAATAGGTTTGGGTGACACGTTCAATAACCGTGTTCGTGGTTGAGTTTTTGACACATTCAATAATCATGTCGTGTTTGTGTTTACATTAATTGTGTCGTGTCATAATCGTGTTGTGTCATAATTGTGTCAACACGATAACACGAATAATTATCATAGGTTTTATGATTTTTTCATATAGTTACGATAAATTGTATCAAATTCATGTTGTGTCATGACAAAAATAATCGCATCATAATCGTGTTATCGTGTCGTGTCGTGTTCGTGTTGTGTTGTGTTGACTTGTTTAATAATCGATTCGTATTCATGTTTTTGACACGTTTAATAATCGTGTCGTGTTCGTGTTCACCTTAATCGTGTCGTGTCATAATCATGTCGACACGAATCGGACACGTTTACAAGAATTTCCAGCCCTACCTAACACCTTGCAGGCGCTTACTCTGCGGATCGTTCGGATGATCCCCTCCTGGGACATGATGCATCCGTTCTTTCCTAAGGAATTGCCCTGGGTTAGCCCCAGTTTTAGGAACCGGATGGGCTTTCTTTAGAGGGTTTGCTTTTCCCACAGGATCGACCATTTTGGCTTTTCCTTTTTCCTGAGCGATTCGACGGTCTGGCTCCAGGATGTGGTCCCGAAGGAGGGAATGGGCTGGTGTTTTTAGGTACACCAGTCTTGATTGATGGGACTGGAACTGTGTTCCTTGGGCAGAATGGTTGGAGGATTCGCTGCCAATCCTTGGGCAGCGATGAAGGTCTGAAGAGCCAGAAGGGACTCTTGCTTCTGGCGGGTGGCCTTTTTCTATTCAGCTATCCTGGCTTCTTGATCCAGGACTTGCTATCTCAGGCGGACCACTTCTGGATCCTCCTGTTCGGGGTTCATATTTTCTTATTAGGGTCAACAGGGTTTTCGACCTCGTGATCTTGATATTCTCCTTCCTCTTTTTCGTCTTATTCATAGTAACCTTCGTCGTAATTAGCCCCGTCCCTGAAATTCTGGGAGTCGTCAGGCAGACGCCCATGATAAGGCATATCCTCAGGTTGGTCCTCAAGAGATGGTTGATTGGGAAATTGTTCTTCATTGCCTTGTTGTTGCTGGTGAGCAAGATCAAACATGGTATGCCTGGTGTTCACCATTGTTGCAGACGATCAAGATTGATTCAAGCTTCCTTCAGCTCTCAATGAAAGCACCAAAATGTTTACCGAGTTTTTCGGAAACTAGAAATATATTCATAAATAAATGTTAGAAAGAAAAGATCAAAGATAAACAAACAAAGCTTTTATGTGGTTGGGGAGTTAATGAGCCTTAGTCCACGAGTCTATTGTATTAGATTTTAGGGAGCTTTTGACAATGGAATTTTCTGCAAGTTTTAGCAGAATAATTGCTTACAAGCGAAAATCTGGGATCCTCGCTACAGTGCACAAATTATCCTATTTATAGGCAGTTAGGTGTGATGGGCTTGGGCCGGACTAACCCAGGCCCAATAGGGATAATCATGGTTTGCTCGCTAATGGAGGCTTAATACAAAGGATATTGGTAAATAATACATATTAATCAAGCCCCATTAGGCCGACTTGGGCATGGCCAAGCCTTACAACTGTCAATCGTACATAACCTCAGACTGGTCTGCGTGGGCTTCTAAGGGGATCCTGGGGACAAGATCTGTCAGACTAGTGGCAGTATTGTTTCCTAGTAGCAGTGTACATTATGTATGTAACCTCTTCTACAAGTCAGTTGAGGAGACCAACGTTCGTGTTTCTTGGGGATATGTCAAGGGCAGGGAAGATCAATCTTGTTGTATCTGGAGATCTGGTCCGGGTTCCTTTACTAATATCATGGTTCATTTGCCAGAGTCCTAGTTTGCTCACCAGGACGGGTTCATCCGCGGCATGGTCTATCCATAGACTAGCGAGTCGAACACTTCTATTGGCATCCAGGACGATACAGACAGATTGGGACCGGGAAGATGAGTTGGGCCTGCATCTTGGTCCCTGTTCCCTTGTCATGGTCGCGCCTATCAGACATTGTTGGGCTTACTGATGATTATGCCTTTAGAATTTTCTACTTCCTTGTTCTTCGGGCTCAGGATGGGCCCGGATCTCTTAAATGGAGCCCATGGGCCAATTGCGTCGCGCCACGTGTCTAGGGGAAAACATGGATTACAGACATCATCATACTATTCAATGTTTATCTCATATAATCTTTTATGTTTATAATAATCAACGGTTTACAAAATATAGAACATGATATTTAAATGTTTATTTTTAATATTATAAACATATACATATTAGATTACTAAACTTTGACACTTTGTTAATAATAATATATTCGATGTTCATTTAAAAATAAATATTAGAGTATATTTTCTTAAGATATCGAAGAATCAAGGAAGCAATAGTGGACAACAAACAAACATACATCTATATTGTTTATGTTTATATTCTATATATAAAAAGTAAACATAAAAAAATATTATACGCATCTCACATAAATATTTTGGTATATTATGATATAAAATAATCAAACACATGTTAGTTTAATATCTTTCATCATCAACCTATTGTATGGTGGTGTCATAGAAACTCTTTTGTTTATTTTGTTAAATTACTAAAAAAAAACAGAAACATAATATTTAAAATGTTTATTTTTAATATAAAATAAGGGTTTATACATTTTTTTAATCTTATATTTTGTAAAATGGTTCAAATAGATCATTAAACTCAATTTTGATAAAGAAAAATTTGAATATAACAATCCAGTTTTTAAGCAGAATGATTTTATTGTTGTTCTTAATTGTTAGTATGGTGAATTATTTGTGATTTCAGTTGAGAAAACTTTAACCAAAATCAGGTTTAAGGTTCTATTTGAATTTTTTTACAAAACATAAGGTCCAAAAAGTAATTTGTCAAAACACAGGGTCCAAACGGGTAATGGGACAAAACACAGGGTCCAAAAAAGTATAAACCCTATAAAATAATCTAATACATTTTAGTTTACATTTATTCATTTTATTTTTTTAATATTAATATAATATTTTTTCACATTAACATAAACAATTTAGTATATTTTTAATGAAAATATACATCTAAGTATACTTCGTATAACAAAAATCACATAAACATAAACAATTTAGTATATTTTGTTTTCACATAAATATAACACAATTAAGTATAGAGTTTATACTTTTTTGGACCTTGTATTTTTTTTTTATTATTTGTTTGGACTTTGTGTTTTAAAAAATTTATTTTTAGACCATGTATTTTGTAAAGGAAGAATTATGGAATACACTGTCTAAAGTAAAAAAAATTGAAATATACAGTTTCCTACTTTTATACGGTTTTTTTTATACCAACTTTACGGTATTCAAGCCTTTTTTTACAAAATTTAAACCCCCAAAGATTTTCTCGATTTTTCTTTCTCTCTCATCTTTTTCATCCTCCCTTGTTTTTCATTTTTCATTCTCTTCATCAGAAAACCTAAGTGGGTTTCTTATTTATTTTTTTCAAAATCATTTGCCATTGATTATTGAAACAATGGCTGTCACTCGTGCGGGGTCTGCATCTCCTGCTCGGAAGGGTGGTGCGTTTTCTGGCCCAGGTGCCTCGAAGGAATCCGAGGATCAAGAGTCTGCCGAGTCGAAGGGGAAAGTTTTGAAGCGTAATATTTCTCCGTTGTCTAAAGGCAAAGTTCTTTTGAAGTATTCCTCGGATTCTTCCCTTCCTAATGTGATCGAGGGTGATGTTGGTGGTTCAGATGAGTTGAAGAAGACCAACATGCATGTGAGAGCTGAGTTAATTGGGCAACAGTTGAAGAGAAAACATGTGCCAATGTCAAAGAGCAAAGTTAATGCAAAGAAAGCAAAGAAACTATCGATTGGGGGCTCTAGTCGAGTAAAGTGCAAGGCTAACATAAATTTTTTGAAGAATGTTAGTTTACTGGATAAACTGAAGGTATATATTGTTGTTTCATTTAAACTTTTTTTTATCTTTTATCTGTTTTGAATTTGTTTTTTATGGGTATGTAAATATATGTTATAATTTTTTTAATTATTTTCCCAAATTTTGATTGTTATTGTTTTATATAATATAGCAACATTGTGTTTCAGAGTTATTTAATTGTTTTGTTGATTTGTTTAAAACTGTTTCAATTTTTTTTGTTAATTTAATTTCTCTAGTTGGAATATAATGGGTCTGTTTGTTTTGATGCTGTTAATATTTGTTAAGTTTATGTAACGATATGTTTCAGGGTATAGATATTAAGTTATATCTTCTTGAAATATATTTTCAATTTTGTTAACATTTGTTAAGTTTTTGTAACGATATGTTACAGGGTTGTTAATGTTATTACCGATGTTGTAAACATGTTTTTATTTTTTGTTAACATATGTTACAGGTCCTAATTTGGTAGTTAATATGTTCTATATTCTTGAAATATGTTTTCAGTTTTGTTAATGCTCTGATCTAAGTTATGTTTTCAATTTTGTTAGCATTTGTTAAGTATTTGTAACGATATGTTACATGGTTGTTAATGTTATTACCGAAGTTGTAAACATGTTTTTATTTTTTGTAAACATATGTTACAGGTCATAATTTGGTAGTTTATGTATTTATAGATAATAGGTTCTATATTCTTGAAATATGTTTTCATTTTTGTTAATGCTCTGATCTGAGTTATGTTTTCACTTTTGTTAGCATTTGTTAAGTTTTTGTAACGATATGCTACAGGGTTGTTAATGTTATTACCAATGTTGTAAACATATTTTTATTTTTTGTTAACATATGTTACAGGTCCTAATTTGGTAGTTAATATGTTCTATATTCTTGAAATATGTTTTCAGTTTTGTTAATGCTCTGATCTGAGTTATGTTTTCAATTTTGTTACCATTTGTTAAGTATTTGTAACGATATGTTACAGGGTTGTTAATGTTATTACCGAAGTTGTAAACATGTTTTTATTTTTTGTAAACATATGCTACAGGTCCTAATTTGGTAGTTTATGTATTTATAGATAATAGGTTCTATATTCTTGAAATATGTTTTCATTTTTGTTAATGCTCTGATCTGAGTTATGTTTTCACTTTTGTTAGCATTTGTTAAGTTTTTGTAACGATATGTTACAGGGTTGTTAATGTTATTACCAATGTTGCAAACATATTTTTATTTTTTGTTAACATATGTTACATGTCCTAATTTGGTAGTTTATGTATTTATAGATAATATGTTCTATATTCTTGAAATATGTTTTCAATTTTGTTAATGCTATGATCTGAGTTATGTTTTCAATTTTTTTAGCATTTGTTAAGTTTTTGTAACGATATGTTACAGGGTTGTTAATGTTATTACCGATGTTGTAACATGTTTTTATTTTTCGTAAACATATGTTACAGGTCCTAATTTGGTAGTTTATGTATTTATAGATAATAGGTTCTATATTCTTGAAATATGTTTTCAATTTTGTTAATGCTCTAATCTGAGTTATGTTTTCAATTTTGTTAGCATTTGTTAAGTTTTTTGTAACGATATGTTACAGGGTTGTTAATGTTATTATCGATGTTGTAAACATGTTTTTATTTTTTGTAAACATATGTTACAGGTCCTAATTTGATAGTTTATGTTATCCATAAAATTAGCATTGGTGGCGTGGCAAGTGATCCCTGGACACGTGGCTGACACCTGGAAACGTTATGCTAGAGTATTGACCAGAGGACACATTAGAAGCAGTGCAAGCCTGTCTTACCTGCGACCAGTCTGGTCGATAGTTCCGCGTACAAGGCGACATTAATGGGAAGATCTTTATGAATCCTGAATTTATCTCACACAATCTCCTGAGTATCCGATTATTCAGGAAAGAATATCTGTAACAATCTTCTGTAATCCCCCTTGAGCCTATAAATAGCAAGAGATAGCTCAAGGGAGGGGACTTTTGGCTTTTGGAATCGTGAGAGATTATAGTAATTATCCTAGGAATATTGTATTGTTCTTCAGAAAGTGGTGAAACTCATTGAACCCTAGTTCTTTGATCACTCTTCTGGTTTTATATCAATATCATTCTAAGTGGACGTAGGTCATTACCAGATCCTGGGGCCGAACCACTATAAAATACTGTGTCTTATTTACTTTTGTCATTACGTTCTTCTCATCTCTTTCATTCACATCAAACATATTCTGACTCCGTGTCAGTTGGCCAAATCTTGGGTCAACAGTTTATTTATAGATAATAGGTTCTATATTCTTGAAATATGTTTTCAATTTTGTTGATGCTCTGATCTGAGTTATGTACAATATAGGTTCAGTATGTTTCATTTTTTTTTACATGTTTTATTGCTCTTTTAATAACTGTTACAATTTTTGTTTATTTAAGTAGTAAGATAATAGTTATGTTCTATTCATTGAATGTTATATTTGTTTTGATGTTGTTAACCTGTGTTATGTTTTTGTAAAGATATGTTACATTGTTAATGTTCTGATCTAATTTTATGTAGATTTGGATTATATTTTTCAAGTTTGGTGTTATATTTTATTATTTTGTAAATTTAGGTTACAAGTTTGTTAATCTTGGTTGTCTATTTCTATGCAGCTTATGAAATGTTTTATCAAACATGAAGATCATTATAGAGCAAGAGTCAATTTTCACTGTGGTTTTGAGAAGATCAATGTGATCTCTGAAAAATTGAGTGAGTCTTAAAAGGATTTGTTTAGCAAGACTTTTTTTGGTCATTTTCTAAACATTAAACCCTATGCTAATCAAGCTAAACTGGTTCACCATGTATTGTTGAGGGAAGTTAACCAGCCAAACTTAAATGAAATGTGGTTTAAAGTTTGTAGAAAGCTTATTAGGTTTTCATTGGGTGAATTTGGGTTATTGACTGGGTTAAATGTGTTTGGTGACATTGATAGAGGTGGAATTAAGAATAATAATCCTATTGGATTGTATTCTAAATTTTTTGGTGACCATACAAGGGGCATTTCAAGAATTATTGTTGAAGAAAGGTTTATGGCTGCCAATTTTGATAATGATGATGAGGCTGTTAGGATGGTTGTACTTTACCTCATCACTAACTTTTTGTATGCTTGGCAAAAAGAGAAGAACATTGAAAAAACGGACTTGTATCTTTGTGATAGTGGTGGTTTTAATCATTTTCCATGGGGTAAGGATATTTTTAATGTGACTCTCTCATCATTGAGAGATGCTTTAAGGCAAAATGAAGTTGTTATTTGTTTTCCAAGTTTTCATTTACGAATCAATTCCTAGTTTAGAGGGAACTTATTGTGAGAAGGTTAGTTGTGGTCTGCCTAGGATTATAAATTGGCCATCTTTTGCAATCCCATCTCATAAGGAGCTTGAGAGGAATGTGTTTTCATTACATAAGGTAATTTTTAATTTTTTTGTTTTTCTTTATTTGTGAATTTATTTGATTTTTTTAATTTTGTAAACTGATTTTTCTAATTTGTTATTTGCAGACCAAAATTGTTAATGTTTTGCCCACTGATGAAGAGAACAATGCCTTCAAGCTTGAATGTTTTTTCCAGTGCAACAAGGATTTGAATGTTGCTGAATTTGATGATGATGATTTTGTTGCTCCTCCAAAGAAACCAACAAGTGAGGCTCATTCATTATCTTATGTTCCTTGTGTGACATTTGGCTTTTCTGATCTAAAAATTATTGTGGATGACTGTCAAAAGAAGTGTAACAATATGTCTAAGGAAATTGCAATGTTAAAGTCTACTAGTGAATCTAGACATGGGGCATTGATGGAGATGTTGGTTAATTTGAAAAATGATCAAGATTTAAGACACAAGGCAGTCATGGAAATATTAGGTGAATTGAGGCCAAAATCATGTGGTATTAATGATGATATTGATAATGTTGATGGTGGTTTTGTGGGAGCTGACTGTTCTGGTGGAATAAGTGGCATTGAGGGTGGTGTGAGGGTTTTTTTGGGAGGAAAGGTGATGTTGGTGATACTTCTGGTGGTGGTGATGTTTTAAAGGAAAAGGATAAGTTTTTTGAGAATGAAAGTTTTACCCAAGTTTTTTATGAATGCATTCAAGCAATGCAAGAAGATGCTGCTGGAGATATGTTAATTGTAGATGACAAGAATGATACAGTAATAAGAATGAGAAGACTATTGGGAATGATATTAAAGAAACAAAGGTATATATACTTATCTAAATATTAATTTTATTGTTTGGTTGTTTTGTTATTTTTTATTGGGTTTATACTTTTTTGGACCCTGCGTTTTGTCCCATTACCTGTTTGGACCCTGTGTTTTGACAAATTATTTTTTGGACCCTAGGTTTTGTAAAATAGTTAAAATAGAACCCTAAACTCAATTTTGATGAATAAAAAATTGAATATAACAACACAATTTTTAAGCAGAATGATTTTATTTTTGTTATGAATTGTTAGTTTGGTAAATTATTTGTGATTTTAGTTGAGAAAACATTGAACAAAATCAGGTTTATGGTTCTATTTTAACCATTTTACAAAAAATAAGGTCCAAAAAGTAATTTGTCAAAACACAGGGTCCAAACAGATAATGAGACAAAACACATGGTCCAAAAATGTATAAACCCTTTTTTATTTTTTATTTTATATTTTATAAATGTTTATATTTTTGTTAATATATATAATTAATGTTTCCTTTTTATTAATTTTTGTTTTCCCTTTTTGATAGGAATCTGATTTTGTTTCCATTGGAGTATGAGAAGTGGAAGAGAAAGTTTGAATGCTTGTGTTTGTAAACCTTTTGTTATTAATTTGTAAACTTTAAATTTCTAAGTTAGTTTTGTACAAGACTCTTCATGAGCATCTATAAACTCTATGATGTTTTTGTAAACTTATGTATTTTGGAATATTTTTTTTTTTGGCAATTATTCTTCTTTATTATATCTAGAACTTTTTTTTTTTACAGTTTGTCTTTTTTTTTTATTATGGTGTTTGTCATTGGTTAGTTATGTTTATATATGTTTTTTAATTTGTATATTTGTTAAATTTTTTAGGATGTTGCTTGTGATGATATTATTAAGAAATATTTTGTTGATGAAGACAACAATGACCAGGTTATTTTTGTTTCATCATATGAATTTTTTCAAGTTAATGTATTCGTGTATTTCTTTATTAATTTTTTAAATTCTGTTTTTCCATAGAATATTGCCAAACTTCATGATGATGTAGCTGATGTTGTTAAAGATCTAGAAGAAGAGGCTCATATGTTTAACAACATAAATGTGGAGATTTTTGAGCTTTCAAGAAGTATTAACTCAAGTTTAGCTAAGGCATTCATGAGCTTACCTGTAACTGGACTGACCTCGCCTTCTCCTAACTCTACTCTGGGCAGCTTCTTGCTTCTTGCGTGCTCAAGTGACTTGAAAAGGGGATTCGCCGACAGCAGATTCGGTTGTGTGAACTCCCCAAAAGGAGAAGAAGGGAAGGCGCTACTTAGCCCTGCGTACTGTGAGAGCTAACTAGTTAAAGTTGTTCATGCAGCTGTTGGTGATTTGGCAAAGAAAAAGGTAACTAAACAAGGCAGATTTTGTATTTTTTTTCTTTTTGCAATATGTATCCAGTAGTTGTTTTATTGAGTTTTTCATATTTTTTTTTTAGGAAGTTGTTATGGCAACACCCATTATTGGTTCTTTGATGAATCCAGTAGTTGTCTCTACTCCTGTTGTTGGCAAAAGAAATCCAAAGCCTACTACAGTTTTGCAATCTCCTTTTGTGAACCAATTTGGATCATCTTCTTCTGAGGATATGAAACATTTGACTGTTGTGAAGTCTAAAAGGAAGGTTGTGGGACGATATGCATTTGGAGACAATCTTTTTTATATGCCTAATCAAAATGACCAAGACTCTTTTAACAAGTGGTTTTCTCTGGGACTGAGAAAAAATAATAAGTATGCTTCTCTATTTTATTTGTTTTTTTATTTATTTTGTATTTCAGTTTCTGTTACAACATAATTCACTTTTTAATGTTTATATTTGTTATAGGTATAAGAAATTTGATGATAATAATAATATCATTAAGGAACCATTTCAGTTTTGTGTAACTGAGATTGAGAGAAAAATATGGTTTTATGATTTAGTTAAAGATGGGAGGGATTTGGACAATGAGGTATTTTTTTCCCTTAATAATATTAAGTTGTGTTTAGTTGTACTTTTTTCATTATTCTTATTATGGTTTGCTTCTTGTTTTTTCAGCATATTAATGTGGCTTTTTATTACCTTAGAAAAAAAAAGCCAAGTATTGTGAGTCGATAAAGGTTAGAGTTACTACTACGGATAACTCTTTTGATCAAGTTATCACTACTCTGTATGATGTGTATCTGTCAAGTGACTGTGATCGACCTGTTATATCGAAGAACAGTGTAATTTTTGAGTATATTTGTGGTTATAAAATGCTTTGTAAAACCCCTTGGTCGCTAGTAGATTTTGTTTTATTCCCTATTAATATGACTGTTGTTGACTGTAATCATTGGATTCTTGGTGAGTTCAAAGTGAAGCAGAGATTTTTTAAAGACTACAACTCAATGAGGAGTAGAGTTATGGATAAGAAAGTGTTGAAAGTTGTTGAAGCATATTCTACTTTGTTGCCCTTGTTTCTTTCTTTAAATAATTTTTATGAGTCAAGGGAAGATATTGATCTAAATGCACAAGAATTCAAGGCATTGATATGTGTCACCCGTTGGACACTGTGTTTGATGATGAGGTTTCACAACAGAGTAACAAGTAAGTAGTTTTTATTTGTTATTGTTATTTTTTTATTGCATGATTTTGTTTATATGCATTTATGTATTACTGATTTTTGAGTTTTTTTTGTTTGTTTTTGTAGCGATTGTGGGATATTTGTCATAAAGTATGCTGAATTTCTTATACATTGACTTATTGAAAATATCCCCAATCCTCTGAATTTTAGTTTCCAGAGAAACAAAATTGCAGTTGAGCTATATATCCATGCTAAAAGAAAGGAAGATGAAGGCTATGTATCTGATGGGGAGTTCAGAGGAAGAATGAGCAAGAAGATGTTGAATATTAATGCAAAGGAAGTATGAGAGGATCAAAGTAGTTAACATTTGACTTTAATCTTGTAAAGATGATACACACTTATGGCAAGATAACTTTTGTGTTTTTGTTTTGTAAACTTTTCAGCAAGTATCATGTTTGAATATTTTGAACACTGTGGTATATCAATGAATTTCACTATTAGCTCTTTTTTATGAGGAATGTTGTACAGAGGTGTCTCAAGTTTGTAACTTGAGTTCACAACTTTATTTTTTATATTTCATGTGTTAGGTAACACCTGTTAAAAGTTTGTAACCTAAGTTTATGCAATAATTTTTGCTTAGCATTACTTAACGTCTATTAATAGTCACGATAACTTAAGTTTCAAATAGGTATCAAATCATTACAAACTTTTAAAGTTAATCATTTTGAATGGACTGAAAACTTACAAATGAAAATCGAATATTTATGTTTCAAACCTGTAACATAAGTTAATAAAAAAAACTTATTTCTCATGTATTTGATATTGGAAGTGTCTGTTAGAAACTTGTAATATATCTGTAACAAATATGTAACAAAAATTTACAGATAACACCCTTAACATTAATTCTGATATATTGATGCAAATTTTTTACTAAGTTTTTATAATATTTCATATATTCAATAAAATTCTATAAAGCTTTATCACAAGTAATAGTGATAAGTAATGTTCCAATCACTGTACTGAAACATACAAAGTTTCAAAATTCAAATAATAAGTATTTTCAATCTATAAGCTTTAAGTAATTTTTTGTTTTTTTGTTCTCAATAGAGGCTGGTTTGTGCAGGTTTTTCGGTTGTGCCCAAGCTCTCCACACCTTCCACATTTAAGCTGATAAGACTCTTCTCTTGCTGAAACAAACCTTTTTTTCCTTGGCCTTCCACTTTTTCTGTTTCCCTTTGGAGGTAGTACTTCTATTTCCTCAACATTAGGTGGAACTCTCCATGTTTTTGGATCTCCCAATGGATGTATTGATGCATTATAGGTGTTCAACATGGCTTGTTTTGTGAAATAATATGAGCAATATTTTTTATACTGAAGGTTCATCTTTCTAATGACTGCCATGGCATGTTCACACGGTAATTCATCCAAATCAAACTTGTTACAAGTGCATGATTTATTTGCAATGTCTATAATGTTTGTTGTTAAACCACTGTGTACACTGTAAATGAGTGTGCTAGCTGGTTCTACCTGCAATGAAATAATAAATAATGAACAAGGAAGTATATTAATATAGTGGTATTTATAAATAAAAATAGTTGTACTTAGAGTCATTCTTAATGACTTGACAAAAAGTTCTTTCTTAAGTATTCCTCTTGTTTTTTTGGCAAGTCTGTAAAGGTTGCTTCTGCTTCTTTTTTGTTGTTGTAGCTCCATTTTTAATCAAGTTTCTAAGGCATTCAAGTAATGTTGTTACTGGAAGCTCTCTCATTTCTTTTAGTACCGCATTAATGGATTCAGCTATGTCTTCATGTATTTTTCAAAATCTTCCATGTTATAAGCTTTTGCAGCAGCATGAAATGCGATATTGGTTGCTTCTGCATCTGTTCTAAACCTTATCTTTATGTTGCAAAAAAGATGGTAGGAGCACACTCCATGAGTTACATTTGGATAGACATTTTTGATATCATTCTCTATGCTTTCATGTCCATATGAAACTATACACAACTCTTCTCTTTCTCCATAACATTGTTTTATTTTTCTGAAGAACCACTCCCATGAATCATTGTTTTCAAAATCTGTTATAGCAAAAGCCAATGGGAAGATGTGTCTGTTTGCATCTTGTGTTGAAGCTGTGAGAAGTGTACCGCCAAATGGAGCTTTTAGGAATGTTCCATCAACAACAATTACTAGAATGCAATGTTTCCAACCTAGAATTGATTGTCCCATAGCCATAAAAAGATATTTGAATCTGTTTAGACTATCAATTTCCAAATCTGTTACAGTACCTAGATTTTTGTGCTTCAAAATGTGCAGATATCGTGGAATGTCTCGGTAGGAATCTTGACTTGAACCATGTACAAAATTAACTGTTTTTTCCTTAGATCGCCATGCTTTTTGGTAACTCATGGAAACTCCATATCTGTCCAACATGTCCTTAGCTATATCTTTAGGTCTATAATTTGTTTTTGGATCTGTGAACTTGCTCTTCACAACATTCCCAACCATACTACTTGAAGCTTGGCGGTGATCTCCAAGAATAATGTCCAAGGAACATGTGTGGGCACGATTGAACTTCCTAACTTGGAACATATCTGTCTTTTCATATCTTGCAACACGAAATGACCACGTACATTCTGAATCAAGGCACTTCAACTGATATTCTTTTTTGCAAGATTTGTGGACCTTGAATTGGAAATTGTTTTTTTATGGCATAAAGACCAATTGTTGTTGTAAGAACCTCTTTGTTTTTGTATACCTGTTTTTCTCTTATTCCATCAGAAATTGCATGAGTTATAATTGTAGATTCTGTTCCGATGTGTTTAGGAATGGATTCATGTTGTTCCTTCTCCAAAATCAAATATGTAATTTGATCTACCGATTGAATGAAATTTGGTAGTTCTTGAGGTTCATTTATAGAGAATGTTGATGTGTCTGAAATATCATTTACTATATTATTACTACTTGAAGCAACAGTAGAACTCATCTTTTGAAGTGCTCCACAGGTGATTGTTTGGTTGTTATCTGTTACAGAAACTATCAAAGGGTATTTTGTGAGTGTTCTGTCATTTCTTTTGCACTCCAAGTAGAATTGTATAGAGCTATCACTATTGATCTTCAATGGAGGCAATGTTTCTGCAATCTGGTACTCAATTGTTGCATTTTCTATTGACAGAATGGTAGACAACTATGTAGACAAGATATTCATTAGTGTTGTAAATGAGCAATCTAATGGTATTAACACTCCAAGCATTTTGAAATCCTCATACACATTATTTTTCATTCCAATGACCATCATAATATACCAAAGATGTTATTGGATTCATGTCTGCAAATGAATAAAAAGAAAAAATTAGGTTGATATGTAAAGATTCTTTATATTTTCATTACAAAACCAAATAGGAGCATCAAAGATTTAGCAAAGACAAATACCTTATGGGTTATAAACTACCAAATTCTGCACAAGCTATTCGTTAACACATCCACCAGTAAAATGAGAATTTAACATATAAACTCATCACTTTATGGGTTATAAACTACCAAATTATGCACAAGCAAGGGCAAATAACTTAAAGATTAATAAATGTTTACAATAAATTGGAGACATTCTAAGAAACATCATTATAATATTGTAACAGATTTTTTTATAAAAGGTTTCCATGTTTTTCAATTGTTTCTATGGTAAAATTTGTCTATGATTCTGTGGAGATCTCTGTTAAAATATATGTTTTTGCTAGATTGTCTTAGTGAGTTTCGAAAGTATAAACTCCAACTAATTATCTATTCTAGATGCAACATGTTCCAAGAACAAAATAGAAAAACAAAGAAACTTACCACGTAGTAGATGTCGTGTAGTTGTTTTTGTAGACCCATCAATTCGGAAATTTCACAGTAGATTGCAGAAGAAAATTTCTGATTTTACCCAGACTTCTTGAATTTATAAGCTCAAATATCTGGTTTTCGGATGTTTTGGATTCTTTGAAGATCTCTGAAACAAGGATTAAGACAACATGTTACAAAAATGGGCTCGGTTGTAATGAGTTAGGTTTGTGGGTTGGGATTTACCGTATATGTGGTATTGGGTTCTGGGCTTGTGGGCTTAGATTTTACCGTAAATTTGTAAGAAATTGGGAATACCGTAAATACAGAATTTTTTTTGTTATGTTCCGTATATATAAAAATTTCTCTTTTGTAAAATAGTTCAAATAGACCCCTAAACTCAATTTTGATGAAAAAAATTGAGTATAACAATAAATTTTTTAAGCAGAATAATTTTATTTTTGTTCTAAATTGTTAGTTTGGTGAATTGTTTATGATTTCAGTTGATTTTTTATTTTTTTTACCAAAATCAGGTTTATGGTTCCATTTGAACTAGTTTACAAAACATAAGGTCAAAAAAGTAATTTGTCAAAACACAAAATCCAAAGAAGTAATAAGACAAAACGTACAAAAAGATATAAACCCATAAATATATTTTAATAGAAAAGTCTTAGCAATTGGGTATGGCCATTTGATTTTGATAGAGAGCCAATATATTTGTATAAAAATAGTTCATTTGCTTTGTGTGTGGGTATATTGAAAAGGCAAGTTTTTTCTTTAGCAAAAAAAATTGGCAATGTTTTTTATTTAAAAGCTAACTGAAAAGGAAAGTTAATTGATTTTTATTGGGAATGGTAAGTATACACATTAATTACACAATTAATTAAAATATCCCAATATGTTAACTTACTAAAAAAATCCCTCACTTCCCCAAATTAGAATATTATTTAATTTAAAATAATATTAAACATAACAAATATTAAAATGGAATCTTTTTAATTAAAATAAAAAAAAGTGGTATGATATGTATAAATTAGTGTAATTAGTATAAACGGTATTATTATAGTAATTCTTATTATTATTATAATCTAGTGTAATTTTCCCTAATATGATTTCATGCCTCTTGAGCCTTGACCACCAACTCATTTGGAATTATGGCCCAAGCCCATTTCATTGGGCCCTTTCTTGTCTCTATATTTCTGCCTCGCGTTTTGGTAGAAAATAAGAATGGAAAAACAACAAACACAATAAATAGTTTATGAAAGATCGTGTAATCTCAAGTTACAAATCAGAAATGGTAATCTGAATATTGTTCTCAAAAACATTCATAGTAATATTGCAAACATCCTCAAAACCTTAATGGATGAACAATATCTAAGAGAATAAAGCAGAATAGTGAGCAAACAAGTTCTCCTAACATAAAGATCAGATGAATACATTTTGGTCCATACTAAAATGGACGACTCTCTTATATATGACAAGATATGTACCAGTGCCAATGTCGATTACAAAACATATACAATTCACAACACAAAACCACATGAAAATGTCATTTCAGGTGAAAATAAAGCTATTTTCATTCAGAATCCATAATAAGATAACTAAGCAAATTCAAGGCTTTTTTTTTCTTTTTCTTTTTGTTCCTTGCATGAATTAGAAGATAAAAACCTACATGTTCATGAATGAACGGCGATGTCTACATTTGCCTGGTCCGCGATCTTAGGAGCTGTGGCTTCCTTTTCCTGCTTGTATCGGTCTTTGACTTTCCAGGTACCGTTGGACTCGCTACTGCTCCGTCTACTGATCGGACCCTTACTTTTGGGAGTAGCAGAGGAGGCGGTACCAAGGCTGTGACGTTGCATCCGAGCAGACCTTTCCTTTTCCTCCTGTGATGCAACAATTGCATCGCCACAGCTCTTTCTCCTGTTAGTTTTGTTCAGCTTGGGTGACTTGGGCCGAGTCAATGGCAGCTGCACTCACATTACACGTAAACCGTGAGGTTTTATCTTCCAAAGCTCAAAGAGTGAACAGTTTGCTTATGGTAATTACACAAATATAGATAACCCAATTCTTTTATGGTTTAAGACTTTCTTTTATAGTTTTTTTTAGCAAAAGTTGGTAGAAATGTTGCTCTGAAACTCAAAAGGATAATCCAGGAAATTTTGATAGAGTACCTTCTTGAGCTCCGCCTTGGGTGGAGGACCCTCATAGTAAAAATTAGGTACTGGATTTGCTTTGATCACCAAGTTCCTCCTAAGCTGCCTGAGTGCTTCTTCTTGCTCTTCCTGAAAAAGTTATACGCATAAAACCATCGTTAACAAATAATCGAAAACAGACTACTGTTTAATTGCAACAAAAAGCAACTGAGTAGAACATTATATGCATACACAAATGAACAAAAAAGTTAAATTTAAAACTACTTTAATATGAAAAAACTAGAGCCAGTGATGTACCCTGGTCCTTGCTTCAAACTGGCTTCTCTCTGCCTCCATAGCTTGGTGTTTTTCTTCCAATTTTGTGTAAAACTAAATAAAAAGGACATTGCGTTGGAGACAAAAACTATGTTCAGATATAATTATACAACAGTTTAGCCAAAACAACTCGAAAACGAAAATTGAACTATGTATAATTCTTTTTTTATATGTTAAAAATGTTACCTCCTTTCGTTTCTCTGCACGTTGAGAGCATCGAAAAGTTGGAGCTTGTCCAACAGTAACCCTGGATTTAAGTGTTCGAACAGAGGCAGCAGTACTTTGTTTAGTTAAGGAAATTCCAGAAAGAGCTTGCTTGGCAACATTTTCCTTTCTTTTCTTTTCTTTTTTTTAAGTGAAAGGCGAGAAGTGGGAGAAAATCTCTATATTTTACTTTTAAAAGCAGAAAGTGAGAAAAAGTAAAGTGCTGCAAGCCAAGCACCAAGTAATAAATCCAATTCTACTGTGTGATTTCATTTTTTATTTTTAAAAAACCCATTTATAGGCAACAGTTTACAATCAATATCAAACAAATTAACTCAGGATACGAAGAAGCAACAGACCAATTGTCTTCTTCATCAGCATGCTTCCTGTTTTCAGATTGCCATAACTTCCTTGATGTTAAAGGAGAACTAGGCTGAAAATAACATAAAAAAGTGTAAAGGAATCAATGTCATTTTCAACTAAAAACAACATAACACCATTGTTTACAATCACTTTCCCTCTTTCATTATTTTTTTCCCCTTTAAGTTTATGCTGCATAAACCATACGTGTAGCTGGCACTGTCACCACCACAGGGCTTGAACCAAATGAATACACAAATATGAAACTCAGAATGGTAAAAGTGACAAATATCTCACAAAACGATAATATAATCACCTGTATATTCCTTGTTGAGTTAGGAGAGAGCACACTGTTACCATACACTGCAGTTTCAGTTCCAACAGTATGTGCGCAAGAACCACGCTTATCAGTTGCCAGAGCAAAAGGATGAGGAACAGTGCACTTTGTACGCCCATTTCCAACAGGAGATTTTGAAGCAGGAGAGCTAGACTTCTGAGCTGCAGATTTCTCATTTTTGTCCTCAGTCAGGCCCTCATCAAGATTTATGCTTTTAACACCTAGAACCGCTTGCTCCTCGTGGTGTTTCTCAATCACCGAATTCTCTTCAGTACATTCCTTTACTTCATAATCCTTAGCTTCAGAGCTGTCGTCCGATGTTGTCGGAGCAGCATGAACTCTATCATGAGAAATGCCATTTGGCTCCTTCTCCAACTGTAAACCAGAAAGTTCTCTCCCCATGACACTGCACAGGAAAGCATAGAGACATGGAGAGTTAAGTGTCTATGTGCATAGAAACACTTTTCATGTAGTCACCCCAGGAAAAAAAAAATCCCAAATCTATACCATTAACATTACTTTTCAAGACACTCACAACTGTAAAAAAAATATTTACAGTTGTACTAGGTGAGAACCTTCTGAAGAAAACAGGTTCCTTCCCCCAAAGAGAAAATTACACCTCAGTCACCTAATTGGATCGTTTAAATATTCATGTGCTTTGTCATTTCAATGCATACTTTACTTAAAACCATTTAGTGATTTTGACATTTCCTGGAAAAACAAAACAGAACAAAACAGGAGGAAGGATATACCATTTAAAGCAAGCATCTCATGTTGAGAAGAGTTTTTGCAGAGAACTTAAATGAAAAACTGTAAATCAGCAGAAAATGGAAAAATAACCGATGCACATAATTTTTTTTTAAAAAAAAATAGCAAGATGAAAACAAGTAGACATGTAGATAGATATTGTAAAAAGCCAGCACATTCTTGAAACCTGTTTGCCGTACTTTAAGCCTAAAATATAATGGACTCTCAAATCTGAACATAGATGCAATACAAACCCACCAAACTTAAAGGAGTAGTACAGATCTGGCATAGCACCGTGTTTGAGCTCCATTAATCAATAGGTATAAAATTTAGCTTGATAAATTGTTGGCCAAATAACCCAGTACAAAATAAGAAAATCTTTTAAAAGAATATACATATATATTTCCTGCTTGGAACTACACCAACAAACCGTATATATAATCATTAACACCGGCGAGTAACATGATCATCTGAAACTCTGAATAAAATCTCAAAAGGAGGTCAAAAACCAAACAGGGTGTCCTAAAAAAGACTCAGAAGATTTTCAGCTACCTAGATATAATCATGTTGACTAGAACCAATTAGGCAAAAAAATTGCTCAAACAGAAAATATGAAAGTAAAAAAAAAAAATTAACCAGAAAAATAAGGCTGAAATCAAATTAGCAAGAAGATAACATTAGAACTTTCTAGTTAAAGTTTTATCAAAAACAAGAAGAAAAGATGGCCTGCAAGCTTCAACAAGCTTCAAGAAGAAAAGCAGGGTCTTAATCTGCATAGAGAAATCAACGAGCAAAAAACATAGTTTATTGGCCCATCAAATGAAACCAAAATCAAAGGGCTTCAACTATATTTCTATCTTCAAAAAGAAAAAAAATCACATCTTTCGCTACTAGCCTACTGGGTCGATTTTTCATTTTCATATTTACATGTAAAAAAAAAAGATTTTTGTGCAGAGAGCTGACACAACTCACATAGCTCAGCAAACAATAACATAAGAAAACTCGGACAACCCCATCAAAAATTAAAATAAAAAAGAGGAGGAAGAAGAAGAAGAAGAAGAAGAAGTAGAACCCAAAAGAAGCTGATTCACGAAACACATTGGGAAAACAGTAAAACCCATTTGAGAAACCAAAATAAACAATACACAGGTCTCAAAACAAAGCAGTAAGGAGCAAAAAAATCAAACTGATAGAAGAAAAAAACGAAGGAGATGAAGACCCACATTGCAAATTCAACACCAACAGCTAAAATGTGAGAGGTTTTGCTTAGAGCTCCGGTTCCGATCTGACAAGATCTCCGACACCCTTCTCTTCTTTCTCTCTCTTAAATCTATCCAAGCCTCTCTCTCTCTCTTAAAATATGTTCCTTTTTTTTCTGTACTATTTTTCTCTTTACCTTCTCAAGCTGAGGTTCTCAAAAACAGTTTTCGTTCTCTATTTTGTTTTATATGCTTCTCTGTTTGCGTTTTGGATATATATAGAGCGCTTCCTTCGGTTTCAAAGCCGTCCAATCAACTTTTTTTTTTTAAAAAAAAACTAATAATTTTTCTCTTTTCCATTTTTGACTTTTATTTTTAGTATATTTAGTAAAAAAAATTCCACTACCATCTTTAGAGTTTAGTATTTGAATTTATGCAAAATTAGGCGAACCCAAGCACAACTAAATGGCTTTTCTTTTCTAATAAAAAGATGCAATTTTTTCCCTTATGACAAAGTTCTTATTATTATTAATCTAAGTACTTAGGTTAGACAAATTTTTTGGACTAATCATATAAAAATTATAAACTTTTTGATTGTGTGAGTATATATATATTTAAATCATGTGGTTGAGCTACCTTAAAAATAAAAAATAAAAATCATATGGTTGAGATGGTCTATCTAATATAACAAACATTTTACCATATATATATTTGTATATAAACATAACAGAATATTAATGGTTATGAAAGATCTCTCAATGTGTTGATAATTAAAAATCACTAATTATTTTTTAAGTATGTGACATATATAAATGAATGGGCCAACTAATTTGACACGACCTTGATTATAACATGTTTTTTTTAATACAAAAACATAACTAAACATGCTTCACATTTGTCTATTATAAGTTTTAGTGTCACAATAACACGTTAGTATTAATCTAGGATTATTAGGTAAACGATATCCTAATTAATTAAATCGAGTCATTTTCTCTAAAAAATAAATTAATTTTAATTTTTTTTGTAACGCGTGGTGTCCACCTTATAGTCAAATGTAGAAAGGTATTAGTTGACGGTGGTGGTGGGACGTTAACGGCGTTAATTAACGGCGAAAATGGTAAAGAATGGAGTCGACGTGGTGGGCTTAATGGTTTTCCGCCAAATGAATCAAAATTTCGGCCTCGGGATCTTGTTAAAGATTTTCCTTTTTTTATTTTTAAAATTTGTTTATTTATTTACTTTTTTTAAGTTTTCAAAAAATAAAAATTTATATTTTGAGTCGTGTTACAGTGAACTCATCTTTTTTATGGGGCAATTTGTCGGAGATTCCTCAAAAGGGACAAGTTCTTTATCTGACAGCAATGCCCTTCTACCTTTTAGTAATTAATTAGTTTTATTTTTTCTGTTGGTTTTAGCCAAAATTAATTTATCTTGTTATTATTAATTAAATAATGATGCTAATTATATTACAGAAATTGTGGAGATTTGCACGCATGTCGGTATATGATCTAGTTTTATTAATTAAGAAGACTCAAAGCATCTAAATTCTAAAGACTTATTAGTTGACTATTTAGTGCTTTTGTAATCTATAATTAATTTCTTTTCAACATAATTAATCTATGTAGTTATATATCAAGAATGAATCACCCTAATATATTTTCTTCTGCATTGAAAATTAAATAATTGACATTTAACAAATTCAATTTGAAAAGCATCTCAAATCTGAAAAATACTTAATTTGTTGATATAAAATGTTAAGTACAAAAATTTCAAAAGCCTATAAACAATGCTATAAAATTTTGAAAGTTGTGCATATTGTAGTTGAACTTATCTAACTTTATTTATTGCATGTAAAATAGATGAGAATCTTAGTAAAATTATATTATAAAAAAACTGTAGGCCACTATGAGTATTTGCTATAATTAATTAATTCAATATTATTAACCATTCATATCTTTTTTTTATATAATAAATGTGTAGATAATGGAAAATTTTTATTTTAAGAGTTTTTTATTTTTTAATGTTAACTTTAACGGAATATTTTTATATTTAACAGAATATTATTATATTTAACGGTAGCTTGTAGACTCTTAAACTTAAATAAAATAAAATAAATAATTCAAAAAATTAAAATAAGATATTTTTGAGATATTTTACGATGATAATTATTTAAAAATAATAAATAATTAAACAAATTAAAATATGATATTTTTGAGATATTTTACCATAATAATTATTTTTAAATAATAAATAATTAAACAAATTAAAGTATGATATTTTTGAGATATTTTACAATGATAATTATTTAAAAATAATAAAATCATACGTTCTATAACTTAAATTAAATTTAATTAAACTTAAAATCACTTATTAGAATAATATTATATTAAACATATAATATAATATACTGTCAATTAGTAATAAATTGCTTTAAAAAAAAAACTAACAAGAAAATTAAATTTAATATTCACATATAATATTTAATATTACATTAAACATATAATATATAATCTTTCGCTGTCACTCCCAAATTCAAAAACTATAATAAACATAAACTTAAATAAAAATAAATAAATTATTTAATTAAAATAACATATTTATATGACATTAATATAAATTTAATAAAAATAATTAATAAATTTTATAAATAAAATTAAACAAACGTGCATATTTCATGTTTGTATATTTCTACTATGTATATAACTATGTAATAATATTTATGTATAATTCATGATCTTTAAATTTCTTTTATTTTATATATATATGTCACATGTATATATATTTAAGGCAAATGTAACTTCTGTAGAATAAATCACCCAACAACATCATCATCATAGACATGTCCTTGTCTGATCTGATTTTTAACAATATTTGGTAGTTACGCAATTATAATTTTTTTTTTTAAATAATAAAAACATGATTGTGTGTAACTGAAAACCCATGATTCATATATCTCTCTACAGATATATTATTATATATTTCCTGAGAAATATGATATGAACACATATATCTTATATTCAAAGAAAAAATAAATAAAAGAGCAGCGTTTTGCTGCAACATATGTGTGCAAAAAGTAGGAAAGTAATGTGATAATTTAATATGCACATTAATGTGGTTTTCCCTTTTTCTTGTAAGAAATAAGTTGCAAAATCAAAGGGACAATTAATTTTAAGGAATTTGGTAGTTGGTCCTTTTTTTCAAAAAGGAAATTGGTAGTTGGTCCTTGTTCTATATAGTAATATATATACATATATTCCCTTTCAAAAAAAAAAGAATGTACGTATGTATGTATAAGGAAATTTTGCAATGTATCTGTGCACTTTTTTCTCTTTTCCTAGAATGATTTTCGACATAATTTTTCTGCCATGATTGTGTATATTGTAATTATTTAAAGTATCTTAAAAAAATTTAGAAAATTTTAAATGATTTAGAGTGACGTGATTCAAATAATTTGTTACAGGTGTGATTATTTTTTATGCACATAGAAATTAGTATATTTGAAATATATTTTTCACACTGTAAATTATTCAAAATTTCTTAAAAATTTGCACTATACTCTAAATAACTACAATATGTATACTATTATTACTTTTTTTTAATAATAATAATAGCTTCAAATTTTGTTTTGTAGTTGTTTCATAATTTATGTACTTTAATTCACAGACTACCAAAAAAAATATAATTAAAATTATAATTAAGATTTAGTAAAAAAATTATTCAAAATTATACGTTAATTGGTAGAATTGTTTCAATTAGGATAATCTATTTATATATTTTTTAATCAATGTACTTTTTAAACCCTAGACTAGACGAGTATAAGGTGATCATACTAAAAATTCTCACCACACTCTACTACTCTATTTATGGTTCTCTTCTCAATATATATATATATATATTTAATAAAAATAAAAATAAAAATTGCACAATAAAAGTCAGTAGGCAATAAATAATGTTTATAAATACCATAACTCCTCCATACATACACCATCTATCTACCAAAATACCAATATACATATATATATTGTTGAAATTATATTTCGTATTAAATAATAGGTCACGCAACCAATAAGTGTGTCATAAATTTATTGCAAACGTTTCACATGAATTTACTGAAAAGAAAATATGAAACAGTAACTTCAGAAGAGATGGTAGCAGAATTTTTCATATATATATACCACGAATTAATGCTGTAAGTACGTAAAGGATAGATGGATATAAATATGTATATTACTTTATTTTTGGAAAGGGTAGGTTTATATTATTTTGATCAGCTGAAACGTTTTAATATTATTTCTTACACACGATTTTAAACAATTATAAACAAAAATATTTGTTATGCAGATTCATAACTTAAATTTGGTCAAGAATAAACTAAAAAATGATTTTTGATATTTTTATTGGGTTTTGTGGTAGACCGAGTACATGGAAGGAGTAACAAAAATAAATAAGAAAAAATAATCCAAACACTGAGCTGATGATAATAATTTTTACCAATTTATAAAATAAAAAATATTACTTGTAATTGTTTAGAATATCGAAACTAAGATTAAAACAAAACAAAAATATACATCCATAATTATATAAATCTTATATAATATAAATATTGTTGTAATGCATTATATGGTAACCAACAATACTTAATCTGACATGTACTATTAGTTGAGAAATTTGATTATTTAAAATAAAAAATCAGACTTTAAATTTAACTTTTGATAATATGATCTCTTCAAATAAATGTATATGGTATATTATTATTGGTATAATTTAGTATCAAATTCTACATATTTGTAATGATATGTGCACTCAAAATATGTACTCAAACATTACACACAATGACGTGTCACTGTTTTTTAAAACAGTGAGTCCTAGTTTTAATAAATGTGATTGACTAAACTAAACTGTCACATTATAATGTATAATATTTAAGTGTATATTTTGGGTGCACGTATCATTACTCTATTTTAAATAGTGTTGTACACTAAAACTGGTATAAATAAATATGTACTCGTGAAACCTCAAGTACTATGGTGATTAGTTGTATTTTTTTAATATATTAGTAATTTACAGTGTACGTACGTAAGAAATTATGTAAAGTTTGAATAACAAACAATATACACGTAGGAAAGATATTCCCTTTTGCATTATATTAAAAATATATGTGATAATATTTATTCAAAAATAAATATAATTATATTAGTTATGTATATATATTTAAATAATGATATTTTGTAAATGGTCCAAACTTTAAATATAAGCTTCAGTTTATTATTACTTTTACAATATTCTACCTCTTTTTATTACTGCCCTTGTAAGTTATATCTACCACCATTATAACAATCACCATAATGATTCATGCATGCGTTATATATAAATATAAATATATATTTATATTTATTATTAGGATTGGCATTTTTCTACTTTTTAGACTCAACTTAATTATAACCGCTCTTTCTTTTTGAATTTTTTTAACTGTTAAACTTGATAAACTGATGAGTTTTTGTGTTTTTGACCAGTTCATGAGAAAAAAATTATTATAATGAATCGATCAAAGGATTTATATATATAGATATATATTGAATTTAAAAGGTCTTGTAATAATTTGAGTTTAGTGTTGTGTCGGAAAACGACCCCACCGTTGTTAAAATCCATTAATACGTACTAATCAATGAGTTATTCCAGCATTTAATTATGAAGGCTAAATCAATTAGTACTATTATTTCAGCCAGATTATTAATTCTAGTCCTCTTCTACATTATTGACAAAAACAAATAAATGGTATTAATCTATATTTACACGTCAGATATCATTAACACATGATAGTAGCACAAACCAATTAATTAATTCTCTCTCAAAAAAAAAAACAATACACACACAAACTAATTAATAATGTTCTTTTGTTTTGGCTAAATTACACAATCACAATTATTAAAATTAAAAATAGAAACAAAACCTCCTCGTATATTTAAGCTTGTAACAGTAAAATTCAATACAAATTTTAAATGAGGATTTTTGTTAATTTGTGAATCTATTTATTATTACTTATTTATCAAAAAATTATATAACATGTTTGTTATACTTAAATTTTAAAAAGAGTACTTTAGTCTTTTACTATTTTACATGTAGTCGTGAAGTTAGTTGTAAATTGAAAAGTTGAAGGAAGAATATTATAATTTTAGGGGGATTTTATAGTAAGAGTGCTACTTGTGCGGGAAATCTTTCTATTTAGCACGTAGATAAATTATAACTTAATTTAAAAAATATATATTGTAGTAATAGCAAACATTCTATATATTTTTTAAAAATTCTGAATAATTTATGGTGCTGAAAACAATGTTCAAAATAGTCAATTGTATGCGTATAAACAAATATGCTCGAGTCTATGTGACATTTTGAACTCTATTTTTGACACTATAAATTATTCAGAATTTTCTTAAAATTAGTGAGATGTCAGCTAAAATTATAATGTAAAAACAATTAAGTTATAATTTTTTCAGGTACGTGTCGAATAATAAAAACGCGTTTACCAGTAGAGACAAATCTGTCACTCCTATAAAATTTCACTTTAATTAAAAAAAAAATTATAGTGACTTTTTTAAATAGCTAAAATATAGGAAAAATTTTGTTAATTTTTTTAAAGGTTTTGTTATCATCATTTTATTTATTATTTTTGTCGTTGTTATATACTACTATATTAAATATGTTAATAGATATTTTTGTTAAATAAAATATTTTAATATATATGAGTAAAATTAAAGAAACTTCGAAAATAAAAATGGTCAAACTAATTGGTCAAGTCATAGATCATCTTTTTTCATAGAATAGTCAGTCAATTGTCTAAAAACATAATCCAACGAAACATTCTTTTCTGTTCTTTCAGAATTTAGGGTTTTTTTTTCCTGCTGTGAAACTTTACTCTCGAGTACTCTTCAGTTGGCTAAATACAGAATAAGTACTTATATATGTTATTTACATATATATGACAAATATATATTTTTAATGTTAATGTATATGATAGTGAGCAAGAGCTCCTTTTAATACAAATAATTGTTCTACAATTGTATTTTATTTATGGGATAATATTATTATTTTGAACTCAGTATTTGGTAAATTTGTTAAAAATAATATTTTGAATTTAATTTTGGTCAGAATATTTTTAAATTTTGATTAAAAAATTTATTACTCAAAATAGATGGTCAGAATAATATTGTGTCATAATCACTTATTTTTTTATTACATAATTGGCCACACTATATGAAAGGTAGTGTCAATCCATTAAGAAATTATTATTTAAAAAAATAATAATAATAACCAACAAAAACTACCTATGTATAACTAAACTTGGTCTTTCTATTTCTTTTGTAAATTCAAGTTGACCATATTATATGTTCAATTTGGATATGAATAATGAGAGGAGAGACAAAGGTACAAGCCTATCAAATGGGAAAGGAGAAAAATAAGTAAGTTAATTTATTCCTCATAACAAAAGTCAATACATATGCTTATTGATAAAGAAAAAGAAACTATATGTATATTTTTCAAATAATTTATTTTTGCATTAGAATTATTGTAAGTTCCAACCATGGCATTGCATGCTTACCACGAAGGAAAAAGAATAATAGAGGATGAAAAGAATCCCCACCTTCCAAAGTTCAGAAGTTTTCGCACCAAATATATATATGTTTAAAGGTAAATTCTAACATCTCTCACAGGATTTAGTCTTTCAGAGGTGTGTCCTAGCTTCATGCCATGTGTCATATTAAGAGAGATGGAGCAATACTTTGGTAACAGGCTTTTATCAGTTATGGAAATCGGTTGACTAAAAGTCTTTGATGTAGCTTTAAAATGTGAGGGCATATGTGTCATTTTATGTCCAAAAATGTGTTTTGTTGAGGGTTGTATGGTAAATCTATTATGAAGTTTGACATATTTACAATAGTAGTTACGTAAACATATGTCTAGGGCTATGTAATTTAAATCTTGTGTTTGCATAACGCAAAACAAGTAGAATGTAATAAAAATTGATATATATTATAATTGTTTTGTGTATGAGTTTTGTATTAATTTCTTTTTGGACAAGTTTTTTTTCTCAGTCTTATTTTTTAATTTTGAGAAGATTGAATTACCATTAATTAGATTGGAAAATAGAATATAGTGTAGAGCCATATAAATTGTGTATTTTAATTATTTTAAGTGTTCTTTTTATAAAATAAAAAAATTGTAGATGGTAGAATGTTTAGTATCAGTTATTGTAGATGATAGAATGTTTAACATCAATTAACAATAAAATTAATTAGATGTTTTTTTAACATAAAAATTAATAAATGAGAAAATGATTATCATTAATATTTTTTATTTGTAAAATTAAATATTTATAAATTTAAAACCATTTAAACTAGTTTTATTATTTTTAATTATTACCATTATATATGTATATAATTTAATAGATTTTAAAATTAATCAGTAAAGCAAATAAGATTAATAAAAAAACAAATTACTTGCCCTCCACCCAAAGAAAAAAAATGACAAATGAGTTAAACTTATTTAGGACATGATTGGTTCGCGAGTATAAAATTGTATTTATAAAAGTGTGATTATGAATTAAAAATCTTAATTTAATATGTGAAAGCCTGTTTATGAAAATATGATTGATTGCATTGTGTGTTAATTGTTTTACAAAACATGTGATTGGTTGATCAAAATTTCAAAACGATTTTCATTTATTAGAAATTTTGTTAGTCAATTTTCATTAAGATTAATTTTCTAATTTAACTACAAATTTTAGTTAATTAAATTCTGTAATGATAAATTAAATTAAATTCATATTTTTTAATAATAATCTCATAAATAGTTGTATTAATAATGTAAAACTGTATTAAAAAAATCCATATGAGTGAAAATATCCAAAATAAAAAAGCTAACAAGTATTAGGTTGCTAGGGGTCAGTTGGGTATTTTACCAACTTTTAAACAGTAAATGATCATCCAACCATCCATTATGATTAAAAGAGAATCCAACAGTTGACATCAAAGGAGGGATTTGGTCCTTCAATTTGAAGTGAGGGATTGAATAAATGTCCATGTTTAAAATATATATATATATATATGAGTGGAGATTTATAGTGGGGCGCTATTTTTAACCTTATCAGTAGCGGTGACTCTGTTTTTTCTTTTTTTGGCAAATACAAAAATTATAATTTAATTATTTTTTTATATGATAATATATATTGTAAATATTTCACTAATTTAAAAAAAAATTGAACAATTTACCCGTTTGGTAAAATTTTTGTTTTTGAATTTTTTAAACACAAAAATTGAAATATTATTTTATTTTTGTTTCTTTATTTTTAAAAAATAAAAATATATTTGGTAACTATTTTTTTTTTAAAACAAAAAATAATAAACATGTTTGATAACTTTTATTTTTATTTTTTGTTTAACAATATGATGTGTTGATTTAAAAAAGAGAAGAAAAAATTGAAAGGAAAAATTGAAAATTGTTTAAAAAAAAATTAAAAGTGAAAAAATTATATTTTTAAAATTTTAATTAAAATTTAAAAAAATAATAAATAAAAATAGAGTTACCAAACACATTTTATGTTTAATTATCAAATTTTTAAGTAATTAAATAAAAATTTTTTTTTTAAATGTTACCAAACAACACCTTAGGGTATTAAAAATAAAAAATATTATACACCATTATAAAAAAAATTGAATTATAATTTAGAAACTCCTACTAATAAAGAGAAAAGTGGAACCCTAGCTATAAAACTGCCGGATATATAGATATATAATTTTGAATTATATAAAAACCTTATTATTATTCTAAAGTTGAAAGATTCCATTCAAATATTGTGAAGTTAATTTGGGGTCAGCACTCTGTTGAATATTCCAACTAAACTTCTCCGGACTCGATAAAGTCAAAAAAGTTTCCACCGTCTCTTTTGAAAAAATTGTATCCAAAGCCAAAACTCATGGACCACGGTATGTGTATAGTAATTGTATAGTATAGTTTTTCAAAAGCACTACTTTTATACATTTCAAATTTTCAACCTTCAATAGTATGAACAGCCAAAAGGATTTTTTACTCATTAACTTCTCCAACCAATTCTTACATTAGCATATATTTATATACGTACCATATACCACTAATGCCACAATACATATAAATATTTTATGTAATGTAGATACTATGTAAAAATTATGTGCAATACATATAATCATGCTTATTCAAATATATATTTATTTTTATTATTTTTTAATTATCATATAAATTTTAAATAAATAAACAATATATCATAAAAATAAATAAAATATGTTTAATATAATGTATGATATAAATTTATTAAAAAATTAGGATAAAATATTATCTATAATTTTAATAAAAACCGATTTACTTTTTTTTTCTTCAATATACAATAGAATGAATTACAGTTCTATAATATATATAAATATTTATATCAATAATCTCTACATATATGACGTATAAACACAACATTGATATAAATATATATATTTATATGACTACATGACATATATATAAATTACAATAATATTTTAAAAGAAATTAATAATAGAATAACATAATAATAGAAAAAGTCAGTGTAGAGTAGTATACATGCATCAACTATTTTTAGTTTCTAATGTAATTCGCAATATCATTTAGTGAATTTGATGAAGAAAAAGAACTCTAACCACTTGATAAAAAATAAACTATCATACAAATTTATAAGACAAAAAGAATGGTATATATGGTTTTATTATTTTTAAATAAATATGATTTAATTATTTAAATTATCATAAAATATCATATTTTAATTTATTTATTTTTGTTTAAGTTCATGTAGTTGTTAACATAATAGACTAAGGATAGTAGATTATATTATGTTATATGTTTAATATAATATTATTCTAATACGTGAAGTTTAAGTTTAATTAAATTTTATTTAAATTATAAAACGTATAATTTTATTAATTTTAAATAATTGTCATTGTAAAATATCTAAAAAATATTATATTTTAATTTGTTTAATTAATTATTTATTTAATTTGATTTAAGTCTAAATCATGTTTACAATCAACCTTTAAATATAAGAATATTTTATTATATATAAGAATATTTCGTTAAAGTTAACGAAAAAATAAAAACTGTTAAAATCAATAATTTTCGTTATCTACACACTTATTATATAGAATAAAAATAACACATTGCTCTATATTTTACTAAAAAAAACATTTGCTTTATATATATATATAATTAATTGAAGTATTAAAATTACTATAACCTACACATTTCAATGTGGAAGCTAGAAATATACTTGGGATTTAAAGTGGTCCTAATTTTTTATTTCCTTTCTATTTTTTTATATAAAATCAGTCAAAATATATATATATATATATCAATATAAAATTATAAGATAAATAGTAATAAACCCACCTAATTTTTTAATACACAATTATTAGCTCCCTAATTTTGTTTTTATCAGTATATAGTCCAAAAAATAACAACAAATTAAAAACTTGTACCATTAATTAATTAATTACTATTCCTACAAATCTCTCATTATAAGAAGACAAAACAAAGTGTCAGTCTCACTTATTTTTCGACCTTTTTTTAACAAGGATTTAGGGTATGTAGGGCTCTGTTTATAAGTCTCCTGAATAGTCTCTTTGAGAAGTTCATGAAGTACGATTGTGCATGAAGTCAATTGAGGAGGACAATAATTAAACATATATTATTTGTCGTTTATTTTTATTTTTGGTTTCACACTATTCCCTACATTTTATCTCCTATATATGTTATGCTTGTGTATATTTGTTTAAAAAAAAATAAAAGTCGATGGTAATAATTAAAAGTAGTAGTTTGTAATTTTGAGGACCACACATATACAACCAAATTTGCACAAATCATTTTTCATGAATTGACAAAAAAATAATAATCCAATTATCCTATTTTACAATAATGGTTTCACTTAATTTGGCATTGATAATAAATAAGAAGTTACTTGATCTAATGGCATTAGTGTAGTGGTGGCCCTCGTGACTTGGTAACCACAAGGTTAAAGGGTTCAATTCTACAACCCTTTATTTGTTATAAATATTTGTAAATTATATATAATATTACATATTATCTCCTTTACGAGGGTATGTGTTGTCTTTTTTTGTGCATTATATTTGGTTCCTATTTTTGAGAGTTACTCGACACTATTTTTCTTCCAGAGATGTACTAAAAGTGTAAATATCAAATATGCACTCACCTAAAATCTCTTATTGGTGAATAGTGTTCGGATTGAGAATTCTATTGTTAAATAGGGTTCAACATAACATATTCTTTACCTAATTATAATGTATTTGATTGTAACATGTAATCTAAGATAATTATCTCGATCTCTCACTTTTTTCTTGCCAAGTAAATTTTAATTCTACATTATTATTTAATCAGTACATGATACGTACTACCCAGCTGGAGATATGATTACTACTACTAGAAAAGTTAATGTCAAATTAATATTAGGTAGTTCTTTGGTGCATTTCTAAAAGAGAGCACACCAATGCACCCCCCCACCACTTTTTGACTCGAGAAATATTTTGGCATAAATTTTTGAATAAATTGCATTTTTATTTCTCGAACTATGACTATTATATGATCGTGTCTCTAGAATGATTCGCGATGTTAAAAGTTTTTTCTGAACTATGCACGTTACTGAAATATGAGACTTATGTTAGATTTCGTCCTAGGTGGCTAACAAATTGATGATATGCTATTTTGTCTATTGATGTGACACTGTCATGTATAGAATAATTAGTAATTTTGCCCTCGTACTTTGACCACTATAAAATAATACCCATTTTATTAAAAAATCTAAAAATACTAATTAAATCCTTAAAAAATTAAAATTTTAATTAATAACAAATAACTATTTTTTAGTTTTACTTTTTATTTTTTTTTACAATATAAAATAAATATATTTTAGAATGAAAATTTAAAATAAATATTAAAACAAAGAAAAAACTTTTAATTAAAGAATAACGAATGATGAAGGGCTTAAATAAAAAAAAACTTTTAATTTAAGAGGGAGGAGGACGAATGGGAACAAACTTTGTGTAACGCTATGGTTAGCCAAGACCGTCACACTATGTACTTTAAATAGTGCTTAACATGGGGTTCACACGAGCCGCGGCGCCCAAGAACACGACCGCGACGCCCCCCGCCAACCCAACACCCTTGCTTTTCCTTCAATCCAAACTCAACCAAAAACTCTACCAAACAATCCCAAAATCAATATCAATCCTCAACATAATATAACCACCAATCCAGCAATAAAACTCAAGCTTCATAACACTTAAAACACCACCAAATACCAAATTCCAAGATCAAACTTCAAAACTCAAAACACAACTAAAACCATAGGGAAAACCAGTCAAAAACATAATTGAAAGCCTCACCTCAGCTGTGATCAACACCTCCTAGCTGCTGCAATTCATTCCTAAACCTCAAGCTCTAGAACTCCAAGCTTGAATCCTCTGGCTTAGCTTCAAAAATAAAACCGAGGGAAATAGAGGAAGAATGATCGTGAGAGGAGAGAGAGATCCATGTTTCCTGGTTTAATCCACAGCCTTCCCTCCTTGGTCAAGTCTATCTAATAGCCTTAAATGACTAAAATGCCCCTAGGGCCAACCTAATCCCTCAAAGCCACCCAAGGGCGATTTTGTCATTACCACCTACCCCGTTAATCATAATTAACGTCTCTCAATTCTAGTTACTCCCAATATCCTCAAATATTTAACAAATCATTTCCCATTACCCGCTCATTCCCGGTAATTACCCCTAGGCTCACCCCGAGCTCGGTTATTAGCCTTGTTATGACTAAACCGCTAACTTGCTTCCTAGGATCGTCTCATGCCGAATAACTCAAATATATCCACATAATAATGTGTTCTCACCCATATATCACATACATGCACATAAATATACAAATATAATCATATAATAATACAACCCACATAATCATGCATATAATCACATAATAACGCATTAAATCAATTATCTTCCTCCTGACCCTTTAATACAGGTACTAAGTCTTATTAGGAAATTTATGACATTACACTTTATTTTAGGATTTATTTTTAATTTTTAATTTATATTGTAAAAGAAAAGAAAAAGTAAAAAAAAAAAAGTTATTTGTTATTAATTAGATTTTTATCTTTTGAGTATTTAAAAATTTAGTTAATTAGTTTGAAACTTTTAGTATTGTTTATTTTCTTGATTTTTTTTTAATTTTTAAGGATATAATTATTATTTTTAAGAAAAAAAAAAGAGGTTTTCTTAAAAAAAAAAAAAGTTTTAATAAAAATGGCACAATTTGGTAGTGATCAACGTTTGGGGGGCAAAATTATTAATTATTGTACACATGGCAGTGCCACATCAACAGTCAAAATGCCACATCATAAATTTGTTAGCCACCTTGGATAAAATATAATATAAGTCTCATATTTCAGTAACGTGCATAATTTGGGGGAAATTTTTAACATCGCGAATCATTCAAGGGGTACAATCATATAATGGTTATAGTTCGGGGGTAAAAATGTTATTTATTCTGAATTTTTTTATGAAAGTCTATATAGTAGTTATTTAAAACATTTTACAAATTTCGAGGAAATTCTTAATAATTTACAGTGTTGAAAACAATGTTCAAATAAGCTACTTTCCACGTGCATAAAAAAAATAGTCATGGGTGTAACAAACTATTTGAACTTTATTTTTCGGCATTAAAAATTATTCAAAATTTCCTAAAAATTTACAAGATGCTCTAAATAACTACACTATATACAACCACAAAAAAATTGCACAAAAAATACTTCCTAAGCCAAAAATTAGAAAAGAAGTGCACTTATGTACCCTTTTTGGGCGGTGCACTCCAAAATTTGTCTTATTTTTATAGTGTTGTACATCTCATAATTCTTATTATATATGCTCTTTTTTCAACCATGGGATGTGAGAGTAAAAGTTAAAATTTGAAAATTTTCTCTATAATTTGGGCTAGCTAGGTTTTTCGTTTGCATGTATATATAGGTTATAAATTGATAACATCGTCAAATCACAACCATTATCTTCCATTAATGGGGTACGACTAATTGACATATTATATCTTGTTTATATTTTAATAACAAGCCATATTAGTCCTTAATTATGAAACAATAAGTTGCGAATTTGACATTTGAGTTTGACACTGCTAGCTATCCTTGTCTGAACCTAAAATTGACTTCCACCCAAAAAAAGACTATTTATTTTATATTATTTACTAATTTATAAAAGCAATATAAACAGGCATCAACTATCACACTGTATAATCTTTAAATAAAATTACATTAAGATATACAATTTATATATATTTATATAGTAGGGCGGCATGAATGTGAAGCATGCAAGTTTGAATGAAATTTAATTTATATGTAATACACATAAATATATACATATATTTATTTATATATTAAAGTTGGTGTTCCAAAAGTTTATTTGTCACTTTATTCTTGTGTACAAATTATTAAATAGATCACAATTTAATATATGGTTGTCTACCCAAGCTGTCTGTTCTATAAGGTTTATTTAATATTTATTTATTTTCATTTAAGGGGAAAAAGAGTCGTGTGGAGCTCTATTAGGTTTGTGGGGAACTTACATGATGTCACCTTTTAGATGTAACAAAAATAAAAATAAAGTTGAAAATACCAAAAAAGAATTCTTTGACCAATTTATGATTTTTGATGACCTTTGTCAATTTGTAAGTGCCACTTAGCCCTTAAAAAACGGGCAACTTAAATTGACATTTTTATAATTAATTGTAATTTTTTGAGCCATTATCACCTCATGTTGCGGAGAATTTTTTTTATCAATAAAATATATATAGTGTTAAATTTGGCAAAATAAACAAATATTAAATTTGATACAGCGTTTATAATGCTCTAATACACAATAATAGTTTAAGATGTAAATTAATATAAAAACAACATTTTTATTTGTGATCATTTAATTAAATAAATGAAAATTTCTCTCATATTTTTATTATAGCCACAATGTTATAATAAAAATATGTATATTTATTGTTAAACACACATGTTATATTTACTAGATACAAGTAACGTGCAATATGCACGTTTGCTTAGTTTTATTTATAAAATTTATTAATTATTTTTATTAAATTTATATTAATGTCATATAAATTTTGAAATAAATATTTTATTTTAATTAAATAATTTATTTATTTTTGTTTAAGTTTATGTTTGTTCTAATTTTTAAATTTAGGAGCGACAACAAGAGATAATATATTATATGTTTAATGTAATATTAAATATTATATATGTATTTTAAATTTAAGTTTCTGGCTAGTTTTAAAAAAAAAGCAATTTGTTACTAATTCACATTAGATTATATTATATATTTAATATGATATTATTCTAATAAGTGAGTTTAAGTTTAATTAAATTTTATTTAAGTTATAAAATGTATGATTTTATTATTTTTAAATAATTATCGTTGTAGAATATATAAAAAATATTACATTTTAATTTATTTAATCATTTATTATTTTTAAATAATTATCATTGTAAAATATCTCAAAAATATCATATTTTAATTTATTTAATTATTTATTATTTTTAAATAATTATCACGGTAAAATATCTAAAAAAATATCTTATCTTAAAATTTGTAATTATTTTATTTTATTTTATTTAAGTTTAAGAGATATTTACAAACTACCGTTAAATATAAGAATATTCTGTTAGATATAAGAATATTCTGTTAAAGTTAACATTTAAAAAAATAAAAAACCGTTAAAACCAAAAAATTTCGTTATCTACACACTTTTTATATATAATAGATGTAAGGGTAATATTTTTTTTTTAATATGTGTGAAATTTCTCACTATTATTAACTCGCTGTTAGAGTTTTTGTTTTGGGGGAAGAAACTTATTTTATTTTAAAAAAATACTAAAATTATAGAAATACGTATTATTGTGGTTATAATATTTCCATAATATGTAAGGCAATTAATATATTTTTTTAAATTAATTTTATATTATTAGGAGCCAATAGTTGCATGTTGCTTGTAAGTGACGGCAGGATTATAATGACATTAACCGAAAATTAAAATAAAGAAATAAATCAAATGATCAATCTCATCACCACTTTAACTTTGCCTAATTTGCGTCTCAGAGAGTCATTAGTCATAACTACAAACAAACCACACTAAAGTCAATTACTTAGTGATAGATAAAGTTGAAAATGGGCCATATATGTTTCTTCGGCCTGTCATCAAATGACCCAAAAATCTTTAATTTAATTATAACCACATACTAAAGTATATACTAAAGTATAGGGTCGAGCATTTGGACTGTTATGAAATCGGTTTATGTAGATACCTAATCTATATCCGGCCCAAATAATGATTTTTTTTTTAATCCGTCAAACGGTTTGGGTGGGTTGGTCGGGTTAACCCACCCACACCGTTATAATAGTTTTTATATAATATGTTGTTAGTGTAATTGTTATATATCAAGCTTCAAAATTTCAAAATTTTCTGTAACTCTTAAAATATTAATTCAATCAACACTAAAGTATTAAAAAAATATTTATTCTTAAAATAAAAATAAAATATTAAAGCTTAAAGTCTAAAAAAATATTAAAAAATATATTTTTAAAAAATAAAAGTTTAATTCGTCAGGTCGGTTTTAATTAGGCGATTTAGACCTATTTTTCAACCCGCCCAACTAATAAATTGGGCGAATTAAATTTAGCTAGAGTTTTTAGGGTTGCATTTTTTTTAATTTTTTAGATTGATTTGTGTGGTTTATTTAGATTGAGTGGGTTACAAATTTTTTTTTACAACCGCACCATATTATTGAGTACCCATTTCGATTATATATTATTTTCTCTTGATCAGAATCTTGATCTTAATAGTATCATAAAATGTATGATGGCAAAGTGTTGAGGCCCGGAAACTATGGCTTAGTCAATATCAGCAGTCGGTGGTGAGTGACAGCATATTACCAAAGTTATATAATGTAATATATTAGACTTCTCTCTCTATGGTTTGATTGCTATTAGTCTAGGCTCATGTTTTGTTTTTTCATATAAAAAAATGTACAAATTAAAAGTACATTTTAGCTAGGAACTTTCCTATTACATTCTTATCCAAACAAAGTATAATGGCAACACGCATGCGTTTTGGATTTTGTTTTGACTTTAGGCTTATTTTGTGTATTTAAGTTGATATTTAATGTATTTTGATTTTAATTTCATTCGAGTTTTAATGTAATTGATAACGATTGTAGGCCAAATATAATTATCATGAAATGGACAAATATATATGTGTATATATACATGCATTTTTGTTTTATGATTTATATAGAATAGGAAGATAATCTCTATTAGAGTGTCAAATTAGTAGTGTAATACTAAAATATAGTCTAATCTTAAAAAAAAAAATTTGCTTTAATCGTGTGTAAAAAATTGTACCAAATTTGACATAAAATATAACATGATTCATATTTTGTATCACTTACACATTTTTATTTTTTGTCATTTTTATTATTTTAATATTATCTTTATCTATCAGTATTAAATGCTAGACCTTTTACTTTATTATTTTATTATTATCTTTAACTATAACTATAACAATAAATTATAAATTTTTTTTTTTTTTTTTTTGTATATTTTCAATAAAATATCAAATGAGGATTAATAAAATATTAATTTTACATTGAATTTTACAATTGTGCATTGGAGTATAGTGTAAAAAAATTGTGTCAAACATATCATTTTTTTTGTGCCCCCAATATTTATATTTTTCATTAGAGATTATCTAATGTTAATTAAAAGTTAAAAATTGTCTTTCTTACAATTCGACCTCATATCTCTAAAAGACATCAAATTAAAACTTGCACAAAATAAAAGTTCAAGTTTATCTTACATAGATTTTGGTTATTTTTGGATTGACCAATTTAATTAGTTTATTAAACGAATTATTTTTTAATTGACTCTTTAACCCGAAAATGACACAAGAACTAAATTACTTTTTTTTTTTTGACAAATACATATTTATTATATTTGGTTTTGTAAAATGCATGAAATAGATGAAGTATAAACATGCTAATTCCAATACAACTTTCCGTACATGTAATGACGAAATTTCTTTTCACTACAGATATATTTGGAAATAAAAAAAAAATTATATAATTAACTTTTTTTTCTTTCTCAAATGTGACTAATACAAGTTGTAATTAAATTTTCAATGATACCATAATTATGATTATGGTAATATTTAATAAATATCTTGTCGTAACTAATTTTTTTTTAATGAACATCTTTTAAATCAAGCTTTTAAGTGATAAGTACACACTGGAATAAATTATAATTGTTTTGGAAGTAAGAAAGAGCCTTGAGATAATTTTCTTATTATATATAACTTTTTTTTTTTTGCTAAAACCATAAAGCATCCAATTTAAATTTCTCAAGTGATTGGCTACCGAAAATAAGATCTTGTTTTCAATAGTCCATCATTTGAGAACTCCAAAGTTAAGCGTGTTTGACCTGGAGTAGTCTCATGATGGGCGACCTCATGGGAAATTTTCTCAATAAGCGTGTGAGTGAGGACAAAGCACGCTGGAAAGACTCGTGTTGATTTGTAGGGCTAGTCGTCATTCCAAGAAGCAACCATAGTGACGTGGAGGCAGAGGCACGAGAGTCCAAGGTTTGTTACATTGTAAGGCCTCAAACTCAGACTGCATAGTTTTTTTCCACTGAGATTCTTGCAATGCTTGCCTCACAGTCACCGACTCACTTGAGGCAATAAGAACTTTAGGCTCATATACACTAGCCTTAGCTCTAGTGGTCATAGAATGCACATTATTAGGCCCTGCAGTGTTAGTTTATGGGGCAGTGGGAAGGTTGGTAACAACAGTTGGGGATGACACAGTGTTTGAGGGAGCCTGAGGTGGAGGACTAAAAGTGTAACGCCCTGGTTACCCCAGAACAGTTACGGTGAATCGGAAATTTGACTCACTACTCGAGTCATTTGGTTAAAAATGTGCTTCTAAGTGTTATTAACAGGCTAAGGTAGAAAACTAATCAAAAGGAAATGATACATTTTATTTAATACATAGAACTGTTCATGGGCCCATCAAAACCTTTTACAAGTTATTTACAATTCAAAATGGTCATTACTGTTTCAAATTTACAAACCCGCCGACCTAAGTGGCAAAAATAGGGTAAACCCCCTAGTTCCTCTGAGAACTCCTTGGCCATGGTGGTCAAGCAACCGCATATGTACACATCACCACCTAAGCTCTCCACTCAAGGCTGGGTGAGCTTTTCTTTCCCTTTACCTGCACCACATAGCACCCATGAGCCAAGGCCCAGCAAGAAAACACAATATAGCATGATATAATATCAACAATGATCATAATAATCATTCAGGACTATCAGTCCAAAACAGATAGGTGACAGTCGCAAAAGTCACTAAATTAGGAATAGCTCCCTTCAGCCTTGTGACGATAGGGTCACCGGGGCTTAACAAGTAAATAAACCTTTCATTAGCTTAAACAGGATAGGTGCATGGTGACTGGTCACCAACATAACCTACCTCATGACCAAAGAGTCATAACCCTAGAACATCGTTCCCTAGCCATGTGACAAGCAGTCACCTGGGCCTTATGCCCTGGCTTTCAATAACTAGTCTTAGACTAGCCAAGCGCTTATAAGTTCATCGACCTTAGGGTCGGTCCAGCATTAATGCCTTAAAGTCATTCAATGCTGATATCGATTAGATTTAATCATCATTCGGCCCTGCGTTCAGGACGCTTATGTCGTTTCTGACTCTTAGGTCAGTGTCCCTGCCATATACAGGTAATCAACATTCACTAGCATTTAATATGAAATCCATGTCCACATTTATCAATCAACATGCCTCAATAACAATCATGCATGTCATATACACACGGGGTGCAGTTTTCTTACCTCAGGTTAGAGCGAGAGATACTATAAGAATGACTCTTGAGAACGATCAATCTTTTGGTTCTTTAGCGATTACCTAATCACAACCAATTATAACCTCCATTAATGAGAATCCACAATAATAGGGTCTTAACCTAAGCACCACTCTCGGGACCTCGAAACATGCCCACACGGTGAGTAGATTCGATCCCGGGCCTTAAGGATTGAAACCCAAGTCAAAAACCCTTAAAAACACTCAAAACGGGACTTTGAAGGAACAGGGTAGCGCTACAGCGCTGACCCCTAGCGCCCCAGCGCTATTCTCAAAACCTCCAACACGCCCAAAAGCCTCCTGAGTAGCGTTGTAGCGCCCTAGGGTGGGAGTTACCTCCAGACCAAGAATCCCCTGAAACGACCTTCTTCATCTCCTTCGATTCCAACCTAATTCCAAAGCTTCCAAATCCCATTTTTGATGCCAAATGAACCCAACAACCATCTCAACATACCTTAAACATCCCAGCCATAGGAACCCTAGCCAAAACTCCCAACAAAACCAAGATCTCAAACTAGAAAACACAACTGCAAAACAAAACTAAAACAAGGCAAACCAGGGAATTCTATGGTTAGAAACTTACCCAAAGCTCAGCTTATGATGATCTTCAAGGGTGGAACACACTCCCAAACTCCCAAGGCTTGCTTCCCAGCTTAAATCCTCAAGAATGGTTCAAAAATCACAAAGAAAGATGAAGGAAAGAAGATACGGGAAGGCTTAGAAACTTACTCTGTTTTTCTACTTCCTTCTCAGCCAAAATGGTTATATCTATCCTAGGGGTGAAATGACCATTATACCCCTAGGTCAATTTAAGGTTTCTAAAGGCTCCCAAGGGCAAAACTGGTATTTTCCACTTATGTCGTTAATCATAATTAACGCTTTCCAATTCCCGCTATTCTCAATAATCCCGAACACCAATAATTCATATCTCGTTACCCGTTATCTCCCGGTAACGCTCTAATCCTTAAAATCACCCCGCACTTAAACCTGTTGTGACTAAACCTCTAATCAATAATCCAAGATCGTCTCATGCCGAATAGCTCGAACCAACCCACATTATAATGTGGTCTCAACATATATCACCGACATGCATACAAATATACAATTATACCATCAACGGGCCAAATTACCATCACACCCCTGTAATTAAAATGTGGACCCACATGCATGCATTTAACATCATATTATAATATAATTCACATATACATGCATATTATCATTTAATGGCACAATTAAGCAAGTATGGCCCTCCCGGCCTACTATTCCCGCCATTAAACCACTTCGGAGAATTCGGGGCATTACAACTATCCCCTCCTTACAGAAATTTCATCCTCGAAATTTACCTGAACAGCTCGGGATACTGATCCTGTATATCTGACTCTAGCTCCCAGGTCGCTTCCTCGACCTTGCTGTTTCTCCACAATACCTTAACCAAAGGTATCGTCTTATTCTTGAGGACCTTATCTTTTCTGTCAATTATCTGAACTGGCTGCTCCTCAAAGGAGAGATCTGGCTCAAGCTCCATATCCTCATAACTCAGAATATGGATCACATCAGATACATACCTCCGAAGAGCTAAAACATGGAACACATTATGCAAGGCAGACAACGCTGGAGGCAAGGCCAATCTGTAAGCCACCTGACCAATCCTTTCCAGGATCTCAAATGGACCTACAAATCTGGGACTCAGCTTGCCTTTCTTCCCAAAACTTCTCACCCCTTTCCATGGCGAGACTCTAAGGAAGACATAGTCTCCCACTTGGAACTCCACGTTCCTGCGTTTGGGATCTGCATAGCTCTTCTGCCTACTCTGAGAAGTGAGCATCTGGGCTCTAATATTCTCAATAGCCTCACTGGTCCTCTGAACTGCCTCAGGACCTAAGTATCTCCTTTCACCTGTCTCATCCCAATAAATGGGAGATCTGCACTTCCTACCATACATCGTCTCATAAGGTGCAACTCCAATGGTAGACTGATAATTGTTGTTGTAGGAGAATTCTATCAAAGGTAGATACTTACTCCAAGATCCACCAAAGTCCAGCACACATGCCCTCAGCATGTCTTCTAATATCTGAATCATCTTCTCAGATTGCCCATCTGTCTGAGGATGATAAGCAGTACTGAACTTCAACTGTGTCCCCATGGCCTTCTGCAAACTTCCCTAGAACTTGGATGTAAAAGTAGGGTCCCGATCTGACAAGATCGACCTAGGCGCTCCATGGAGGCGCACGATCTCTCTCACATAGAGATCTGCATACTGGTCAACTGTATAAGTAGTCCTTACTCGTAGGAAGTGAGCTGACTTGGTGTAGCGATCTACTATCACCCCAAATAAAATCGTGTTGACCAACAGTCCTGGGTAAGCCCACCACAAAATTCATTGTGATGTCTTCCCACTTCCACTCTGGGATATCCAGAGGCTGCAATAACCCTGCCGGCCTTTGATGCTAAGCCTTGACCTGTTGACATGTCAAGCACTTAGCCACATACTCTACTACATCTTTCTTCATCCCTGGCCACCAATACAACGATCTCACATCCTGATACATCTTCGTGGTGCCTGGATGCAAAGAGTAAGGTGTAGTATGAGATTGATCCAGAATCTCCTGCCTCAAAGCAGTGTCTAGCGGAACACATATCCGTCCCTTGTATCTCAACAAGCCTAACTCAGACACTGTATAATCTCTGGATGCTCCAGCCAGAACATCCTCTCTGATCTTGATTAGTTGTGGATCACTCAGCTGACCCTCCTTAATTCTTTCCAACAATGTAGATTGTAACGTAATATTAGCCAACTGGCCCACCAGCAACTCTATACCAGCTCTGGTCATATCATCTGCTAACTCTTTGGCTTTCAGCCTCATACCATGAATCTGTCCCGGACCCTTCTGGCTTAAAGCATCAGCTACCATGTTGGCCTTTCTTGGATGATACAGGATCTCACAGTCATAATATTTTACTAACTCCAGCCAACGCCTTTGCCTCATATTAATATCCTTCTGGGTGAAGAAGTATTTTAGGCTTTTGTGGTCTGTATAGATCTCACACTTCTCTCCATAGAGATAGTGCCTCCATATATTCAAAGCAAAGACCACAGCTGCTAACACTAAATCATGAGTAGGATATCTCTTTTCATACTCCTTCAACTGACGAGAAGCATAAGCAATTACCTTCTTTGATTGCATCAAAACACAGCCCAATACCTGATAAGAAGCATCGCAATAAATCACAAACTTTTCCTGATCTGTCGGAAGACTCAGAATCGGAGCTGTAATGAATCTCTGCTTCAGTTCCTGGAAGCTGTTCTCACATTTATCTGACCACACAAATTTCTGGCTCTTGCGTGTCAGCTCATTCAATGCACTAGCTATCTTTGAGAACCCTTCCATGAAACGTCTATAATAGCCTACCAATCCAAGGAAACTTCTAACCTCAAAAGCATTCTTCGGCTTTGGCCAATCTCTGACCGCTTCAATCTTTGCTGGATCTACCTTAATCCCCTCCTTACTGACAATATGCCCAAAAAAGAATACCTGGGATAACTATAACTCACATTTCTTGAATTTAGCAAACAGTCTGTGTTCTCTCAGTCTCTGTAGAACCCACCTCAGATGCTGCTCATGTTCTGACTCAGTCTGAGAATATACCAGAATATCATCGATGAAGACGATCACAAACTGGTCTAGATAATCCTTGAACACTCTGCTCATCAGATCCATAAAAGCAGCAGGGGCATTAGTCAATCCAAATGACATAACTAAAAACTCATAATGCCCATACCTGGTACGAAAAGCAGTCTTCGGTATATCTCCCTCCTTGACCCTCAACTGATGATAACCAGAACGAAGGTCGATCTTAGAGAATACCTTCTTGCCTTGCAACTGATCGAACAGATCATCTATCCTTGGCAAATGATACTTATTCTTAATTGTCAACTTATTCAGTTCTCTGTAATCAATACACATTCTCAGAGAACCATCATTTTTCTTTACAAATAGAACTGACGAACCCCAAGGTGAGAAGCTAGGTCTAATAAAACCCAAATCTAACAGTTCTTGCAACTGCACTTTTAACTCTTTCAACTCAGTTGGGGCCATTCTGTAAGGTACTCTAGACACTGGCTCCGTCCCTGGTGCCTTCTTGAGAATTAAAGGTCTATCTTATTAGATGAAGACTTTATTGTTACTTCCAGGTTAGGGAAGGGTGAGGGGAAGGTGATGAATATACAAATGGAATTTAGTACAGTTCTGTAACGACCCAAATTCGTTATTAAGGCTTAAGGGCCTTGATTAGTGTGCCAGGAGGGCATAACTGGGATTAGAATGAATGCTATTGATTTAAATGCGTAAATATATGATTAATTGTGTGTTTATGATAATTGATGATATTATATGATGATGTGATATATATGTTTGAGATATATGCGAGAACCACATTATGATGTGGATAATTCTGCAGCCGGCGACTCGAGGCGATCCTAGGGCTAGATAGCGGGAAAAGTCACAACGGGGTATTATAATTGACTTTGGACAAGTCAGGGGTATTTTAGGTATCAGGTAGTGATTTAGACTATCGGGTGATGAAAATAAATAATTGGAGATATATTTGAGGTTAGGATGTCTAGGCGAGATTATTGGGGGATTTTACCGTTTTGGCCTCGGGAACGTTTCCGGCACCCCGAGCTTTGGGATTAGTCTAATAATCTAAGGATATACTTGGAAGACTTAGAAAATACTAGAAAGAAAAGTATAAATCGACCCCATCTCTCCTTCTCTCTCTTAGCAAAGGAAAAACTACTGAAATTTGAGAGGGAACTGCTGGAATTAAGCTGTGTCTTTGGGAATTGAAGGGAATAATCTGGAGGATTAGCTCAGGAACTGATCAAGGTCTGAGCTAGTGCTAAGGTAAGTTTTGAATTTTTCGTTTTTGGGGTTAGGAACTTAAAGAAATGGCTGAGTTTTAAATAGTTATGGTTTTGACATTCAAGGTGGAAATTGAGGCCTGAAACTTTGAAGATAGGTCAGGGGACTCTTGGAGAAACGATTCTACAGCTGAGGTAAGGTTTAATTTAAAGTTTGATGGTTGAATTTGAGAGTTTTCATGGCTGGTTTTGAGTTCTGTGGGTTTGAAATTTCAGAAATTAGAATTGGGATATTAGTGAGTCTTAGGCTGGATTTCTGGTTGGATTGTGTTGTTTTAATCATTCTAATGTTGTTATTATTAATTGTTTTTGAGTTGGGGGCTTTGGGATGGCATAAGGTGAGGTTTAGAGGTTGAAAATGGTGGTTTTTTTCTAGGTTCGAAGGGTCGAGCCGCGGCATGGTTCTTGGTGAGCCGCGGCCCTTCGAGGTTGTTGCATGCTGAGGAAGGAGGGTGGGCCGCGGCATGGCCCAAGCAATGTTGCGGCCCTTACCTGTTTTTGTGCCTTGGATGGCTCTGTTTGGGGGCCATGCCGCGGCATGGGTGGCCTATGCCGCGGCGCTTAAGGGATTTTGGGATTTTAAGATTTTAGGCTTGGGAATTTAACCTAGGGTGCTCGGGGTTGAGTCTTTTACCATATTTGGTGAAGTTCAATGTTCCGAGTACTAGAACTTGGCTTGGAAACTCATTTAAGGTTGTTAATGGTGTCTTTCTTCATGGTTGTGACTAGGTGTTAAGCTAGGGCTCGAGGATCGGATCGCGCTCAAGGAGTATCGCCCGTAACTAATTCATCTGAAAGCTAAAGGTAAGAAAACTACACCTGGTTGAATATATGTGACGGGACTAAGGGCTCCCTATTGTAAAAGCTTAAAAAGATGGTAGTATGCCATGCAAGCCATTTAGTGAACCAACGGCCTAAGGGTACCAAGGGTCTCACTAGAGCACAGGGCGCGGCTCGGCCACTGGTAGCCGAGGACAGCTTATTATGCATTGAGCTTGGTTTAAGCGGGCCAGAGTCAGTGGGTTAAGCAGAGGGTGCGGCCTAAGTCGTCGACCCTGAATATTATGTGACATGAACAGCATGTGTGATAGAATATATCTTGTTTTGGATTGTACATGTTGATTATCTGATGGGTATACATGCTTACTGAGCTATTCCTCTGTTATTATTATTTGAGTTATCTATGATGTTTTCTTGCGGGGCCTTGGCTCACGGGTGCTACGTGGTGCAGGTAAAGGCAAGGGCAAGTTAGATCAGCCCTGACTGGAGAGCTCGGCGAGCGGAATGTACATAGCCAGGTGCTCGGCCGCCACGGTTGAGGTCTAGGCAAAGACATGGAACCTAAAGACTATCTGTTTTGCCTTAGTATGGCTAGTGGATACTCATGTACTTTTGGGAGTCTGTAAACTTATTTTAACCTTGTTTTGTATGGGATTCCTTGTTTACTACAGTTTAAATATATGAAATGAGTCTTTTGAGACCAAAACCTTTTTAACCATAGATCTTACATGTTTAGTGACACGTTTTCAAATTAATGACTTGATTAGCGAGTATTGCACCTTTATAAATACACAGTGTAACGGTCAAGGCTCTGATACCATTATGTGACGCCCCACATCACTATGGCTGCTTTCTGGAATGACGACTAGCCCTACAAACCAAGACAAGTCTTTCCAGCGTGGTTTGTCCTCACTCGCACACTTCCTGGGAAAACTTCCCAGGAGGTCACCCATGCCTAGATTACTCTAGGCCAAGCACGCTTAACCATGGAGTTCTCAAGTGATGGGCTACCGAAAAGAAGATGCACCTTCCTGATATAGGTAGTACCCATTAATCCATTTAAGACATCTTCAACTGTGTAGTCTCATACCTACACAGTCTTAGAATCATTACACTTGACCTTCCCCAGGCGGTGTGGGATTGCACAGCTTACCCGGTCTTTTCCCTTACGGATCACGGGATTCTGACTGTCACAAGTTCATTGTTCTCAGGCTGATCATAATCAGAGGGAGAATTGTCCAGATTTGAGAAGGTACCTTATAAGATAGGGTATGGTAGAACGTGTTGTCACCCTTTCATTGGAGTGAGATGGGTGAGATGTTATATCTGGATCATGAGATGGTTCAGGGGACCATTGAGATTATTAGAGGTTGGAGCTTGGATGCTCACTTCTCAGAATAAATGGAAAAGTGTTACCGAATTGAAAAGCAGGAACATGAAGTTCCAGGTAGGAAGTTGTGTCTTCCTAAGTGAATCACCATGGAAAGGGGTGACGAGTAAAGGCAAGTTGAGCCTAGATTAGTATGACAGTTTGAGTCCTGAATAGGACTGGTCAAATTACCTTTTGTTGGGCCATAGCTTTGGCTCTGACGGTTGTACATTGTGTTATGTATTTCCATGCAGTGGACATGGGTTAAAAGAACTCATGACTTGAGTTATGAGAATCTGGGAACTAAAGTTAAGTTATCCTATAAGGAATAGCCAGTTCAGATTGTAACAGAAGAATAAGGTTCTGAGGAACAAGGTATACCTTAATTTAAGGTATGTTGCAGAGACAGTGAGGTCGAGAGAACGACCTGGGGAACTGGAATCAATTGTGCAGAATTCTTGTTCCGGGCGGTTCAGATAAATTTCAATGACGAAATTTTTGTAAGGAGGGGATAGTTGTAATGCCCCAAATTTCCTAATAAGGTTTAGGACCTTGATTAGGAGGCCGGGAGGGCCATAATTGATTTATTATGCTATCCAATGATAATATGCATGTTTAGGTGTATTAAATGGGCATGTGAACCCATTTGTGATTAATGGGGTGATTTTCATATTTTGGCCATTTTGGGAATTTTTGGCATGTATGTGAAATAGGCGTGGTGCTTTGTTATTATTTGGTTATGCCAGGGTTACCCAGCACAAGACGATCCTAGGAGGTAAGCTAGTGGAAAAGTCACAACGGGATTTAAGCTTGACTTGGAGTAAGTCAAGGGGTATTTAGAGCATTATTGGGTTATTGGGTAATGAGAATTAATATTTGGTGATAAATTGGATGTTAGTAAGATCAAGGGGAAATTCTGGAAGTTTTGACTATAATGTCCTTGGGGGTGTTTTCGGGACCCCGAGCACTAGGTTTTATTGGAAGCTACTTAAGCTTGAAGTAACCTTTTAAGAACCTTTTAAGAATAAAAAGAACGTTCTATACTTTCTCTCTCCCTAAAGGTTTCTTTTTCGTCTTCCGATCGCGTTTTTAAAGATAACTTGAGTTCTAGGACTCGGAATCAAGCGAGGATCGAGGCATAGCAATCCTAAGGAGAGTTATAAGCTTATTAACCGGAGGATTTAGTTGGAAACAACTCAATCAGAGGTAATTCAAGTTTAAGTTTTAAGTTTTTAAAAGTTTTTAAGCTTGAATTGGACTTTGTGAATCGTTGAGTTTTCAGTTCGTTTGAGCCTTGGGTTTTGGTGGTTTTGGACCATTGGGGAGTTTGGGAACTTTGATTTGATGATTTGGGAATGTTTGGGCATGTTTTTGGGAGGTTTTAAAAGGTTAAAAATGAAGGAAAATGGCTGCCCCGAAGTTGGGCCGTGGCCCTGTTCTTGGGCACCGCGGCCCTTGCTCAATGAAGCTGGTGCAGGAATTTGTTCCTGTTGGGCGCCGCAGTCCTTGCTTCAGGTTGTGCTGGGGGCACTGGCTCAGGCAGGCTTTTGAGCCCGTTTGCGTGTTTTGACCCTGGGAACGTGGTTTTAGGCCTCGGGATCATTCCTACTACCCGGATTAGTGAGGATTGATGTCTTGGAGGCTAAGTTTTAGTTCAAGGAGTGGTTTTAGAACTTGAACTCATTGGGTCACCGTTTGTGGTTGTGACTAGGTTATCACTAGAGGCTTGGAATCGGGATCGTGCTTGTGGCTCATTTGTTGGTAACCTGTGCTTGGACCGAAGGTAAGAAAACTGCACCCCATATATGACATGCATGGTTATGTTTGATGCATGTTGGATGTTTAAATGTAAACATTGATAGCATAATGAATGCTTAACAATCTTGCTCATTTGCATATGATTATTACTGAGGCATGCTGGATGATTAAGTGTGATGCATGTGATGCACGAGAAACATGTGATTAGGGCATGCCATGAATGATGAATATGGGATTGGTCAGAGCTTGAGTCTCTGTGTTTGTGCATGATCATTATTATGCTCGCAATTGTTAAGTAAGCATGCTGAATGCCCATCTTTGGATGTTTGACATATGATATATGTTCGGTAGCAATGCTTACTTGTGCATGGTACTGACTCATTAGTCAGAATTGGCAAAGGTGTTAGTATCAACTGTGAAGCTGTGACTCATTGGTCAGGTTCGGCAGTGGTACTGGGCACTGGTCACATTGTGCTGACTCATTAGTGAGGATGGCCTTAGCGTGTTCAACACAAGCCAACAAAGATTAGATCTAATTGACATCTACATTGAATGACTCAAATGAGCATTAATGCCGGACTGACCTCAAGTTCGATGAATATTAAAAAGCGCTTGTCTAGCCAAAGGCTAGTCATTTAGAGCCAGGGCCAGCGAGCCCCGTGACTGTTAGGTTACATGGCTATGGGCACCGGCCCCACAGTGACGTGCTTGTCACTCACTCATCTGATAAGAGCCATTGCAGGAAAGCCTAGGTAACGGTGTCGTTACACTGCTATGGGCACTGAGGCCCTAGTGACTTGTTTGGCAGTCACTCAGTATGGTTTACCAGAACCTCAAGTGATATTCACTCATCTGATCAGAACTATGAGCTCTGTATGATCATTTTGATCATCATATGCATGGCTTTGGGTGCTAAGCCCCATAGTAACCTGCTTTTTGGTCACTCAGCATGGTTTACCAGAACCTCAAGTGTTGAGACACTCATCTGATTAGGATTGACTTGATAGCCATCCAATCAGAAGGGCAGGATTTCTTATCCTGGATACCCCAGCATTGTTTGAACTCATTTGCATGCCTGAATAAAGCTATGTTTGCTAGGCATGCCAGATATGATTTGATATCATGATATGAATGTTTATGAGCATATGGGTTTTCTTGCTGGGCTTCGGCTCACGGGTGCTTTGTGGTGCAGGTAAAGGCAAAAGGAAGCTGGACCATCCTTGAGTTGGAGAGCTTAGGTGATGACGTGTACATATGCAGCTGCTCGACCAATACTTGGGCGAGGTTTGAAAGAGGAACTAGGGTTAAACCCTGTTTTGCCGCTTAGAACGACCTGTTGTAAATATTCTTTTGTAGTAGACTCTGAAATTATATTTTTGGGATCCCTATGTATACAGTAAACGTTCTAGTGAAACGTTATATCTTAACCAAAAATTTTAATCCCTAAACTGCTTATCATACTTAGTTACACGTTTATGGCCAAACGACTCGATTAGCGAGTTTAGCACTGTTTGCAACGTGCACTGTAGCGGTCCCTGGAGTTGGGGCGTTACAAAGAAGCTGACCTGTAACAACTGAGGGAGAAGCCTCAACTTCTGCTTGAGTCAACGTGAACATTCGAGCTGGGGCCGAGCTGTCCGCTTTTCTGGGTTCTTCTTTTCTTGCCTTAGGGCAATCCTTCTTAAAATGACCTACCGCTCCACACAAATAGCAGGCCTTTGCCCTACACTCTCCCAAATGACGCCTCTTGCATCTAGGGCATTCAAGACGAGTCTTCCAGGCTTCACTACCCCCTGGACGACCCATTGTAATACCACAGAGCCGCCTATCAGGATCTGGAACTGGGAAGGTGTTAGGAACCTTCCTCTTCTGATCACTGGGGCCTATACCCCTACCAAAACCCACAAATGGAGGAATTTTCCTCCTAAAATCCTTTCTGGCGGCACTGTCACGCCAGATCTTTTTCTCTGCACTCTCAGCTGTGAGTGTCTTCTCAACCACCTGTGCATAGGTAGTAACCCCTGCCACAGTGGTAATACGAACATCACGGGCTAATCTGGGTTGTAGCCCCTAGAAGAATCTCTCTCTCCTGGTCCCATCAGTGGGCACCAGCTCTATGGAAAACTTTCCCAAACTATCAAACTTTAAGGCATACTCAGTGACTGACAAACTTCCCTGAAGTAGCCTAATGAATTCCTCTGCTTTAGCTGCCCTGATAGCATCATTGTAATACTTTTCATTAAACAAGGTCTGAAACTCCTCCCAACTCAGGGCATTAACATTCTTGGTCTGGGTAATCACCTCCCACCAAATCCGGGCATCCTCCCGAAACATATAGGTGGCACAGGCCACCCTCTCATTACCAGTTACCCTCATAAAGTCAAGGATAGTGGTAATCATGCTCATCTATTGTTCTGCCTTGGCAGGATCTGCACTGCCCTAAAAAACTGGAGGTTGTTGCTTCCTGAACCTTTCATAAAGAGGTTCCCATTTATTTCCAACCTCAGGCAGCTGCTCTGCTGCTGGCACCGACACAGGAGGTGCCTCTGATACATTAGCCACTGCAGGCGCTTGCTGCTGTCTCAGGAGACGAAGCTCCTCTCCCTGTTTCAACACTGTTGCTTGCGAATCATTAAACAACTGCTGCCAGTTTGCAGGAGTTGGCTGTGGAATCTGAGACTGGTCATTTTCCTGACCCTGACTGTTATTATTATTCTGGCCTTGATCACTTTGGCCAGCTGAGGTATCTGTCTGCCCTGGGTTCATTCTTATTTCTGATACCTTGCTGAAACATTGATCAATACGGCCAGTTAGGTAGTAATAACTAAACCTTTTGCCGCCTCACGGTCCAAGAACAAGCAGACAATTATCATATTCCACAGTCATTCAATTATACAGGCAGATACATGTTTATAGCATCCAACACTCAGCATGTATCACATAATAATTCATAACCAACAATACTAATGAGTATGTTCCAGCAATTTCAGTACTAATTAGCACACAGTTGCTGAGGATATCATATTTCAGGGCACAGGTTTAACAAGGTGTCACATGCATACAAGTAAAGCATATATACTGTATTTAAGCAGTTATACATATAACTACATAAATAGTTACCAAACCATGAGTCGAGCTTGACTTCAGTGATGTGTGTACATGCCCAGCCAGTCTACAGGAATCTTAACCTTGGCATGCTCTGATACCAAGTTGTAACGCCCTGGTTACCCTAGAACCGTTACGGTGAACTAAAAATTTGACCCGCTACCCGAGTCCTTTGGTTAAGAAGCTTCTAATCCTTCCTAGGATTGCTATGCCTTGATCCTCGCTTGATTCCGACTCCTAGAACTCAAGATATATTCGAAAACGCTTCGAACAGTGAAAATGAGCTAACGGGGAAGAATGAGAGGTTTTCTAACGTACTTTCTATCTGACAAGCAACTTCAAGCTTAAGTAACCTCAAATAAAACCTAGTGCTCGGGGTCCCAAAAACCTCCCCGGGGATATTATAGTCAAAACTTCCAGAATTTCACCCTGATCTCAATAACTCCCAATTTATCATCAAATAAACATTCTTACTACCCGATAATTGACCCCGTTATGACAAAACCGCTAATCCATTATATAAGACCATCTCATGCTGAATAGCTCGAATATATCTCCATAATAATATAATCTCATTCACAAATCACATTATGCACCCAAATACACAAATTTACCCTCAATGGGCCAAAATTTCAAAACATCATAATATTCAAATGTGGACCCCCATGCATACATATAACATCATATTATAATATAATTCACATAAACATGCATATATTCATTTAATGGCATAATTAAACAGTTATGGCCCTCCTGGCCTACTAATCCTGCCACTAAACCGCATTAGGGATTCAGGGCATTACAGCAATGGTGTTTAGTACTGTTCGTGAAGCCCTGACTTATTAGTCATGATCGGCAATAGTATTGAGCACTGGTCATATAGAATTGACTTATGAGTCAAAAGGGGCATTAGCGATCTGACCGCATGCCGAAATGATTAGATCTAATCAACATGAGCATGAAATGCTTGACTGACCTATTGGTCGAAGAAAACTAAGCGCTTGGCTAGCCTAAGGCTAGTTACTCAGAGCCAGGGCTAAAATGCTCAAGTGACTAAAATGTCACATGGCTTAGGGCGTAGGACCCCAGAGAAACTTATTAGTCATCTATTCAGGGCGCAGTTCCCCAGAGAGACTTATTAGTCATCTATTCAAGACGCAGTACCCCAGAGAGACTTATTAGTATATATTCCGCTAAATATTTAGAATATTCCGTTAAGATTAACAAAAGAAATCGTTAAAATCAAGAATCTCCGTTATCTACATACTTTTTATATCGAAGAGACAAATGGTGAGAGTCGTTATGAGTGTAGCTTTTATATCAATTATATGAAAATCAAAGCTGAATTTAACGTTGGTAGTATTTATATATTCAACTATTCTGGGAATAAACCCATGATTATATGCTATCCACGTGCTTAAATGTCATCCATTCATTATTATTAATCCATTTTAAATAATAAAAACATTAATTTTAGAGATTGCCAATAAGAAAAAACCAATATTAAAATTTCGTAATAATAATGATTTATTTCTACATCGTAGAAAATAAAAATGCCGTGAAAATTAGGTAAATGGTTACAAAGGTTATCCAAGTAAGCTGTTCCAAACATTTAGCAATGTAATGTAACATTTAATATATATAGATAGATATTGCCACAATATATATATATATATATATTTGTCTAAATAAATTAATGTATGTATGTACGTACGTGCGTGCGTGGCACAAATAATATGCGAGTTTTTGCCTTTATTTTATTTTTTTAGTTAATTGAAAGAATTTTCAAATCTAATAATTAATAGGGAGAATTTAAAAACAACACCATACAAATAATAGTGGTTCATGATGACTATTGTGACTAAAAAATGCCAACGAATCCTTAAAAGTCTGTACTTTATTCATAATTATTATAATTAATTGGGACCTTTTGTGCTGTTGATATGTATTAACTTTCATCTTTTTGGCTTTATAATAAATTTAAATAAATAAATTAAGAGAGTTTAGACCGAAAGCAATTGATTCTAAACCCTAAACTTAATCATTAGTATAAAGATTATGTACACAATATTAGAATATTTTTGAAACCATTCCTATATATATTTATATATTCGTATCAAAATAACTTGAGAAACACATTTTTTTTTTATGTTTATTTGTTCCTCTTTGGATGAATTCAATAAAGCAAAGTTGGTACGAATGAATTATTAAGTTCATTGAACGTACGAATTGTTGGGTTTAAACAATACTACTATTAAACTAATAAAGATAAAGATGCATATTAGATTAGAGAATGGCAACTATCACTTTTCTTCTTGTTTATCATTATTTTATAAAAAAGCTCTTATCATAAATATCTTTTGAGTTATTCGTTGTTCGACAGTTCGGTTATTAAAACAAAAGGCAATCAAGTTTTGAATTCTATTATAAGTATTAATTAGGTTTTTCTTATTTTTTTCACAAATATTATAGTTTTTGAATGATTTTTGGTAGAAATTAGAAATTTCAATACATACATAATGATATAATATGTAGAAGAAAAATACTAAAATTGTCTAATAAAAATAAATAACTTTATTAAAGTTTTCAAAACTCAAAGAATTGATTCTCTTTTTCTTTTTCTTAGAGACTAATTTGCTAAAAAAAAAACAAAAACCTAAGAAGATGTTTATGCTTAAAATCCTTTCAATAATTATATAGTATGTCATTATTATTAGAATAATTGATAAAAGTTGCATAAATTTGTAAATGTCCAAGGAAAATGATTAAGTTTGTACACCCTGGTTTTCCCGCGGGCTGATTAGCAAGCTGAGCTGCTGACTAATCGTAGTTATCTCATGAACTCCCCTAAGACCGGAGCTTCTGTCGTTAGCTCGAGGAAGCCCAAAGGGCTCCCCTCCATTGTCCAAGACTGGAGCAGGCCCCCTGAAGGCCGAAGGTCGAGTCCAGTATGAAGCTCGCGTTACGAGCTGGATATGGAGCTATGACCCCTTGAGAAGTAAACACACGCAAGGTAAACGTGCATATATCAGGCATCACGTGTCTGATATCCCCCTGACTTCTCGAACACGCAGCAAGAATGTGCGTGTTCAGACACCCACGGTTGGGTTGGGCCGTGCGGCCCATTACTTCCTTACCTATTGATTTGACCACACTTTTGTGTCAGGTTTAGGAATTAATCATGAATGTCACAGAATTGATACGACAAGTAAGAAGGTCACGGGATGACCTCCCTACCAACTTCCAGGTGCCTTCTCCTATAAATATGGAAACCCTGGGAGTTGATAGGGGTTGGAAAAATAATCTCTTGTAAGAAATACTTTGTAACCAAATACTCAGTATAGATCAATAATATTGACTAGTGGAGTAGAAGGAATTTAACCTTCGAACCACTTAAAAACCGTGTCTTGAGTCACCCCTTTCGTCCTCTAAGATCATATATCTATTTCGGTTCACATTTAGCACTAATCATTTTCTCTCATTCTCTTAATTACCTGTTGGCGAAGAACCGCGTCAACAAAGTTTATAAGCAATGTTTTTTTCTTCACTTAGTATGATTATTATTATCATTTTTTTAAAATAAAAAATAAATTATATCTTCCCGTCTCAATCCTTGTATATATATATATTAAGGAAAATATTTCAGTTAAACAACAACACAAAATAGCTACTGTAACGTCCTGAATAACTATGACTATTACATTGTGTATTTTAAATAGTGCTAGACTCGCTAAACGAGTCATTTGAGCATAATCGTGTAACAAAACGTGATTAATAGTTTAGGGTTAAAATTTTTGGTCAAAATGTATAACTGTTTCATTAACATATTTATGTTCATACATGGGATCCCCAATTAATGTTTAAAAAGGGTAACTACAATTCAAAAGTTGTAACCAGTCTACCTAAACGAAAAAATAGGGTTTGACCTTAATTCCTCTGAGAAACCCTGGCCGTGGTGGTCGAGCAGCCACATGTGTACACGTTGCCATCAAAGCTCTTCAACTCATGGATGATCCAGCTTTCCTTTCTGCTTACTTGCACCACATAGCACCCGTGAGCCAATGCTCAGCAAGAAAATTAAACATGCTCATAAGTAGTCAATAATATATCATAGAATCATAATAAGCATGCCTAGCAGTAATAACCCTACTCATGCATGCATTCGATACTTATAAGTGACTATACTGTCACACAGGGGCCTGCTGCCCTAAATAAATGACTAATAAGTCATACTGGGAGCCATGTGCCCTAGGATATGGGACTAATAAGTCACCTTGGGGCCCGTTGCCCTATCATTTGTATAACCAGTCTTGGAGATGACCTAGCATACCTGGCGCTTTAATTTTCCACAACCATTGGGTGGGACAAGCGTATAATGCGCTCCTGACTAGGCCTACCCGTATCAACTAGCGCTCAGCGTGCTATTGCCGTCCATGACTTATAAGTCAAGCCTTTCTCAATCAGATAATGCAACACACATACATTATATAATATCTGTAATCAAACAATCACAAACATAATCATAATCATGCTCATTTACAGGGGCCCGAACCCTAATCAAATCTAATTTTTACAACCAGGCCAAGCTCTAATCACATACATCACGTACATGGTGCTGTTTTCTTACCTCTACTCCAAGCATAAGTTAGTTAACCACGACCCCCAAACACGATCCTATTTTTAGCCCTAGCAGTACCATAGTCACAACCATAATAAGTGATATTTATCAATATCAAGAAAATAAAGACTTCCGGACCGAGTCCTAGTCACCAAGACCTCGAATTCTACTAAACCGGGTAGTAAAATCCTTCCCGAGCCCTTAGGTTTGAGTTCTCATCACTCAAAACCTGCTTTGGCCATTTCTCCCAATGCGCGCTGTGGCACCCCCTGACGGGTCATGGCGCGCCTCAACTCAGAGAGCCCCTGACTTAACTCCCAGGGACGTTTGTCGTAGCACAGCCTTGAAGGGTCGCGGTGCAACCCTACAACCTTGTTTTTCCAGCTTTTTCCTCAAGTCAATTCTTTCCAAAATCCATCCCAAACCAATCCCAAAATCACAGTTGAGTCCTAGAACATCATTAACACATTAAACACCATCAAAACCCAACCTTAAACTTGATCAAAACCCCACCAAAACTCATAATCAAACTTTGAGCTTCAAAGCTCAAGAACACCTAAAAAACATGAGAGATTAATCAGAAAAACAAAGAGATCTCTTACCTCAATTTGTTAAGCTGCAATCCCAAGCTGCCTATACCAAAATTCTAGCTTCAATCTTCCTATTCTTAAGCCTTTCTTCCTCAAAAATCCAAAAATCCCCAAGAGGTATGAGGGAGAGAGAATAACGAGAGAGAGAATGTGAGAGAGCATATTGTTTCTATTTGTTTCCACTAGATTATGAATTAACTGAGTATATCCCTCCCTTAGGCTAGTTGTAACACCCTGGTTAGGAAAGATCATTACACTGTGTATTTTAAATAGTGCTTAACTCGCTAAACGAGTCATTAAGCCATAAATGTGCATCTAAATGTGATTAACGGTCCAGGGTTAAAAATTTCGGTAAAAAGGAATGGATATTTCATTAAAACGTTAATTTGTGCATGGGATCCCATAATAAATATTTACAAGGTTGTTTACAGTTCCAAAAAGGTCATTACAACTCAAAAGTTACAATTCGCCGACCTAAGCAGCAAAAATAGGGTTTAACCCTAGTTCCTCTGAGAAACCTTGGTCGTAGTGGTCAAGCGGCCGCATATGTACACGTCGCCACCTAAGCTCTCCAACTCATGGCTGGTCCAACTTTCCTTTCCTTTTACTTGCACCACATAGCACCCATGAGTCAATGCCCAGTAAGAAAACTTAAACATGCTCATAAGTAGTGAATAACACATTTCCAAATCATAATAAACATGCCCAGTAGTAATAACCATACTTATGCATGCATACCATTGTAAATGATTATCTGAATCATATCAGGGCTCGTTTCCCAAGTTACATAATTAATAAACCACACTAGGGCACAACCTTAGGATATGGGACAAATAAGTCACCCCGGGGCCCTTTGCCCTCTGAATAACCAGCCCTGGAGGTGGCCCAGCATACCTGACGCTTTAGTTTTTCCACGACAATCGGGTCGAACAAGTGTATAATGCGCTCCTGATTAGATCTAACAATATCGACCAGCGTTCTATGCGATATTACCGTCCTTGACTCAAAAGTCAATGTTTTTCGACCAGCGCTCATCGCTATTGTCGTCCTTGACTCATAAGTCAAGCCTTTATCAAGTGTATAATGCTAACATGCATTTATCATGTAGCAAGTATCCATGTACAAAGCACTCAACATGCTTAAATAATAATCACAAACATAATCATAATCATGCGCATTTACAAGGGTCCAAGCCATAATCAAATCTATATTCAACATTCGGGCCAAGCCCTAGTCACGTGCATCACATATTGGGGGCAGTTTTCTTACCTCAGGTCCAAGTGTAATATAAAATAAGAACGACCTTCGAGCACAATCCTGATCCCGAGCCCCTAGCGATAACATAGTCACAACCAAGTATAGAATCCCGTCATTAACAAGCAAACACAGGCTTCCGGGCCAAGTTCTAGCCTCTGAGACATCGAATTCTACTAAACAGGGTAGTAGGATCAATCCCGAGCCCTAAGGTTTGAATTCCCGCACTCAAAACCTTCATTGGCCAAAAACTCACATTTACGCCATGACGCACCCTATTAGGACCGCGACGCCCCACCATTTGGAGCTACGCCTCTCACAACAATGAGCCCAGCCCCAAACACATTGGACATGGGCCGCGACGCTACCCAACTTCGAAAAACTGCTAGACGTCTGAGTTCATGAGGGCCGCGGCGTGACCCCGCAAACTCAATTTTCTCAGCCAAAAACCCTCTAAAAAATCACCCTAAATCCGTACCAAACTAACCATTCAATCATACAACATCCCTAGAACCTCTCAAGCTTCAAAACTTGCGGTTCCGATAGATCAAAAACTCACCAAACCGTAAAATCCAAATCAAAACTCAAGAAACTTAAGAAAACAGAAACTTGGGAATTCAAAGCTTGAATTACCTCTGATCATGTCATTTTTCCGCTAAATCCTTCAGGTATCAAGCTTCTAATCTTCACTAGAATCATTATGACTCTAACTTGGCTTAAATCTGAGCCCTAAAACTCGAGTTTCCTTCGAAAATGCTAACGACGTCAGATGCAAGAACGGGAATGAGAGAACGAGAGTGTTGAACGTACTTTTGTATATGACAGGTTACTTAGGGCATAAGTTGTTGGATTAGCTTACACAAGATCTTTATTTATTTTCATGTATATCTAATATTAAACAAATTAATACAAGATAGCCTAAAACATGTTTCTAAAATTGAATTCAAAGATAAACAAATAATAGAATACTTACAGTATACGCAACAGAATTAAAGAGTCTTTCCTTCAGTTTCTCTAACTCTTGTATCCTCTCTGTCGCAGAGTATTATCAAGAAACTGAACCGATCTTCTATTTTCTTCACAATCTTCCAATGTATCCTTAGAGCCATCTAGACTAGTGTGGGCAATTCTCAACACATGAGATAGATATAGAGAGAATAACAGAAACTAAAAAAGAGGCTTAGAAAATGACTTGTGTTTAGAGAGAATCTAAAACTATCAAAAAATCTGACTTGTGACTTCTATGTCGTCTCAGATCTTAACTTATGACTTCTCTCTAAGTACTATTTTTATAGACTCAATTAGGACATTTAATTTAATTAAAAAAATAAATAAAATAACAGCCATTTTGAAGCCCTAGGTCGAAATTATCATGGGCTATAGGCCCGTGAAATTTCCCATTTGATTATAAGCCCATTGGACATAAAATCAAGGCATGTATTATTTTCTATTGATTTAATTAATCAAATAATTATTTAAATCCTTTATCAAATTAATTATTCATAATTTGAACCTTGATTTAAACTTATTTATTAATTTAGATATCAATTTATCTGAATTAATAAATCTGCCATAATTTCTCTTTTCTTCTCAAAATTACACAACTCTGTGAAACTATCCAAAATTGACCTGGTCAACTTTGATAATTCTAATTGATGATTAAATCAATTAATTGAGACTATCTAGATGACTTTATCCAAGGTACAATGGGGACCATGGGCCTATGAAATCAAGCTCCAATAAGTTATCATAAATCTAACAAATAAATTTACTAACTTATTAATTCCTCGTGACTCCACTATAGACTCGGAAATGCACTCTTGAATTCATAGAACGCTCTATAACAAATATAGATACGCTATTAATTATCCATTGTTACAACCATAATTGCCACTCAATCCTCTATAGACGGTCTACAATGAGATAGGACTAAAATACCGTTTTACCCCTCATTGTATTTTATCCTTAAAACACTTAGTTCCTTGTAAATGATATTTCAGTAAACTAATTTAATTACTGAAATGAGATCTCTATCATTTAACACCTTGAACCAAGCTAAAAGGAAACCATCGTTTCACTTCTTCATCAAAAGCTATAGATGTTCATATCTATGATTAACACTCCCACTCAATTATACTACCGAGTTCCCAAGATGTAAGTATGGGCTAGTCTGTAGGGTAAGCTGGTAACGAACAAGTCAAAGAACTCAACTAATACAATCAATTAGAATAATAACCACTCAGAATTAAGATTGAATTGACCTATGGTCAACTATATGATATGACTAGAATAGATAATAACGTTATGTTTACTTGTCTTATCAACTGTCAATATTGGTCCAATCCGATGTAACAAATACATCCGATCTTATCTACTTTGCTAATGTTCTGGAAAGAACATAACACTATAATGTGTAAGTAGATCATATCGTAGATTGGCAAGTAAGTGTAAATCATGGGCACTGACTAATCTTAGGACTAACTTATTTTGAACATATAATCATATTTATATTCCATTGTGATTACGTCACTATAAATAAGATTAGCTATATGCTCGTGATTTAATAGAATTTTATATTAGACAAATAATCATGAAAATAAAACATGTGAGCAAAGTGATTGACCAAATCAAAAAATGATTTCTATTCTTTTATTGATAATAAAATGAGATTACAAAGAATTTGAGTTTTAATTAGGGCATAAAACCCCAACATAAGAACATAAAACAAATCCCAAGGCTTGGGGTCCCAAAAACGCCCCCGAGGGTAAAATAGTCAAAATCCTCATAATTTCCTCCTGATCTCACTAACTCCAAATATATCATCAAATATTCATTCCCATTACCCAATATCTCGGTAATGTACTAAATATCCAAAATTCCCATTGCCTCACCCTGAGTCAAGTATTAATCTCATTATGGCTTTCCTGCTAACTTGCTCCCTAAGATCGCCTCGTGCCGAGTAACCCAAACATATCCACATAATAATGTGGTCTCACACATATATCACATATATGCCAAATATACACATAACATACAAAATTACAAAAATTTCCCTTCTGATAAGAAACGAGCCCACGTGCATATTTAATACATTTAAACATGCCTATTAAGTCATATTATAATATAACTCACATAATTATGCAATGATACACATATATATCACACAACCACATAGTTTCCATAATTTGCCATCTTGGACCCCTAATCAAGGCCCTAAGTCTTATTAGGTAATTTGGGACGTTACACTAGTAATGACTGAAATACCCCCGATTAAGCTTACTTCCTTTAGTGCCCTTATCGGCGAAATGGTCATTTACCACCACTTTTCACTAATCTCCAAATTATCTCATATTTTCCCAATTAATTATAATATCCCAAACACTCATCAAATAATTTTCTCATTACCCGATAAATCTTGGTAATGCACTAAATTACCAAAATACCCATAGGCTCACTCCGAGCCAGGTATTTAATCCCGTTATGATTAGACCACTAACTTGCTCCTTAGGATCGCCTCGTGCATAATAATCCAAATATATCCACATAATAATGTGGTCTGAGTTATATAACACATATATACTCAAATATGCCATCAATGAGCCAAAATCACAAAAATGCCATTCTAATAAGAAAAGTGCCCACATGCATGAAAATACAATCATATTATAATATAACCCATAAAATTCATATATTCATGCACGTCATCACATAATAATGCAATTAATCAGTTATTGCCCTCCTGACCATCTAATCAAGACACTAAGCCTTATTAGAGAATTTGGGGGCGTTACAGTTACAAAATAATAAATATATCAACCTTATAGACTTAAAATGGAGTTGAGGGTATAACCCAAGGCCACCTAGTGCAAGCTTTGTTTTTCAAAGCTTCATTAGCTAAACAATGAGGTAAGCCATTAGGAAACCTAACTCAAACTTATAACCCATAAACTCAGCACTAGGAACAAGAACGAACAAGAGCTCTAATACTCTCAATAAAACCATCAAGGTCCGAACAAAAGTTGTCCTTGTTATTTTGTAAGTTTACAACAACCAAACAACCTAATTCAATCTGAATGTTTCTCAACTTCAAGTCCCCAACAACCTTCATACCTCTCTTAATGGCCCAAAGTTCTGCAACGAATGGTTTAAAGGGTCTCTGAATACATTCCGCTCTTGCATGGTGCACAAAACTATTAGAATTTCCAAAAACTACACAAACACTACAACAACTACCAATAATGTCAACTCTGACATCAACATCGATCCCACATCAAAAGTCTGCAATCGTTTCACCTGTTTAATGGAAGAAGGGTGTTTACTATCCTTTTTAAACACAACATGAATACGAGAAATCTATTCAATTGCGTATGCAATTGACTGATTCACACTACCATTACCATGTTTTAGAGTGAAAATCGAGATCGATATAGTCTTGAAGCTTATGATCACGAATAGCTCCTAAAACTTGAGGATGCCAGAGCCAGAAATTATCACTGTTAAGCTTGACAGAAAGATTGTGAGTAAACACAACAAGGGAAAACAAACCAGAAGATCCAGTTGGATTTACAGAAGCCATAGCAAAATAACAACAAGCGAAAGTAGCAACAAGAAACAAAGTGCAACAACAAATTTTTTTGGGGGAAAACAAAGAATAATGAGAGAACAGGCGAGAAAATGTTGCTCGGATTAGGCTTTATAAACTTTTGTTTGTATTACAACTCAATGAAAAAAATCATACAAGTAAATCAATCTCATAGAATAGTTAAACACAATGGATAAAAGTTTAGAGTAGACCTTCCTTGAAGAACAAAACCCTAGGGGTATAAAATCACAAGCTATGATTTTATGTGAGAAACAAAAGTGACAAGGCTTGACACGAATGAAGATTTGTAGTCCAAAAATCTCTATTCCTAGTCTTCCCTTTGAAGATGCTTGAAGTTACAACAAGTGGAATGAGATTGAGATTCACAAGCCTTGGATCTTCATGCAATTCAAGCTTTCTTGATAAAGATTTTTGGAGAAAACTAGTAATCTTGGAGCTAGAGAGAGTTCTTCATTAGCGAGAGAAATAGGTGAGAGATCAAGTCACCAATTAACTCATTTTAACACCTCAAAAAGTATAAGATCCTTATTAGACTCAACCAATGAGATTAGAGCATTTAAATTTAAGTTTTGGACCTAAAACACCTAACCGTATGAACATTCCGTAATGGACCAAGCGACGCATTTCCTAGCACCAGGTGATACGTTGCCCTATAGCAAGCGACACGTCGCCTGATACTTCTCTCTCTAGGGTTTTGAGAGCCCAGGCGATGCCTCTATAATACGGCTCCAAGAGGTGTCTCAAAACACCTCCAAATGCTCCCAATTTTTTTGGGTAACCTTATATACTCTAAATAGACATTTTGTACCGAAATGTTTGATTTAAAAAATGCCTATACTCAAAATCAACTTTTACAATTCCACCATGTATTTAACCAATCTCAACAAATGTGAGCAAGGGCGAGGAAATTTGGGGAATCGAAAGAGAGGATCACAATGGCACTGATACTATATTAGAGAAATGTCTTTTTAGAGTGAAACTGATTCTCATTACTTAATAAGCTTATACATAGCTATATATACATAGTGTTGACTGTGTTTTTAGCCAACGACGTGAGAATGTCAAATACGACAAACCTTCAAGAGAATTTAAATAACACAGACAGTTTAATTAAGAAAAGTAAATAACACACAAGATTTTTATAGTGGTTCAGCCCCGATCAGTCGGTAATAGTCTAATCCACTTAGAGTTGTGATTATAGATCTGTACTCAAGATCAGATGGACTGAGCCAACTGAGTTTCTTCAGTACAGATTGCAAAAATACAAGAATCTTTTCAAATACCAGCACTTTCTCTCTCTAGAATACTCAGACCCAAAATTTCTCTCTCTAGAATAGTCAGACCCAAATTCTCCCAAAAGTCTAGAAAGAAGAAGCAGAAGCCCCTCTCTAATCCCATAAGCCCTCTATTTATAGGCTTAGGGTCATACATCTGATATCCCTAGAATCGGGATATTTTATTATGTTTATTACATTTAAATTACAAAAAACATTCAAAATGTAACAAAACCCCCAATTTGTGGGAAGAATGAGAGATTCCCGCGTATCTTGTTGAAGCTGTTTCTGGGAATCTTGACTTAGTCCTCCTCTAGCTAGTTGATCCACCTCTCCTACTGGCCACTCATGCAAGTGCTGGTTGGACATGTGCATGGTGGTAGGACATACACTTGTTGGTAGGACAAACATTTGCTGGTCGGACATGTGCATGGTGGTAGGACATGCACTCCTCTCCTCTAATATGGCACTCTCCTCTAGCGTGCCATGTCTCTCCTCTAACATGGCACTCTCCTCTAGCATGCCATTTCTTTATTTGGACAACCATGCACTGGTTGGACATATGCATATAGACCAAATTCTTGGGCTCTCCTCGGACCTCATCCTTGGGGTCTCCTAGGACCACTCTCTTGGGGTCTCCTAGGACCACATCCCTGGGGTCTCCTAGGACCACTCTCTTGGGTTATCCTAGGATGCACTCTCCTTAGCTCCCTTAGGACCACCCCCTTGGGGTCTCCTCGGACCACACCCTTGGGATCTCCTAGGATGCACTCTCCTTAGCTCTCCTAGGACCACCCCCTTGGGGTCTCCTCGGACCGCACCCTTGGAATCTCCTAGGATGCACTTGGCTTGGTTATGACATCTTTCAAGTAGTCCAAACTCTTCACCAGTCTACCGGGTCACTTTATCACAACTCTGAGGAGTCAATGTATTTATTGACTATTAATTTGTCTTTTACTGACCATGCATTGCCACTTGTCACCTTTATTGCCACGTCATTGATCTTCAATTTGTGGGGATAACACATAGTATTAGTTAGAAGGGCTGGGTTGTACAAATAACCATTTAGGGGTCGTTTGATATGTAGAAAATGGAGACAAGAATGAGAATTTGAACACTTTCTCATGTTTGGTATTGAGTTTGAGTTTTTCTAACCTGGGAAACTGTAGTACAAGAATTTTTATTTTTACCTGATTCTGGGTTCAAGTGAAATCCATTTGACAACTGATTTTCAGATACCCAATAAAATGAAACACTTCAAAATTATTATTATTTTTAAAAAAAAAATTAAACCAATAATTTTTTAGTTATTTTATTTTTGAAGCTTATAATATAAAAACAAATATACATATATCAACTATAAAACGATAAATAATATTTCTTTATTTAAAGAAATTACTTTAGTTTAAAATAACAAATGAAATATTATTAAAAATAGAATAAAGGTATTTTTGTATTTTTTTAAATTATACTTGATTCTAGTATTTAATTATTGTTGTTTAACACACAAATTGTGATAACCACTAAGTAATAGTTGTAGTAAAAGTCAAACAGTCGATCCACAATGAGGTAACCTAAAACCAAAAGATTAGTAGAAAAAACACAAAAAGTTAGTGACATGTAATAAATGGAAATGAAAATAGATTTGAGATTTTTTGTTGTCTTTTTGGTGAAATGATAAAATGAGACAAGTCAAGTGAAATAAAAATAAGATGTGATTAAGAGTTGAAAAGTAGAAAGGTCTCAAGAATCATCCATATGCTTGTATAGTTACTTAGTTACTTGATTTACAAAACTACACAAGTAAATAGTTCACATTCCAACATTTAGTTGGAAAATTTAACATTAAAGTCCATATTATTTTCTAACAAAAGTTCATTTGAGTTATAAAGTTCTTTACTTTAGGAGCACAATTTGAATCTTATGAAAAGTCCAAAAATGACAAAATACCCAAGAGCAATAATGCAATAGAAGATTAGACATAAAATTATGTATCAATATTACTTTTACTAATTAGAAACACATAGAAAGAGCATGACTAATCCCATATATTATTAGCACATGTAAATAAAGATAACAAAGTAAAGATGAGGTTGAAAGAACATAAACAACTCAAATGCATTATATTAAGAACATAGTAAAACAAAGTAGCAAAATAACATTACTAGCATATGGAATCATCCCTAACCTTCTAGGAAGATTAGACCATTATGCTCATCATTCTCAAAAAATTCTAACAAGAAAGTATGAGAAGAAAGTGAGTAGAAATTTTGCTATAGTTTCTTTACTCTAAAAATTACATACCAAATGCGAAAGAATAGTCCATATTTATAGAATAAGAAATGGACTAAAAAGAAATTAAACTACAAATGAGGTTTACAAAATAAATCTGAAACATTAATAATAAAATATGATTTTGAAAAAATCAAATCTTATTACTAATATTAACCTAGCTATTTTAGTGAATGGTCATCATACACAATTTTCTAAATTAATACAAAATGTCAACTTTAAACCTCAAAATGGAAGGGTCCAAGGCCCAAAGTGCACACAAAATGGGTTGGAAACGCAATGTGGCAGCTGGTGGGGTTTGACCAATTCGCAGCCAGTGGGAGCACGCCACGTGGCGCGGCTGGGCAAGGGAAAGGAGCAGACATGGGAGGGTGGAGCTTGGCCGGGTTTCGCAGGTCAGACGCAGGTGGGCGAAGCTGGGCCGGGTCTCTGGGTCACGCGGGTCGCTGGGCTACTAGAGGAGGCAGGGGCTGGAGACATGGCAGGCGCGGGTTGAACCAAGTGGCGTGCTGGGGCATTGTGGGCCGCATGGGAGAGAAGCGGGCATGTGCCTAGTGCAATTTGGGCTTTTTGTTTAAAAAAATGTCATTTTTCTATTCTCTTTTTTCAGATTTAATTGTTTTCTTTTCTATTCATTTCATAGTGCCAAAATATATTTTATTTTCTGCAAAATATAAATATATTAAATTTAGATTAAATATTTCCAATGTAATAATACATCACATTAGTTACATGAAAATATTAATTAAAACTTAATTTATTTTGACAATTAAAATCAACAAATGTACATTTTTGACCCTTAGTCAACTGTATTTTTTAATTTTGTTAAAAAAACATTTCACGAGTAAAATTGTTTATAAATTATAATCTAAGGAAAAATTTAGTAATTTTTTAAAATGTCATTTGCTATTTATATATTATTTATTATTTTGATGAAATATATATTATATTAATTTTATGAAAATATGAAAACTTAGACATATTCTTATGCACAAAGTGATATTCTCATAAATTTATGATTCTAGTACTCAACCAAACACAGTGATGTAAGTTTCCAGACTATGAGATTATCCTCTTTAACTTTTCTAATAATATGAAAAATGTGAACTTCTCGTACCAAACTAACTAATAACTAATTATAGATTAGTTAGAGTAAAAACTAATTACAGTTAACTCCTAACACCATGAACAAAGTTGTCTCTAGCATTCCAACAAAGAACTCAAACTCATCTTTATCAACCCTATCTAAAATGCAAATTATCTTAGTTTTTGGCTTGTTTGTTTAGCAGCTTCCCAAGGTTACTCCTTTTGCAAATGGTGCTATTAGAGGAGCAACTCCAAATTGCTCGAAAAGGGCCATCGTTGAGCCCACCACTGTATCTCACACATCTCGGATGGGTAGGAACGTTCTTGCAAAACAACACAGTTAGTGGGAGCCAAGCATGACTTAGCTTCCAAAAAAAGTGTTTGATCTTATTTGATACTCTCAATTTTCATAAACGGCTCCACCATGACCCGGTTTTACTCATATCCGAGACTTCAACCTTATCATTTTCCATCTCCATAAAATTTATCAAAAATTCTATTTCGCCAAAATATTATTATAAGACATTGAATTTTAATAATGCGCATAAAGCACTAAAAACAATAATTTGCCAAAAATCTAAAAATATATATTATATTAAAAATGGTAGGCACAATTTTTTCATCATAGCCGACTAGATGTTAAAACTCTAAGAAAAGGACCATTCATGAAAATGGTGACTGAGATTTTCAGAGATCAAGGTTCGTATATATCGTATGTGGTCTCATTTGTTCCTTCTTTCTTTCTTTCTTTTTAAAAAAAAATAATAATAATAATGACAATCTTCAAAGTATTTTACACGTGCAAAAGAGCGGGAAGAAAATTCAATATGTTGTAGATAAAGGAGGCATATATGTATTTATTATAATTTTTTTAAAATTTTGTTTTTTTCATCTTAAATCTGATTCTATTTGGACCACACCAAAATTCCTTTTATTACTCCTTCATTTGTGTCCATCAAATTTTAACTTTTTGGGTCTAGACTATTTTCAGCTTTTGCCTCCGACACTCAACCTTTTTATTAATTATTTGATAATTAGAAAATAAAAATAAAATCCAGGTGGGCCTAAGACTTGTGCTGGACTTTAGGCTAGAGGCCCACTAACGCTAAAGACTGATGGACTAGATTGAGTGGGATAGTTGGGTTGCGTGGTGGGCCGAGTGTTTTATGACCCACTTTAAGATGATCTCAGTCCACAACGTACTGGGCCATATTTTCAGGTTGACACAGACTCTGTCCCACTCAATTCATTGAACGGGCCCGTTTCATTATCCATGCTTCTCCTAACAAGTTTTACTTTTCAACATATTTTAATTTTTACCACATGTGATGGTGGCAAATGAATGGCCTACTATACATCTCATATTGGTCATCTATCTAAGTATTCTTTCTTATTAGTCATTCATGCTTGAAATATTATTTTTTCGATTGTGTTGAGGAACGGAGATACAAATATTTTTTACGGGTGAAAAGTTAAAAAATATAATTAACAGGACAAACATGTATTTTTTTATAAAAGACCGAGGGAGGCGGGGGAGGCTCCTCTCACCTAGTGTGTCGAATCGTCCTTGATTGTGCTTTTGTTCTAAGTTAGGCCTTGGTGCTAGTGAAGCTTTTGAATATCTATCAAGAAAGTACCTTTCCATCCCACCTTTGATATAAATAGATTGTTAAAAATAAGATTGGGTTAGAGCTATATCTCTCGAGATTTGATTATATGGGTATATGTGCATGTAATTTTTTAAACAGAAATTTAGAATATTTATGACATTATTTTTGCAAAATAAATTATAAAAAAATTATATGGGTTTATTGGGGAATCGTTTCTTTTTCATTTAAAAATATATAGATTTTGATTTGCAATTTTTTTTTAAAATGTGGTATTTAAAAAAAATTAAAAATAAAGCAAGTCTCATAATTGTTATGTTTTATTTTAAAAAACATTAATATAATCATTTACAAAAATTGTTGTAAAATTTAGTAAATGTATTAACATAAAAGATATAGAAAATTGAGAAAAATCGAAAATAACCCGGAGAAAGAAAGTTTAAATTCTAAATGTAAATAAAGAAGAGGGAGAGATTACTGAATAAAAATGAAAATACGTATTTAAAAAAATATATATATATTTATACAAGTATATTTATCAATTTTAACATCTTACTAAATTTTTAAAATTACAATTTTAAAGTTTTATTAATTTATTTCAAGCATACGATATATATGAAATCTATCATATATATCTAATATAAGATAAAAACATGAACCGGACATACATTATAGATTCTAAAATTGAAAAAAAGATAATATTAAAGCTAAAAATTGTGAAAATAAATATATTTAGTTTAAATCTACCCAATTTTATCCCAAACTTCCAAAAATACCCTTCCCCACGTGTTCTCTTCTAAAAACAATATCACCGATTACCATTCCCTCTAACCTTCTACACCACCATCCATCAACAGGTATTTATATGTTCGTTACCTTTACTGGCTTGTTAATGAAATTACAGATTTTTCACTCTCTAAACTATTATTTCGCTCTAAAAGTTCTGTGCTTTTTTTTCTTAGATTTTTTCTCTTGTTTCTTCTTTATCTTCTCTCTTGAATCTATAAGTATTGCTATATAAATTTGAGCTTCTGTAACTGACTGTTGATATATTGCGCAGTTAAAGTTTGATATTTGGGAATTTGGGTTCTCAGGATGGTGAAGCTAACAATGATTGCTCGGGTTACTGACGGTCTTGCACTAGCAGAGGGACTCGATGATGGCCGTGATATTAGAGATGTTGAATTTTACAAACAGCAAGTCAAAGCTTTGTTTAAGAACCTCTCAAGAGGCGAAAATGAGCCGTCAAGGATGTCACTTGAAACTGGGCCTTACATCTTCCAGTATCCTTGTGTGTTGTGTCTCTGTTGTCCCCTCTATTTGCTCGTTCATTATTTCATTAATTATTTGTTACATTGAAATTTTCGCGAATTTATTTATTATCATACAGAATTTTCAATTAAGACACTCAAATAGTGGTGACTCTTTTGCTTACTGTCGGACTAATTCAGAGACCTCTGCCTTTTCTGAGCCTACAGATGATCAAAGCTATTCAAGTGAGCCTTTTCCTTCATGTTGGCACGCCTTGAAGTCCTTAAAGTCTGGCGCCGGAGTTAATAACCATTCTGTTCTTACCAGACTAGGCATGAAGCAACACGAGTCTCTAGTTGGTGATCACAAACTCAATGATCAAGAAGTGTTGGATTCAGGTGTGTTTTGATAGCCTTTTCAAGTTATTTTTTATACTAACTAGTTTTGTCTTAAAGACATAGGAATATACTGACTTGAGTGAATGGAATTTATGGCAGAACTTGAGTTGATGAAAGAAAGATTTGCAAAACTTTTGCTCGGTGAAGACATGTCCAGGAGTGGGACTGGAGTTTGTACTGCAATTACTATCTCAAATTCCATAACCAATTTCTATGGTAAATTAAATCTTCTATTGAGATTAAGAAAATATGACTATTTTCTCTTTCTTGTTTCAATCTCACATCTCTTTTTATATTCAGCTACTGTTTTTGGACAAAATTTGAGACTAGAGCCTCTAAATTCTGAGAAGAGAGCTAAGTGGAAGAGAGAAATGGACTGCCTTCTATCTGTATGTGATTGCATAGTAGAATTCATCCCCGCCACATCACAAAATTTGAGAGATGGAACAGCCTTAGAGGTATATACATACATGAATGATTCATGGGCTGAAATTAAATTCATTTGGTTCTGCTCTACTCTTGCTTGTTATGAACCTTTTTCATATATATTTGTTTCCCTTTTATTCTCTCAGATAATGACAAGTAGACCAAGAGCTGATATTTATATAAACCTGCCAGCTTTGAGAAAGCTTGACACAATGCTTATTGTAAGGATCTCTATCAAAGGGTCCAAGTGATATTTTGCACCATCTTTTACTGAAATACAGTAGCTTGGTTTCCTATCAGAGTCTAATATATACATGAATTCTTTGGTAGGAAATATTGGACAGTTTCCAAGACAGAGAATTCCGGTATGCAGAACAAAGAATTTCAATTCTTTCTTTATTTTTTTTCAAGTGAATCTGTTTTAGTCTAATGTTACATTTTGATGTTACAGATAATAGTGTTGAGTACATGCCATTCCTTCTTTCGCTTGTCTTTTTCTTGAATGGTGGAGTTTGGACTGTCTATGCTGTACTTGCAAAAGACACATTTGTTGGAGTAAGTTACATTCTAATATCATATATCTTATCCTATAGAAACAAATTTTTTCCTCATTTTTTGGGTTATTAAGTCAAAATATTGGTCAACTAATTGGATAAATGAAATGGATATATTATCTATTGTGTGCAGATACCAAATGGGACTGCATTATTCCTTGGAAGTCTTCAGCAGGTTCTCTATGCAATATAATGGAAGCCAAAGTTTAAATTTTAAGCCATTTGGTTTAAAATTATAAAGATTTTGAATTACAATCATACATTAAATTATATATATTAAAGGAGAGTATGTTTATGATTTAAGCCTAAATGATTAAAACTTAAAAATTGTGGAAAATTTTTTGATATCATTTACGATTAGTGGTTCATATTTTTAGCCATTTAAGACTTGCAGTTTAAAATTTAAGACAAGAGGTTTAAATTTCAAACCTAGGAGTTTAAAGATACTTTATTTATAATTTAAGCTTAAATTGATAAAAATTTATAAATTGGGGTTTAAATTTGATGTCATTTAAGCCTTATGGTTCAAATATATAAATAGTGGTATAAATTTTAAGCCATTTGGTTTAAAATTATAAAGATTTTGTATCAAATTAACACATTACATTATATAGATTAAAAGAGAGTATGCATATGATTTAAGCCTAAAGGATTAAAATTTAAACCTTGTGGTAAAAATTTTGATGTCATTTAAGTTTAGTGGTTCATATTTTAAGTCATTTAAGGCTTGCGGTTTAAATTTTAAGGCAAGTGGTTTAAATTTTAAGCCTTGTGGTTTACATTTAAAGCTTAGTGGTTTAAATTTCAAACCAAGGGGTTTAAAGATACTTGATTTATAATTTAAGCTTAAATGGATAAAAATTTATAAATTGTGGTTTTAATTTGACGTCATTTAAGCCTCGTGGTTCAAATTTATAAATATTGATTTAAATTTTAAGTCATTTGGTTTAAAATTATAAAGATTTTGTATTAGATTCACACATTACATTATATAGATTAAAAGCGAGTATGTTTATGATTTAAGCCTAAATGATTAAAACTTAAACCTTGTGGATTAAATTTTGATACCATTTAAGTTTAGTGGTTCATATTTTAAGCCATTTAAGGCTTGCAGTTTAAATTTTAAGGCAAGTTGTTTAAATTTTAAGTCTTGTGGTTTAAATTTAAAGCTTAGTGGTTTAAAGATACTTGATTTATAATTTAAGCTTAAATGGATAAAAATTTATAAATTGTGGTTTAAATTTGATGCCATTTAAGCCTTGTGGTTCAAATTTATAAATAGTGATTTAAATTTTAAGCCATTAGGTTTAAAATTATAAAGATTTTGTATTAGATTCACACATTACATTATATAGATTAAAAGAGAGTATGTTTATGATTTAAGCATAAATGATTAAAACTTAAACCTTGTGGATTAAATTTTGATGTCATTTAAGTTTAGTGGTTCACATTTAAGTCATTTAAGGTTTGCAGTTTAAATTTTAAGGCAAGTTGTTTAAATTTTAAGCATTGTGGTTTAAATTTAAAGCTTGGTGGTTTAAATTTCAAACCTAGGGGTTTAAAGATACTTGATTTATAATTTAAGCTTCAATGGAATATTTTTTATAAATTGTGGATTAAATTTGATGCCATTTAAGCCTTGTGGTTCAAATTTATAAATAGTGATTTAAATTTTAAGTCATTTAGTTTAAAATTATAAATATTTTGTATTAGATTCACACATACCATTATATATATTAAAAGAGAGTATGCCTATGATTTAAGTCTAAAGGATTAAAACTTAAACCTTGTAGATTAAATTTTGATGCCATTTAAGTTTAGTGGTTCATATTTTAAGCCATTTAAGGCTTGCGGTTTAATTTTTAAGGCAAGTGGTTTAAATTTTAAGCCTTGTGGTTTAAATTTAAAGCTTAGTAGTTTAAATTTCAAACCTAGGGTTTAAAGATACTTGATTTATAATTTAAGCTTAAATGGATAAAAATTTATAAATTGTGGTTTAAATTTGATGCAATTTAAGCATTGTGGTTCAAATATATAAACAATGATTTAAATTTTAAATCATTTGGTTTAAATTTATAAAGATTTTGTATTAGATTCACACAAAACATTATATATATTAAAAGATACTATGCATATGATTTAAGCCTAAATGATTAAAACTTAAACCTTGTGGATTAAATTTTAATGCCATTTAAGTTTAGTGGTTCATATTTTAAGCTATTTAAGGCTTGTGGTTTAAATTTTAAGCCTTGTGGTTTAAATTTAAAGCTTAGTGGTTTAAATTTTAATCATAGGGGTTTAAAGATACTTGATTTATAATTTACGCTTAAATGGATAAAAATTTGTAAATTGTGGTTTAAATTTGATATCATTTAAGCCTTGTGGTATTTATAAATTGTGGTTTAATTTTTAGCCATTTGGTATAAAATTATAAAGATTTTGTATTAGATACACACATAACATTATATAGATTAAAAAAGAGTATGTTTATGATCTAAGCCTAAAGGATTAAAACTTAAATCTTGTGGATTAAATTTTGATGTCATTTAAGTTTAGTGGTTCATATTTTAAGCCATTTAAGGCTTGCGGTTTAAATTTTAAGGCAAGTGGTTTAAAGTTTATGTCTTGTGGTTTAAATTTCAAACCTCGGGGTTTAAAGATACTTGATTTATAATTTAAGCTTAAATGGATAAACATTTATAAATTGTGGTTTAAATTTGATGTCATTTAAGCCTTGTGGTTCATAATTAGAAATAGTGATTTAAATTTTAAGTTATTTGGTTTAAAATTAAAAATATTTTGTATTAGATTCACACATAACATTATATAGATTAAAAGAGAGTATGTTTATGACTTAAGCCTAAATGATTGAAACTTAAACCTTGTGGATTAAATTTTGATGCCATTTAAGTTTAGTGGTTCATATTTTAAGCCATTTAAGGCTTGCGGTTTAATTTTTAAGGCAAGTGGTTTAAATTTTAAGCCTTGTGGTTTAAATTTAAAGCTTAGTAGTTTAAATTTCAAACCTAGGGATTTAAAGATACTTGATTTATAAATTTAAGCTTAAATGGATAAAAATTTATAAATTGTGGTTTAAATTTGATGCAATTTAAGCTTTGTGGTTCAAATTTATAAATAATAGTGATTTAAATTTTAAACCATTTGGTTTAAAATTATAAATATTTTGTATTAGATTCACACAAAACATTATATATATTAAAAGATAGTATGCATGTGATTTAAGCCTAAAGGATTAAAACTTAAACCTTGTGGATTAAATTTTAATGCCATTTAAGTTTAGTGGTTCATATTTTAAGCCATTTAAGTCTTGCGGTTTAAATTTTAAGGCTAGTGGTTTAAATTTTAAGCCTTGTGGTTTAAATTTAAAGCTAATCCTAGGGGTTTAAAGATACTTGATTTATAATTTACGCTTAAATGGATAAAAATTTGTAAATTGTGGTTTAAATTTGATGTCATTTAAGCCTTGTGGTATTTATAAATAGTGGTTTAATTTTTAGCCATTTGGTATAAAATTATAAAGATTTTGTATTAGATACACACATAACATTATATAGATTAAAAAAGAGTATGTTTATGATCTAAGCCTAAAGGATTAAAACTTAAATCTTGTGGATTAAATTTTGATGTCATTTAAGTTTAGTAGTTCATATTTTAAGCCATTTAAGGCTTGTGGTTTAAATTTTAAGGCAAGTGGTTTAAAGTTTATGCTTTGTGGTTTAAATTTAAAGCATAGTGGTTTAAATTTCAAACCTCGGGGTTTAAATATACTTGATTTATAATTTAAGCTTAAATGGATAAACATTTATAAATTGTGGTTTAAATTCGATGTCATTTAAGTCTTGTGGTTCATAATTAGAAATAGTGATTTAAATTTTAAATTATTTTGTTTAAAATTAAAAATATTTTGTATTAGATTCTCACATAACATTATATAGATTAAAAGAGAGTATGTTTATGATTTAAGCCTAAAGGATTGAAACTTAAACTTTGTGGATTAAATTTTGATGCCATTTAAGTTTAGTGGTTCATATTTTAAGTTATTTAAGGCTTGCGGTTTAATTTTTAAGGCAAGTGGTTTAAATTTTAAGCCTTGTAGTTTAAATTTAAAGCTTAGTAGTTTAAATTTCAAACCTAGAGGTTTAAAGATACTTGATTTATAATTTAAGCTTAAATGGATAAAAATTTATAAATTGTGGTTTAAATTTGATGCCATTTAAGCCTTGTGGTTCAAATTGATATATAGTGATTTATATTTTAAACCATTTGGTTTAAAATTATAAAGATTTTGTATTAGATTCACACATAACATTATATATATTAAAAGAGAGTATGCATATGATTTAAGCCTAAAGGATTAAAACTTAAACCTTGTGGATTAAATGTTAATGCTATTTAAGTTTAGTGGTTCATATTTTAAGCCATTTAATGCTTGCGGTTTAAATTTTAAGGCTAATGGTTTAAATTTTAAGCCTTATGGTTTAAATTTAAAGCTTAGTGGTTTAAAGTTTAATCTTAGGGGTTTAAAGATACTTGATTTATAATTTACGCTTAAATGGATAAAAATTTGTAAATTGTGGTTTAAATTTGATGTCATTTAAGCCTTGTGGTATTTATAAATAGTGGATTAATTTTTAGCCATTTGGTGTAAAATTATAAATATTTTGTATTAGATTCACACATAACATTATATAGATTAAAAGAGAGTATAATTATGATCTAAGCCTAAAGGATTAAAACTTAAATCTTGTGGATTAAATTTTGATGTCATTTAAGTTTAGTGGTTCATATTTTAAGTCATTTAAGGTTTGCGGTTTAAATTTTAAGGCAAGTGGCTTAGTGTTTTAAATTTCAAACCTAGGGGTTTAAAGATACTTGATTTATAATTTAAGCTTTAATGGATGAAAATTTATAAATTGTGGTTTAAATTTGATGCCATTTAAGCCTTGTGATTCAAAATTATAAATAGTCATTTAAATTTTAAGTTATTTGGTTTAAAATTATAAATATTTTGTATTAGATTCACATATAACATTATATAGATTAAAAGAGAGTATGTTTATGATCTAAGCCTAAAGGATTAAAACTTAAATCTTGTGGAATAAATTTTAATGTCATTTAAGTTTAGTGGTTCATATTTTAAGCTATTTAAGGCTTGCAGTTTAAATTTTAAGCCTTGTGGTTTAAATTTAAAGCATAGTGGTTTAAATTTCAAACCTAGGGGTTTAAAGATACTTGATTTATAACTTAAGCTTAAATGGATAAAAATTTATAGATTGTGGTTTAAATTTGATGTCATGTAAGCCTTGTGATTCAAATTGATAAATAGGGATTTAAATTTTAAGTTATTTGGTTTAAAGTTATAAATATTTTGTATTAGATTAACACATAACATTATATAGATTAGAATATAGTATGTTTATGATTTAAGCCTAAATGATTAAATCTTAAACCATGCGGATTAAATTTTGATGCCATTTAAGTTTAGTGGTTCATATTTTAGGCCATTTAAGGCTTTCGGTTTAAATTTTAAGGCAATTGGTTTAAATTTTAAGCTTAGTGGTTTAAATTTCAGACCTAGGGGTTTAAAGAAACTTGATTTATAATTTAAGCTTAAATGGATAAAAAATTATAATTTGTGTTTTAAATTTGATGTCAATTAAGCCTTGTGGCTCAAATTTATAAATAGTGGTTTAAATTTTAAGTCATTTGGTTTAAAATTATAAAGATTTTGTTTTAGATTCACACATTATATTATATAGAATAAAAGAGAGTATGTTTATGATTTAAGCCTCTTAAACCTTGTGGAATAAATTTGGATGCCATTTAAGTTTAGTGGTTCATATTTTAAGCCATTTAAGGCTTGTGGTTTAAATTTTAAGGAAAGTGATTTAAATTTTAAGCCTTGTGATTTAAATTTAAAGCTTAGTGGTTTAAATTTCAAACCTAGGGGTTTAAAGATACTTGATTTATAATTTAAGCTTAAATGGATAACAAATTATAAATTGTAGTTTAAATTTGATGCCATTTAAGCCTTGTGGTTCAAATTTATAAATAGTGATTTAAAATTTAAGTTATTTGGTTTAAAATTATAAAAAATTTGTATTAGATTCACACATAACATTATATAGATTAAAAGAGAGTATGTTTATGATTTTGGCCTAAATGATTAAAACTTAAACCTTGTGGATTAAATTTTGATGCCATTTAAGTTTAGTGGTTCATATTTTAAGCCATTTAAGGCTTGCGGATTAAATTTTAAGGCAAGTGGTTTAAATTTTAAGCCTTGTTGTTTAAATTTAAAGCTTAGTGGTTTAAATTTCAAACCTAAGGGTTTAAAGACTCTTGATTTATAATTTAAGCTTAAATGCATGAAAATTTATAGATTGTGGTTTAAATTTGATGCCATTTAAGCCTTGTAGTTCAAATTTATAAATAGTGATTTAAATTTTAAGTTATTTGGTTTAAAGTTATAAATATTTTGTATTAGATTCACACATAACATTATATAGATTAGAATAAAGTATGTTTATGATTTAAGCCTAAATGATTAAATTTTAAACCTTGTGGATTAAATTTTGATGTCATTTAAGTTTAGTGGTTCATATTTTAGGCCATTTAAGGCTTGCGGTTTAAATTTTATGGCAAGTGGTCTAAATTTTAAGCTTAGTGGTTTAAATTTAAAACTTAGTGGTTTAAAGATACTTTATTTATGATTTAAGCTTAAACGGATAAAAATTTATAGATTGTGGTTTAAATTTGATGCTATTTAAGTCTTGTGGTTCAAATTTATAAATAGTGATTTAAATTTTAAGTTATTTGATTTAAAGTTATAAATATTTTGTATTAGATTCACACATAACATTATATAGATTAGAATAGAGTATGTTTATGATTTAAGCCTAAATGATTAAAATTTAAACCTTGTGGATTAAATTTTGATGCCATTTAAGTTTAGTGGTTCATATTTTAGGCCATTTAAAGTTTGCGGTTTAAATTTTAAGGCAAGTGGTTTAAATTTTAGACCTATGGATTTAAAGATACTTGATTTATAATTTAAGCTTAAATGGATAAAAATTTATAATTTGTGGTTTAAATTTGATGTCAATTAAGCCTTGTGGTTCAAATTTATAAATAATGGTTTAAATTTTAAGTCATTTGGTTTAAAATTATAAAGATTTTTTATTAGATTCACACATTACATTATATAGAATAAAAGAGAGTATGTTTATGATTTAAGCCTAAAGGATTAAATCTTAAACTTTGTGGAATAAATTTTGATGCCATTTAAGTTTAGTGGTTTATATTTAAGCCATTTAAGGCTTGCGGTTTAAATTTTAAGCCATGTGGTTTAAATTTAAAGCTTAGTGGTTTAAATTTCAAACCTAGGGGTTTAAAGATACTTGATTTATAATTTAAGCTTAAATGGATAAAAATTTATAAATCATGGTTTAAATTTGATGTCATTTAAGCCTTGTGCTTCAAAATTTGATGCATTTTGGTTTATAATTATAAAGATTTTGGATTAGACTCACACATTACATTATATAGATTAAAGAGAGTATGTTTATGATTTAAGCCTAAAGGATTAAAACTTAGAGTTTGTGGTTTAAATTTTGATGTCATTTAAGTTTAGTGGTTCATAATTTAAGTCATTTAAGGCTTGCGGTTTAAATTTTAAGGCAAGTGATTTAAATTTTAAGTCTTGTTGTTTAAATTTAAAGCTTAGTGGTTTAAATGATCTTGATTTATATTTAAAGCTTAATGGATAAAAAATTATAAATTGTAGTTTAAATTTGATGCAATTTAGGCTTGTGGTTCAAAATTTGATGCCATTTGGTTTAAAATTATAAAGATTTTTTATTAGACTCACACATTACATTATATAGATTAAATAGAGTATCTTTATGATTTATGCGTAAATGATTAAAACTTAAACCTTGTGGATTAAGTTTTGATGCCATTTAAGTTTAGTGGTTCATAGTTTAAGTCATTTAAGGCTTGCAGTTTAAATTTTAAGGCAAATGGTTTAAATTTTAAGCCTTGTGGTTTAAATTTAAAGCTTAGTGGTATAAATTTATAGCTTATTGGTTTAAATTTAAAATATTGTGGTTTAAATGGGTTTGATTTATATTTATAGATTTATGGATAAAAATTTATAAATTGTGGTTTAAATTTGATGCCATTTAGCCTTGTGATTCAAAATTTGATGCCATTTGGTTTAAATTTATAAAGATTTTGGATTAGACTCACTCATTACATTATATAGATTAAAGAGAATATGTTTATGATTTAAGCCTAAAGGATTAAAACTTAAATCTTGTGGATTAAATTTTGATGTCATTTAAGTTTAGTGGTTCATAATTTAAGTCATTTAAGGCTTGCAGTTTAAATTTTAAGGCAAGTGGTTTACATTTTAAGCCTTGTGGTTTAAATTTAAAGATTAGTGGTTTAAATTTAAAACATTGTGGTTTAAAGAGACTTGGATTTTAAATAAAACTTAATGGGTAAAAAATTATAAATTGTGATTTAAATTTGATCCCATTTTTCCTTGTGGTTCAAAATTTGATGCCATTTAGCATTGTGGTTCAAAATTTGATGCATTTTGGTTTAAAAGTATAAAGATTTTGGATATAACTCCCACATTACATTACATAGATTAAAGGGAGTATGTTTATGATTTAAGCCTAAATGATTAAAACTTAGACCTTGTGTTTTAAATTTTGATGCCATTGGTTAATCTGTTTATATGAAATAATTTTGTCATTGGTTATCAGACATGACCATAAGTTTGCCAGGACGCTTTTGCGTTCTTGAAATTGATTGTGTAGGGTCCGGATGGATCCGGAACCCTAATTCCCTGCATGCTCTTGTTTTATAGTTGAACTTACTAAGTGTTTTCGCTTACCTAGTTTTTTCCTGTTGTAGGTAAGAACAAGGGCAAGGTAGACCAGTGAGCGCTGGAGTCTACCTTGCGTATGTACATGTGGACTGACATTTTGGGAAGCCGTTTATTTTTTGAAATGTTGTGTTATTTTCATAAACTAGGCTTACTCTACTCTTTATAAAATATGTTTGTGTTAAATGTTAAGTATGTCCATACGACTTTTAATTTTTTTTTTATATGCGGGTTTTTGAGACATTTGGTTAAATGAAAACATTTATATTTCCGTATTATCGAGTCTTAAAAATATGGGTCATTACATATATCATGTGTATGCCTCACATAATCAAACCAAAACAAATAATTCCATATTTAAAATCAAATTACTATATTTAAATTATAACCTTGAAATCATCATAAGAAAGCATGCCAAATTTGTTTGGCATGCCAAATATGTGATATGTATAAACATCACACATAAACGATCTTTGAAATGGAGGGAACTATTAAATACATCATGTCATATTTGTTTGTCATAGAATTAATTCTATACACTTGGCTGCTGCAAGATTTAGTATAGAACTGCTAATTGCCTTATCATCACTGTTTTCTTTTTTGACTGAAATCTTTTGTAACAAATTTTATTTTTGTTTGCAGCAGGGGAAGAATGGTCTTGTACAAGATGCTGTTTGTATAGGAAATGATGGCCATCAAAGAGAAGGTATTTTATTCACACCAATGCCTTTTCCAAAAAATAAAAAGAACAATTCTTTTAAAAAATTACAACGTATTAAGCATCCTAAATGAGTTGATTCAAAAGATGTTTCTGAACAAGGATCTATTCGAGAAAAGAGAGTTCAGAAACCAAAGTCTGTGAAGAATGTTGTGAAAAACAATTCCAAAGGAGCTGATTCAAGAGGTAATGCTGAACCTAGCAGTTCAATCTTAATTAAGACAGAGAAACATGAAAGTGAGCTAGACTCTGCTCTTAAAAGCAAAGGTCAGATGCAAAATTCTTTGAAGAATCCAAAAGAAGATCACCCCAGAAGAACTGAGTCAAGAGATACTGCTAAAGGAAAATTTTCCTTTCCAGACAAGGCAGACAAAACTGGAAGTGATCCAGACAATGCTCCCAAAAAGAGAGGCTAGAAGTTAAATTCTTTGATGGATGTAGATGATGCCCCACTGGAAAGAGAAAATTCAATAAATACTTTAACGAAAGAGAAAACAGAAACTGATTCTTTAATGAAATCTACTATGGTAGAAAAATTTGAAAGTGAGCCATATTCTGCTACTAAAAAGCGTGGACGGAAACCAAATTCATTAATGAAATCAAAGGAAGACTATAATAATTCTTGGATGTCTAGTGGAAAGAAACTTTTAAGGTCATCTCGTCTTAGAAACACTGATGATCAAAAGAGTACCGAAAGTTTACCTTCTAAAAATTCAGTTTCAAAGGAAAGAACTTCAACAACAACTGATAATGTGAAAGAGCTGGCACCTAAACTTGATGAGAACATAAGAGAAAATATAGGCTCCTATCAAAGGGGTCGTGGAAAGAGATAAATGAGTACATTGAATCAGGAAGTTGATACCAAGTCCCTGTTAGATATTAGATCAGAATTAGACGGTTCACAGGTCGAAGAGAAGCTTCCAGAATCTGTAAATCTCAAATTGAAAAAGGTTCTTGAGGATATTGGCTGTTAAAAAGAGAAAGATCAGGGGAACTCAACAAAGTTTGGGCTTGCTGCAAAGGAAAATAAAGAGAGTGTTGTTACTTCAGAACATGTGTTTGCAAACAAGGAAACTGAAGGTCCTCGCCAGCCCAAGGAAAACCTACAAAAGCAGTCTATTGTGAAGTCTGAGGCTGCTGATGTCAATGATAACCTGTCAGCTCTAAGGACTACTAAGAAAAGAAAAAAGGCTGGGAATTCTTCAAATAACAATAATAATGAAGAATCTAGTCTTAAGGTACCACCTTATTTCTTTTACCATATTACTAGTACAAATAAATTTTTAATTCGATGGTCACTTTAACTTTTTCTTACTTGCTTATTCTACATGTCCAGCAATCCAAAGGTAAGGACTATACAATTACAATTAAAAAGAAGAAACATATATCAATTTATAATTAAAATTGACAAATGTAAGGACCCAATGTTAACTCAGATTAAAAGGACATTAATATAAAAAAAAAAATCAGAAAGAGCTCAGCCTCAAATACTTAACAATCTTACTAATACTAGTAAACATCTGCATTGTTAAGCTAATCTGATGCACATATCTCAAAACTCCAATCAATCATATCTTACTTCAAAGTAGTTACTTTTACAGCAATTTAACTAGGACCCTTTCTCCATTTTTTTTTTCAATAATGAAAAAAATCAATTAGTTTAGATCACTAGATCAGTGAACTAGTTTAAACCACAAGTTTAATGCTTAGTTTTTCTATAAGGAAAGTATAAATTAGCTAATTTCAAATATATAAAAGATATATAGTCAATATCATTGTTCTGCATTTTCCTAGTATTCCATGAATGAATAATTAATAAACTAGTGATAGATCATTAACAAATGATACCAAGCATATTTAATACAAAATTAAACACATATATAAATCAATATACAACCTCTCCTCTACGGGCCTTAGAGTATGTAGAAGGTATTATTCATTAAACTATAAGGGTCTCATTTGCATACCAGATTTTATAACCAATTTGGTCTGTCTATTGAGATTAAGAAGATTATATGTAGATCTAGGAGAGCCTGATTTCTCTCTTTCTCTCTAATATGGGTGATAACTAAACATTTTCTTATAACATATTATACATAACTTTGGTCTAAGGAATTGGCTTTCATTGATTTAGGAAAGTCATGGAGATATGAAAGTGGAAACAACAGATGTAAGTAAGGATAAAAGACATCAAAATTCTTTGGAGTTGATGTGGCAAACACCCTGTGACCAATAAATAAATCAATTTTGAAGAAAAAAATTACCCTGTGACCAATATACTTAGCTCTGCGAAGGCACTCTCGGTAGAGCTACAAGCAATAAAGATGGAATTCATTCTTATGCATTTTCAAGCAAAACTATTTCAATTTAAATGACTATCAAAAGCTACAACTAATTTGAAAATTGTACAACCATTTAAAGTTTTGTAAAAGAAAAAAAGTACTTTCATCAAAATAAAACAAACAATGAGAACACTATATAAGAAAATAAACAATTCGACGTTTAATGAGGACTTTCATCAAACAAATGGAGTGCAAAAATATTAAACAAAATTCTTTTACATACCTTACTATAAGAAAGCAAGCTTCTAAAATAGCTATATTGGAAATCAGAGGTCAACTCCATCCTTAGGGAAGAAAAAGAAATCGGAGGTCTGCTTCAATAGGAGGTCGGTTCCATCGATTGAGCCGTCGTCACAATCGCGGTTGTCGAATAATAGCCGGCGCCGGAGAGACGGGAAGCAGGAAGGTGGTGATGGGGAAGCTCGCCGCAGATAGGGGAAGCTCGAAGGTGCTGATGGGGAAGCTCGCCATAGACAGGGGAAGCTCAAAGGTCGAAATAGAGAGAAGGTGAGGGGAATCGTGAGAAGAATGGGAAAATACTCGGAATAACTCTAAAAGGGTATCATGGGAATACTGATTCAAAAAGTGGGTACAAATATAAAAAAATTAAAACGTGGTTAAAAATAGATATCATTTTCTAAAATTAGGCACCCAATCTAATTTCTACCATTTTGAATGAAGTGTAGAAAAACACAATCCTTCAAAATTGCTGGGCTGAAATGGTGCAGACGGCCCATCAGGCCCATTATGGAATGGAGGTGAGTAAATGCAAGCAAGAGAGGAGAGAGAGAGAGTCATAACGGCCACATCTATTCCTAACTGCCAAACGAACAGACCAGTGACCGCGTCCACTCCGCACCGCGAAACCCGCCAGCTGTCGGTCCTTATGGGTCCCTCTCTATATAAACCCCTTAACAGATTCCCCTACTTTCCCTCAAACCAAACGCTTTCAACTTTCCCGCCCCACCCTCTCGCTCCCTCCTTTCAAAGCAGATCCTGAGAAAATTCCCGAGAAAGTGACGGAATTTTTTTTTGTTTTCCGAGAGAAAAGAAATAGAAGAATGGCGACTGTTGCAGTACCTCCTCCTCAACCAATCGAGGCTCAGAAGAAGAACAGAATCCAGGTTTCGAACACCAAGAAACCTCTCTTCTTCTATGTCAATCTCGCTAAGGTATAATCTAAGTTTCCTTCATCTTCGAATTTTCATTTTCTTGTTTGGTAATGGCTTTGTTTTTCATTATTCATTCGAGTCTTGACTGTTTTGTTTTGTCGAACGTGTTTTGGTGGCAATGGCTGTTTGTTTATGAAGTTCGATTAAATCGAGCTCTTGATTTGCTAGAAATCTTTTATTTCGTATCTGAATTCTTTGAAATCCATGGATATTGGTTCTTTGATTTGTCGAAATTGAAATAGATATGGCTTTAAACTCTCTTTCGGTAATGCCTGTATAGTTTGTTGATGTAATCCGTACTTTACAGAGATAGTGATCTAATTCATTCGCTTATTGCATCTCAGAAATGAAAGAATATTATGATTTTCAGTATGTGTGTATGAGTCTTTCGTTTTCTTGACAATGATTTCTATTCAAATAATGAAAATGCATGGGATGATTCTTATTTCTAATTGCAAGAATCTATAAGTTACAACTAAAGAAAGAAAGAAATGGTGCTATTCTTATTCCTGGATTCTTTATGGATGTGAACCTTCTGATCGAACAGAAGTTATTGATCTCAATTCTATGCTTTCACCTTTTTGGCTTAAAAATTAAAGATTTAAATCTTCGATGTATGTTTGATCCCGTAGATGATTTCAGGGAATCTTCTAGCGTAAGGAAAATTTCTTGAAGTTTCTTTTTTTGCTTAATCGAGATAATATTAGTTGTTTTCATCAATGATCAAAAGAATAACTGGTCTTAGCCTTCGTTTGAATAAATTGAAAACTAGCTTGTCATTTTCCAAGATTTGATGCTTCATACTGCAGATAAGGATTTGTGATTAAATTGCTTATTTTTTGATGCAGAGGTACATACAGCAACACAATGAGGTTGAGCTTTCTGCTCTCGGAATGGGTACATTTCAATCGAACCGTTTCTCATTCAAGCTATATGCTATCAATTATCATTAAAATGCCTGTTAAAGCTTTTGATTTTGATTCCATTGCAGCGATAACAACTGTTGTAACAATTGCTGAAATTTTGAAGAACAATGGACTGGCAACTGAAAAGAGTAATGAACTTGTTTCTGCGATGCCATTTATATATATCCCTTAATAATATATATTTTTTATATAGATTACTGATTGAATATTTATTACTTTTTATGATGAGATTGAACAGAAGTTTCAACTTCCACTGTTGGCATGAAAGATGAGAGTAAAGGACGCCTGGTCCAGAAAGCCAAGGTGGGTTGAAGATGAAATAATATCTTAATATCAGTTTTATGTATCTCTTCTTTAAATCAAGTTCATGCTCTATATTTGATATATTCTTCCATTTACTGTTAGATTGAGATTGTGCTCGGTAAGTCAGAGAATTTTGATTCTCTTGTGGCTGCTGCTGCCACTGCGATTGTTGAACCAGAGCTAGAGGCTGAGCCAAAGCCGGTGCAGGAGTCCGAGCCAAAGCCAGAGCTGACTAATGATGAAAATAAATAGAGGAAATTGTGGAGAGAGGCCTTTTCGATCCTTTTGTTGTTTTTTTGTTTTGGGTAGTTTTAACATTTTTCATCATTCTTTGTTGTTACTCTCTGCCTAACTAAAGAGGTTGAAATAGTTAGGTGAGTAGAGAATATAACAACTTCAAATGAGTGGCATCTCCAATTGCACATTCTTTGCTGTACTTACTATCTCTCTCTCTCTCTCTTGTCTCATCTTTCGTGAGAGTGTTGTAAAGGTTTTCTCTGGGATCATACTGTTCCATTCTGGATTTTGTATTACCGAACATGTACGAAATGTATTTTGCTTTTCTCTTCTTTCCCTTTAATATTGAATTTTACTGAATTGTGACGGCTTAGCTTAGCTTTCTGCTTTCTATCTTATCATCATCGCTGCTTTCAACAACCAATAGCATAATGTAATTTTCAATCTCTGACATTTGATTTGAAAAATTGTTGTTTGAAACTTATTTTCATGTTTCTAGAATTTTGATTGGTTTGTTATTTATTTATTTATATTTTTGGTTAAGATAAAAGATAAAATAGAGAAATTTCCAATTTTAATGAATTATTGAATATGAGCTTTTAGTACTTTTAGAAACAAATAACTTGTTGTATCTTTACAACACAGAACTCAACACATTCACAAGATAAACAAGTTAATTTGATCAAACCAATTCAAGCAATAAACCAGATTTTAAAAGGATAAAACTGAAAAATAAAGAACACAAAAAATTTATGCAGGTTCGGCCAAACAAAGGACCTACTTCCTGTTACTCCCCTGAGTTGTTTTCTCTATTAATCACTTGATTACAATGCTGAAGATCAGTTTAGTGCACCACCAAGAATCTAGGTGAAATCCCTTCTAAAACTCAGCTTGAGTTTTCTTCCAAGAACACTGATCTTGGATTCAGATTTCCCAAACTTCCTAACACTCTTTCTCTTCTCTCTGAACACTCTTTCTCTCTAATTCAGTATGAATTATTCTGTATCAAATTACAAGAGATTACAAGGCTTTAAATAGAAAAAATTACAGCTGAAAAGAAAAGACTAAAATAACCTTGGTGCACATAAACTAATCTAATCGAATATAACAGTCAACATAACAACTTTAACTGTCAATTTGTTAATAATCTATTCTGTGGATTACAATTCCCACAAATTCCACCTTAATCCATAGAAAACATGTCTTGCAACATTCAGGGGAGTGAACCAGCTATCTTTAGATGGAGGCAATGTTCAGAAGTTCCAAGCAGTGTTGGAACTTACTGACTGAAAGAACTTTGGTACCTGCATCAGCAGGGTTCTCTTCACTTGGTACCTTTTCAAGCTCTACTTCTCCTTCCTCAATCTTATCTTTGATCCAAAACAATTTGATATCAATATGTTTGGATCTCTCATGGTAAACTGGATTTCTGCAGAGATGAATGGCTGATTGATTGTCTGAAAACACAGTTACCTTTCCTGTCATCATTTGAATCTCATTCAATATTCCTTTAATCCAGACTGCCTCCTTGAAAGCTTCAGTAGTGGCCATGAATTCAGTTTCTGTTGTTGACAGTGCCACCACTTGTTGCAACTGAACTTTCCAACTAATGCAGCAGCCATTAAGTTGGAAACAGTAGCTGGTAATAGATTTTCTGGTATCTCTGTTTGATGCATAATCAGCATCAACATACCCTTCAAGTTGTATCTTTGTTCCTGTCTTGTTAAATCTCAATCCAAGTCTGGTTGTAGCTTTTAAGTATCTCAGTAGCCACTTCACTCCTTTCCAGTGTTCTTCTCCAGGGTTGGACATGTATTTACTTAAAACACTCACTGCATATGCAATATCAAGCCTAGTGCTGATCATAGCGTACATCACACTTCCAATTGCCCCTGCATAAGGGACCTTTTCCATTTTCTTTTCTTCTTCCTTGGTTTGTGGTGACTGATCTGAACACAACACAAAATGTCCAGCTAGAGGTACATTTACCTCTTTAGAATCTGTTAGATGAAACTTGTTAATCACTTTCTCCAAATAACCAGCTTGAGAAAGTGCAAGTTTCTGTCTTTTTCTGTCTCTAAGGATGTTGATACCTAGAATTCTTTTGGCAGGTCCGAGATCCTTCATTTCGAATTCTCCCTTTAGAACATTCTTCAACTTTTCTGTTTGAAGTTTGTCTTTGCCCATTATTAGCATGTCGTCCACATATATGAGCAGAAAAGTAACAAAGTCAGTATCCAAATTTGTAAAATATAAGCAAGTATCATACTTAGATCTTGTTAACCCAACTTTAGTCACAACTGAATTGAATCTTTTATACCACTACCTTGGAGATTGTTTAAGCCCATATAGTGATCTTTTAAGTAAGCATACAAGTTCTCCTCTCTTAGATTCCACCTTGAATCCCTCAGGTTGACTCATGTAGATAGTCTCTTCAAGTTGCC